>NC_080407.1:13022500-13647500 GCF_030265065.1 Corythoichthys intestinalis
TGTAATTAACAGCAAATGTTACTTAGCATACCAAGTGGTGGTAATAACAAAATCACACTTGCAGCCAGTTAAAATGGATTAAAGTTGACTCAACCTCTGTGCTTGTGTGTACAACATTGAGCATGAAGAAAAGACCTGGAGCAGTTGGCCAAAGAAGAATGGTCTAAAATTCCAGCAGAGCATTGTAAGAAACTCTTTGATGGATACAATGAATGCAATCCTTTTCTGCATTATCTGACAGAATTACAAGGGTTCAAATACTTTTGACCAGCAGTGTATGACCTTGAGCAAACAAGGTGCATTTATTTACGATTCTACCTTCGGTGGGAATTAGTGACGGGTGGTCCACTGAATGTAGAAATTCGTAAGATAGCGATTTTTTACGGCGCTTTTATTCTCGCTTTTTTATGTTATTACACAGCTTATAAAGGTTAAGAGCACTTAATTAACGCTTCTTTATTAAACCGTATTTTATAAAACCATCATGGAAAAAAAGACTTTTCACTACGGGTATGTAGTGTATATCTTAAGAATGCGGCCAGAAATCATTTAGAGCAGGGGTCGGGAACCTTTTCGACTGAGAGAGCCAAAACACCCAACATATTTTAAAATGTGATTCTACGAGAGTCATAAAGAGTGTGTCCATGTGTGTGTATATACTATATATACACTGTATATCATAGTTGCCGAGTTAATATTGAGAAAACAACAACTAAAGCCTTAAATCGTCACTTGAGTTAAAATCGTTGCTCTGTTGTGCACTCAAAACTTTGAAAAAAACAAAAACAAACATGTTGCGTATGTTATTATATTCCGTTGCCTATATTTCCTGGAAGTGGAAACCATAAACAAGTGAACGTGTGCATCACAGAGGCCGAGACAGGCCAAGTATCTTAAGGCAGCTGATTAAGTGAGTCTCACTCTAATGGAAGTGGCACCAATTTGACAGGGGAAAAAGTAATGAAAGTGAAAACGATCACCCGCCTGTGTGACTTGGGGTACCACGTAATTCACTTTCGTGTTTTAAATTTCCCCTACGCAGTTTTATATCCTTTATAGACGGGCTCTGTATTGCCCATCTCCGTGCAAGCCGCGATGAGAGTACCACCAATAGGCACCAAATTGCAGCATATCAATGCGACGTATCTTTGATATGTACAAGATCAATGTGTGAATGTGTCATCAGCTCATCACAGCTCGTTTATGTCAAGCGAGCCGGCTGTTTCCACATTTAGGATTAGGGTTTGGCCGAGAGCCAGATGCACTCCTCAAAAGAGCCAGATATGACTCGCGAGCCATAGGTTCCTGACCCCTGATTTAGAGCATCTTTATTGTTGATATACAGTATTTTTCCAGAATTGGTTGATTTAGCATCAGCTACTTTGAGAGCAAACAAATGCGATATGATAAAAAGGTTATTTTCTCCTTCTCGGTGTCGGCGGTTTTTATTAAGCGAGAAGAAGAAATAAGATAGTTTGAGCTTTTGAAAGCAGTCTAAACACTCTGCGCCCAATTTAACCCTGCGTGAGTTTAAGTGTGTGTGCAATGAAGTGAATCACTGAATTTGTAATGTTGTTACTGGGGAATGGAATTATGGTAATATGGCTGAGCATTGGGCTGCATTGTTTAAAAAGGGTGAGCGGATCGTGAACATCACATCATAATGAGATGGAGCATGAACCCGCCCAAGGAAACGCTGCTCATCAAGTCCCTCCGCCCCCCTTTTGCTTCATCTCAGCTATAATGAGGTGAACCTTTTCATGAATGTCTTTCAAACACACTCACCTGTGGTTGCTTTAAAAACCAACAAAGTGTGGATTACGGTACTCACCGCACTGCTGCAGGGGATATCTTTAACCTTGAGCCAGGCCAGGTCTAGCGTGCCCTCGCCCTTGTAGCACGACTGCAACCTGTCCTTGATCCGCTCATTGATTTTCCGCAGGGAGAAGACGCACAAGGCCGAGTCCTGCGATTCCTGCTGCGGTCGCCTCTTCTGGCCCTTGGAGAAGACGGCGAATAGGACGTCGTCATCCGGCGCAACGTCCAGCGAGCGCGCCAAGATGGCGCCCGCTTTGGATAAATAGGCCGCCTCCAGCAGTCGGTACTCCACATTGTTGCTGACGCAGCCGATGGGCACCTCCACGTACGAGTTGAAGGCGGTGTCTGCTTTACACAGGCGGACTATCTTGGAGGTGTACACCTGTTCTCGACCCGCGGAAGAGGACCCGGTGGTGGGGCCGCCCCCCATTTCAGGCTGCAATGTAAGGAAATAGACAAAGCTTCCACTTGCGAAGCCGTAAATGTAGTAAATGTCAAAGTCCGGTATGACGGTGAAGGTGTCTGAGGGGATCTTAATCATGGAGGCCACAAACTCATCATGGAAGACGTAGGCGAACATCCCATCCTCCTCGGAATTCCTCGCTAACTTGCGACTGGAGATGGTGGGGAAATACTCCGGCTTGCCGTCCACCGCAGTGGCGACAAACAACATGTCAGGGGAGGCGTTGCCGTAGGAAACGATGACGCCAAACACCGAACCGCTCTCGTTGACCCCAGAGAGGTAATGTTCCTTTTTGTGGAAGGGCTCTCCGAGCTTGAAGAGGTCGTCCAGGCGCAGCAGTTTGCAGATACCCTGGTAGAGGCTGCCGCACGCCAGCAGCCGGTTTTCCCGGTAGTCCATCAGCAGCATCTTGTTGACGTTGTTGGTGAGCGTGAGCGGCTCGCTGCAAGGCTGCACGATCCGCGGCGGGTAGCACTTGCGGTTGTCCTCGTCTGGCCCGGTCTCGTGAGACACTTGCACCTCCAATCCCGGCGAGAGTTTATATATGCGATTGACCGCTCCCAGATAAACGTTGCCATTGCGATAGTCCACCGCCAAATGGTTGAATGTCCATTCGGGATTCTCGGCGTGAAATGACGCGTACCCTTCCTCCTCGAGGGACGCCGTGATCACTTGGGAACCGGCGCCGTGAGACTGTGGCGCTCGAGCCAACGTGGAAAGGAAGCAGCATAGAAAAACGAAGGTCCGTGTCCTGGCATGGGGCGTCATGGCTGTGCCGAGGCCGAGGGGGCTGCGAGGAGCGAGAAGGAGGCACAGTCCACTGCTGTCAGCAAATGCGGATCAAGCTTCCTTCAAGATGGAGGGCATTATGCCCCTAAAAGGGAATAAAACAATAAAAAAGTGAGAAGCGGCACAAATTTAGCCCCAAATAATCAATGCGTGGATCAAACAGAGACGAACAGGAGTCGTCTCAAAGGAGGTCATCAACATGGCTCTGCGCGAACCCCTTTGTGCCACCTTCTCGCCTCTATGCACCTAATTGATTCTCCCCTCAGAGTAGCAATTTGCAACCTTTGGCGATTTCTCTACCGTTTCCCAACAGTGCACATCACCTGCTTGCTGACTCTGCACGCTGCGCAGCACCTTCACTTTGTCTTTTACAAACTAGCACAAAGGAGAACAATAATTAGGGAGGGGAAAATGCTAGCGCTTGCAGAAATAAGCCTACCAGTATGTCACGAGGTCACCACAAATGATGACGCTATGTATGGAGCGTCTAGAAATGAGACTTAGATAGAAGATATAACAGCACTTCTTGTAAACACGGCACTTCGACTCTGGTGAAGTGGAATCAAATAATAAGGCTATAAGCAGTGGCGGACTTGGCAATTTTGGGGCCTAAGGCGAACATATCCAGGGGCCCTCTTATTGGGTCAGGGGTTAAAAAGGTGAGAATGTGTGGAGGAAATATCTTCCGGTACACTAGGGCTGGCCTAAACGACAAATTTGCTCCTGATTAGTCAGCCTACTAGTTTTACGATTAGTCGACTAATCTAATAGTTTTCTTTTTTTTTACTAATTTATAGGGTTGTTCCGATCATGTTTTTTTGCTCCCGATCCGATTAGTATGAGTATCTGCCGATCCAGATATTTCCCAATCCGATTGCTTTTTTTTTTGCTCCCGATTCAATTCCAATCATTCCCGATAATTTTTCCCGATCATATACATTTTGGCAATGCATTAAGAAAAAAATGAATGAAACTCGGACGAATATATACATTCAACATACATTACATACAGTGCCTTGCAAAAGTATTCGGCCCCCTTGAATCTTGCAACCTTTCGCCACATTTCAGGCTTCAAACATAGAGATATGAAATGTAATTTTTTTGTCAAGAATCAACAACAAGTGGGACACAATCGTGAAGTGGAACAACATTTATTGGATAATTTAAACTTTTTTAACAAATAAAAAACTGAAAAGTGGGGCGTGCAATATTATTCGGCCCCTTTCAGTGCAGCAAACTCACTCCAGAAGTTCAGTGAGGATCTCTGAATGATCCAATGTTGTCCTAAATGACCGATGATGATAAATAGAATCTACCTGTGTGTAATCAAGTCTCCGTATAAATGCACCTGCTCTGTGATAGTCTCAGGGTTCTGTTTAAAGTGCAGAGAGCATTATGAAAACCAAGGAACACACCAGGCAGGTCCGAGATACTGTTGTGGAGAAGTTTAAAGCCGGATTTGGATACAAAAAGATTTCCCAAGCTTTAAACATCTCAAGGAGCACTGTGCAAGCCATCATATTGAAATGGAAGGAGCATCAGACCACTGCAAATCTACCAAGACCCGGCCGTCCTTCCAAACTTTCTTCTCAAACAAGGAGAAAACTGATCAGAGATGCAGCCAAGAGGCCCATGATCACTCTGGATGAACTGCAGAGATCTACAGCTGAGGTGGGAGAGTCTGTCCATAGGACAACAATCAGTTGTACACTGCACAAATCTGGCTTTTATGGAAGAGTGGCAAGAAGAAAGCCATTTCTCAAAGATATCCATAAAAAGTCTCGTTTAAAGTTTGCCACAAGCCACCTGGGAGACACACCAAACATGTGGAAGAAGGTGCTCTGGTCAGATGAAACCAAAATTGAACTTTTTGGCCACAATGCAAAACGATATGTTTGGCGTAAAAGCAACACAGCTCATCACCCTGAACACATCATCCCCACTGTCAAACATGGTGGTGGCAGCATCATGGTTTGGGCCTGCTTTTCTTCAGCAGGGACAGGGAAGATGGTTAAAATTGACGGGAAGATGGATGCAGCCAAATACAGGAACATTCTGGAAGAAAACCCGTTGGTATCTGCACAAGACCTGAGACTGGGATGGAGATTTATCTTCCAACAGGACAATGATCCAAAACATAAAGCCAAATCTACAATGGAATGGTTAAAAAATAAACGTATCCAGGTGTTAGAATGGCAGGTCAAAGTCCAGACCTGAATCCAATCGAGAATCTGTGGAAAGAGCTGAAGACTGCTGTTCACAAACACTCTCCATCCAACGTCACTGAGCTCGAGCTGTTTTGCAAGGAAGAATGGGCAAGAATGTCAGTCTCTGGATGTGCAAAACTGATAGAAACATACCCCAAGCGACTTGCAGCTGTAATTGGAGCAAAAGGTGGCACTACAAAGTATTAACGCAAGGGGGCCGAATAATATTCCACGCCCCACTTTTCAGTTTTTTATTTGTTAAAAAAGTTTAAATGATCCAATAAATGTTGTTCCACTTCACGATTGTGTCCCACTTGTTGTTGATTCTTGACAAAAAAATTAAAATTTTATATCTTTATGTTTGAAGCCTGAAATGTGGCGAAAGGTTGCAAGGTTCAAGGGGGCCGAATACTTTTGCAAGGCACTGTAAGTACTGTATTTGTTTATGATGACAATAAATCCTCAAGATGGCATTTACGTTATTAACATTCTTTCTGTGAGAGGGATCCACGGAAATAAAGACTTGTGACTTTGTATATTGTGACTAAATATTGCCATCTAGTGTATTTGTTGAACTTTCAGTAAATGATACTGCAGCCAGGCCCCAATGCATGATGGGAAGTGGAACCATGACTGTGCGTCTAGCTACCAATGGATATATCTTCTCTGCTTTGGGAAATAACTTAAGGTGTTAAGACAAAGATCAATTGCCACCTTGCTTCCCCACATTGCTTCCCATGATATTTCTAATCATAGGGAGAGGGATTGCAAGGCTTTAGCCAATTGAAGAAAGGCTCCAAAGGCTGCCAAAATTCACTCTACTCATTTAGCACTGCCTTTTATCTCTCTATATAGGTAAAACGGCGTTATTACAGATTGAGCGTGACAATGAGTGAGAAGGTCGTGCAGCGCTTACATTAATTGCGTTCAGAGCCGGCCCAGGCCATTTGGGGGCCCTAAGCAAAATAATGCAAAGGGGCCCATATTTTTGGCCCACCATTTCGTCACAGTGTACTGTGAAACACATACATGCAATCCAACCCATACGTCCATATTTTGTATAGTAATCAGATTTTGTTGCACTGCATACTTCAAACTTCTTACCCCAAATGATTGTCAGTACTTACAGTACATAGCGCCAAACCTTTTTCTAAAAGAGGAAAGAAAGAAGCTAAGGAAGAACTTTTATTTTTTTAAGCTTGTAATCAAGTATCAAAACTCACAGAAGTCAAATAAATCAAACTGTAGTAAACCAAATAGAATATTAATTAAACAAATGCCAAATTAGGGGGCCCCTAGTGGTCAGGGGCCCTAAGCAGCTGCATAGTCTGCATATAGGCTGGGCCAGCCCTGATTGCGTTAATTATTTTAAAATAATTAACGTGACACATTGTTTAGTAAATTAATAGCCGCCGTTATCGGGATATTTTTGATAACCCTACCTTAAGCCTAAACTAAAGAGCTTGGATGAGTGTAACATATTATGTCTGTAACGTTAAATACAATTAGAAAACCATTTAATTAAAATATATACAGTATATATATATATATGTTAAAAAAAGGCATGTCCGATATTTTTTTGCCGATTCCGATACTTTGAAAATGAGGTGATCGGACTGTTGACACTTATTAATTCACAAAACCATTTTGGAACACTTAAATTTTTTAATAAAGTACAAATTAGTGCTGCAACGATTAATTGATTAACTCGAGTATTCGGTTAGAAAAAAATATTCGAATTAAATTTTGTTGCCTCGAGTATTCATTTAATTAAAGTGGCGTTGTAATGGTTTATTTTGAAAGTGTTTGCATTTAGTTTTATTGATTAGGGTGGATACACTGCCCGCTGGTCTGCCTCTTTTCACTTGGCTGGATCCAACTGCTCCCTGTTAAGATCAACGTAAGTTAAGTTTTTGTTTGAGCGAATGTTTTTTAATGCATTCATAATTTAGTTTATATTAGGGCTGCAGCTATCGAATATTTTAGTAGTCGATTAATCGATGAACTAGTTAGTTCGAATAATCGAGTAATCGGATAAGGAACATGAAAAATTTAAATACCTGAGCTAAGCCTCAAACGGTATACATTTATTTTGAAATATGAAATTGGAAAAACAAAAGAACAATTGGCTAACTTACATAGAAAAAGTCCGCTCGCTTAAATGCTACAAAATGCTTGGTTTTTTTTTATACAATGTTCTAAACAAATGGTTCAGACACATATTCCCACAAAAAACGCCAAAGTATGTAGTAGATCCAACTATGGCTATAAGGGTGCTGTTCATGTGTTTAGCTAGTCGATAAAGGTGCTAAATGTTAGCTAATTCATGCATTATGAGGTCACCACGGCTCTCTATAAATGAAATGAAGCGCTGAGTAATATTTCCAAGTGAAGAACAGCGACGGTGGACTCGTGGTCATGACAAAGCGCTCGCATCTTTGCGTTGTCAAAGTCTGGCTATGATTAGAATAGGGAACGGAAGAGATTGAAGGTGCAAGACCTTGCACCTTCCTGCAAAAAGTGACTGATCTCGAGATGCAGTTCTTGTCATTAGCCACCATTTGCAAGAATCAAAGATCAACTTGCTGTAAAGAGCATTTAGACAATCTTTTACGGATCTGTCAGGAAACCCTTTTAGATGTGCTGACGATGACAGCGTAAATGCGGGGGTTTGGCGAGACGTGAAAATTTAGAGGCGGCGGCGTTCATAAGTAACCGCTTGACAAAATAATCTATTCCTATTTAAAGACTGAAGCGTTATATGAAAAAGTATAATGAAGACATTCAAATGAAGATGATGGCATCTTCAGTAAATAGCTGAAAATTTTAAACACAAGATCGAGAATTTCTAAAGAAAACTGACCACAGTACTAATGACAATGTGATGTCATTGGGACGAGTTAAAGCGACCTGATATTTGTTTTTGAGACTGCAACCACTGGAAATGACAAACGACAAAGATGTACTGGAATGTTAGCAAGGGCATAGGTTTACATCAGGGCGAGAGGGACAAAACACTACCAACTTTTCAGGATGCTTTTTTATTTGCATTATGTAATGACTTCAGTTATATACTGTAGGTCATTTAGATCGTCTTTCCATATATTGTATGGATAGAATTGACCTTACCATTATTAAGTGAATTATTCTCATCATGTTCAGACTTACATTTACCCCTATCTCTTGCTGAGTTTGCTGGTCCATTCCCCCTCCCCTCCCCAAACACACGTTTGATTGGCTGATAACTAGACGTCCCCCCCTTACTCCCCCTCCTAACACAAACGCACATACTGAAGGAATAGTATCTTATCTCATATTTATTGTTGGTTTGTATTACTCTAACACACCCAATATAAAATAAATAGCATTTATATAATAGTTTAAGGAAAACAAGCAGATTATAAAGTGGGGCAAATAAGTATTTACTCAACCACCAATTATGCAAGTTTTCCTTCTTGAAAAGATTAGAGAGGCCTGTAATTGTCAACATGGGTAAACCTCAACCACAAGAGACAGAATGTGGGAAGAAAACAGAAAATCACTTTGTTTGATTTTTAAAGAATTTATTTCCGAATTAGATTGGAAAATAAGTATTTGGTCACCGACAAACAAGCACGATTTCTGGCTGTCAAAGAGGTCTAACTTCTTCTCACGAGGTCTAACGAGGCTCCACTCGTTACCTGTATTAATGGCACCCGTTTTAACTAATTATCGGTATAAAGGACACCTGTCCACAACCTCAGTCAGTCACAATCCAAACTCCACTATGGCCAAGACCAAAGAGCTGTCGAAGGACAACAGAGATAAAATTGTAGACCTGCACCTGGCTGGGAAGACTGAATCTGCAATAGGTAAAACACTTGGTGTAAAGAAATCAACTGTGGTAGCAATTATTAGAAAATGGAAGACATACAAGACTACTGGTTATCTCCCTCGATCTGGGGCAAGATCTCACCCCGTGGCGTCAAAATGATAACAAGAACGGTGAGCAAAAATCCCAGAACCACACGGGGGGACCTAGTGATTGACCTACAGAGAGCTTGGACCACAGTAACTAAGGCTACTATCAGTAACACAATGCGCCGCCAGGGACTCACATCCTGCACTGCCAGACGTGTCCCCCTGCTGAAGCCAGTACACGTCCAGGCCCGTCTGCGGTTCGCTAGAGAGCATTTGGATGATCCAGAAGACGACTGGGAGAATGTGTTATGGTCAGATGACACCAACATAGAACTTTTTGGTAGAAACACAGGTTCTCCTGTTTGGAGGAGAAAGAATACTGAATTGCATCCGAAGAACACCATACCCACTGTGAAGCATGGAGGTGGAAACATCATGCTTCGGGGCTGTTTTTCTGCAAAGCGACCAGGACGACTGATCTGTGTAAAGGATAGAGACTTGACTGGGTCTTTCAGCTTGACAATGATCCCAAACACACAGCCAGGGCAACAAAGGAGTGGCTTCGTAAGAAGCATTTCAAGGTCCTGGAGTGGCCTAGCCAGTCTCCAGATCTCAACCCCATAGAAAATCTGTGGAGGGAGTTGAAAGTCCATGTTGCCCAATGACAGCCCCAAAACATCACTGCTCTAGAGGAGATCTGCATGGAGGAATGGGGCAAAATACCAGCAACAGTCTGTGAAAAGCTTGTGAAGAGTTACAGAAAACGTTTGGCCTCTGTTATTGCCAACAAAGGGTATGTAACAAAGTATTGAGATGAACTTTTGGTATTGACCAAATACTTATTTTCCACCATGATTTGCAAATCAATTCTTTAAAAATCAAACAATGTGAATTTCTGGGTTTTTTTCCCCCACATTCTGTCTCTCATGGTTGAGTTTACCCATGTTGACAATTACAGGCCTCTCTAATATTTTCAAGTGGGAGAACTTGCACAATTAGTGGTTGACTAAATACTTATTTGCCCCACTGTATTTGACATAGGGCATAAGAGATACATGACACTTTCTGATCATGGAAGCCCAACACATGTGTCATGCAGCTGACTGAGCAAGACTGAAGCTGACGAGGCATAACATCTACAAGCCCACGTCTGCACCACCAAATCCCGCAATCAGTTCTTCCGGACAGTCCAGAACAAATGGCGGGACATCTTGTCTTGACAAGGAACATCTGATAAGGAGGAACCCGCGACCGAGAAGTGAACTCGCAGCCCTCAAGTGGCACTGAGGTGGCAAAATCCACAACCCTCGTTGCCCAGACAACAGTAACTCCCAAATCCTCCTGTCCAATCCACAAACAGACAATAATCCTAAACAACGCCGAAACAAACCCTTCTTCTGTCCACAGCCCGCCCAGCGAGAGCCTTAAAAAGACTGAATGTTTATTATTTTTCTCGGGAATCTTTTGTTGACTTGTGATATGGTGACCCTGGAACCAGTCTGCCTCTTCGCCTGGGTCTGTTGCTGCTTTGCCTTGCTGTTTGATCGCTGTCGACCTGAATCAATTGTCAACTTGTGTTTCGAAGCCTTTTTCCAGCATTTCACAGCAGCAGTATTCCGCAAGAGTCCGAGAGTCAAAAGAGAACGCCACAAAGGCTAGTTGCGAGATTGTTGAAATTATTAATTTAAAAAATAATCAAGCAAATGTGACACACAGAATGGCTTGCTAAAATTTCCCTAAATATATTGTTCTACGTAAAGTACGTCAGCCAAGGTCGGCCCCCCACATTTTTACCACACCAAATCTGGTCCCCTTTGCAAAATGTTTGGACACCCCTGGACTAAGGTGAACGTGTGGAGTTTGGCCTTTTGGACTGGTTGTCGGCTTCTTGCCGGCCCGGGTCGCTACGAGCCTGGCGGTTCGGCTGGCGTGATTCCGGCAATCTGGCTGAAAGGTCAGATTCCGTCAACACACAACCTCGACAGAAATACATGCTGCCTCCTCCGTCCCCTTCAAAAAGGAGGGATATTAGAAGTCCTTTTCGGCCAACAGCAGCAGCAGCAGCCACTCTAATGTAAAAAGATGTCAATGTTGTGGACGGTGGCGATCACGCCACTAATTTTGCTACTGACAGTCCGACCTGCATTAGAGTTAGCATAGCATGAAACTGTGTTAACTTGAGTACACTTAAAAAATAAACCTCCTTAAAACGAGTTAAATTCTCTTGTTTTCAGTGTAAATCTACTAGAAATAAGTGAATTTATCTGCCACTGTTTCAAGTAAATTTTACTCAGATTTCCTGAAATAAGAAAAATAGTTAGCTGAAAGTAAGATTGACAGACTTATTTATGGTCTAACTATAAAATTGGATGAGAGAATGAGGGAGTGTAGTTCCATGTATAGGTTAACTAGTATCTCTCCCCGCAGCTCCCACCTTATCTGTTTGGTCTTATTAATTTCCTGTTCCTAGCCAAAAGTGTACATGCAGGTTATGCTGTTATAGTGTCTCTACCAATTTTGTGACCTAACCTACGCCCTTGGACATTAGGATCGACCAAACCCTAAATTCCTAAGAACACAAATGGAACCCCAAGAAAATGCTCATGAAAAAGTTCAACCTAGACATCAACTCAAACTTCAACCGATGATTAATAGCCACGAGCGACAATCAAATGAAGCTGCACCCTTGAACTAATCCCGCTGGCTACCCTTCCATCCACACACAGAAATAAATAAAGATTGAGCGATCAGGCCTGACACGGGGCTAAACTAACACCGTGAACAGATGGCACACTCATTCCTCTCAGGAAGACGGTAGCGGCAGAGGAGGAGCCGAGGATGGAGCCGCCGCGTCCTTGGGTGTTTACATCAGGACGCGGATTAGCAGCGCGGATTACTGTCAACGGATACCCACTCTGGATCGAGGAGTGGGGAGGGTCTAATCCAACGCAGATAGTTTGAAGACTAGCGGAAGAAGTGCTAGACGAATTAAAATAAGATGCTGGAATCGGAAAAAGGACGGACATTTCCTTTATCGAACGTATGCCTATTTCTCCTTCGGTGAAGTCAGAGACACACACATGACAAGACTCATCATCGACAGTGGTCTGAAAAAGTATCTCACATTTCTGCATAAAATCACCATCAAATGTGATCTTTGTCAAAATCACACAGATGAAAAAACAGTGTCTGCTTTAACTTAAACAACCTAAACATTGAGAGGTTTTCATATTTTAATGAGGATAGTATGCAAAAAATAACAGAAAGGAGGAAAATAAGTAAGTAAACCATCACATTTGATATTTTGTGCCCCTCCTTTGGCAGCAATAAATTCAACTAGACGCTTCCTATAGCTGTAGATTAGTCCTGATCTGATGTGCCAGACTATTCTTCTCTACAACGCTGCTGTAGTTCAGTCAGATATCTGGGATGTCTGGCAGGAATCGCTGTCTTTAGGTCATGCCACAGCATCTCAATAGGGTTCAAGTCTGGACTTTGACTTGGCCACTCCAGAACGTGTATTTTGCTCTTCTGAAACCATTCTGAAGTTGATTTACTTCTGTGTTTTGGATCATTGTCTTGTTGCAGCATTCTTCCTCAGGTTCCCCTGCAAAACATCCTGATAAACTTTTGAATTCATTCTTCCATTAATGACTGCAAGCTGTCCAGGCACTGAAGCAGCAAAACAGCCCCAAATCATGATGCTTTCTCCATCATGCTTCACGACGGGGATGAGGTGTTGATGTTGGTGAGCTGTTCCATTTTTCCTCCACACATGACATTGTGTGTATTCCTCCCAAACAATTCAACTTTGGTTTCATCAGTCCATAAAATATTTTGCCCAAACTTCTGTGGAGTGTCCAAGTGCCTTTTTGCGAACATTTAACGAGCAACAATGTTGTTTTTGTTGAAGACAGCAGTGGCTTCCACCGTTGGGGTCCTCCTTTGAACACCATTTTTGGCCATAGTTGTTGTGGCAGGGATATTGGACTGTGCGAGTGATTTCTGTAAGTCTTTAGCAGACACTCTAGGGTTCTTTTTTACTTCTCTGAGTATTCTGCGCTTAACTCTTGGCGTCATCTTTGGTGGACGGCCACTCCTTGGGAGAGAACAACAGTGCCAAATTCTCTCCATTTGTAGATAACTTCTCTGACTGTCGATTGATGAACATCTAGACTTTTAGAGATGGTTTTGTATTGTTTCCTTGCTTAATACAAATCAGCAATCCTTGATCGCAGGTCTTGAGAAAGCTGTTTTGAGCCATGATGCACATCAGACAATGCTTCTCATCAAGACATTTCTGACTAGGTGTGTGTTTTATAGTGGGCAGGGCAGCTTAAACCACTCATCAGTGATTGGGCACACCATCCATCCATCCATTATCTTCCGCCTGACTAAAAATGTTTGGTAAAAATTGGTTTAAATTAGAGATGTCCCGATCACGTCATTTTCAAAGTATCGGAATCGGCAAAAAAAATATCGGCCATGCCTTTTATTAATATATATATATATTTTTTTTAATTAAATCGTTTTCTAATTGTATTTAAGGTTACAGACATAATATGTTACACTTATCCAGAGTCTTTAGTTTAGGCTTACGGTAGGGTTAACAAATTTATCCCAATAACGGTGGTCATTAATTTTTAAAAATGTATCACATTAAAATATTTAACGCAAATAATGCATGCGCTGCACAACCCGCTCACGCATTGTCGCGCTCCATCTGTAATGACGCCGTTTTGCCAATAGCTAAAAGGCAGCATAAATTGAGTAGAGTGAATTTTGGAAGCCTTTAGAGCCTTATAATAAATGGCTAAAGCCTTACTATCCCTCTCCCTGTTATTAGAAATATCATGGGAAGCAATGTGGGGAAGCAAGGTTACAATTGATCTTTTTCTTAACACCTTGAATTATATCCCATCGCAGAGAAGATATATGAATTGTTCGCACTTCGCAGTTGTGGTTTCACTTGCCATGGTTTCCCTTCCCATCATGCATTGGGCATGGCCTTCAGTATCATTTACTGAAGGCTCAACAAATACAGTAGATGGCAATATTTAGTCACAATATACAAAGTCACAAGTCTTTCTATCCGTGGATCCCTCTCACAGAAAAGAATGTTTATAATGTAAATGCCATCTTGAGGATTTATTGTCATAATAAACAAATACAGTACTTATGTACTGTATGTTGAACGTATATATTCGTCCGAGTTTTATTCATTTTTTTCTTAATGCATTGCCAAAATGTATATGATCGGGAAAAATTATCGGGAATGATTGGAATTGAATCGGGAGCAAAAAAAAGTAATCGGATCGGGAAATATCGGGATCGGCAGATACTCAAACTAAAACGATCGGGATCGGATCGGGAGCAAAAAAACATGATCGGAACAACCCTAGTTTAAATTGCTCTTTAAGTCTCCTTAGGCAGACGGTTCACTTATTTTTCCCCCTTCTGTCATTGTTTGCATGCTATCCTCATTAAAATATGAAAACCTCTAAATGTTTGGGTGGTTTTAGTTAAAGCCGACACTGTTTTTACATCTGTGTGATTTTGACAACGATCAGACCACATTTGATGGTGATTTTATGCAGAAATGTGAGAAATTCCAAAAGGCTCAGATACTTTTTCATATCACTGTACTTTATGCAAGCATGTAGAAACTTTCTTAACCCGGCACTATGATTACAACCAATTTCTGCATCACATATTTTGCTCTGATTCCCATCCCAGGAATTTCTGGGAAAAAAAAGCACAGGAAGGCAAGAATCCAACATTAGGACCCTGCGGATTTTAGCCGACATCTGCCCATCTTCTCACCATCTGTGTAATATTTTATCCCTCCTTCACTTATTAAAACCAATTCAGGAATGGAAACTATACTCCAACCCCCTCGGAAGGGTGCCTTAAAAATGAAAACACTTTTATGTATTGTTGCAACAAAGCCTGAAAAAGAGTGTTTTCCAAAAGCCACTCTTTAATAATTCCCTGTCATCTATATCTAACATTTTTCTTTATGTGACGATCGCCTCTCCATCATCCCTCCAATCAACAAGACTCAGATTTTGCCATAATTAAGACCACTGCAGCCAAGAATCACTTTTAAATGTTTAAAAGGCCACGCTGTTTTTCTCCCTCCCGTCTTTTTCCGGGAGCTAATTCAAAGCCTTAAGCGCCCGTTCTTCCTTTTTTCACTCGTCGAATTCCCAGACGCTCGACGCTAGCGGGCGGACGAGGGGTATGCGACTGATGCGGGGCCGTGCAGACAAATCAGCTCTCGCCTCAGTCAGCTGCAGACTGGCATCATCTCCAGTCCTGACACGTCTTCCTCATGTTCATGCATCTCGCCACTCATCCTCACTCACTCCCTCTCTTTAGCTGCCAGCTCTCTACTAATGGAAGCACACTGAAAATCTCTTTTTAATGTTGTAGCTAATCATGAGTTGTGCTTCATGTTGAATGTTATACACTAGTCACTCACTAGCCACACTATTATAAAAATGACTCCAGTCATAAAAAGGGTCAAATAAACATCAAGGGGTGTAAGAACAGTTCTTGCATTGGATATCACCGTAATTTTCGGACTATAAGACGATACTTTTTTCCCCCTCATTTTGAATCCTGCGGCTTATAGTCCAGTGTGTCTTATTTGTTGATTTATTTGGGTTATAGGTAACACTTTATTTGATAGCGGCGTCATACGATTGCCCTAAGACCGTCATAGTTATGATATGACGGTATCATGGGCATTAAAGAATGCTTTTGTTGCTGAATGCTTATATATAAGTGTCACCCGGCAAAATATGGTACTATCTCCATTTATGTCCATCTCAGCTCTTTTACATCCATTCAAAAGTGAGATAATTTTCCAGATGACACAAAATGTTATCTGTCATAAGCATGGCAATGTCTTGTCTTCATCATGATGGTCTTATGGAGCCACTGTTAAATGTGTTACCAAAATACCAGAACTAACAATTAATGAAACAACTAGAACAGTAACTGAAGAAATAATGAGCACAGAACGCGAATTTTGATTGTTATTTACAACTGGAGCGCTGCCACGCATGCTAGGAGGCATGTTGGACAACAACAGTGTTGACAGCAGGTGGCAGCAGAGGTTGACCTTCCCCCCCAAGTGAGCAGTGATGGCCAAATGACATGACACTGTCATGGGCGTTAATGAATGCATTTGACAGATGTCATCAAGTGTCATCTGGCAGATTATGTCACTAACTCACTAACCATTTAGGTCCAGCTTGGATCTTTGACATCGATTCAAAAGTGAGATAATTTCCCAGATAACACTAAATGACATCTAGTACAATCACTTAGTATAATCACTCATTAATGCTCATTACAGCAACATGTCATAATCATGGTTGTCAAATGACAGTCTTGTGGTGCCACTGTCAAATAAAATGTTACCAAATACCATAACTAGCAGTTAATGAAACGACTGGAACAATAACTGAAGAAATAACATGAATTTCAATTGTTATTTATATCTGTAGCGCTGCAATGCATGCTAGGAGGCATGTTGGACGACAACAGTGTTGACATTAGGTGGCAGCAGAGGTTGACTATCTCCCGCAAGGGAGCAGTAACGGCCAAATGTTGGTTCATTTGGTCTCATGACAGTTGAGGGAGATTATCAGTGGTCTTGTATGTCTTCCATTTTCTAATACAGTGATACCTCAGCTCACGAACATAATTGGTTCCCAGAAAGTGTGTGTAAGGCGAAAAGTTCGTCTTCCGAACATTTATTTCCCATAAGAAACCATTAAAATGAGAATAATCCGTTCCCAGGTCCCCATAAAACATAATTTTCTACTAAATAAGCCTTAAAACTACACAAAAATATACCTTATTTTATGTATAAGAAATGTGCTATTGTATTATAATTAAAGAAATAAACTGTACTGTATAATAAAGTCGTTTTATTTACCTTTGTGATGGTAGTTGATGGCTTGATGGAATGGAGTGGGAGGAGGAGGGAGGGAGGGAGTTACTGTTTGGAAGGAGAGTGTTACCGGCAAAGTGCGCAGTTAGCGTAGACTCCACTGCTGTGCCCCCCACATGCTTTTGGTTGTTAATAAAAGTGCCCACAAAAAGCCATCCGACGCCTCTGGGTGTTAGTATGCACGCCGCCACCTTTCTGGAGAGGAAATCGGGCGAACCGAAGACAAGCGACGACAACGAGCCAACGTGACTCGCCGGTCCACTTCTTACTACGGTGGGAAGCTGAAAGCACCGCCAATTACCAGTCGAGGGCGAATTGGTAGCACGAGTTACCTTCCATAAGTACTGTAGGTAACTCTTTTTCGGTCCCATAATAGCAAAAGTACACTCAATATGGTCCAAAATGTCTATCAAACACAAACCACGTCCGCACTCAACGAAAGTGAGGGGACGAACTGGGACGCCGTGAGCGTGCGTCAGCTTCTCGTGGCGCTTTTCGACCGCGTGAATTGGTTCGTCCGCCGAAAACTAGTTCGTCAGCAGAGACTATATGCTCGCGAATTTAATGTTCTTGAGGCGAAAAGTTCGTGAGCTTAAGCGTTCGTGAGCTGAGGTATCACTGTAATTGCTCCCACAGTTGATTTCTTTACGCCAAGCGTTTTACCAATTGCAGATTCAGTTTTCCCAGCCTGGTGCAGGTCTACAATTTTGTCTCTGGTGTCCTTCGAGAACTCTTTGGTCTTGGCCATAGTGGAGTTTGGAGTGTGACTGACGGACTGAGGTTGTGTACAGGTGTCTTTTATACCGATAATGAGTTAAAACGGGTTCCATTAATACAGGTAATGAGTGGAGCCTTGTTAGAAGAAGTTAGACCTCTTTGACAGCCAGAAATCTTGCTTGTTTGTAGGTGATCAAATAGTTATTTTCCACTGTAATTTGGAAAAAAAAATTCCACATTCTGTCCCTCATGGTAGATAGATAGATAGATAGATAGATAGATAGATAGATAGATAGATAGATAGATAGATAGATAGATAGATAGATAGATAGATAGATAGATAGATAGATAGATAGATAGATAGATAGATAGATAGATAGATAGATAGATAGATAGATAGATAGATAGATAGATAGATAGATAGATAGATAGATAGATAGATAGATAGATAGATAGATAGATAGAATCTGTCTTTTATACCGATGAGTTAAAACAGGCGCCATTAATACAGGTAACGAGTGGAGCCTCGTTAGACCTCTTTGACAGCCAGAAATCTTGCTTGTTTGTAGGTGACCAAATACTTATTTTCCACTCTAATTTGGAAATACTTTCTTTAAAAATCAAACAATACGATTTTCTGTTGTTTTTTTTCCACATTCTGCCTTTCATGGTTGAGGTTTACCCATATTGACAATTATTGGCCTCTCTAATCTTTTCAAGTAGAAGAACTTGCACAATTGGTGGTTGACTAAATACTTATTTGCCCCACTGTATCGTCCAAAAGACTAAGACGAAAATTAAAAGGGCTGCCAAAAACAACACTGAAAGGCACCATACCAGTATTCGTCCGCTCTATACAAATAAAACACTATTTTCATGATAATAAGAAGGGACGGCTGGCACCCTAACATGGCTACGTATTCGCGAGCCATGCCTCGAGTTCATGCGAGTGAAACTCTGGAACACCTAGTTGGAATGTGGCCAGATGATTATTGGCATGGTGAATCACAGCTTTTGCACTGGCCTGCTATAACACGCCAAAACGTCCAACTAGATGACTCGCAGAAACGCATATGGGAAGCCTGAGGCATCACATCGCTGTGATCCAAGTTGAGACAAGTTTAGAAAGAGCACTGTCCTCTTAACTTGATAGTTTTACCTCACTAGAAACATTTTAACCTGAAGGACTTTGTACTCTTCACCAACAACGCAACTGGATTTTGGCCTGTTTGACTGCCGCTTCAGTGAGGTGGTTGCTGTTCCGAAAACTAAAAATAAATCATCTCCATGTGAATCCATGTGCCAGTGGCCTATCTGATTCCCAATCTGTGCTCCCGAGAAGACTTGACCTCGGAGATAAAGCGCTTAGCCGCAAAACGCTTGATAATTTACAAGGCTTTGTGCTGGCGATTAGACGGAAACATTTAATTCGTCCGCCCGCCACACTAAAATGTGAGTTTAGATTCGTCGCCGAGTTTGCTGCCAACTATCGGACAAAAACATTAATCCGCGTGGTTTTATTCAAGCACATCTGGAAGGCTGGCAACATGTGGATTACGCCGTCCGGCCTCGTAATCCGAAATGGTGATGAGAGTCTTAAAGATGCACAGCTGGATACAAGGAGGAGGAGTTGTATTTTCTCTCCCCGACATTTACATGAACCCAACTATCAGGTTAGAATTAATTTATGTCCATATTAGAATGTCCCAGTGGAGACAGAGTGTCTACATTTCACCTGCACAGACTTGCATTAGCCAAAAAGATGGAGAAATACGAGCACAAAAGTGTCAAAAGTAGCCTTCCAGGCAAAAAGACGTTCAAAGACTGGCCGTCGCAAGTGTACTTTAACCTGGAGCCAGTGTTTAAAACATTTTGGGGGAGTGAGCGAAATTCAATGAACTTGCAATGAAAAAAACAAAAGAAAATGGGGGAAAAAATTAAATCATTACAGTTTTACGCAAAAATCCAAAAATGGGCTCGACAAAAGTATTGGCATCCATTGAAAAAACATGCGATGCTTCTCTAATTTGTGTAATTAACAGCACCTGTTACTTACCTGTGGCTGATAACAGGTGGTGGCGATAACTAAATCACACTTGCAGCCAGTTAAAATGGATTAAAATTGACTTGACCTCTGTCCTGTGTCCTTGTGTGGACCACATTGAGCATGTAGAAAAGAAAGAAGACCGAAGAACTGTATGAGTACTTGAGAAGCAATCTCAAGGCTACAAGTCCATCTCCAAAGACCTGAATCTTCCTTTGTCTACCGTGCGCAGTGTCATTAATTAATGTAAAAACCATCCAAACCCAACGGAAAATAAAACAGTCCCTTTTAAAGATGTCCCGATCAATCGGCGTCCCGATCGATCGGGTCCGATCACGTCATTTTCAAAGTATCGGAATCGGCAAAAAAATATCGGACATGCCTTTTTTTAATATATATAATTTTTAGGGCTGTTAATTATTTTTTTTAAATCAATCACGTTCAAATATGCCCCGCTCAGAGAGATTTAAATGACAGTACACAGTGAAACGCTCACTTGTTGTGTTTTATGGAGTTTTGCCGCCCTCTGCTGGCGCTTGGGTGCGACTGATTTTATAGGCTTCAGCATCCATGAGCATTGTGTAAGTAATTCTTGACATCATCAATGGCGCGCTATTAGTTTATTTTTTGATTGAAAATTTTACAAATTTTATTAAAACGAAAACATTAAGAGGGGTGTTAATATAAAATTTCTCTAACTTGTACTAACATTTTTCTTTTAAGAACTACAAGTCTTTCTATCCATGGATCGCTTTAACAGAATGTTAATGTTAATGCCATCTTGTTGATTTATTGTTATAATAAACAAATAGTCATTATGTACCGTATGTTGAATGTATATATCCATCTTGTGTCTTATCTTTCCATTCCAACAATAATTTACAGAAAAATATGGCATATTTTATAGATGGTTTGAATTGCGATTCATTACGATGAATTAATTTTTAAGCTGTAATTAACTCGATTAAAAATTGTAATCGTTTGACAGCCCTAATAATTTTTAATTAAATTGTTTTCTAATTGTATTAATGTTACAGACAAAATGTCTTGCACTCATCCAGTCTTTAGTTTTGGCTTAAGGTAGGGTTATCAAATTTATCGCGTTAACGGCGGTAATTAATTTTTTTTTAATTAATCACGTTAAAGTATTTAACGCATGCGCTGCACGAGCCACTCACGCAATTTCACATTCAATCTATAATGGCGTCGTTTTACCTATATATAGAGCTAAAAGGCAGCGTAAAATGAGTAGAGTGAATTTGGCAGCCTTTAGAGCCCTTTTTTAATTGGCTAAAGCCTTACAATCCCTCTCTTAACATTAGAAATATCGTGGGAAGCAATGTGGGGAAGAAAGGTAGTAGTTGATCTTTTTCTTAACACCCTACGTTGTTTCCCAACACAGAGAAGATATATCAATTGGTGCCACTTTGCACAGTCATGGTTGCACTTCCCATCATGCATTTGGCCAGAACAGTTAAATGGCTACAGTATCATTTACTGAAAGCTCAACAAATACACTAGATGGCAATATTTAGTCACAATATATAAAGTCACATTTGTCCTTTAAGAATTACAAGTCTTTCTATTCGTGGATCCCTCTCACAGAAAGAATGTTAATAACGTAATTGCCATCTTGATGATTTATTGTCATAATAAAAAAATACAGTACTTATGTACTGTATGTTGAATGTACATATTCGTCCGAGTTTTATTCATTTTTTTTCTTAATGCATTGCCAAAATGTATATGATCGGGAAAAATTATCTGGAATGATTGGAATTGAATCATGAGTAAAAAAACATGATCGGAACAACCCTAGTCCCTTTACATGCAGACGCCGACGGATAGTACAGGTTGACACTGCTGTACCCTCGGACTGCAGGACAGCTTGAACTTGTTTGGATGTTAGTCGAGGTTCTTTATCCACCAACCGCACATCTTTCGTTGAAAACTCTCATCAATTGTTCTTTTCCATCCACATCTAAGGAGGTCAGTCAAAATGCCATGGGCTTTACACTTATTGATAACACTGCGCACAGTAGACACAGGAACATTCAGGTCTTTGGAGATAGACTTGTAGCCTTGAGATTGGCCAAGCTTCCTCACAATTTTTCTCCTCAGACAGTTCTTTGTCTTCTTTCTTTTCTACATGCTCAATGTCGTACACACAAGGACACAGGACAGAGGTCGAGTCCATTTTAATCCATTTTAACTGGCTACAAGTGTGATTTAATTATTGCCACCACCTGTTATGTGCCACAGGTAAGTAACCGGTACTGTTAATTACACAAATTAGAGAAGCATCACATGATTTTTCAAAGGGTGCCAATAATTTTGTCCGGCCAATTTTTTTGAGTTTTTAAAATGATAATGATTTTTTTTTTTCTTTTGTGTTTTTTCATTGCAAACAAAATAAATAAAAGTATTGCTAACAAAGCATTTGTAATTGCAATCATTTTCTGGGAGAAATTGAGCATTATCTGACAGAATTGCAGTGGTGCCAATCATATAAAATAAATAGCACTTACACCATAGTTTAATGAAAAGAAGCAGAATAGAGGGCATAAAAGATAGACAACGCCATCTTATCACAGAAGCCCAATGCGTCATGAGCAAGATTGACGCACCAACTCTTGCAATCAGTTCTCCCGGGCACTCCAGGACAAAGAGCAGGGCGCTTTGTCCCAAAACAAGTAGCATCAGAGAACACCCTCGCCCAACCAGGATAACAAGATGATAGTGTGTGCACCTTGGACGTGTAGACCTGCGTTGGTCGCCGTGGCAACCACGTCCCAGCCACAAAAGATGATGCACGAACCTGACCTGCCACAGAGGGATTATCCCAAGACAACAACTAAGCCAAGCCACGCCTTCGGCCCGGCACACTCCAACTCAGCTTTCAAAAAGAACTGAACATTTAGATAACACGGTCGTTGCACGGGAACATTTCTATGTAGCCTTGTTTTGCCGACCCTGGATCCAGCAAGGTCTCTCCGTCGTCTGTTTTTGCCTTGTTTTTGACCATTGTCAACGAATAAATTGTCAACCTGTTTTCGGTTAGCCTTCTGCAAACTTTTGGAACACGGAGTTAGTACAAAGCGTTAACACCGGAGTGAACGCGCGGAATGTTGGCCCTTCCGGCCGACTTGTATGAGCGGTGCCAGCGGAACACCCATTTCGTTCGGCTGTCGCTGTTTCCGCGGCCCAATTCCTTCAAAATGAAGATATTACTACCAAAGCATTTGTAATCGCAATCATTTTCTGAGAGAAATTGAGCATTATCTGGCAGAATCGCAGGAGTGCCAATACTTTTGGCCATCAGTGTAAATCAGGTTTTTTTTTCCCTCAGTAGTGTTATTTATTTCCTGGCTTTTTTTCTGTGAAGAACCAAGAGAGAGTTATTTGGTTATTATCGATTTAATTAATAGTGTTATTATTATTTATTATATTATATATTATTATTAATTGTGTTATTATTATTTATTATATTACATTATTAGGGCTGTCAAATGATTAAAAATTTTTATCGAGTTAATCACAGCTTAAAAATGAATTAATCGTAATTAATCGCAATTCAAACCATCTATAAAATATATTTTTCTGTAAATTATTGTTGGAATGGAAAGATAAGACACAAGACGGATCTTAATATTCAACATACAGTACTTAAGTACTGTATTTGTTTATCATAACAATAAATCAACAAGATAGCAATAACAATATTAACTGTTAAAACGATCCATGGATAGAAAGACTTGTAGTTCTTAAAAGATAAATGTTAGTACAAGTTATAGAAATTGTATATTTAAACCCCTCTTAATGTTTTTGTTTTGATAAAATTTGTAAAACTTTCAATCAAAAAATAAACTAGTAGCTCGCCATTGTTGATGTCAATAATTACACAATGGTGCTGAAACCCATAAAATCAGTCACACCCAAGCGCCAGCAGAGGGCGACAAAACAAGTGCACATGACACTATGCTGTCATTTTAATCTGTTTGAGCGGGGCATGTGCGTTAAATGCGTCAAATATTTTAACGTGATTACTTTTTAAAAATTAATTACTGCCCGTTAACGCGGTAATTTTGACAGCCCTATATATTATATTATATTGTAGTTATTATTTTTTTTATTTTATTTACTTTTGTTCCGTGAAGAATCCAGAAAGGGTTATTTGATTGAGGCTTTCTGAAAAACAATAAATTTTTACATTGAGGCATTCCTGCAATCGTTACACCTTTTCTGTTGCAAACTGACCCCGGCCCCTGATCAGAGAAGGGAAAAGTTATGTGGCCCTCACAGGAAAAAGTTTGGGGACCCGTGGTGTAAATAGTAATCATGATCAGTCGATTGCTGCCAACCTTCCAAGAACAAATGGATTGGACGTCTTGCACAGTCAGTGGGTTTTCACCTCAATCATGCCGGCGGCATTAAATGAACTGTACTACATTCTTGTTTTTAATTCATATTCCTGCCCGCCACCGCTTTGTTATTACTATTTTTTTCACACGGAGCTACTTTACTTGTTATGTTTGCAAGCCTGTGGGCGTCCAATAAACAGCAAAACGGGAAACTGACAGTTAAGCTTGATTTGTAAAGGCTCGATTTTAATTGCACGCACTTATTAGGAAGAGTTTTGATTTATTCATTCCCTCTAAAGTGGTTCCCCTGCGCTGGGAGGTGTTTAAAGTGAGCACGGGCAGGTTTACACTCCATTACTGGGCCTTTTGCCTGGCCTCCCCACTTGTTTGTCTCCCTTCAGATGTTCTCGCCGTGTGTGCAACCGCAGCCCTCAAAAGCCCGTGGCTTAAACACATCAGACAAGCTTTCTCCGAGCCAGCCAGCAAGCCAGCCCGCCTGCCAGCCTGTCGTCCTTCGCCGCTACAAGCGAAAGGATGCAAATTGTTCTCCCTCTTCTTCCCCCTCCGACTCTTGCGGCTTCACAGGCGGTCACGGCCCGTGTTTCGACGTCCTGATTTTCCACTGAGCTCTCCCGCCTCACTGTTGCTTTTGCCCTACAGAGACGTGGCGAGGATCTTACAAACATATACTAAACGAGCACGCCTGC
This sequence comes from Corythoichthys intestinalis, assembly GCF_030265065.1. NCBI lineage: Eukaryota > Metazoa > Chordata > Actinopteri > Syngnathiformes > Syngnathidae > Corythoichthys > Corythoichthys intestinalis. The sequence goes on from NC_080407.1 coordinate 13,047,473, forward strand.
CAGATTTGCCGCCGGGGCCCCCGGAACGACAAGAAAAAGGCCGCTGGATGAACTGCGGCGTGACAATGCAAAACAGATGGACACAAAGGAAGAGGAGGAAAGGCTGAAAAAGCTCATTCATAAGTTGGGACTTACATTTCTGCCAATGATGGGGTGGGAAAGTCACATGGATAATTGTTGCAGTAATACTACGATGCAATGCTACTCAAAAACCGCATGTAAACTTTGTTCAAGTGATCATTTTTGTGAGGAAATGTCAAACAACCCATAGACCGCTAGCTGCTTTCACTAACAGACTAGCATTGTCGCATTGTACTTCGATATATTTACGTAAAATAAATGCTCACTGCACATTATTTTTTTGCTTCTAACCAAGAATTGTGACTGTTTTACGTCCATATCTGTAAAGAATTTGGGGATTTAAGCATTTGTTCACAAGAATTTTCATTGGAAAACCTCTGTTTACATCAGGCGGCCGCTAGCTACATGAATTAACAGGCTAGCATTGTACTTGGACATATTTACTTAAAATAAATGCTAACTGCACGTTTTTTTGCTTTTAACCAAGAATCGAGACTGTTTTACGTCAATATGTATAAAGAATTCAGGGATTTAAGCATTTATTCACAAGAATTTTCACCGGAAAAGCTCTGCTTACATCAGGCGGCCGCCAGCTACATTCCCTAACAGACTAGCATTGTACTTTGACATATTTACTTAAAATAAATGCTAACTGCACGTTTTTTTGCTTTTAACCAAGAATCGAGACTGTTTTACGTCCATATCTATCAAGAATTCGGGGATTGAAGCATTTATTTACAAGATTTTTCACTGGAAAAGCTACGTTTACATCAGGCGGCCGCTAGCTACATTCACTAACGGACTAGCATTGTATTTTGTACATATTTACGGAAAAGAAATGCTAACTGCACTTTTTCTTTTTTTATTTGCTTTTAACCAGGAATCGGACTGTTTTAAGTCCAGAGGACTGAAGAATTAAGGGGATTTACGTATTTATTCACAAGAATTTAAATTAGGCGGCTCCTCACTATATTAACTAAAACACTAGCATTGTACTTCAACATATTTACGTAAAGTAAATGCTAACTGCACATGTTTTTTGCTTTTAACCAAAAATCAAGATTGTTTTACGTCCATATCTATCAAGGATTTGGGGATTTAAGCATTTATTCACAAGAATTTTCACCGGAAAAGCTCTGTTTACATCAGGCGGCCGCTAGTTTCATTCACTAACAGACTAGCATCGTACTTCGATATATTTACGTAAAATAAATTCTAACTGCGCTTTTTTTTTTTTTTTTTGGCTTTTAACCAAGAATCGAGACTGTTTTACATCCATATCTATAAAGAATTCGGGGATTTAAGCATTTATTCACAGGAATTTACCTCAGGCTGCTCCTAGCTACATTCACAAAGACACTAGCATTGTACTTTGACATATTTACTTAAAATAAATGCTAACTATAGATTTGTTTTTGCTTTTAACCAAGAATCGACGAGACTGTTTTACGTCAATATCTATAAAGAATTCAGGGATTTAAGCATTTATTCACAAGAATTTTCACCGGAAAAGCTCTGTTTACATCAGGCGGCTGCTAGCTACATTCACTAACAGACTAGCATTATACTTCGACATATTTACGTAAAATAAATGCTAACTGCACTTTTTTTTGCTTTTAACCAAGAATCGAGACTGTTTTACGTCCATATCTATCAAGAATTCAGGGATTTAAACATTTATTCACAAGAATTTACATGAGGCGGCCGGTAGCTATATTCACTAAAAGACTAGCATTGTACTTTGACATATTTACATAGAATAAATGCTAACTGCACGTTTTATTTTTTTGCTTTTAACCAAGAATCGAGACTGTTTTACATCAATATGTATAAAGAATTCAGGGATTTAAGCATTTATTCACAATAATTTTCACCGGAAAAGCTCTGTTTACATCAGGCGGCCGCCAGCTGCATTCCCTAACAGACTAACATTGTACTTTGACATATTTACTTAAAATAAATGCTAACTGCACGTTTTTTTGTTTTTAACGAAGAATCGTGACTATTTTACGTCCATGTCTATAAATAATTTAGGGATTTAAGCATTTATTCACAAGAATTTTCACCAGAAAAGCTCTGTTTACATAAGGTGACCGCAAGCTACATTCACCAACAGGCTAGCATTGTACTTTGACATATTTACATAAAATAAATGCTAACTGCAGGGTTTTTTTTTTTTTTTTTTTTGCTTTCAACTAAGACTCGAGACTGTTTTACGTCCATATCTATCAAGAATTCGGGAATTTAAGCATTTATTTACAAGAATTTTCACCGGAAAAGCTCTGTTTACATCAGGCGGCCGCTAACTACATTCACTAACAGACTAGCATAGTATTAGTAGCATAGTATAGCATAGCATAGTACTTTGACATATTTACGGAAAAGAAATGCTAACTACACTTTTTTTTTTTTTTTTTTTTTTGCTTTTAACCAAGAATCGAGACTGTTTTACGTCCAGATGGATAAAGAATTAAGGGGATTTACGCATTTATTCACAAGAATTTATATTAGACGGCTGCTCGCTATATTTACTAAAACACTCGCATTGTACTTTGACATATTTACGTATAGTAAATGCTAACTGCACTTGTTTTTTGCTTTTAACCAAGAATGAAGATTGTTTTACGTCCATATCTATCAAGAATTTGGGGATTTAAGCATTTACTCACAAGAATTTTCACCGGAAAAGCTCTTTTTACATCAGGCTGCCGCTAGCCTACAGAATTAAGGGGATTTAAGTATTTTTTCGCAAGAATTTACATTAGGCGGCTGCTCGCTATATTAACTAAAACACTAGCATTGTACTTCGACATATTTACTTAAAATAAATGCTAACTGCACGTTTTTTTTTTGCTTTAACCAAGAATCGACGAGACTGTTTTACGTCAATATGTATAAAGAATTCAGGGATTTAAGCATTTATTCGCAAGAATTTTCACCGGAAAAGCTCTGTTTACATCAGGCGGCTGCTAGCTACATTCACTAACAAACTAGCATTGTACTTCGACATATTTACGTAAAATAAATGCTAACTGCACTTTTTTTTGCTTTTAACTAAGAATCGAGACTGTTTTACGTCCTTATCTATCAAGAATTCAGGGATTGAAACATTTATTCACAAGAATTTACATGAGGCGGCCGCTAGCTATATACACTAAAAGACTAGCATTGTACTTCGACATATTTACATAGAATAAATGCTAACTGCATGTTTCTTTTTGCTTTTAACCAAGAATCTAGACTGTTTTACGTCAATATGTATAAAGAATTCGGGGATTTAAGCAATTATTCACAAGAATTTTCACCGGAAAAGCTCTGTTTACATCAGATGGCTGCTAGCTGCATTCACTAACATACTAGCATTGTACTTCGACATATTTACGTACAATAAATGCTAACTGCACGTTTTTTTTGTGTGTGTTTTTTTTTTGCATTTAACCAAGAATCGAGACCGTTTTACGTCCATATCTATAAAGAATTCGGGGATTTAAGCATTTATTCACAAGAATTTTCAACGAAAAAAGCTCTTTGTCTGTGATTCCACGCGGTCAGCTTTAATGGCCTCACCAACAATGCAGGCCCCCTATTTATCGGCCCCGTACCTTTCAATACATTATGAAGTCTATGAACAAACATTACAGGACTGACTTAATATTGGGAAAACAAATACAAATAAAGATACCATAGGAATAATCAGGCAAACTAGAGCTGGGTTAAAGTTATTTGGCAAGAATGTTTTTTTATTTTATGGTTTTTTTATGGTTTTTAGTTTTTTAGGTTTACACTTTCCCCTTTTGTTGAGCTACTTCCAACTATAAATGATAATAAATGGCACAGGAACCTAATAACTAATATGCATAAGTTGTACTTTGTCATCATTTATCGTTTCCAGTTGCTGCCATCCAACATTAATGCATCCACTCATCATTTCTCTTTTTCTCGCCAAGGACAATTTCCCAGAAAAAGTTTGGAGTTGGCAAACCACGTTGCCATGGGGACACGTGAAGAATGCGGTGTGTCACAATTCAAGGGTGAGTAAATTACCCTCCGAATAAACAACATGGAGACACGCACTCACCACCAATGCATATAAACTAACACATATGAGTCTCTGCAGCTGATGATGTCATATAAGACTAAACAAGCAGACATAGGTGTGATTTAGATTGCATTTAGCACACCAGTCGCCAGAACAGAACAAGCAATGAAAACATTTCATTCCAGGAATGCGACTAACTTCTCCCCGGCACTTGGCGGGGGACAACTGGGGTCTGGCTGGGAGTCAATCGCTGCATTCACACACATTTCCAAATCCCATCTACAAAAGCGCGAGGAGAAAAATCAAGAATGTCTCAAATAAGCAGCGGATCACGGCAAAAAGCATGCAAACCCCAGTGTAAGCCTCGCTAAATCTCTCATGTAACATCCCTAAAACATAATGCTGCTGTGCTATCATGTATCCTGAGGGGAGCGGGGAGCAGTACAAAGAGGGAGCCGGGGCATCTCCCATTACCACACTGCCTGCTAGCGACAAGTTTGCAGCTGAAAGACATTGACTACATGGATATTGCCCAGTTTTTGACCATTTGGAAAAAAAATAAAAAATAAATCATAACTGCTTTCTGCCATCTGCTTGATTCCCGTCTAACATCCCTCATAGGTCACTCCAAAGTCATGTCTTTTTTTTTCCCTCAGTGCACAAATTGCTAAAGCACTCCTCGCTTACTAATGAAAAAAGATTGCTCGGAGAACCTCAAGGATCAATATCAGTCCCGGCGTACATTAGCACTTGTTTGCAGCTATTGTCATCAGCATGCAGAAAGGCTACACCTCTGAATAAAGTGTCAATTGAAACGAGCCTGAATGCCACACAAGTCAAAGTTCACATAAAGGGTCATTGTGGTTTTACCTGAAGTAAAATACAGCAGTGAATTAAAGCACACAGTAAAAGAATAAGAAATTTAAAAATGTTTTCTTATATTAAATATAGGTGGCCTACGAGAAAATGATCCATGTTAGTGAGTTCCAGATTTGTTTCATCACCTCAAAATTCGGATTAAATGCAAATGTACTAAAAAGTTAAAAACAACTGAAATGTACCGTAATTTTCGGACTAAGAGCCGCTACTTTATTTTAACTTCATTTTGAATCCTGCGGCTAATAATCCAGTGCGGCTTATTTATGAATTTATTTGGGTTAATAGGTAACGCTTTATTCGACAGCAGCGTCATACGGCCGTCATAATTATCATATGACACTATCATGGGCATTACTGAATGCTTATGACTGATGTCATTAAGTGTCATCAGGCAAATTATGTCATGATATGATATGATTGTCTAATGACAGTCTTATGACGCCACCGTCAAATAAAGTGTGACCAAATACCATAACTAGCAATTAGGGCTGTCAAAATTATCGTGTTAACGGGCGGTAGTTCATTTTTTTAATTAATCACGTTAAAATATTTGACGCAATAGACGCACATGCCCCGCTCAAACAGATTAAAATGACAGCACAGAGTCATGTGCACTTATTACTTGTGTTTCTTGGTGGTTTTTCGCCCTCTGCTGGCGCTTGGTTGCGAGTGATTTTATGGGTTTAAGCACTCTGAGCATTGTGTAATTATTGACATCAACAATGGCGAGTTACTAGTTTATTTTTTGAATGAAAATTTTACAAATTTTATTAAAACGAAAACATTAAGAGCGGTTTTGATATATAATTTCTATAACTTGTACTAACATTTATCTTTTAAGAACTGCAAGTCTTTCTATCCATGGATCGCTTTAACAGAATGTTAATGTTAATGCCATCTTGTTGATTGTTATAATAAACAAATATAGTACTTATGTACAGTAAGTTGAATGTATATATCCGTCTTGTGTCTTATCTTTCCATTCCAACAATAATTTACAGAAAAATATGGCATATTTTATAGATGGTTTGAATTGCGATTAATTACAATTAATTTTTAAGCAGTGATTAACTCGTTTAAAAAATTTAATCGTTTGACAGTCCTACTAGCAACTAATTAAACAACTGGAACAGTAACTGGAGAAATAATTAGCACAGAACATGAATTTTGATTGTTATTTACATCTGTAGTGCTGCAATGCATGCTAGGAAGCATGTTGGACAGTAACTGTGTTGACAGCAGTGGTTAACTGTCTCCCCAAAGAGAGCAGTGATGACCAATGACACTGTCATGGGCGTTAATGAATGCTTATTACAGATATCATTAAGTGTCACCCAGCAAATTACGTCACTAACTCCATTCATGTCCAGCTCGGATCTTTTTCATCCATTCAAAAGTGAGATAATTTGCCGGATAACACTAAATCACATCTGTTGTAAGCATTCATTAATGCTCATGACAGTGTTATGTCATAACTATGATTTTCTAATGTCAAATAAAGTGTTACCAAATACCATAACTAGAAATTAATGAAACAACTGGAACAGTAACTGAAGAAATAATTAGCACAGAAAGTGAATTTTGATTGCTATTTCCATCTGTAGTGGTGCAATGCATGCTAAGAGGCATGTTAGACGACAACAGTGTTGACAACAGGTGGCAGCAGAGGTTGACTGGCTCCCCAAATGAAGCGTCTTGAAGCAATGAAGCTTTGCAACCAATTGCTTCAAAGCTTCATTGTGGTTCATGTGGTTGTATGATGCCGCTTTCAAATAAAGCGTTACTGGTTAATATGTTTAGGTGTAAATATCCCATAATACAGTGAGGACAGCTGGGTGTTATAGTTCAGTGCAACTTATCTATGAACACATTATGTTTTTGTGTCAAATTTGGAGGCTTATCGTAAGGTGCGCCTTATAGTGCGAAAATTATAGTAAAAGGCTGAGTGGTCACTTTTAAAACCGTCAGGGCCACCAGAATGCCGCTAATTCATTGTCAGTATCTCAGTACGCACCTAACGTTTTACTAAAAGACAACATGTTTCTGAAACCCCCAGCACACGGCCAAGCACCGGGAGTTTTTTTTTTTTTTTTTTTTTTTTTTTTTTAACATACCACTAGAGGGAGCCTGTATACCGCACTAGGGGGAGGGTCACTCCACTGGGGTATTGTTTGCCTATTTCCTATTCCAAAGTTTGAAACATTTTTTTAGGGCTGTCAAACGATTAAAAATTTTAATCGAATTAATTACAGCTTAAAAATTAATTAATCGTAATTGATCGCAATTAATTGCAATTCAAACCATCATAAAATATGCCATATTTTTCTGTAAATTATTGTTGGAATGGAAAGACAAGACAAAAGATGGATATATACATTCAACATACGGTACATAGGGACTGTATTTGTTTATTATAACAATAAATCAATAAGATGGCATTAACATTATTATTATAATAATTAACATTATTATCTGTTAAAGCGATCCATGGATAGAAAGACTTGTAGTTCTTATAATATAAATGTTAGTACAAATTATAGAAATTTTATATTAAAACCCCTCTTAATGTTTTTGTTTTAATAAAATTTGTAAAAATTTCAATCAAAAAAATAAACTAGTAGCCCGCCATTGTTGATGTCAATAATTACTTACACAATGCTCATGGGTGCTGAAGCCTATAAAATCAGTCGCACCCAAGCGCCAGCAGAGGGCGGCAAAACTCCATAAAACAAAATTAACATGTGGGCATTTCTCTACTGTCTTTTAAACCTGTCTGAGCCGCATGTGCGTTAATTGTGTCAAATATTTTAACGTGATTAATTTTAAAAATTAATTACCGCCCGTTAACGCGATAATTTTGACAGCCCTAATTTTTTTTTAAAAACCACACAGAAGAGTTAAAGTACATTTAATTAGTTTTATTATCTAAAATATCGTATTTACCCCTGGTAGCAGCTACCTACTCGAGTTCTGCACGTTAGCAAGTTCACACAGTTTAATGTCCTGCTAACTCTGATGCAGGTCGGACTTTCAGCAGCAAAATGAGTGGCGTGTTCCCCTTTTCCGCAGCATTTATTCTATATTATTTAAAATATCGTATTTACCCCAGGTTTTTATTTTTTATTTATTTTTTTATTAATATTCAATTCTAATCCTATTTTCCTCAATTGCTCTTATTTTCTTAAACTCTTATTGTCTTTTTACCCACTAAAAAGTACAAATAACCACATCACTGGCGCACTGAAAAAAATAACTGGTGGATTTACTTGATAAAATCATTGTAACAATTTGCACTTACTTACACATAAATAAAATAAAAACTTGGAAGAAGGGGGTATAACTCAGTTCACCACATTTTCTCACAGTTTAATTAACGTTAAGAGTAGAAAACACAAACAGGAGGACACTTCTCTCTAAGCAGCTACCTACTCGAGTTCTGCACGTTAGCAAGTTCACACAGTTTAATGTCCTGCTATCTCTGATGCAGGTCGGACTTTCAGCAGCAAAATTAGTGGTGTGTTCCCCTTTTCCGCAGCATTTATTTTTGATTATTTAAAATATCGTATTTACGACAGGTTTTTTTTTCTTTTTGAATTAATATTCAATTCTAATCCTATTTTCCTCAATTACTCTTATTTTCTTAAACTCTTATTGTCTTTTTACCCACTAAAAAGTACAAATAACCACATCACTGGTGCACTGAAAAAATAACTGGTGGATTTACTTGATAAAATCATTGTAAAAATTTCCACTTACTTTTATTAAGTAACCTTGTGAACTCAACATAATATTGCAAGTAGTAAAATTTCCCTTATAAAAGTGCAAATTGTTACAATTTCATCAAGTAAATCCACCAATTATTTTTTTCAGTCTGTTTAAAAGTGAGCCAAAGCAACAGGTGTTGCTTCAAACTTTTAACCCCTGTGAGCATTTTACCCAATCGGCAACTCATAGAAATTCACTTCCGGAAAAGACAACATTTTCTAAATCCCCAATGTGTGTGTAATCTAATCAGAGCAGCAGAACAAACAGAGACCACTATTCATGTCAGCCGCACAGTCTCATCATTCACCGTCACGCGTTTCTTTCACGCGCACATCCACCGAACCTCCCAAACTCCTCTGAACGTCACCCCGCAAGGTTGCCGGGCGAGATTAAGGCACGAGCGAGGTGCAATATTGACAAGGCCGCGCTCCCTTGTAGCCGGAATGTCTCGTTGACGGACGGGGTGGAGGTCATATGTCAAAGTGACTCGCTTACAAAGGCTACCGTGCGGCCTGGGCCAGATAGGATTAGCAAACTCCTCCTCGGGGACTCAAATGTTTACCCCGCTTCTCTCACCGGGGACCTTGATGGCGGTAACGCACACTAATGGGTCACCTCTGACCACAATAAGCACACAACTGAATGAGCACTGAATCACAGTGAGGAGGGTTCTTAATATTTTACCTGTCTTAAATAATCAGCAATGCGTGTCCTTAAAAACTAGGGCGTAGGTTTGGTCTCAACATTGGTAGGGACGATATGGTGTAACCTGCATGTACACTTTTTGCTGGGGACGGGACATTCTTAATGATCAATGCAAAATAAATCTTTTATGTGTACTGGTTCAGCCTACACCGTTCAATTCAAACCTTTGTTTACAACATTTTGAAAAACTTCCAGGAAAAATGTCCAGATTTTATGAGCAAATTTAAATTGCATTATTTGAACATAATGTGTATTCACCTGAGTTTTTGAACACCTGTAGGTCAAAAATACTAGTGGTTGATTCAGCTTAGATTTGCCTTTGACCGAACCAGAATTTTCATGATGACATGAACATTATTATAACGAACAAAACAAAGACAGTAACAAAACAGGAGCTGAAACAAACGCACAAATCCCAATCCGACACCGTGCCCAAAATATTATTAATAGGGCCGATAATATATTATGTTATCGGAGTTATTGGGATGACGTCATAATTCCTATTATCGAACCAATAATTATCGTGCACCTCTAGCAAAAAAACAAAAACAAAAAAACATTCGTCTTAAGACCACATTGTCTAAATAAAGAAATTAAATATAACTGAAAAAACGTCTTTGTCAGGGAATATAAAAAAAATGAATAAATCAAAATGGATGCTTTTGTCCACAAGCACAGCCAAACTCAACAAAAAAAATGAAAGCGCCAGTGGGCTCCTTTAAAATCACATAAATAAAATAAAAACTGGGAAGAAGGGGGTATAACTCGGTTCTCTACATTGCTCACAGTGTAATTAACGTTAAAAGTAGAAAACACCAACAGGAGGACACTTCTAAGCAGCTAGCTACTCGAGTTCTGCACGTTAGCAAGTTTACACAGTTTAATGTCCTGCTAACTCTGATGCAGGTTGGAGTTTCAGCAGCAAAATTAGTGGTGTGTTCCCCTTTTCCTGCAGCATTTATGTTTTTTTACTAGGGGTGTCAAACGATAAAAATTTTTAATCAAGTTAATTACAGCATAAAAATTATTTAATCGTAATTAATCGCAATTAATCGCAATTCAAACCATCTATATAATATGCCATATTTTTCTGTACATTATTGTTGGAATGGAAAGATAGATATATACATTCAACATACGGTACATAAGTACTGTGTTTGTTTATTACAACAATAAATCAACAACATTAACATTACAACATTCTGTTAAAGCGATCCATGGATAGAAAGACTTGTAGTTCTTAAAAGATAAATGTTACTAAAAGGTATAGAAATTTTATATTAAAACCCCTCTTAATGTTTTCGTTTTAATAAAATTTGTAAAATTTTTAATCAAAAAATAAACTAGCAGCCCGCCATTGTTGATGTCAATAATTATTTACACAATGCTCATGGGTGCTGAAGCCTATAACATCAGTCACACCCAAGCGCCAGCAGAGGGCGACAAAACTCCAAAAAAAACACAATTAACAAGATGACATTTCACTGTGCTGTCATTTTAATCTGTTTGAGTGGGGCATATGCGTTAATTGCGTCAAATATTTTAACGTGATTAATTTGAAAAATTAATCACCGCCCGTTAACGCGATCATTTTGACAGCCCTACTTTTTACATTTCTTACAGTGGCTGCTGCTGGCTGAAAAAAAAAGTATTATCCCTAATATCTAATGTCTGTGTGTGTGTGTTGGGGGGGGGCAAGTCATAAGCCAATCAAATGTGCGTTTAGGAGGGGAAAAAAATGGACTGGCACATTTACCAAGTGAATAGGGCTACATGTAAGTCTGAAGATAATAAAAATATTTCACCTAAGAATGGTACGGTCAATTACAACAATTAAAACATATGGAAAGACAATCTAAATGACCTATATAACTGAAGCCACTATATAATGCAAATAAAGTTGCTTAAAAGTTGGTGGGGACAATTTGAGCACCCTGAAAAGTTGGTCGTGTTTTGTCCCTACCGTCCCTATGCAAACCTACGCCCTTGGGTGCCCCTCGTGACTTGGTTATTTTCCTATTGTGGTACATTTTCTAATCTATAGTTTAAGAAAAACAAATCCATGTTGTTAAGAATGTATATTCTTGTATTACACCGATCCCCCCAGGGCTCCCCCGACATATGCGGCAACCCCTCCGGCCATACTTTGAACACACGAGCTCACTGACTTAACACCAGACAACTGCTTAGACAACAAAAATACAAAATGAGGATGATGGAGTGGCAACTAATCACAGCACATTTTTGAACGCGTAGCTGAGACGCACCTACAAATGCTATAGACAACTGAAATGCAAGTAAAAAAGTTGGGAGTGATTTATCAATGGATAGGACTAATAGCACACCTTAATGCTTCAAATAAAGCTTCCGGCAGCACTTTTATATATTGATGAAGTAAGGACGTGATAGATGTTGATAACTTTGCATGATTTATCATCTACGGACAAAGCTACTTGAAGGCAAATACAAGAGATAATAATATAGGTTTAAGTTTGAAAAAGATTCCCACCTAACAAAAACGCTGGTTGGTTTCTTAAAAAAAAAAAAAAAAAAAACCGCGCTTTTATCAACAGAGCCACGCAGCGGCTGAAGCAGGTGCATCCCATAATGCCCAAGACAGGTCTGCCTGCCTGCTTACCTGTACTCTCTGCAGATGTCACTTCGCAGCCGCACTGCGGATGCAAGAGAGGCACGTCCAAAAAAGAAGAGAAAAAAGCAATGACCCTCCTGTTCCCAAAAAACACGCAAAAAAAGAATCTTGTAAATAATCCTGCCCGGTAGGCGAGTCCACTTTAAATCCACACTCCCAAATAATACTTTACGAGCTTGCAGCAGCGGACCTCCAGCAGCATCAGCAGCAGCGTTCCCCGGTCAGCCGGAGCTTAACACGCCGCTCTGCGCGCACTGACAGCCGGCCGCCGCACCTGCCATGCCTCGGCGAGGACGCACTTTGCTGGAGGGGAGAATGAAAACGAGGAGATTGGCGTGTGTGTGCACGGAGAGTTTGGGATGCTACTCGGTGCGGCGCTCGTGCTCAAGTGACGCTCAAGGGGTGGCTGCAGCAGAGTGGGAGTGTGAGGATGATGATGAGGAGGAGGGAGCAGGGAGGAGGAGGAAGAGGGATGCCTCGGAGTTGGCCGCTTTTGCCCTTCACACTTAAAGAGGACGACGCCGTTCCACGCACCAGGAAAGCGAAGAAAACAATAATAAAAATCACCTCAGCGTGCATGAGCGTCATTTTAACTATATAAAATTTAAAAAAATCAAAAGGCACTTTGGGGGGGCAAGTTTCCTAAATGAGCCCCCAAGAGCACATTTCCATACAAAGACAGCATGGGTGTTGCAGGGGGTGATTAAAATCTGCATTATTCCGTGTGCTGCTCTTTGATGAGCTTTTAAACGCTTGAGGGGTGTGTACAATTAGTGCAATTAGTATTCAAGCGGCCTCATTATGTAATACGTGGAGGTGGAGGGCTAAAAGCACCTTTAAATTGGGCGAAATCTGATTAGAATGTCTTCAATTTGCTGCCAGTGGGCTCTTTTTGGGGGGGTCTTGAGCATCCGGACTGACTCCCTCCTTTCTAATTCCCTCCTGCTTGCAGAAAGCACTCGAGGGGGACTCCTTGTTGTTGAAACTCTGCATCAGAGCGCCACCTACAGGCTAAAAATAAAGTGCAGGATGCTCAGGACTAAGGAGCATCGCCTGTGGTGGCAATGGATACTACACTTCGTTGACGTACTTATTTTAATAGACCTTTTTATGTATTAATGATTTTTTTTTCTGTAAAATATTGTTTATTTCGACTTTATTCTTTTGTGACATTTAAATTTGCCTCTATTAACAGTCAATGGCAGTCAATGAGTTGAATTAAAAAACAACAACCAATATTTAATGCACTTTAAAGCATGTTTATTTTAATATTTCACGCGGTGTTTTATGCTCCTGAATGAAATGGACCGCTTGAATGTATGTGGAAGCGGTCGTTTTATATACAGTGCCCTCCATAATTATTGGATTTATAATAATTATGTGTTTTTTAGCTTCTAATATTGTTTTTTTTCTAAATAATATGGGACCTTAATGGAAAAAAAGAGAAAAATCCAACCTTCAATACAAGTGCATTTATTCAGTGAGGGGAAAAATCCCAAATAAACAAATAATTATTTGACATCAAATAATGTGTGTCACAATTATTAGCACCCCTGGTATTAATACTTTGGACAACCCCCTTTTGCCAACAAAACAAGGTCTGGGGACTGAGATGGCCATGGGAGGAGCTTGATTTTGTGTCTGGTGAACCATTTCTGTGTAGATTTGGCCATGTGTTTAGGGTCATTGTCTTGCTGAAAGACCCAGTGACGACCCATCTTCAGCTTTCGGGCAGAGGGCAACAGATTTTGATTTAAAATGTCCTGGTATTTCAAAGCATTCATGATGCCATGCACCCTAACAAAGTTCCCAGGGCCTTTGGAAGCGAAACAGCCCCACAGCATCACTGACCCACCCCCATACTTCACAGTGGGTATGAGGTGCTTTTCAGCATGCGCATCTTTCGTGGCACGCCAGACCCACTTAGAGTGTTTGTTGCCAAAAAGCTCAATCAAGCACACGGTCCCAGTTGAAGCCCCAATACCACTTGGCGAACTCCAGACGTTTGCGTTTATGATTGTGAGTGAGGAAAGGTCATAATTATTATAAATCCAATAATTATGGAGGGCTCTGTATATTCAATTTTTGAATCCCGCGCCATGAAAATGAGTAACTTCCGGCTTCAGTCTCAGGTTTAGGACGAATGCGAATGTGACGTCACCCGGGTCGGCATCTCACAGTACAGCATTGCTTTATTATAGCATGCAGATGGACTGCAGATTGAGCTGGTTTTGCGGATCAAGTCATTTATTTTTCGCATCACGCCAGCCAAACGGCTGCAGGCTTTTGTAGCTGCACATGGGAGCGGTGTGTGAGCCTTTTTGGGTTTCAGAAAGTTCCCATTCATCCCGAGATCGGCCAAGACAAGTGTGCGACAACTGTGGGACCATTGGACTTACGAGGAAGTGAGTAAACATTGTGTTTTGTATTATGTCAAATACTGGGATCATGGCACATGTTTTAATACGGAGGTGGCTGTCATTTTGTGGCTGACAATGCTCCTTGTCCACAGAGAATGCCACTCGGCCGACATATTGTCAAATTGTCCACCCCATTAGAAATTGCAAATTTGTGTTAAAATGGCCACGAATACAGCGATTACAAAGTAAACACAACAAACTTTCTTTAAATAAAGGAATATTTACTTACATTTGATCATGGACGAACATTTAAAAAAGTTCTCCTCAGACACATTCTGCCTTGTTAGCTGCACACAACAACTGCACGCCGCTCTCTCACTGTTTACGTCTTCGCCGTGTTGTGAAGCATTAATGTACGCCATATTTGTGTTGACCACGTTGTAGTTACGCGCTCCTCCGACATCGGCCGGTTTGTCCGGCGGTCATTGTCCAGCTGCTTCCCCGCAATTAGCTCTCCTGCCCGGAGCAAGGTAACAATGAGCTTTAACTTGCTCGCCACCTGGAGCTGGCCGATCGGTGAAGACAATCAACCCGCTGCGTGTGACATGATTCGGGGTAGTTTTGTGTGATTTCGAAAGGTGAGAATAAGACTTGAAAAAGCCACTCGGTTCAGGTTAGCATGTCGGCTAGCTGCCTCCTGTTTTGTTTACGCTATTTCCTCCATCTCTGAAGCTGGGGCAGGGACATTCAATGGGAGGTGCAAGAAGTCGGCAGTTTTGACCATTATGCAGTTATTTTGCCCTGTCATACTGATTAAATGCATTTTTAATATTTCATATTCCATTTAGCGCAAGACTGTTATTTGTCATGACCATACCATTTATTTAGCAATTGGGGAAAAATACTTGGATGAAAAGAATATCCTGTCAAAATATTGGAGGAGAGAGATTGAAACAATCATGACATTTTGCGGCTCTCTGTCGTATTTTCCTCATTCTGAATCTTCCCCCTCAATGGGCCAAATTCTATATCGGATGAAATCATGACCCTGCCAACGTCATCCTCCATTTGGGGACGCTGGAGCGATATAATGGCCGATTAAAAGACTTCCCGTCATCTGCGCTTTGCCAAATTGTTGTATATAGTCGAATCGTCTCAAAATATGATTCTAATTCACATAATAATGCTATTTAAGACTTTTTTTATCCTGTCGGACGCACTTTAAAGGTCAATATCAACTCTAAAGAAAGCCACGTCATAAATCAATGCATAAGATAAATCCCATTTGTTTTGAGGGGCTGTCCTATTTCCACCCAAATCCCCTTGACGGCACATTGATTTAAAGCGGCGTGTCACATTTACGTCTCCGTCTCCTTTGAGGGCATCTCGGCACTCATTTGAAGGCCATAAATGCATCGATATGGACAAAGCTATTAGCTTCGGTGGGCTAAATCAACAGTCCTGCAGATCTTCATATCAGATAGCTCAGCAAATCAATAACGCTGTCACAATAGCTGTGCCGTCATCACATGACCCCGAGAAATTAATGTTTGCGTGCGGCAAACAAGAAATGAACCGGGATGGATGAGCTCAAATCCAAGAATGGATCCTTTTTTTTTTTTTTTTTAAAAACATTAACAATTGTTACACTAAATGCCTCCCAAAATGTCCCCCACATCAATCCTAGACAGTTTGGCCTCTTGGACTATGCCACTTTAACAGAAATTGTGTCAAAATTAAAGCCCACAACATGCTGCCTTGACATCCTTCCTTCAAAGTTCAGAGTTTCCACAGACTTTAAAAACTGCAGTAATAAAACCTCTCCTAAAAAAACCTAATCTGGATGCCTCAACCATTAGTAATTACAGGCCAATATCAAATCTGACATTCTCGGGGAAAATTATCGAAAGAGTTGTGTTCGAACAGATCCAGACTTTTATGATGTAAAACAATCTTTTTAACGCATTTCAGTCTGGATTTCAGCCACAACACTGCACCGAGACCGTGCTTATCAAAGTCCTAAATGATATTCGTCGGAATACCGATGCAGGCAAATCCTCTGTTCTACCACTATTGAGTCAAAGGATAGACTATAAAATACTACTGCTCGTCTACAAAACACTTAATGGCCTTGGACCAAAATACATGCTTGATTTGTTCGATTCCTATCAGACATCTAGACCCCTAAGGTCGTCTGGAACCGGCCTCCTGCATGTTCCTAGAACAAGCACCAAGCAGGGTGAGGCAGCATTTAGCTATTATGCTCCTCACCTCTGGAACAAGTTACCTGAACATCTGAAGTATACTCAAACTGTTAGCTCCTTCAAATCAGGGCTAAAAAATAGGGTTGTTCCGACCATGTTTTTTTGCTCCCGATCTGATCCCGATCATTTTAGTTTGAGTATCTGCCGATCCCGATATTTCCCGATCCGATCGCTTGTTTTTGCTCCCGATTCAATTCCAATCATTCCCGATAATTTCTCCCGATCATATACATTTTGGCAATGCATTAAGAAAAAAATGAATAAAACTCGGACCAATATATACATTCAACATACAGTACATAAGTACTGTATTTGTTTATTATGACAATGACAATGACAATAAATCCTCAAGATGGCATTTACATTATTAACATTCTTTCTGTGAGAGGGATCCACGGATAGAAAGACTTGTAATTCTTAAAGGATAAATGTGACTTTGTATATTGTGACTAAATATTGCCATCTAGTGTATTTGTTGAGCTTTCAGAAAATGATACTGTAGCCATTTAACTGTTCTGCCCAAATAAATGATGGGAAGTGCAACCATGACTGTGCGTAGTGGCACCAATTGATATATCTTCTCTGCGTTGGGTAATAACAATGGGTGTTAAGAAAAAGATCAACTACTACCTTTCTTCACCACATTGCTTCCCACGATATCTCTAATTGTTGAGAGAGGGATTGTAAGGCTTTAGCCAATTACAAAAAGGCTCTTAAGGCTGCCAAAAGTCTCTCTACTCATTTTACGCTGCCTTTTGGCTCAATATATAGGTAAAACGGCGCCATTATAGATCAAACGCGACAATGCGTGAGTGGGTCGTGCAGCGCATGCGTTAATTGCGTTAAATATTTTAACGCGATTAATTTTTTAAAAAATTAATTTCCACCGTTAACGCGATAAATTTGATAGCTCTACTTTGAGCCAAAAGTAAAGACTGGATGAGTGTAAGACATTTTGTCTCTAACGTTACATACAATTAGAAAACGATTTAATTAAAATATATATTTTAAAAAAAAGGCATGTCCGATTTTTTTTTTTTGGGCAGATTCCGATACTTTGAAAATGACGTGACCGGACCCGATCGACATCGTTACTAAAAACGCTTTAGCACTGCATATCTATAACTGTCCATATATTTCAATCTACTTGCTTTCGATTCCTCTTGTGCTTATCTCCATTGCTGACTTCAATAATTATTATTATTAGTAGCAGGGGTCGCGTTAACCGAATATTTTCCGTCGTTGACCGTTTTTTTTTTTTAAACGGTGACGGAAAAATCTGAAGTCCATCCGTCATTGTGACAGGTTGCAATTCACACCCCAGACACAGGGTGGCGAGTGAGCATATTAATTAGCTATTGTCTCTCTTGATGCATGACGTCGTTGGCCTTACTCGGAAAAATGTCAAGGCAACTGAGTGTTTGCCTGGCACGGCCAGACTGTTCTCCCTGTATTTTTCAAACACTGAAAGAAAAGTCTGGGACACAGCCTCTCGAGTAGGTGCAAAATCAATTGACAAATCAGATTTGTTTATTTGCGTGACGTGTTCTTCACAAGCAACGTCACTCTTGCGCGCCGAAAGTCGTCTCTACAACAACACGGATGGCGGGAGAGCCGAGAATATGTTCCAATCCGCGGTAAATTCAGTTTTAAATGAGCTAAAACACATCGACACGACACATTGACAACAGTCTGTCTCGCGCTAGCCATGTTGAATAAACTCCATTCTCCTCGTATGTTTACTTCTTCCGCGCACAAGTCCCTCGTCCTGTCCTCGTCGCTTTGCTAACGGCACGTCTGCCCGTCGCTGATTGGTGCACTCCGCTGTCTGTTTGCCTCTTGTTAAGCTTGTTCGGACAGAATATTAATTCAAAATGAATGAAAACTAAATACTATTGAATATGTCATTATTATCATTTTAAAAATGTAAGTGACGGGTAAAAATAGATTATGACCGGATTTTTATGACACTGTCAGTCAAAATGACAGACAACGAAAAAGTCTAGCGCAACCTCTGATTAGTAGTAGAAGTTTTTGTTTTATTTTTATTCTATTTGTGACTAAATGCGATTTTTATCGATAATTTTGTTTCCTATTTTGACTGTCTTGGTTTGTACTTTGTATTGATTTAAATGTGATTTTTACAATCTTCATGTGATGTAAAGCACTTTGAATTGCCTTGTGTTGAATTGTGCTACATAAATAAATTTGCCTTGCCTTGCCTAAACACATATATGTTAAAATATCTGTTAAAAAGAAGTCTGTTGGGAGGATGTTGTCTTGCCACTAGTTTCTTTTTTCACAGCCACTGCCCAGTATAACTGGCACATTTGTCTTGCAAATGAGACGATGACTTGTGAATGGCGTTGATGAAGACGCCGCCTCTAAATCACTCGAGTGGGTTTAAAAGGGGGGGGCGCGGGTTTGCTGCAGCCAGCTGGCATGGTGTTGTCTCAGCAGTTCTATCCGTGTTGCCCCAAGTGTCCGGGGGTCCCTATGTGAATGAAGCCACTGAAGCCCTTTCAGCACAGCTGTATGCTTCATCCAAACCCTGAAATCGTCACCCCTCCTTCCCCTTCCAACGGTGGTACGCACCTCCCAAGGGTCTTTATAACCCTCTTTTGCAAGCGTCAACGCACACAGATGTCCGTCATACATCTGTTACACTAGCCGTTCGGGCCCCTTGACAATTTAGGACAAAATCATGCAAACTGGACTCGGTTGAAGTTGGGAAATTGCGTAAAATGTAAATCAAAGCAAAATACAATGATTTGAAAATCCTTCTCAACCCATATTCAATTGAATACACTACAAAGCATAGGCGGAGTTTGAATTTTGGGGCAGGGGGGGCACAACGTGTTGATGACCCCGAAACATCGTGTCAGCAATAAAATGAACTTACAAGAATTTTGATAATAATAAATTGACAATGAGTGTTTTTTGTTTCCCATCATTCTTGAGGGGAATTCTAAATGAGACTGCTTACGAAATACTTTTCGCCAAGATCGTCATCCATTGAATATGGTATGCCCGCCGGTGTTGTGCCAATGTAGTTACCCCAGTTAAAAATTGTAACCCCTGGGTCGAGCCATATGGAGGTAGATTTGTATCTTCAGTATTCAATCCAAAAAAAAGTTGCTTCAATAATTTTTTTTTCAAAAAGTTGCTTCAATCAAAATATACATTTTCAACCCACAAAAAGTCACTCCAAAAAAAAAAAAAAAAAAAAAAAAAAAAGCATTTGAATGCAAAAATAAATTTGAAACTCAGAAAACTAAAAAAAGGAAATGCATGTGAAAGCTATTTTTCTTAGATTTATTTAATTTTTATTTTTATTTTTTTTTAATTTCAACTTTTTTGATTGAAGTAATGTTGATTTGTGTTTGGGCGACATTTTGGCTAGGATATTTTTGTTGATTTGACACTTAATGACATCTGTCATAAGCATTCCGTAATGCCGATGAAAGTGTCATGCTATAATTATGACGGTCTTATGATGCCGCTGTCAAATAAAGTGTTACCAATTAACCCAAATAAATCAACAAATATGCCACACTGGACTATAAGCCGCAGCTGTCCTCACTGTATTATGGGATATGTAAAACAAAAAAATTTTAACAGGTAACACTTTACGTATCTGACAGCGGCATCATAAGACCAAATGAACCAAAATGAAGCTTTGAACCAATTGGCTGCAAAGCTTCTTTAAAATGAAGCTTTGAACCAATTGGCTGCAAAGCTTCATTGCTTCAAAAAGCTTCATTTGGCCAATCACTGCTTCCTTGAGAGAGACAGTCAACCTCTGCTGCCACTTAATGTCAACACTGTTCTTGTCCAACATGCCTCCTAGCATGCATTGCAGTGCTACAAATGTAAACAACAATCATCTTCAGTTACTATTCCAGTTGTTTCATCAAGTGCTCGTTATGGTATTTGGTAACATTTTATTTCACAGTGGCACCATAAGAATTAGTGATGCCAATCACGTCATTTTCAAAGTATCGGAATCGGCAAAAAAATATCGGCCATGCCTTTTTTTTTTAATATACTGTATATATATTTTTTAATTAAATCATTTTCTAATTGTATTTAACGTTACAGACATAATATGTTACACTCATCCAGAGTCTTTAGTTTAGGCTTAAGGTAGGGTAATCAAATTTATCCCAATAACGACGGTAATACGTTTTTTTTAAATGTATCACGTTAAAAAATTTAACGCAATTAATGCATGCGTTGCACTACCCACTCATGCATTATCGCGCTCAATCTGTAATGGCGCCATTTTACCTATATAGAGAGATAAAAGGCA
Source organism: Corythoichthys intestinalis (assembly GCF_030265065.1). Taxonomy (NCBI): domain Eukaryota; kingdom Metazoa; phylum Chordata; class Actinopteri; order Syngnathiformes; family Syngnathidae; genus Corythoichthys; species Corythoichthys intestinalis. The sequence goes on from NC_080407.1 coordinate 13,068,528, forward strand.
GCATAAAATAAGTAGAGTGAATTTTGGCAGCCTTTGGAGGCTTATTTTAATTGGCTAAAGCCTTACAATCCCTCTCCCTACGATTAGAAATATCATCGGAAGCAATGAGGGGAAGCAAGGTCGCACTTGATCTTTTTCTTAACACCTTAGTTTATTTCCAAACGCAAGATATATGAATTGCTAGCACTACGCACAGTCATGGTTCCACTTCCCATCATGGTTCCACTTCCCATCATGCATTGGGGCATGTCTGCAGTATCATTTACTCAAAGCTCAACAAATACACTAGATGGCAATATTTAGTCACAATATACAAAGTCACAAGTCTTTCTATCTGTGGATCCCTCTCACAGAAAGAATGTTAATAATGTAAATGCCAGCTTGAAGATTTATTGTCATAATAAACAAATACAGTACTTATGTACTGTATGTTGAATGTATATATTCATCCGAGTTTTATTCATTTTTTTCTTAATGCATTGCCAAAATGTATATGATCGGGAAAAATTATCGGGAATGATTGGAATTGAATCGGGAGCAAAAATAAGCAATCTGATCGGGAAATATCGGGATCGGCAGATACTCAAACTAAAACGATCGGGTTCGGATCGGGAGCAAAAAAACGACCGGAACAACCCTAATAAGAATGTAATTACACAATCATAATTTTGACATGACAATGTCATGAACATTAATGAATGCTTATAACAGATGTTATTTAGTGTTATCTGGCAAATTATCTTACTTTTGAATGGATGTAAAAGATCTGAGCTAAAAATAAATTGAGTTTATTGATATAATTTGTCAGATGACTCGAAATGACATCTGTCATAAGCATTCAGTAATGCCCATGAAAGTGCCATGCTATAATGATAATGATCTTATGATGCCGCTGTCAGAGTGTTATGTTAAATGAAGGACAAAAGGAGCGGTTTATAGTCCGAAAACTACGGTACTAAATTCCTGATATGTTGCCATTTTTTGTGCATTTCTTGTTAAGTTCCCCACTCTTGAAAACCACTTTAATTTGAAATCCAACAACATCCCCGGCGACTGGCAGCTCAATTCACACGTATAAATTGCGTTTGTATTTGCAAGCTGTCAATGATGATGCTTGGTGTCCATCTCAATAGAAATGTTTTCCTCGGCAACGTGTCAAACCAGTGCCTGATATCTCATTTTTCTAACGAGCTCTCGTGCGCCGTGAATGACACTCTCAAATTCCATTGATTTGTATTGTAAATAGCTTTTCGATGCGCAGTCAGATGGTAAATGGCACTCAGGCTGACATTTGTGTTTATATATCAGCGAAGGTCCGACGGATGGCCGTGTTGACGGTGTCATGTAATTAGTTAGATTGCATATTGATGACTTTTTTGAGTGGGCGCGTGGGTGTGTGTTTACCCATCCGTGGATCATCTCTTCAGCCTCCCTATCAAGCTAGCAGATGCCCGCCTGTCTGCCTGTCTGTCCATGTGCATGGGTGTGTGTGTCCATGTGGACCAGGTGAGTTTCGCCCGCCGTGTCTCCGGAGATCCGTTCCAAGCATCCCCCTAAAGAGTTGAACCCATGAGTGCTGCAGATGGTCCGGGCTTGGAGACAACAAGGGGCACGAAATGGAAATGCCAATTGACAAACAAAAACAATTTTTACATCCCATTTCAGTACCAATCAAAATGTACACAGTAGAATACAGCAGCAGCCACTGTAAGTAATGTAAAAATACGTCAATGTGGTGGAGGTGGGGAACACTCCACTAATTTTGCTACTGAAATTCCGACTTGCATTAGCGTTAGCATAACATTAAACTATGTGAACTTGCTAACCAGTAAATCTTGAGTAGAAAGCTGCTTAGAGAGAAGTGTCATCCTGTATGTGTTTTCTACAGGAAAACCCAATAAAAAAACACAACTACTGTACATTTCCTTAATAGTGTCCCTACCGATGTTGAGACCAAACCTACACTCTTGCAGATACTGCTAGGGTCAACATATTTTGATGTCCAAAAAAAGAGGACACTCTGCTCGGCCTGGAGATGCCTAAATTGTATTCGAAGTTCACTCAAAGACGCCTTATCATTTTAATAAATTTAAAAGTGTATCCTGTGTCTGGATAGGAAAATTCAGTTTTATTCATACTTTTTTTTGTATGATTTATTTCTTTATTTTTTGATTGAATAAAAGACAAATCGACCTCTATATAATCAGTCAGCAATGTCATCACTACACAGAAGTTGTTCAAAAACAAATATTTTATGAATATAATGCAAACCCATAGATAGTCTAGTCAATACAGTGGTATGAAAAAGTATCTGAACCTTAAGGAATTGCTCATATTTCTGCATAAAATCCCCATCAAATGTGATCTGATCTTTGTCAAAATCACACTGATGTAAAAACAGTGTCTGCTTTGATGAAAACAACCCAAACATTTACAGGTTTTCAAATATTCATGAGGATAGTATGCAAACAATGACAGAAGGGGGAAAATAAGTGAACCATCACATTTAATATTTTGTGCCCTTTGTCACAGAGAGAGCTTTTTTCACCGAAAATTCTTGTGAATAAATGCTTAAATTAGTGCTGTCAAATTTATCACGTTGACGGGCTGTAATAATTTTTTTAAATTAATCACGTTAGAATATTTGATGCATTTAACGCGTGCGCGGAATGATCCGCTCATGCATTGCCTCAAACAGATTACAATGTCTCCATTTTTTTGCACATTGAGAGCTAAGAGGCAGAGAAACGCGAGTGGAGACATGTGTAAATTGGACCGTGCCGTATATTGGCATAAGCTTTGGCAACTCTTTCACAACAAACTATTGTAGCGAGCGACGTGGGGAAGAATGACAAGAGATGTCTTTCTTAACACGCTACATTGAACACAACGCAGAAGATATACCATTTGCAGCCACCACTGACAGTCATAGTTGCCCAACGTCCCATCATGCATTTGGGCGGAACAATTAAGTCGCTACAGTATCATTTCGTGAAAGCACAATAAATATTCCTATCTCCCAAAAAAAATAATGTTCACAAAAAGAAACGCGCTCAATGCAAAGAGAACTGGCATTCCCAATCAAAATAGCTATGCAAAATACATATAAAACATACTCAGACTTTGGTCAAACTCTATTAAAACATTTAGTTTAGCTCAACAAATACACTAGATGGCAATATTTAGTCACAATATACTTTACAAACTATCAGAGGTCTCGTACGTTGGGAAGTCAACACTCAAATAAACATAAGGTACAATGAAACCGGAAACTACGGCGGCAGTCGAGGGGCAAAACGCACTCATTGACTAGATCTCTAATTAATTTAAAACTCACAAAACTTTCAATCACTACCTTACGTAGTTAAATACAATGTGGTAGAACGGCAGAGAGCCCATGTGACGTCATGCTCGGCGACGTCAACAATGGCGAGCTATTAGTTTATTTTTCGATTGAAAATTTTACAAATTTTATTAAAATGAAAACATTAAGAGGGGTTTTAATATAAAATTACTGTAACTTGTACTCATATTCATCTTTTAAGAACGACATGTCTTTCTATCCATGGACCGCTTTAACAGAATGTTAATAATGTTAATACAATCTTGTTGATTTATTGTTATAATAAACAAATACAGTCCTTATGTACCGTATGTTGAATGTATATGTCCATCTTGTGTCTTATCTTTCCATTCCAACAGTAATTTACAGAAAAATATGGCATATTTGAGAGAGTTTGAATTGCGATTAATTTTTAAGCTGCGATTAGCTCGATTAAAAATTTTAATCATTTGACAGCCCTAGCTTAAATCCCTGATTTCTTTATAGATATGGACTTAAAACAGTCTCGATTCTTGGTTAAATGCAAAATAACGTGCAGTTAGCATTTATTTTACGTAAATATGTTGAAGTACAATGCTAGTCTGTTAGTTAATGTAGCCAGCGGCCGCCTGATCTACACACAGATTTTCCGGTGAAATTTCTTAACAATAAATGACAATAATAATAAAAAAACATGCTGTTCGTATTCATTTTTACGTAAATATGTCGAATGTGCTGCTAGTCTTTATGCCACTGTAGCGACGCCTTATCACCACAAAAAACTTTTTCCGTTGGAAATTCTTGTGAATAAATGTCTAAATCCCTGAATTCTTTATAGAAATGGACGTAAAATAGTCTTGATTCTTGGTTAAAAGCAAAAATGTGCTGTTTATTTTACGTAAATATTGCGAACTATCAACGCTTCTAAATTCATGCATGGTACAAAAAGTATAATACTTACCTTGAATCCTCCAACAAATCACTCCTGAGACAATCCTTTCCGTTTGGATGCGGTACAGCTTTCGTACATTTTCAATCCAAATTCGGCGTTAGATCGCTGCGTGCGTTAGAAAATAACTCATCTTGATGTGGGCGGGCCCACTACTTGAAGTCATAGCACAGTATATGACGGATTTGACCCGTCAATGTAATTATGAAGTCTATGACAGTGCCGTTATATTCTGTGCAAAGCGTCAATTTCAGCACATGGTAATTGGTCCTGTGAAAAATAATGAAAACCGGACATTTTCATGAATTCAAAAAAAACCCGTCGGACGCCATGGACAGGATGTAAAAAGCGGACATGTCCGGCCAAAAGAGGACGTTTGGTCACCCTAGAAAACGCAATGAACCATCCTAACATTCCTATCTGCGACTCTTTTAACCTTCACCTCAACAAGTTTGACGGAACCCTGTTACGTTGTTTAGCCGAAACAAACGTCAATCATAACCTAACGTTACCCCTCGTGCCTTGCTGCTGTCAGATAGTTCTAAGCACAGCTAAGAATATCTTAATCTGCCAAATTTACTATGAACAACTTCACAGAATGACTGACAGATCTTTTAATGTGCGCGCTAACACGCAACAGGAAGTGTGTAAATTATTCATGATGTCTGCTCTTGATAGAGGTTTGCATGTGAAAGGCTTGTAAACACACTTGTATCAGCGCAACACGCTTTTCACGAGCAAAACAATGCTAACTTTAATCAACACTAATCTAAAAATCACAACATCTCTTTAAGGCTATTTATTATACACTCCCGCTCAATATATCATGGTGTAATAATAACCCTAACTAAGAAACACGCAGATCATACAAGATGTGAATGCTCATTTTAGAGCGTGTAATATATGATAGATTCATCAATCAGAGCCATAATTTGGAATTTTTATATATAGAGTGGTGTGAAAAAGTATCTGAACCTTTTGGAATTTCTCACATTTCTGCATAAAATCACAATCAAATGAAAGGTGATCTTTGTCAAAATCACACAGATGAAAAAACAGTCTCATCTTTAACTAAAACCACCCAAGTTTTCATATTTTTAATGAGGATAGTATGCAAACAATGACAGAAGGGGGGGGGAAATAAGCGAACCATCACATTTAATATTTTGTGCCCCCCACCCCACCCCTTTTGGCAGCAATAACTTCCAGACGCTTCCTGTAGCAGCAGATCAGTCTTGCACATCGATCAGGACTAATCTTTGCACATTCTTCTCTACAAAACTGCTGTAGTTCAGTCAGATTCCAGAGATGTCTGCCATGAATTGCCACAGCATCTCAATGGGGTTCAAGTCTGGACTTTGACTTGGACATTCCAGAACGTGTATTTTGTTCTTCTGAAACCATTCTGCAGTTGATTGACTTCTGTGTTTTTGATCATTGTCTTGTTGTAGCATCCATCCAGACGGCCTCAGGTTTTCCTGCAAAACATCCTGGTAAACCTTTGAATTCGTTCCTCCATTAATGATTGCAAGTTGTCCAGGCCCTAAGGCAGTAAAACAGCCCCAAATAATGATGCTCCTTCCACCATGCTTCACTGTAGGGATGAGGTATTGATGTTGGCATGACGTTGTGTGTTACTCACAAACAATTCAACTTTGGTTTCATCAGTCCTCAAAATATTTTGCCAAAACTTCAGTGGCGTGTCCACGTGGCTTTATGCGAACATGAAACAAGCAACACATTTTTTTAGACAGCAGTGGCTTCCTCCGTGAAGTCCTCCCATGAGCACCATTCTTGGCCATGGTTTTACATATAGTTAATGTGTGCACAGAGGTATAGGACTGTGCCAGTGATTTCGGTAAGTCTTTAGCAGACACTCTAGGGTTCTTTTTTTACCACTCTGAGTATTCTGCGCTGAACTCTTGGCATCATCTTTGTTGCTTCTCTACCAAGGAGTGGCTGTCCACCAGAGCCAAACTCTCTCCATTTCTAGACAACTTCTCTGACTTTTAGAGATGGTTTTGTATCCTTTCCCAGCTTTTTACATTATAATAATAAGAACAATAACATTTTATTTCTAGAGCGCTTTTCAAAACACATAAAGACGCTTATCATATTACATATTGCATTACATATGCATTACATATCAACAATCCTTGATTGCAGGTCTTCAGACAGCTACTTTGACCAAGCCATGATGCATATATGACAATGCTTTTCATCAAGACATTTCTTAACAGGTGTGTGTGTTTTATAGTGGACAGGGCAGCTTTAAACAACTCATCAGTGATTGGGCACACACTTGACGTAAAATGTTTGGTAAAAATTGGTTTGAATTGCTCTTAGGCAGGGGGTTCACTTACTTATTTTTCCCCATTCCGTCATTTTTTGCATGCTATCATCATTAAAATATGAAAACCTATAACTGGTTGGGTGGTTTTAGTTAAAGCAGACACTGTATTTTCATCTGTGTGATTTTGACAAAGATCAATTCACATTTGATTGTGATTTTATGCAGAAATTTGGGAAATTCCAAAAGATTCAGATACTTTTTTAAACTACTCAATATTGCTTCTGTGGCGGGTCAACCCGCCTCATTGTTTTCAATAACTGTCAAGACAGGAGATATATTAATAACATTTGGGACTTGGGATGTGGGATTTAGAAGCAATCAATGTCAATTTGGGCCGGATTTCATCTTTTATTTTTTTATCCCGCCGGCTGCCATTGAACGAGTTACAACATCCAATCCATTTGAACTAGAACATTTGATCGCTGAAAGCACTCCCAGTTCAAATGTTTGGACATCTATCGCAGTGAATGGTATTCAATGAGTTACAGTGGGGCAAATAAGTATTTAGTCAACCACCAATTGTGCAAGTTCTCCAACTTGAAAAGATTAGAGAGGCCTGTAATTGTCAACATGGGTAAACCTCAACAATGAGAGACAGAATGTGGAAAAAAAAAAAAACGAAAATCACATTGTTTGATTTTTAAAGAATGTATTTCCAAATTAGAGTGGAAAATAAGTGTTTGGTCACCTATAAACAAGCAAGATTTCTGGCTGTCAAAGAGGTCTAACTTTTTTTAACGAGGTCTAACGAGGCTCCTCTCGTTACCTGTATTAATGGCACCTGTTTTAACTCATTATCGGTATAAAAGACACCTGTCCACAAGCTCAGTCAGTCACACTCCAAACTCCACTATGGCCAAGACAAAAGAGCTGTCGAAGGACACCAGAGACAAAATCTTAGACCTGCACCAGGCTGGGAAGACATCTGCAATCAGTAAAACGCTTGGTGTAAAGAAATCAACTGTGGGAGCAATTATTAGAAAATGGAAGACATACAAGATCACTGACAATCTCCCTCGATCTGGGGCTCCATGCAAGATCTCACCCCGTGGCGTCAAAATGATAACAAGAACGGCGAGCAAAAATCCCAGAACCACACGGGGGGTCCTAGTGAATGACCGACAGAGAGCTGGGACCACAGTAACAAAGGCTACTATCAGTAACACAATGCGCCGCCAGGGACTCAAGTCCTGCACTGCCAGACGTGTCCCCCTGCTGAAGAAAGTACACGTCCAGGCCCGTCTGCAGTCCGCTAGAGAGCATTCGGATAATCCAGAAGAGGACTGGGCCTGGTCCACCAGACTCACCGCTGTTCCAGCAATTGAGTCTGGCCACCATTCAGCGGATACAATTTCCAGGGCGGAGCAAGCAACAGCAAACATACAGCGGAGTGGACCAATCAGCGACGGGCAGACGTGACGTTAGTAAAGCGACGAGGGCAGGAGGAGGGACTTGCGCGCGGACGTAAACATACGAGGAGAGCAGAGTTTATTCAACCTGGCTAACGCGAGACAGACTGTTGTCAATGACTCCTGTCGATGTGTTTTTGGTAATTTAAAACTGATTTTACCATGGATTGGAACATATTCTCGGCTCTCCTGTTCACCATCTGCGTTGTTGTGGAGACGACTGCCGACGGGCAAGAGTGACGTTGCTCGTTAAGAACACGTCACGCAAATAAACGAATCTGATTTGTCGATTGATTTTGTACCTGCTTGAGAGGCCGTTAATGGGCTGGGTCCCAGACTTTTCTCTCAGTGTTTGAAAAATACAGGGAGAACAGTCTGGCCGTGCCAGGCAAGAGGACTGGGAGAATGTCTTATGCTCAGATAAAACCAAAATAGAACTTTTTGGTAGAAACACAGGTTCTCGTGTTTGGAAGCGAAAGAATACTGAATTGTCGCCGAAGAACACCATACCCACTGTGAAGCATTGGGGTGGAAACATCATGCTTTGGGGCTGTTTTTCTGCAAAGGGACCAGGACGACTGATCTGTGTAAAGGAGAGATGAGACGTGGCTGGGTCTTTCAGCATGACAATGATCCCAAACACACAGCCATGGCAACAAAGGAGTGGCTTCTTAAGAAGCGTTTTAAGGTCCTGGAGTGGCCTAGCCAGTCTCCAGATCTCAACCCCATAGATAATCTGTGGAGGGACTTGAAAGTCCGTGTTGCCCAACGAGAGCCCCAAAAGATCACTGCTCTAGAGGAGATCTGCATGGAGGAATGGGCCAAAATACCAGCATCAGTGTGTGAAAAGCTTGTGAAGAGTTACAGAAAACGTTTGGCCTCCGTTATAGCCAACAAAGGGTACATAACAAAGTATTGAGATGAACTTTTGGAATTAAATTAATGTGATTTTGTTATTTTTTTTCTCCACTTTCTGTCTCTCATGGTTGAGGTTTACCCATGTTGACAATTACAGGCCTCTCTAATAATTTCAAGTGGGAGAACTTGCACAATTAGTGGCTGACTAAATACTTACTTGCCCCACCGTAATTGACTCTTACACAATGAGTTTTACGCTTTCAAAGCTTTTGAAATTGAACCTTTGTCAGGAAAAAGCTAAGCTTGACAAGTGTAAGAGTACAAATGTATGCATTCACGTGTGTCAAGTCCCAGGACAACTCATTAGGTACGCAGTCCTGTCGGCTGACGAACAAGGGAAAGAGAAGGACATTGTGCTGCAGTGTGTGCACTCTGCATGCCAGTCACACAGTAAGAGTGCACATGTGAGCGGTGTGTGTTGGAGACACCCAAATGGCCGCTACACACCAAGCACAAAGGCTGACGTGGATTTATGTTGCTTCCTGCCGATGGAGACTAGCTGAGGGAAAAGGGACAAATTAAAGCAAAGACTCGGAATGGCCGTTGTTCCAAACTAACTCGGGCTTATTGACTGCTCTGTGTTTAAAGCAAGGGAGTTGTTGTTTCTGCCGTCCAAGACTGCATCAGCGTACCGTGTCCTTCATGGACTTTATTGACGTGCGAAAAAGTCTGATTTGCATACTGATAAACGTCAATGACTGCACACTACATTGGCTGTGATCGTCGATAAGAATCCCTTGGATTTTGTCTTATTTGGATGCAAATGAAGCAGAGGATTACGTCTCGGGGCTGAGATGTGTGCGTTTGAGGCGAAATGGAATTGGCGAGATGACGGCGACGGCGGCGAGGCTTTTAATGAGCGCTTGTTTGATTTGGGGAATTGGAAACTGGAAGGTCTTTTTTTTTTCTCCGCGCTGATTCGGCTCACTTTAGGACGAAAGCAAACACTGAATATGAGTTTGTTTTCCGTCTGACCTTTTTCCATTTTGCCTTATTGATGCCACCGGTGATTTCATATTTCAAAGACAACAAGAAAGATTGATTAAAGGAGAAATGACGTCAAAAGAGGATGCAATACTAAAAAAAAAAAATTAAAAAAAAAGACTTAGAAGGCCCTGCATCATTGTAGTACTATGACCCATAGACTTCATAATGTATTGACGGCTCAGATCGGTCGTGCACATCCTCGCATTCAAGTAAGAGCTATTCACAAACACACACACTCAGCGATCGAACGCCAGATTTCTAATGAAAAAGTACAAAAGCTTTACCGCATCCAAAACAGGAGGGATTGTCTCAGGAGTGATTTTTTCGAGGATTGAAGTTAATTATTATTTTTCGTACCATGCGTGCATTTTGAAACGTTGGGAGAAATTAGCGGCTACTGCATTGGCATCATAGTTCGCAATATTTACGTAAAATAAATGCTAACTGCACGTTTTTTTGTTTTGTTTTGCTTTTAACAAAGAATGGAGACTATTTTACGTCCATATCTATCAAGAATTCTGGGATTTAAGCATTTATTCACAATAATTTTCACCGGAAAAGCTCTGTTTACATCAGGCGGCTGCTAGCTACATTCACTAACAGACTAGCATTGTACTTCGACATACTGTATTGCCGTAAAACTAACGCTAACTGCAAGTTTTTTTTTGTTTTTTTTTAGCTTTTAACCAAGAATCGAGACTGTTTTACGTCCATATCTATAAAGAATTCAGGGATTTAAGCATTTATTCACAAGAATTTACATTAGGCGGCCACTAGCTATATTCACTACAAGACTAGCAACGTACTTCGACATATTTACAGTACGTAAAGTAAATGCTAACTGCACGGGTTTTTTGGCTTTTAACAAAGAATCGAGACTGTTTTACGTTCATATCTATAAAGAATTCGGGGATTTAAGCATTTATTCACAAGATTTTTCACCGGAGAAGCATTGTTTACATCAAGCGGTCGCCAGCTACATTCACTAACAGACTAGCATTGTACTTCGACATATTTACGTAAAACTAACGCTAACTGCACTTTTTTTTTTTTTTTTTTCGCTTTTAATAAAGAACAGAGACTGTTTTACGTCCATATCTATCAAGAATTCGGGGATTTAAGCATTTATTCACAAGATTTTTCCACCGGAAAAGCTCCGTTTACATCAGGCGGCCACTAGCTACATTCACTAACAGACTAGCATTGTACTTCGACCTATTTCCGTAATATAAACGCAAACTGCATGTTTTTTTTTTTTTTGCTTTTAATAAAGAACAGAGACTGTTTTACGTCCATATCTATCAAGAATTCGGGGATTTAAGCATTTATTCACAAGATTTTTCCACCGGAAAAGCTCCGTTTACATCAGGCGGCCACTAGCTACATTCACTAACAGACTAGCATTGTACTTCGACATATTTCCGTAATATAAACGCAAACTGCATGTTTTTTTTTTTTTTTTTGCTTTTAACCAAGAATCGAGACTGCTTTAAGTCCATATCTATAAAGAATTCGGGGATTTAAGCATTTATTCACAACAATTTTCATCGGAAAAGCACTGTTTACATCAAGCGGTCGCCAGCTACATTCACTAACAGATTAGCATTGTACTTCGATATATTTACGTATAATAAACGCTAACTGCACTTTTTTTGTTCTGCTTTTAACTAAGAATCAAGACAGTTTTACATCATCTATAAACTACATCTATTAAGAATTCGGGGATCTAAACATTTTTTCACAAGAATTTTCAACGAAAAAAAGCTCTTTGCTGTGATTCCACTCGGTCAGCTTTGACGGCCTCGCCAACAATGCAGGCCCCCTATTTATCGGCCCCGCGCGCAGTCAATACATTATGAAGTCTATGTATGACCCTTTAAGCAATGGATATTTAACACACAAAGACTGACAATATACCAATATTAACTCATTGGCTGCCACTAAATGAGTTAACAGGCATATATTCTTTATCCTCTCTGATGAATTCGGTGGCTGATCAACCATCACAATCGGCATCCACGTGTGGCGACTACGACAAGGAGGATTGGCCTCCCTTTGCCGATTTCAAATGCAAAACGCCTGCACTTAAACAAAAAATCTTTTATTCAGCAACGCCATTGTGCGCACACGTGGGCGCTTCCAAAAGCGCCGGCGTCATTTGCTGACCCATGCGTGGTGATTACTGCTCGCCCACGTTTTCTCGTCCTTCCTTGCGTGCGTACGCGCACACTTGACACATGACAAATGAGTGCTGCTCCCGTACAAAAAACAGGCGCCGTAAAAAATATTGTTATTATTGTTGAGTAAGGTAAAATTTGCTGCTGCAGGACTATTATCGTGTTATATGTTACGATGCTGCCGTCCTGCATTACGTCGAGATTGAACAGACAAGAAGGACGTATGAGGTCTGACAAAACTGGAAAACTTTTGCAAGAGAAAACTTTACATATAAGATGAATTTAATCCATTAATTTTTAAGTCTACAACTACCGTAATTTTCGCACTGTAGGGCCACCTGACTATTAGTCGCCACCCACCAAATTTGACATGAAAACGGCATTTGTTCATGAACAAGCCGCACTGGACTATCAGTTGAAGCTGTCCTCATTGTATTTATTATAAGTGTCTGTCATAACACCAATTGAACCACCATGAAGCTTTGAACAAATTGGCTCAAAACATCACTTAAAGAAGCTTCATTTGGCCATAACCACTCCCTTGAGGAAGACGATCAACCTCTAATGTCAATACCGTTGTTGTCCAACATGCCTCCTCGCATGCTTTGCAGTGCTACATATGTAAATAACAATCAATATTTATGTTCTGTGCTAATTATTTCTTCAGTTACTGTTCTAGTTGTTTCATTAAGTGCTAGTTATGGTATTTGGTAACACTATTTGACAGTGGCATCAAACGACTGTAATAAGACCAGATGAACCACCATTGAGCTTTGAAACAATTGGCTGCAAAGCTTCATTGCTTCAAGAAAATTCATTTGGCCATAACCGCTCCTTTGAGTGACACAGTCAACCTCTGCTGTTGACACTGTTGTCTTCCAACATGCCTCCTAACATGCTTTGCAGCGCTACAGATGTAAATAACAATCTAAATTCATGTTCTGTGCTAATCATTTCTTCAGTTACTGCTCTAGTTGTTTCATTAAGTGCTAGTAATGGCATTTGGTAAGACTTTATTTGACAGCGGCATCAAACGAGCGACTGTAATAAGACCAAATGAACCACGTTGAATCTTTGAACCAATTGGCTGCAAAGCTTCATTTGGCCATCTCTGCTCCCTAAGTCAACCTCTGCTGCCACTTGCTGTCAATACTGTTGTTGTCCAACATGCTTCCTAGCATGCATTGCAGCACTACAGATGTAAATAACTATTAAAATTCATGTTCTGTGCTAATTATTTCTTCAGTTATTGTTTTAGTTGTTTCATTAAGTGCTAGTTATAAAATTTGGTAACACTTTATTTGACAGCGGTATTAAATGACTGTAATAAGACCAAATGAACCACCATAAAGCTATGAACCAATTGGCTGCAAAACTTCATCGCTTCAAGAAGCTTCATTTGGCCATAACCGCTCCTTTGGAGGAGACAGTCAACCTCTGCTGTCAACACTGTTGTCTTCCAACATGCCTCCTAGCATGCTTTGCAGCGCTACAGATGTAAATAAAAATCAATATTTATGTTTTGCGCTAATTATTTCTTCAGTTACTGTTCTAGTTGTTTCATTAAGTGCTAGTTATGATATTTGGTAACACTATTTGACAGCGGCATCAAACGAGTGTAATAAGACCAAATGAACCACCATGAAGATTTGAACCAACTGGCTGCAAATCATTGTTTCAAGAAGCTTCATTTGGCCATAACTGCTCCCTTGGGGGAGACAGTCAACCTCTGCTGCCACCTGCTGTCAATACTGTTGTTGTCCAACATGCCTCCTAACATGCTTTGCAGCGCTACAGATGTAAATAAATTAAAATTCATGTTATTTCTTCAGTTACTGTTCTAGTTGTTTCATTAAGTGCTAGTTATGGTATTTCGTAACACTTTATTTGACAGTGGTGCCAAAAGACTCATTAGGCAATCATAATTATGACATGACACTGTCATGAGCATTAACGAATGCTTATGACAGATGTCATTTAGTGTTATCCGGCAAATTATCTAACTTTTGAATAGATGTAATTAGGGTTGTTCCGATCACGTTTTTTTGCTCCCGATCCGATCCCGATCATTTTTAGTTTGAGTATCTGCCGATCCCGGTATTTCCCGATCCGATTGCTTTTTTTTTTGGCTCCCGATTCAATTCCAATCATTCCCGATAATTTTTCCCGATCATATACATTTTGGCAATGCATTAAGAAAAAAATGAATAAAACTCGGACGAATATATACATTCAACATACAGTACATACTGTAAGTACTGTATTTGTTTATTATGACAATAAATCCTCAAGATGGCATTTACATTATTAACATTCTTTCTGTGAGAGGGATCCACAGATAGAAAGACTTGTAATTCTTAAAGGATACATTTGACTTTGTATATTGTGACTAAATATTGCCAATCTAGTGTATTTGTTGAGCTTTTAGTAAATGCTACTGTAGCAATTTAACTGTTCTGCCCAAATGCATGATGGGAAGTGCAACCATGACTGTGTGTAGTGGTACCAATTGATATAGCTTCTCTGCGTTGGGAAATAACATAGGGTGTTAAGAAAAAGATCAATTACTACCTTTCTTCCCCACATTGCTTCCCACGATATTTCTAATTGTAGGGAGAGGGAATGTAAGGCTTTAGCCAATTAAAGAAAGGCTCCAAAGGCTGCCAAAATTCACTCTACTCATTTTACACTACCTTTTAGCTCCATATATAGGTAAAACGACGCCATTACAGATTGAACGCGAGAATGCGTGAGTGGGTCGTGCAGCGCATGCGTTAATTGCGTTAAATATTTTAACGTGATACATTTTTTAAAAAATTAATTACCGCCGTTAGCGGGATAAATTTGATAACCCTACCTTAAGCCTAAACTAAAGACTCTGGATGAGTGTATCATATTATGTCTGTAATGTTAAATACAATTAGAATACGATTTAATTAAAAATATATATATACATGTTAAAAAAAGGCATGTCGAGATGCCGATCGATCGGGACATCTCTAGATGTCATAGATCTGAGCTGGACATAATTGGAGTTAGTGACATAATTTTCCAGATGACACGTCATGACATCTGTCATAAGCAATCAGTAATGCCCGTGATGGTGTCATGTCATAATTATGACGGTGTTATGACAGTCTTATGATGCCGCTGTCAAATAAAGTGTTACATATACCATAACTACCACTTAATGAAACAACTAGATCAGTAACTGAAGAATTAATTAGCACCGAAAATGAATTTTGATTGTTATTTACATCTGGAGCGCTGCAAAGCATGCTAGGAGGTATGTTGGACAACAACGGTATTGTATACAGTATATTAACCCAAATAAATCAACAAATAAGCCAGACTGGACTATAAGCCACAGGATTCAAAATGAAGGAAAAAAGTAGCGGCTTATAATCCGAAAATTACGATATATTAAAAGGTATTTCACTACATATTAAACATAAAAACTATTTTCATAATAGGTATTAATTTTATGGAAAATAGTTCAAACAACAGTATCAATAACAGTCTAATTTCAGTCTTTTCAAGTAAGTATGCTGCTAATTAAAGTGAATGACTTAAAAAGAAATACTACTAGACTGAATCAAGCACATTCTTAATTATCATGCAAGAAGATAGTTTACAGCACAATTCTCACCTGAGGGGTTGACAAAAAGTCTATGTGAAAACTCAAGCTCAAAACAAGTTTCATAAATTAATTAAAAAATTAAATAAAAACAATAAATGATTAATGGTTTTCATTAAAAGGCCACACCGGCATTATTTCGCCTCAGTGCTGAAGAATGTTTATCGCCCCGAAGCCAATGTCATTAGCAGAAAAGTTCTGGTATCTTTAACACACAAATTAATTTTGCAGTGCGTCACACAAAGGATAACAAGCAGGATACGTGTGTGCACTGATTGTTGTGATAGTTACACCAATGCCGCTTTTATTGCCTACAATTCCTGCTACTACTACTGTATGATATCTAAAGTCATCATGAAAGCCTCTGGATCCTTTTTGTATATACTGTACGTGTTGGAGGAAGTCAAACAAACTGCTGAGCAGACACCCGCCAAACAAAGACGCATTGCATGAACCTGCATCGCAAACATCGCCTATATTGCCACCGGACCCTCAGGCTTCTCCAACACACACGTGTACACACGCCGCCGAGTGCTGATAAGCCAATGTGACTCACGCAAAGCTCCGTGTCCGCTTTATCAAAATCAATAACGGCCCCCGGCGGGGCGTTCAAGAGCAACGGCAGCAATAACAACGACAACATATTAATGAGCGTGCTGGGGAGAAAGGTCACGGCTAAACAAAAGAATTTCTTCTGATAAATATTTAAGAGTGATTAAAATGAGCAAGACTTATAAAGTCATGGTTCTTTTGACCAGTGACAAGAGCTTCGATTAACTGCCGAAGGGCCTGATGGGAAAAAGCTAAGTGTCACCACCAAGGTGTCAAGGGAACACAGAGCTCAATAACCTCAATGAGAAGATCTGGACCACTACCATGTAATGAAAATTGACATGAATTGATATAAAAAATGAAGTTGATTTTGGTTATCTACCAAAACAATACATTCTAAAATGTACTGTATATACGGTTTGTATATATGTAGAGTCGTGAAAAAATTAGGACACGCTATGTCCCTAAGTCTGTGTGTTTTCTAACATATTTGGTCATATGGGATATTTAATATCCATTTTAAACAAACAATCTTGAGCGATTCAAGTCATTGAACTAAACAATTAAAACTGAAAAAAAGATTTTAACTTTCTGTAAAATGTAATTTTAAATAAATGCAATTTCTGTTGTGGAATTAATTAGGTGAGATTAGTCTGGTGTGCCCCTGACTGTTGAAGTGAGAGAAAACACCATACAGAGAAAAAAGAAGATTGTAGACGCTTATGAGTCTGGTAAGGGATTTCAAAAGATCTCAAAAGAATATAAAATCAGCTATTCCACTGTTTGGAAAATAGCCTACAAGTGGAACAAGAGCAGACCGCAAGATGCTAAAAGAAGTCTCCAAAAACCCTAAGATGTCATCGCGGGACCTACATGGAACACGGCTACGAACCTACGTTCATTGTTTATGCTTGTAAAATTGTTGTGTGGTTGTTTGAACGATGTGCTAATGCTAGCGAATGCATGCTAACCGTTTGTGTCATTGCTGTAATAGCAGCTAATTATGATTTGTTTACGTTGATGCGAACCTGTTTGGTATCGAGGACGAAATTGATTAGTATTATTTCTATTTTTAGTTTCACTCTTCAAATGATGGTGTCGTAACGACGGCCAAAATAAAGTCAGCAAATTATGCGGACGTCCAGCAGCGTCATTTGGGAGTTTAGCTCGCTGTATAGCCAGGACTGAGCCGTAGCTTCCTGGTGAGGACAGTATATTCGCCATTATCATACTGTATTATATATTATATATATATTATATACTATATTGTATTTTCAAATTAAATTGCCTTTCAGGATGACATATCTGTTCTATGTGTGGGAATTTTCTCAAGTAAATTTCACCCCAAAATGCGACTTATACTCCGGTGCGACTTATATATGTTTTTTTCCTCTTCGTTGGGCATTTTATGGCTGGTGCGACTTATACTCATGTGCGACTTATAGTCCGAAAAATACGGTAGTTGGAAACCTTTTGGAGTAAAACTTAATTTTACAGACGTAAACATTTTTAATACCGTATTGGCCCGAATATAAGCCGACCCTGATTATAAGACGACCCTCTTTTCAAGACTCAAGTTTGAAAAAAGACTTTTTGAGCTCCAAATAAATTTTTATACAGAAAATAATTACAGTACATCTGAAACAAATGATTATAACAATATATTTGAGAGAAAAAGCATGTTATTTTGCCTCATTCAAATCGTAATATCTGAACATTTAAATATGCAAACTAAAGTGCACATTCGTAAATGAATGGTTTCTGGTTTTTGAAATGTAAATAAACCAATCTATTGTGATAAAAGAACAAATTTGCAATAACTGCATTAACCATCAAAGTGAAGTCTAACTGTAACTGTAGTCTTGAAACAAATCTGAATAAGGAAAAACATTGCAATAAAATAATGCAAACTGGTTAAACTTGAGAGTAGCTGAGATCTGTCATGACAGAACATGGCTTCAATGATATCTGGCGCCATCTAGCGTTGTGAATAGGTATTATGTCTAGACCTCGAATATAAGACGACCCCCACTTTTCAGTCTTATTTCAATGCAAAAAACACCGTCTTATATTCGGGCCAATACGGTAAACATCGACTAATACTAGACGAAATTAGTCTTGAGTTTTCGTCAACAAAAACAAGACGAAGACTAACACATTTTGAGTTGACTAAAGTATGACTAGGACTAAGTGTTTTAGTTGATAATTTTTAAGACGAAAAGTAAAAGGGCTTCCAACCCTTCATCTTTCAGACGACATCATATGTGAAGAATCCGCCACTACAGGAACATCAACGCCCTTGGGCTTCGTGTCAACACTAGGCCCTGAACTCGACGCACCAATGTGTTTTTATCGTGCAATTTCTCCCATTTGCCTTGCAGCCTTCTGTCAACAACATGCACTAAAGCCTGTTGTACAGTAAATAATAAAAAAACTCATGTCTGTCTGTAAAAGTATGTACAGAAATCCTCAAGTATACAGAGGGCAAACAACCTCCTCGACACAAGTTGCATGTGTACCAAATCATTTAAATCCCCTCATAAAGAGCGAAAAAATGTATTTTACAGTGTTGGGGGGATTAGTCTAAACTGGCCTCTCACAGTTCATGGCTGGATGGGCTTAGGCACGGCTGTGTAACAGGTTTAGCGCGGCGTGAAAATGCCATCAAACGCTTAAAAATGTTTGTTTTCTCCCCGAGAATTAACTTAGAATACACATCACTGCTGGACACATTGACTGCAACCTATCAGTCGGCGACGGATGCTGGATGAGCCACCTTGAGGATCCGTGGGGTGTTGACTTATTGAGAAATCAAAGCGAAAAATGGTACAGTCACCCTATTTTAAGAAGAAAACAGACTGGGCTGACTTGGAGTGAATGTCAAAGTGGTGTAGACTCTTTCAAAAAAGAACAAATCGAGTGAATAGGAAAGGGGTGTGAAGTTCTAAATGGTAACCTAGAGCAGAGCGTTAGGGGAGGCGTGGCATGCTGATGAATGGAGCCATCAGGCCGGGCAGAGGCATCAGAGCAGCCCGCCATCTGCTTGCCCATTACTACAATGGAGTGTTTGACTCTTTTCCCCGCTATACTGGCATCATCAAACATTGCTGTGTTTCTAATTGAATACCGTCTCCTTACCCAAATCACATGCAGGATTTTCAATTCGAGTGGACCGTCGTCTGCGCGGGTTGGAGACGCGCCTGAAGATGGAAATTCAGGAACATTGAGGGAATGTGCAGAGGCGAGAGTGGAGCTACACCAAAGAACAAAAATGGCAGCAAAATCAGTGGAATAGTCCTTTTTTTTGCTGAAGGTCATTACCGTAATTTTCAGACTATAAGACGCTACTTTTTTCCTTCATTTTGAAATCCTGCAGCCTAAAGTCCAGTGTGGCGTATTTCTTGATTTATTTGGGTTAATAGGTAACACTTTATTTGACAGTGGCAACATAAGACTGTGATAAGACCATCATAATTATGACATGACAGTAGGCCTGAACGATATTGGAAAAAACTATTGTTGCGATTTTTGGGGGGTTTGCGATATATTGCAATATTATATTGCGATATTTAAAAAAAAAAAAAATATATATATATATATATATTTTATTTTTAAAGAAATTTTCACTTGATGACTTGAATAGCTGTTTGGAAAGACTTTGGATGACTCACCATCACCACAGTGTTCAGTGATCTCTCGTTTTTCTCGGTTAATGGGGACCAGAACCCGCCGCGATAAGTGAAAGACCACGAAGTAGCGCACTCCACCCAATTTTTTGTGTGTGTGTGTTTTTTGTGCTCAATGTATGTATTCAGATTTAGCATTGGAAAGAGATACATATAAGACATGTTTTTTTCTCACTTTTTCCCCCAAAGTTATTTAAAAAATATATATAAATGGTTTTTAAGCACTTAATATGTCAAAATTATGATCAGTTTTAAACATAACTGTCCAACCAAATCATTTTTGAACAAGTATAAAGTACTGTGGTCGATAAATGCTTAAATTAAATGCTTCTGTTTATCTACCTTAGCTGTGACCGTTGGAGTGACATGGAGAAATTTCAAACTCCTCATGATCACTTCTGGCATTTATATGTCTCCAACGTCTCCACACACACACATTTAGCGCGGCTTCCTTGCAGAAACTGTTTAGCAAGTTAAACGATGATTGACAGATGCCCATGTGAAGTCTGCTTATTTAGACAGATCAAAACCATCGTTTAATAAGCAAGTGCTGCAGTGACTGAGAGGAACAAAGGGCTGGGAGAGGGAGGGTGTAAGGCTGTGCGCAGGGTAGAAAGCAAGGCGTATACGGATTAAAAAAAAAAAAAACAACTATCGCGATGGCGATGTTTAAACGATATATCGTTCAGGCTTACATGACAGTATCATGGGAATTACTAAATGCTTGTGTCATTATGTCACAAAATCCATTTATGTCCAGCTCGAACAAACAAGCAAGATTTCTGGCTGTCAAAGAGGTCTAACTTCTTCTAACTAGGTCTAACGAGGCTCCCCTTGTTACCTGCATTAATGGCACCTGTTTTAACTCATTATCGGTATAAAAGACACCTTTCCACAACTCAGTCAGTCACCCTCCAAACTCCACTATGGCCAAGACCAAAGAGCTGTCGAAGGACACCAGAGACAAAATTGTAGACCTGCACCAGGCTGGCAAGACTGAATCTGCAGTAGGTAAAACGCTTCGTGTAAAGAATTCAACTGTGGGAGCAATTATTAGAAAATACAAGACATACAAGACCACTGATGATCTCCCTCGATCTGGGGCTCCATGCAAGATCTCACCCCGTGGTGTCTAAATGATAACAAGAACGGTGAGAAAAAAACCCAGAACCACACGGAGGGTCCTGGTGAATGAGTTACAGAGAGCTGGGACCACAGTAGCAAAGGCTACAATCAGTAACTCAACGCGCCGCCAGGGACTCAAATCCTGCACTGCCAGACGTGTCCCCCTGCTGAAGCCAGTACACGTCCAGGCCCGTCTGCGGTTCGCTAGAGAGCATTTGGATGATCCAGAAGAGGACTGGGAGAATGTGTTATGGTCAGATGAAACCAAAATAGAACTTTTTGTTACAAACACAGGTTCTCGTGTTTGGAGGGGAAAGAATCCTGAATGTTATCCGAAGAACACCATACCCACTGTGAAGCATGGGGGTGGAACCATCATGCTTTGGGGCTGTTTTTTCTGCAAAGGGACCAGGACGACTACTCTGTGTAAAGGAAAGAATGAATGGGGCTATGTATTTAGAGAATTTGAGTGAAAATCTCCTTCCATCAGCAAGGGCATTGAAGATGAGACGTGGCTGGGTCTTTCAGCATGACAATGATCCCGAACACACAGCCAGAGCAACAAAGGAGTGGCTTTGTAAGAAGCATTTCAAGGCCCTGGATTGGCCTACCCAGTCTCAACCCCTTAGAAAATCTGTGGAGGGAGTTGAAAGTCCGTGTTGCCCAACGACAGCCCCAAAACATCACTGCTCTAGAGGAGATCTGGATGGAGGAATGGGCCACAATACCAGCAACAGTGTGTGAAAGCTTGTGAAGAGTTACAGAAAACATTTGGCCTCTGTTATTGCCAACAAAGGGTACATAACAAAGTATTGAGATGAACTTTTGGTATTGACCAAATACTTATTTTCCACCATGATTTGCAAATAAATTCTTTAAAAATCAAACAATGCGATATTCTGGGTTTTTTTCGTCGCATTCGGTCTCTCATGTTTGAGGTTTACCCATGTTTACAATTACAGGCCTCTCTAATATTTTCAAGTGGGAGAACTTGCACAATTAGTGGTTGACTAAATACTTATTTGCCCCACTGTATTTTTTTTTTTTCATCGAAATCATTGACGAAATATGTTCTACTCTATATATACTTAAAAATTAACATATTAAGTAGTTCAAATATACATTTTTATTACCTCTTTTTGCACAATGCCCCCCTCTGTCTTAGCAGAGAATGGTTTGACCCCGCTCTGGCGCACTCGAGGCTCCACTACGTACGTGCCCTGAAGTGGGAAATTAAAATCTGTCATTGTTTATAAACTCTAAACATGGCAAGTTGTCATAAATCGGGTGCGCAGAAATGCAAAGAAAAAAGAAAAAGATGAAGATCATAGAGGTGAACGAGAAAAAATGATGAAGTTTTTAAAAGGGGGACAAGAAGCCAGAGAATTAGGGCTAGAGTTGGCTATGGACGGTGATGTCGAGAAGTGAACAACAGCCGTTAACACTGAACATTTACATTCGCGATCACCGTGACCAATGCCTGATTCCAGTCTGTTACTGGCCACTTGTCGCTTATTGAGCTGTGGTATGCCAAGACATGCTGCTCGAGTTGAGCCGAGGAGAGAGAAGGGGATGGGAGATCAGGGATATATGTTAGTCTGTGGGTAGCAGGTGAGCGAGGCTGAACAAACTTGGATTTCACTGATGTTGTAAATGACTTTGCTGTCAAAAAATCTAGGCGCATAACTGTTTGAGGGCTTGATAACCCCAGGGATGTGTAGGGGGCAGGCACAGGATATTTAGGTATACCGTTTTGTTGCTTAGAAGGCAGGCATAGCACTCTCAGTTGTATTGTATTGTAGCCTACATGGGAAAACAGATAGAAATTGTTTGTTTATATTGTGTCAAATCACATTACAGTCTGTTAAATTTAACTGTCCATCTCAAATAATCTGAAAATTTACACTGTCATTGTTAGCAAAGCGTTAGAAGTACCGCGTATACTGTCGTGACAAGCTGGTGGCAGGGGTAGTGTGGGCCTGTAATGCTCTCTTGGCCCCGGGCCCCTGCAAGTCTGTTGACAGCCTGGTTATAAGCAGATTATGGCACCACTGTCATATAAAGTGTTACCGAATACCATAACTAGCAATTAATGAAACAACTGGAACAGTAACTGAAGAAATTAGCACAGAACATGAATTATGATTGTTATTTACGTCTGTAACGCTGCAATGCATGCTAGGAGGCATGTTGGACAACAACAGTGGTGACAGCAGAGGTTAACCATCTCCCCCAAGGGAGCAGTAAAAACCAAATGAAGCTTCTTGAAACAATGAAGCTTTGCAGCCAAGTGGTTCAAAGCTTCATGGTGGTTCATTTGGTCTTATGACAGTTGTTTGATGCCACTGTCAAATAAAGTGTTACTGGTTAATATCTTTTGGTGCAAACATCCTATAATACACTCTGGACCGCTGCGGCTTATAGTCCAGTGCGGTTTATCTATGAACAAGTCTCGTTTTCGTCAGGGTGCGTCTTAAGTCCGAAAATTACGGTAATTGAAAAGGAGTTGTCATAGCAATAGAAAAGGTCACAGAACTGAAAAGAATGTTTCAGTCATTAAAAGTCCTGTTTCAATCCCACTGACGGCGACAGACGTCCAATCCATTTCGACTAACAAATTCCAGCGATTACAATCTCACTCGTTTGCTCTTTTGAAGAACCAGTCTTTCTTCTACTTTGGGGGTGCTGGGGTGATCACAGACATTGATTTGAATGGCTCGTGTGAGTAGATACAAATTTGATTTGGTGTTATCGCAGCCTTCTTTGTTTACTCATACAATTCACCATCAGGGACCCAATTAAAGTCAATTTGGACTCACCTTCAGCCCAGGTAGACCGTCCTGTTCTCGATCACGTCCATCACAGTGCAGTCAGAGTCCCCTGACACACCGTTGTGTTGCCCGATTTGAATTTTAACTCAACTCAAGGACGCTTGTCCAAGATTTTATATTGCTGGAAGCAGGGGTGATAGTGGCTAGAATTTCTTGCCGGAACTCCCTGACGTGAAGGTCGCCAGGGAGCCAGAAATTTTTGTTTATTTATCTATTTATTTGGGGGGGGGGGGGGGGTCAAACCTCCTAAAACTACTGAAATGCAAAGAAAACTGTTTTGGCACAGTTATTTCTATAACACATACGAAAACTGATTTTCATTCAAAATTGAGTTAACAAAAACAGCAATAACCCCAACCTCCATCTCCCAATTTTTATTTTCCCTTATTTCCTCACATACTAAATGCCAAATCTCAATTTTATCTACTTAAGAACATAGGATGTATATTAAAATTGAAGTTAAAGTTAACATTTACTTTTACTTTCTTTTTTTAATAATAAAGATATAAGGAACATACATTCAGAATAGGGCTGTAAAAATTATCGCGTTAACGGGCGGTAATTAATTTTTAAAATTAATCACGTTAAAATATTTGACGCATTTAACGCACATGCCCCGCTCAGACAGATTGTGTTTTTTGGTGTTTTTTCGCCCTCAGCTGGCGCTTGGATGTGACTGATTTTATGGGTTTCAGCACCATGAATGAGTATTGTGTAATTATTGACATCAACAATGGCGAGCTACTAGTTCATTTTTTGATTGGAAATTTAATTTTTTTGATTAAAACAAAAACATTAAGATGGGTTTTAATATAAAATTTATATAACTTGTACTAACGTTTATCTTTTAAGAACTACAAGTCTTTCTATCCATGAATCGCTTAAACAGAATGTTAATAATGTTAATGACATCTTGATTTATTGTTATAATAAACAAATACAGTCCTTATGTACCGTTTGTTGAATGTATATATCCGTCTTGTGTCTTATTTTTCCATTCCAGCAATAATTTAAAGAAAAATATGGCATATTTTAAAGATGGTTTGAATTGCGATTAATTACGATTAATTATTTTTTTTATTCATATATATATATAATTAATTTACGCTACACAAGCACTTTATTATGCTTGTTGTTAACACTTGTGTATGTAAATCTGATGTTGGTAGATTGTTTTCTTCTTGGAGATGAAATGCATGTGTGGCAGCTTAGCATTTAAAAAAAATTTTTTTTTAGATTGCTTTTGACAGTCGCCGTCATATTTTCGGAATCAAAGCACCGTGTAACTGAGCAGCATTCTGGCCCCGAATCTTATACCAGAACTGCGTTCCGGCCCTTAATCTTATACCGGAACTGCGTTCCAGCCCTGAATCTTATACCGGAACTGCGTTCCTGACCGTTCTGGCCCACTTTCACCCCTGGCTGGAAGTCGAGCGACGTCAAATAGCTCAGCATACAATTCCAATCAAACCAAAACAGCATTGTGTCTGACCCATTCATGTGAATTTATCAAACTAAAGACGCTTGATGCTGTAAAATCACTTTACAGAGTAGAACAGATATATTGTTGAGACTCTCCAGAGCGGCATCCTGAATTAATAACACAGTTGAGATTGTGCAGGCTGTTTGGATAGAATGATGCACCCCGTCATCTCTTAATTTGATTGGAGGGCATCTAACCTCATTGCAGGCTTAGCTTGGCCTTAGAAGGCACCGGGTCGCTGGGAGAGAGACGATAGAAATTGGCACCTGTCGTGAACTCCCAGAATCATTATCCCCAACACACACGGAATAATACGAGTCAACCTTTAACCCTTCGGAGAGTCCAGAAGTCAGGCCATCTGACTGACAGACAGGGGGATTAATCACAAAGAATCTCATGCTTGCATGCGCACAGCTTCCTCTCTCCCTCCTCCATCACCCACGCTCACTTTCTCCTCATGATTCGGAATTAAGATTGTATCCTCTCAGCCGTCACCTGCCCGCACATCAAAATCCTCCCAAAAAGACAGAGTCTAAGAGTGCAGAAAGCATGGAGAAGCTGTCTCCTCTGTGACAACATTAGCCCGGGAGACTGAGCAGGGACACGGCGGGGGGAAAAGAAGAACAGAAATAACAAAACCGATTACGGAGCACGAGAACTGGCGACGGTTCCCCGGTGCGGTCGCCTCCCGCAAAATGTCGCTGCGGCACACATGACGCGGCCACGCTTCCATCAAAAACGCCTGCCGTTATTAGCATAAAACACGCCGGATAGACGACGCAAGCTGAATATTAATAAAAGAAGGGGAAATCTCAACAACACTTGCAGCATCTTTTTATTTTCCTCTAATCATGTGGTGGTCTGGAGAGTTACATTAAGAAGACAAAGCACAACACAGACGTGAATGTGTGCAAATTGTGGAAAGTAGTGCATAGATGTATAACATCTAAACAGGACTGATTGCAAAAATACTTTTGGTAACACTTTACAATAAGGGTCCCTTAATTAACAGTAGTTAATGCATTTTTAGACAATAACTCATGTTTAAGTAACATGACAATAAACCAATCCATTATCTAACATTTATCAATATATTAATTAACATGAGTTAATGCATTAAGTTAATGCATTAGTTCATGCATTTTAAGACAATAAATAATGTTTAAGTAGCATTACACTAATTCATATAATCCCTTTTTAAGTAATATGTTGATTAACATTGGTTAATGCATAACCAGACAATACCTAATAGTTTGGTAAAATTAAGAAAATATATAGGCCTATGTAGGGTTAGGGTTTGTTTATTGAAGCATTTATAAGTTTTTAGTTAAGGGACCCATGTGCTACATTACAATAAGGGTCCAAAAAAACATTCAGTAATGGTTAATAAAGGTTAAGTAATACTTATGAGGTACATTCACGTGAAATAATACCATACTTAAAGCTATAATATATATAGTACATTACTTAACATTAATTCACATATACATGAGTGCATTAATAAATAGTTATTAATGTATACTGGTACTAGTATGTGATTATTTTAAAATGAGAAACATTGCTCTGTGAGTCCTTGGGTGCTGCTCACCCAACCTTAAGTGTGGTATTATTTCAATTGAACGTACCTCATAAGTATTACTTAACCGTAATTAACCATGACTGAATGTTTTTTGGACCCTTATTGTAAAGTGTAGCACATGGGTCCCTTAACTAAGAAATTATAAATGCTTAAGTCCCCCCCTGACCTTTATTAACCATTACTGAATGCTTTTTGAACCCTTGTAAAGTGTAGCACATGTGTCCCCTAACTAAGAAATTATATATGCTTACATTAACAAACCCGATTCCTAAACCCTAACCCTAACCACAACCCCTGGATCCAATTGGATCCCTTGGGGAGGGGGAGGTCAGAGAGAATATTTGGATTTTTTTTTAAGGCTTTTTCTTTTTCTTAATTATACCGATCTAGCTATAACCCTAATTTATACAAACCCTAATCATAAATAACCCTAAGTATACTTAACCCTAAACTTAAAGATTGGGGCTATGTAATTAATTTATGGAGATATACTGGACTGTCTCAGAAAATTAGAATACACAATATTCTAATTAGAATACACAATATTCTAATTTCCTGACTGTCTCAGGAAATTAGAATATTGTGTATTCTAATTTCCTGAGACAGTCCTGTATATATACACAGGACTGTCTCAAAAAATTAGAATATTGTGTATTCTAATTTTCTGAGACAGTCCAGTATATATATATATATATATATATATATATATATATATATTATGATTTGAAGTATGGTGGCCTAATTATTACAATGCTAGTTATAAAACTATCCATATGGTTGTGGATTGTATTTAGTAGTTGGTAGAATATCTATACATTATCATTATTATTATTATGATAATACGTGTTAGTATAATTAATAAATATAATGTATTGGTGAGATATATATATATATATATATATATGCATTATACAGTGGGGATAACAAGTATTTGATACACTGCCAATTGGCAGTGTATCAAATACTTGTTCTCCCCACTGTATATACTATATAGCAAGTTGGCCTTGACCCGTGTCCGTAAGTGTCTGTAAAATATGGCGGGTTCCTATTCTTTTGTCTTCCCCTCTCACTAACATGACAGAAAAATGACCTGTGTATATATTAATATATTATAAATATATTAATATTTCTTATACTTCCCATAACTTGTGCCAGTGCAATTGAATTTTATATTCATCCTTATTATATATGACAAAAACCTATCCCTAAACCCTTACCCTAACCAAATATAGGCCTATTTTTTTATTTTACCAAACCATTAGTTACTGTCTATTTAATGCATTAGTTAATGCATAACCAATGTTTTAACTCATGTTAATTAATATATAAACAAATGTTAGATAAGCAATTATATTAATTATTATAATGTTACCTAAACATTTTTGTCTAAAAATGCATTAACAAATGTTAATTAAGGGACCCTTATTGTTAAGTGTTACCATACTTTTTCTATGAGTGCTGGAAAACGTGAGGAGTTCAGGTATGGCTTGCTATCTTCCATTGAGTGCTTCCGGTGGATCATCCTGGTACTCCTAAGGCCTCAAACCGGGAAAGTGTCACTGCCTTTGGATCCGAGTTTTATTAGGGTCGGTGCTGATTCATGCTTCTCTTCTTGATCTTACTGCAGTTTTTCCCCTAAGTCGATAATCAATCCTTCCCCACAATAAACTCTTGATTGTGCCACCATTGTTATTCCCTTAACCGCCGGTCCTCAACTTGGTCTGGAGACAAACAAAAAACAAATCTTGAAATAAAACCAAAACAGAGAAGATTATGTCAAGCGAGGTAGGCAAGACAATAGGGAAGGCATGCGAGCACAGCAAAAAAAGAGCAGAGATGGTGGGGCATGCGGGTGGGGGGGGGGGTTGAGCCATCCAGGGAGCACCCAAGGGCAGTGGATTCCGTGTTCGCGATAAGTGCGACCACAAATCCCTGCACTGGCTGTCAATAACTATTTGAACTGGGCTGCTGTAGCTAAAGACGGCGGATGAACACTGCCTTAGAGAACGGATGAAGAAAGAGCCCGCTACGGAGAAAGCTTCAGAGAGAGTGATGCGCTATGGCTCGTGGATTAAACAAGTTCAGATCCTCTAAAACACTCCCTATTATTATTGATCAACCTGTAAAAGTGCCACTTGCTTTGGCCAGTCTACACTTAAAGAGTGATTCCGCTTTACTGCAAATTGACCTTTCTTTAGTAACATGGTATGCCGAATGACAAAGTGTTCGGGACTATTGGACTAGTCTACTTGAAAAGAGAATCAAACACGTTGGTTCCAATTATCGGACTCTGAGCTGATCGTTTGTTCCTTTAGCAGTAAGTAATCATGTATTTTGAACTATTTCCAGGAACGAGAATTGAAAGATGCCCGTTTTTAAACTCTCTACCGTCGCTTTAACAAGTATAGATTCTTGGTGAAGTCAGTTGATCACTGGGGAGCAAGGTATTATTGTTCAGTCTCACATCCCGTGTGCTTGTTTGTCCTTTCTTATTGGTCAGGAAGAGGCTAGAAATCGACAGCATCGATGAGACAAGAGCTG
Organism: Corythoichthys intestinalis; assembly: GCF_030265065.1. Lineage (NCBI taxonomy): Eukaryota > Metazoa > Chordata > Actinopteri > Syngnathiformes > Syngnathidae > Corythoichthys > Corythoichthys intestinalis. Next base: position 13,098,077 of record NC_080407.1, read on the forward strand.
GCTTTAAGGTGCCAATTTTCCATGACCAATTGGGACTCTTACGTGTTTTCTTTCCACCAATTAGAATCGACTCTCAGGCTGCTTGTCACCTTGGTCGAGGTCATATTGAGGAATCACTTGTCAAAACTTTAGCGACTACACTGCTGGCCAAAAGTATTGGCACCCCTGCAATTCTGTTAGATAATGTTCGATTTATCCAAGAAAATGATTGCAATTACTAATGCTTTGGTTGTAATATCTTCGAAAAAACAAAAGAGAATGAAAAAACTTTTTAAATCACTATCATTTTACACGAAACTCTGAAAATGGACGGGACAAAAGTATTGGCACCCTCAGCCTAATACTTGGTAGCACAACCTTGAGACAAAATAACAGCGAACAACCACTTCCGGTATCCATCTTTGAGTTTCTTTAGACCATTTTTTTTTTTTCGGCTAACTGCTCCAGGTCTATGAGATTTGAAGGGTGCCTTCTCCAAACTGCCAATTTCAGATCTCTCCACAAGTGTTCTATGCGATTCAGGTCTGGACTCATTGCTGGCCACTTTAGAAATGGCCATTTTCAAACCATTTTCTAGTGCTTTTTGAAGTGTGTTTTGGGTCATTGTCCTGGTGGAAGACCCAAGACATGTAAGGGAGACACAGCTTTCTCACACTGGGCCCTACATTATGCTGGGAAAAAATTGTTGGTAGTCTTCAGACTTCATAATGCCATGCACACGGTCAAGCAGTCCAGTGACAGAGGTAGCAAAGCAACCGCAAAACATCAGGAAACATCTGCCATGTTTGACTGTGGGGACGATGTTCTTTTCTTTGAAGGCCTCGTTTTTTCCCCCTGTAAATCTGATGTTGATGCCTTTTCCCAAAAAGCTCAACTTTTGTCTCGTCTGACCAGAGAACATTCTTCCAAAACGTTTTGGGCTTTTTCGGGTAAGTTTTGGCTAACTCCAGTCTGGCTTTTTTATGTCTCCGGGTCAGAAGTGGGGTCTTCCTGGGTATGCTATAATTGAGTTTTTTTTCATTCAGACGCCGACGGATAGTACAAGTTGACACTGTTGTACCCTCGGACAGCAGGACAGCTTGAACTTGTTTGGATGTTAGTCGAGGTTCTTTATCCACCATCCGCACAATCTTTCGTTGAAATCTCTCGTCAATTTTTCTTTTCCGTGCACATCTAGGGAGGTTAGCCACAGTGCCATTGTCATATCTGTATGCCTTCTCACTTGTTTTTTTTTTTTTTTTATTCTAGCATCTGATTCAGCTGGATGGGCGGGGCCGTTGCAACACACCTCTGGTGCATTAGGAGCGCTCATTATTTAAGGACTCCTTTCACCATACACGAGTGTCAGACTATTGCTTGTTCGCTTGCTACTTATGTACCTCATCATCCTTCGTGCTTCCAGACGTTTCTACAGTCGTGCCATGGTGTGATCATTTTTACTTTTATGCTCTTGGACTTTGTAGTTACATTTTTGCACTCTGTGCTATTCGCGTCTATAGACCCTACCCACCGACGTCACAAAATCACGTGCTCGCTGTATGGTTCCGCCCACTTGTCCGTCATTTTGTGTCTGTATTATCAATGGTCTCAATTGATCGAGCAATTTATAATGCATTTCATGGAAGACCCGGTGCTTTCAGATGCCGTAAACTCACTTGATGCATTGCATAAAAGGCGTTATGTGGAAAAGCTTCAGTTTATCCATTCACCAGATCCATATTTGATGCCTAAATCGATGTTTTTTGACCCGCTGTCTCCGCCGTATTTGCCTGACATCTGCTAGCTACCCTGAACTGTACAACTATCTTGTCCACACAAAATCAGCCTATTCTCACGAAAGTTTGAAAAACTTTAAGAGCTTGGAGGCTTATAAATACTTCGTTGCTGGTTGGGTGAAACAGGTCCTCGTCTACGAAAATTCGGCAGGAATCTATCTTGTGCTTGGAAAGGTGAGTTACGAAATTTTCAATTCAAAATCTTTTGTTATTGCTAACATCCACTGTCAAGTCTAATGTATTTCATGTCGTTTGTCAATGGAGTTAGGGCTTTTAATGTTTATATGGTTTAGCGATAGCACTCTCACTACATACATACGTGTATGTTGTCGGCGATTAGCCTAGCAATGATCTTAATTGTGGTTGTCGGCCCAAAACCCTCTAAATATATATTAAATGCATCTTACCAGATATAAAATGACTACTACATAATCTGTGGTAATCGTTTGGAGCCCAGTTTTCTCGTCGAATTGCAGCAGCCCATCTCGCTCTCTTCTCTCCGGGTCTCTCGGAATCCGGTAGAACTTCAAGTCTCTCCGTCTTCTCCGTCTATCTTCTCTGTTATTGCAACCGACCGCCACACACGCCTTCACCATTTTGATTATTAATGTTAACGAGCAGAAAAAACACGTCGTAAATAGGAGGAATGTACGTAGCTGTAACAGGGAAACATGATGTGTTGACGGACAATTGGGCGGCACCAGTCAGGAGGAAGGAGTTGTGACGTCAGGTGGGTAGGGTCTATAGTTTGCTCTTCTGGTTGTACTTTGTTATGCTCGCGTTTTCTGGCGTGCTCACTTAGTTGTACTTTGTTATACTCGCATTTTTGGCGTGCTACCTTTGTTGTATTGTACTTATTAAATACGAACATTCACTATTCTGGTCGCCAGATCTGTGATTTGGATCCACATCAATGGGTTGCCATTCATAACGGCCATGGGCTTTACACTTATTGATGACATTGCGCACAGTAGACAAAGGAACATTCAGGTCTTTGTAGCCACGAGATTGCCCATGCTTCCTCACAATTTTGCTTTTCAAATCCTCAGACAGTTCTTTGGTCTTCTTTCTTTTCTCCATGCTCAATGTGGTACACACACGGACACAGGAAAGAGGTTGAGTCAACTTTAATCCATTTTAACTGGCTGCAAGTGTGATTTAGTTATTGCCACCACCTGTTATGCACCACAGGTAAGTAACAAGTGCTGGTAATTACTAAAATTAGAGAAGCTTTGTGAAAGATTATATTCAGGCTTCTCAAACACATAACTGCTGTAAAACTATGTTTTGTGAGACTGTATACAGGTTTGTGTGCTGCAACTATTCCTTTGAACATATTACAATGGGTTTCTGTGGACTGCCTTATCTGATTCGACTCCCTTTCGCACCAGCTACAGCTAGTTTCCAAGGTTGTATGTAACTCAGGATGTTTTTCTGTGGAAAATCACCAGAGTTGGGCAGTAATAACTTTCACTTATGTTTTCACAGTAGGTATCGTTTCGTAGTAAGCAACACCCTTTCAACAAGCATATAGTGTATAATTGACTTTTGTATTCTCATTGTACTTCTGCGTGGTCACAGGTTCTGTCTGGATCACACCATTTGTACCCTTGATATATATCTTGTTTATAAAGTCTTTGAAGCAGGCAATCCATGGCTGAGTTTGATTCTCTTCTCTTATTTGAGCTGATTGTTGATACTTGTCCCGGGGTTCAAAATTGAACTTCCCTGACAAGCATCACATGATTTTTCAAAGGTTGTTCTTTTTTTTTTTTTTTTTTTGAGTTTTGTGTAAAATGATAATGATTTAATGTTTATTCCATTCTGTTTTATGTTTTTTTATTTAAAGCAAAATAAATGAAGATATAAATACCAAAGCATTTGTAATTGCAATCATTCTCTGGGAGAAATTGAGCATTATCTGACGGAATTGCAGGGGTGCCAATACTTTTGGCCAAAAGTGTAAAAAAGGAGGGCCATAGTCCAAAAGTGTTCTATTCTTTGATCAAAACTCTTAAGAGCAACAGCGCCATAGCTGTATGCTTTGGACTTACAGTGGGTCAAATAATTATTTAGTCAACCGCTAATTGTGCAAGTTCTCCCACTTGAAAATATTAGAGAAGCCTGTAATTGTCAAAATGAGTAAACGTCAACCATGAGAGCCAGAATGTGGAAAAAAAAAAACAGAAAATCACATTGTTTGATTTTTAAATAATGCATTTGCAAATCATGGTGGAAAAAAAGTATTTGGTCAGTACCAAAAGTTCATCTCAGTAATTTGTTATGTACCCTTTGTTGGCAATAACTGAGGCCAAACATTTTCTTTAACTCTTCACAAGCTTTTCACACACTGTTGCTGGTACTTTGGCCCATTCCTCATGCAGATCTCCTCTATAGCAGTGATGTTTTGGGCAACATGGACTTTCAACTCCCTCCACAGATTTTCTATGGGGTTGAGATGTGGAGACTGGCTAGGCCACACCAGGACCTTGAAATGCTTCTTACGAAGCCACTCCTTTGTTGCCCTGGTTGTGTGTTTGGGATCATTGTCATGCTGAAAGACCCAGCCATGTCTCATCTTCAATGCCCTTGCTGATGGAAGGAGATTTTCACTCAAAATCTCTCGATACATGCCCACATTCATTCTCTCCTTTACACAGATCAGTTGTCCTGGTTCCTTTGCAGAAAAACAGCCCCAAAGCATGATGTGTCCACCCCCATGCTTCACAGTGGGTATGGTGTTCTTCGGATGCAATTCAGTATTCTTTCTCCTCCAAACACGAGAACCTGTGTTTCTACCAAAAAGTTCTATTTTGGTTTCATCTGACCATAACACATTCTCCCAGTCCTCTTCTGGATCATCCAAATGCTCTCTAGCGAACCGCAGACGGGCCTGGACGTGTACTGGCTTCAGCAGGGGGACACGTCTGGCAGTGTAGGATTTGAGTCCCTGGCGACGCATTGTGTTACTGATAGTAGCCTTTGTTACTGTGGTCCAAGCTCTCTGTAGGTCATTCACTAGGTCCCCCCGTGTGGTTCTGGGATTTTTGCTCACCGTTCTTGTTGTCATTTTGACGCCACGGGGTGAGATCTTGCATGGAGCCCCAGATCGAGGGTGATTATCAGTGGTCTTGTATGCCTTCCATTTTATAATAATGACTCCCACAGTTGATTTCTTTACACCAAACGTTTTACCTATTGCAGATTCAGTCTTCCCAGCCTGGTGCAGGTCTACAATTTTGTCTCTGGTGTCCTTCGACAGCTCTTTGGTCTTGGCCATAGTAGAGTTTGGAGTGTGACTGACTGATGTTGTGGACAGGTGTCTTTTATACGGATAATGAGTTGAAACAGGTGCCATTAATACAGGTAACGAGTGAAGCCTCGTTAGAAGTTAGACCTCTTTGACAGACAGAAATCCTGTTTGTAGTTGACCAAATACTTACCTTCCACTCTAATTTGTAAATAAATTCTTTAAAAAAAAAAAATCAAACAATGTGATTTTCTGTTTTTTTTTTCCACATTCTGTCTCTCATGGTTGAGGTTTACCCATGTTGACAATTACAGGCCTCTCTAATCTTTTCAAGTACAACCTGCACAATTGTTGGTTGACTAAATACTTATTTGCCCCACGGTATTTGTCCAAGCTGCTTCTTCTTCATTGACACACTTGCAAAGCTCTAAGAGCACAAACGCAGCTCGAGGATGCGAGGCAGAGCGACAAAAGGGTCAAGGGAAGAAATGAAGTGGACAAGGGAAAGATAGGGAGCAAGGGCCATTCATGCGGCGGGAATACTCAATGAGGAAGCGCGACGGCGGACGAAGCGTAGATCGGGAAGGGCGATAAACTCGCCGAGAGGGAACGAGCCGGGTTTTATCCCGCTTGCCCTTCGGCTGTCTTCGACTCACTGTTTGCTGTCTGGATGTGTTAAGTGCTGAATGCATTAGAAATGCGACTAAGGACGATGGGAGACTGCGACCGGGGCGTTAAAGGCAGTGGAAGTGGGTCGAAATGTCATCAATGACTGTGGCGATAAGAGTAATTATCAGCGACAAAAGCCTGCTGTTGTCCCGTCTGGCTCGGACCGACGAGTCAATCTTACAAAAGCGAGATTTGGGGGAGTCGTTGCTGCGGTTTTTAATCGAGATTAGAGATCAAGGGCAAGGAAGGACGACTAGATCCGAGTTGAAAGCCCGCTCGGCTCGTCGGCGGGGTCAGAAAGGCAACTTTTGACATTCGTATGCCCGTGCAGCTTCCTGCTTTGGCTCTGATAAAGCAGTGTAAACATCCTAATCGTGGTCATCGTTATCAGCATCATTCTTCTTTCGTTTTTCTGTTTTCTTCGTCACTCTGCATATTATTGCTTTGGAGCCTTATCGCAAAAGTGACTCTTTGGCACCTAATGACTTGAAAAACAAGTCAGATAAAGCCCAGACAAGCAAGAGTGTTCTGCGATTGCCGTGGGGCGATAAACACGGGGCGGGATTACCATATCGTCGGCAGGCTGGTTTCAAAACAATTTCCAAAATCATGTAACGGCACCCTGACGTGGCTACAGGTAGCTGCTGCTAAAACGCAGCGCACCCACGCCATGAATAAAACATCCTTGCCATTTACATGACGCCAAGCTTAAAAACCTGCATGTGACTTTCATATCTAATACTAATGCCCGTAAGCCTGCGCGAGAGTAGTTCACCTCATTTGCTGTAAAAACAATGAAATTGCAAAAGAGAAAAAAAATCTAATAAAAAAGCTCCATGAATGTAAATCACTCTTTTTGGGGCGCTAGTGCCGGTTACAGTTCGCATAGTAAGTGCGCGGAAATCAAGTTAGCATCCACCCGAGTGGCTTTAGTGCGACTACATTTCAACTTGGCACGAGGGGAAGAGACTTGTGCAGAGATGAATGGTGTCGTAGTGTAATGACATTAAAACACACACAGGCGACCACCCATGTCGGCAGGTGTTAGGGAAATAAGGGATTTTAGAACTGGTGATCTACAGTCCCTGACAAAAGTCTTGTAGCGTATCCATTTTGTAGAAACAATTGCTAATAACCTGACTTTTACTTATTCAATTGGTTTCAGAAACGGCTCATTAGAAAGCTAAGACCCTCCCAAACGATGTTCAATGTACAAAAGTATATATATACACAAGGATTCATACAATTTATTGATGAAGTCATCAGGAACATCAAAGAAAGCACTCTTGCATGCCTCCCAGAGTTAATAAACATTTTTGGGTTTCATCTTCCATGCTTCCTCTTTCATCCTACCCTAGACATGCTCAATGATGTTCATGTCTGGTGACTGGGCTGGCCAGTCCTGGAGGATCTTGATCTTCTTTGCCTTGAGGAACTTCGAGGTAAAGATTGAAGTATGCAGAATTTGTCCCTTTTTATGTTCAGGAATGTAAGAGGCAGCAAAGATTTGTTGACATTTCAGACTATTTATGTTGCCTTCCACCCTGCAGATCTCTCGCACACCCCCATACTGGATGTGAGCCCAGACTATGATTTTGGTAATGATGTACTCTAATTTCTGGACTATAAACCGCTACTTTTTTCCGTCAATTATAATCCTGCGGCTTATAGTCCACTGTGGTTTATTTGTTGATTCATTTGGGTTAATAGGTAACACTTTATTTGACAGCGGCATCATATGACTGTCATTATTATGACATGACACTATCATGGGCATTAATGAATGCATATGACAGTTATCATTTAGTGTCATCCAGCACATTATGTCACTATCTCCATTTATGTACAGCTCGGATCTTTTACATCCATTCAAAAGTGGGATCATTTGCTGGATGACACAAAATGACATCTGTCATAAGCATTCGTAAATGCTCATGGCAGTGTCAAGTCGTAGTTATGATGGTCTTATGACAGTCTTATGACGCCACTGTCAAATAAAGTGTTACCAAATACCATGAAGTTTTACCAAATACCATAACTAGCAATTAATGAAACAACTGGAACAGTAACTGAAGAAATAATTAGCACAGAACATGAATTTTCATTGTTATTTACATCTGCAGCGCTGCAATGAATGCTAAGGGGCATGTTGGACGACAACAGTGCTGAAAGCAGGTGGCAGCAGAGGTTGACTATCTACCCTAAAGGAGCAGTGATGGCCAAATGAGGCTTCTTGAAGCAATGAAGCTTTGCAGCCAATTTGTTTAAAGATTCATGGTGGTTCATTTGGTCTTATGACAGTCGCATGATGCCGCTGTCAAATAGAGTGCTACCGGTTAATATCTTTTGGTGTAAATATCGCATAATACAGTGAGGACAGCTGCGGCTAATAGTCCAGAGCTGCTCATCTATGAAAAAATGCTGTTTACATCTCAAATTTGCTGGGTGGTGGCTTATAGTCAGGTACGCCTTATAGTCCAAAAATTACGGTAACCACAAAACAACAAACAAATCTCGGATCCATGCGGACTCCAGTAGGTCTCCTGCAATATTTGTGGCGACTGTGGTGTAATTCAATGGAAGATTCATCTGAAAAATCCACCTTTTGCCACTTTTCCAGCGTCTATCCTTTTGACAGGCTGTGGGCCTTGACAAATGCCACACGTTTTTTTTTTTTTTTTTTTTTTACTGTCTGCACCCTGAGAGATAAATAGTCTGAAATATCAACAAATCTTAGCTACAGTTTACATTCCTGACCATAAAAAAGGACAAATTCTGCAGTAGGATGGTGTGCCATTGCATACTTCAATCTCTACCTCAAAGTTCCTCAAGGCAAAGAAGATCAAGATCCTTCAGGACTGCCCAGCCCAGTCAGCAGACATGAACATCATTGAGCATGTCTGGGGTAGGATGAAAGAGGAAGCATGGAAGACGAAACCCAAGAATGTTGATGAACTCTGGGAGGCATGCAAGACTGCTTTCTATAATGTTCCTGATGACTTCATCAATAAATTGTATGAATCCTTGCCGAAGCCCATGGAAGTCATACAAAATATTAAATTTGGATCTCACAGCACCGCTACTTAATTCGCTTATGTTATGTAACATTATTTTTGTATTTGAAGTACATTCTTTGTTCAATTTTCACACTACTTTCTGTAGGCGACAAATCTTTTGTCTTGCCAAAATTTGACCTTGATGTCTTCATTAAATGATGCATCTTTTTTCAGTGAAACAAATATATTTTTGTACATTCAACATCATTTGGGAGGTTCTTAGCTTTTATATGAGCTATTTTTGAAACCGATTGAATTATTAAAAGTCAGGTTATTAGCGATTGTTTCTACAAAATGAATAAGCGACAAAACTTTTGTCGGGTACTGTACGCTTTAGGGCTGCAGCTATCGATTATTTGAGTAGTCGATTAATTGATGAACCAGTTCAAATAATCGAGTAATCGGATAAAGAACACTGAAAATTAAAATACCTGAGCTGAGCCTCAAACGGTATAAATCAAAATATATAAATGAGGATCTAAGTAAAACAAAAGAACAATTGGCTAACTTACATAGTAAAAGTCTGCTAGCATAAATGCTATAAAATGCTAGGTTTTCCCTCCCCCATCAAACACATATTCCCTCAGAAAACTGCTAAATATACTTCTGAACTAAATAACGAACGCATAAACAAACATATCGGCTCAAAGAAAAGCATACTTAATGTTGGTCTTAACAGGGAGCATCTGGATTCAGACACTTTAGGTGAGTTATGGCATATTCACAAAGAAAATCTAATTTCTTCACTCATCAGTATTTAATCGAGACTTTTTGCGACGACCACCTGCGACCCTGCCATTCGACAATTCTGCACTACCGCAGTATTCCCGACGCCTTGGTGCAAATAGACAGGCCGCGGATGCATTCTGAGGAACGAAAGCGTTAACCTGCGTTGTCGTAAGCTAGTGTGAAAGCGCATCTATGCTAAAGGTGCAGGAATCGATTATGTTAGTAGTCGATTAATTGAACTATTCAGTTCGAATAATCGAGCTAGCTTAAATGCTACAAAATGCTAACTTTAAAAAACAAAAAAAAATTTTTTTTACAATGCGCTTAACAAATGGTTCAAACAGATATTCCAACAAAAAAGGGCTAAATATACCACTAAACGAAATTACGAATGCATTAAAAAAAAACTCAAACAAAAACTTAGCTTATGTTGGTCTTAACAGGGAGCAACTGGATTCAGCCATGTGAAATGAGGTATGTCCTATTCACTGTCGCCACTAGAGGGCAGTGTATCCACCCAAAATAATAAAACTAAATGCAAACACTTTCAAAACAAACCATTACAACTAAAGTTGCACCGATACCAGTATCGGCAGGGGGCGCTGATCCGGCCCCGAATTGGTGGTATTGGTATCGACGAGATCCAACATTTAGGGCGCCGATACCATCTACTGGCATCACTTGAACGCAAATGTACTGTCTTCCCCACGTGAGCTGATTTCCCAAATCCCGATGCATGGCATCTGTATGTCTTTGTCTCGAAATTACCAAACGAAATTAACACCTTCCTCTTCAATATTAAGGATGTACACTACAACGTATATCCGCGATGTTACGATGCCCATCTAACATGGCATTCACAAACGATTAGCATGCGTAAGCTAACTCCTGCTGTTGTACCGTTGATGGGATCAGAGAGGTTAAGACCGTGGGAGACTAAGCAAACTCATGGTTTCATGATGAACAATGAGTGGCAAATTAAGAGTGCCGTACTTCAAACTCGTCCTGTTTATGAAAGTCGATTGTCATATGCTGGTGTTGTGCAGTAATGAGCAGAAGTGACTTCTGTGGCCGAAAAACACTCAAGCGGCGCAGCGCGCACACAAGATATAATCAAAAAGGAACCTAGATGTCCCATGTTAGATCCCATGCCTACTCTCTCGCGCGCACACACTAGATATCATCAAATAGCAACCTAGATGTGTTACATTAGATCCCATGCCATTAGCTGCGTGACCCCAGAGCGACGCGTAGTCCATATACTACATTGATGAATTAGAAACCGCCATGACTGAATGGAAGTTAAGCAGGCCAAATCAATCCATACCAGTGACTATAGATAATGCTGCAAATACTGTTAATTCAGTACATGTTACAGATGGACCACAAATAGGATGTTTTGCTTATATGGTAAATATAGCTGCTAAGAGAGCTGCAGCAATCAACAGTGTGCCCCACTTTACAAACAGTAAAGATTGTTCTCAGCACTTATATACAAAATTTCTTCAAATCAGTAAGACGTAAGCTCATAAAAATTATGCACTAAAATGCTTGTTTATATGATGGCACTGTTATTTTTGCTTGTTAGCAAATAAATAAAAATAATGATAATAATAATAATAATAATAACAGTTGTATTTTCTGTTTCAGAGCATTAAATGTATTGAATTGTATCGAAAATCGTACCGAACCGTGACTTAACTGTATCGTTGCATCCCTCATACATATGTATACATATATATATATGTATACACATATATATATATGTATATATATATATATATATATATATATATATATATATGTATATGTATTTTTTGGGGCAAACAGAGTGGTATCTGAATGGTATCGGTAACGGCCGATAATGCACAGCCAGGTATCTGTATCGGTATCGGGCCCAAAAAAAGGTATCGGTGCAACACTAATTATATCGCCACTTTAATTAATCGAATATTCGAGGCAGCAAAATTCAATTCGAATCTTTTTTTCTAATCGAATTACTCGAGTTAATCGATTAATCATTGCAGCACGACGAGGCTTTATTCGGGTACTAAGAGCCACATGGAAACTATACGGTATGTTAGTGTCTAAGAGTATAGGTTGAAGCTAATGAGCTGAAGGATGCGGTTGTGAGAATTTAGTTGAACTTTTTGTCCATCTTTTATCCATGTGTTTTTGAATGTAAAGACCAAATTTAGCTCTTAAACTCATTGGCTGCAATTGATCGCGGCAGACGTCCAATCCATTTTGACTGGACGTCTATCGCCGTCAACGTCACTGAAACATGATAATTCGCTGCTTTACTAAATTCTCACAGAATGAAGTGAAGACAACTTACATGTCGTCTTTTCTTGAAGCCGCATGCTTATTTTTCTTCACAGACAAAACAAGTGAGTTATTTTCAGAATTCCGACATTTTGGATTGTTTAAACAAAGGCAAAGCCAGCAGCACTTTGAATTTCAACAAGCAGGCCGCCATGCAGAATATGAGGTAAAGAATGAAATGATGTTCAACCACATCCAAACCGCGCACCTGTTTAGCATTGTTGACACACTGAAGATACATGGCTGCTATGTTGGAGCAATGGAGGGTTTTGCCGGCGTTTTCTTTGTAGCACGCGAGGATCTGGCCCTGCAGGTCAGCACATACTGGGTATGTGTCGTAGCGTCTGTGAAAATAAGAGAGAATGATTAAATGAGGGAACCTAAGGTGGAAAAAAATGACAAAACAGGGGCTAAGGCATGTAAAAATGACAATAAAGTAATGAACATCTGTGGTCTTTCACTGCAATTGATGTTAAATTATGATTATTAAATCCATTTGAATTGTTAAGAACTGGAGATCGACTGCTATATCGGCTGGTCGCTATACAGTCCCTGACAAAAGCCTTGTCGCTTATCCATTTTGTAGAAACAATTGCTCGTAACCTGACTTTTAATTCTTCAACTGGTTTCAGAAATGGCTTATATGAAAGCTAAGACCCTCCCAAATCATGTTGAATGTACAAAAATATATTTGTGTCAGTGAAAAAAAGATTTATCATTTAATGAAGACATCAAGGTCAAATTTTGGCAAGACAAAAGTTTTGTCGTCTACAGAAAGTAGTGTGAAAATTGATCAAATAATGTGCTTCAAATAGAAAAATATGTTACATAACATAAGCGAATTAAGTAGTGCTGCCGTGAGATCCAAATTTAATATTTTGTATGACTTCCATGGGCTTGAAGGACTGCATTCATGCGGTTCGGCAAGGATTCATACAATTTATTGATGAAGTCATCAGGAACATCAAAGAAAGCAGTCTTGCATGCCTCCCAGAGTTCATCAACATTCTTGGATTTCGTCTTCCATGCTTCCACGTTTATCCCGTTCATGTCTGGTGACTGGGCTGGCCAGTCCTGGAGGATCTTGATCTTCTTTGCCTTGAGGAACTCTGCGGTAGAGATCGAAGTATGCGATGGCGCACCATCCTGCTGCAGAATTTGTCCCTTTTTATAGTTAGGAATGTAAGAGGCAGCTAAAATTTGTTGATATTTCAGACTATTTATGTTGCCTTCCACCCTGCAGTTCTCTCGCATACCCCCATACTGGATGTAACCCCAGACCATGATTTTGCCACCACCAAACTTCACTGTTTTCTGAGTGAATCTTGGATCCATGCGGGCTCCAGTAGGTCTCCTGCAATATTTGCGGCGACTGTGGTGTAATTCAATGGAAGATTCATCTGAAAAATCCACCTTTTGCCACAAAACAGGGTCTTAGCTTTCATATGAGCCATTTCTGAAACCAATTGAACAATTAAAAGTCAGGATATTAGCAACTATTTCTACAAAATGGATAAGCGACAAGACTTTTGTCAGGGACCGTATGAACTTTTTCCAACATTGGCCATAAGCCGATTTACAAAATAAATAAGCCGATAGAAATGGATTTTGATCAGGCATCTGTGTGGGCAACTGTGGCCGCCGCTAACCGACTGTCGGACCCCGAAAAGACCCAACAGCAGCTTAAAGGCAGGCTTCTACAGGAAGCTTCCAGCTTGCCTGTTTTGTCAATATTGCAGATGCTTTCTTTATGCTGCATGAGTGAATATGCAACAAGCAATGCAATAAGTGCATGTCCAGAAAAGAACATCAGGATCTTGCGGCCCCTGCATGACAACATGTCAGCAACAGTTCTCTGCAGTGGCAGTGAGACTAAGCCTTTCAAGGTGGAAAGTGAAGTCAAACCAGGATGTATTATTGCTCATACCCTGTTTTCTGTTTTCATTGCAGCCATTCTTCACCTAGTGAGTTAGAGTAGGCTATGTCTACTTGACCAGTTATCTCAGGTTGTGAGAGTTGGATTTAATAGATTAAACTCACTTTCTATCGTTTACTGCTGATTGTTATTTTATGATGTTGTTTACTGTTTATTTTTGTTGCACTTCTAATGTAGGATAAATCTGTTGCTGGTGAGGTGCAATAAATATTACAAGGTTCTATAACACAACTACCTATCTGTTCTTCTCTATTCAACTGACTCGAATACTGCTCAGAAAATTTCAAATTCTTTGACATACAACTTCTTTTTAAAGAAATGGAAATAATTATTTCCCCTGTTAACTAGTTGTTTTTACTATAGAGTAATTCAGTTCCTAACTCAGTTACTTTTTGGAAGAAGTCGTGAGTAACTATAACTAATTACTTTTCTTAAAGTAACATGCCCAACACTTAAAAAAAAAAAAAAAAATTCATATATTTATTTATTTTTTAAAACCTGTCCTATTCAGCTGTTTGACACGGAGAATGGAAGTCTAAGGGCCCGGATAGTCTGAACAGTTTTAATGTTTCACATCGAGAGTCTGACATACTCCCTTTGTGATCATTCAACATACCTCATTTATTATGACAAAACAGTGAACAGGAAGGGGTTATGGGGGAACAGAAGAAAAGAAACACAAGAGAAGAGAAGGAACACAACAACAAGAAATACATTGAACGCCTAACTACACTAACTTCTAATATGTTGGTGCTATCGTCAGCTAATGTATTTCCGGTTGACACCATGTGGGGGGCCTGTTGACCAGGGAAAGAGAGGGAAGAAGGTGGGGGAGTCTATAAGCTAAGTGATAGAGAGGGGTAGAGTGTACACAAATCATCTCTGCGATTTAGAACAGAGTAATGGTGTGAATCCCTGGTGAGTGTAAGCCCGTTGGTGACCGACCCTACGCCGCCCCATCACCAATCCCGGCACCGGGCCCCCCCGCCCGAGCGCGCCCAATAACATCCAGCCGCACGCAGGCCCCGCCGGGCACGCAGCAGCCACGCAGACGAGCGGAGACGCCACGCGGGCGCCGACACAGGGCCACGGCCGCCACCCAGCCAGCCCGGGGAGGGCAGTGCAGCCCATCCCTTCTCCCGCAGCCCAGCAAAGGAGCCCTCATCCCCCCCCCCCCGGAATCCAAGGTGGTCCCCCGGGCCACCCGCGCGCCCATTTACCGGCCCTCGGGGATGGCAAGAGGGGACGCACCATCAACCCCACGCCCGTTCCCAACCCCGTCCGCCCACCCGGGCCACGAACCGCCGCCGCAGCCCCCCAGCCGACACGGCACGCCACGGGGCCAACGTGTCCAACACTGATCAATAAAAGCTCCCTGAAAGTCTGCTCATATAGCTCTTTTTTTTTTTTTAAAGAAACTTATGAAAAGTGCTGTAAAACTTGAGTGCAAAGCGTCTGTTTGAAGGCAAGCCATCACCCGCTTGGTGCACTCAGCGCATCCCCAAGGCCTACTGTGACTTTAGCACCGCAGTCCAAACCGGTATTTCCCAGATGGCGGGGCTCCACGTTACGCTTGACTTCGGCACGGAAAAGCACGCGTGCTGGCATGTATTGTCCGATGTTTAACTGCTTTTGTCTGACGCTTCCCACAGCCCATAAAGATCCGTAATGACGACATGTGCGCACGTGAGGGCTATAATGCTAATGGCGCCGTCATCATTTTGTTCACGCCAGTGCCCAGGAAACTCCGTCGGCCGCACTAAAACATCCGTGAAAGGCTTTTTTGTGGCCCGTCAGCGACTTTGAGTCGGGTCCCCCGTCGTCACAATCAGATGTTTGAGTTGCCCCTCTGGAGTGAGAAATTATCCCCCTGTTAGATGCAAAGCTGGGGATTGGAGAAACGATGGGTCATTACCCAGAGTGCAATGCAGCAGGAAACTGATGTGCTTCACATGAATATCACCGCATGGTTTTGGAATGTCCTTGCCTGTGCAGGTCACAGATAATCGCAGTATAACAGTCAAAGGGTCGTACAGGAATGGTAAGGGGAGGCATAATCTGTGTGTAGTGATAGATGTCATTTTGTTCTACTCAGTACGCCTCTACCAGAAATTTCCGAATCTAAATACATGTACTGTTCCACCCCTCGAGGCCAACACTGATCGTTCCGCATCAGGGTAGTAAAGAACAGAAATCTTCGCAACCTTCCTCGTATGGATCTTGGCACTCATTCATTACACTGCCTGTTGGCATCCACTGAGAATAGATGGACCGCTAATTACTTTCTTAGGCATCCGTGCTAATGCCAGGTGCATCCCGCTGATACAAAGCGCAGTGTTTATCACCAGTAATGGACTCTTGAGGGAGAGAAAAGGGACAGAGAATAAGGATTTTTTTGATGAATTTTTTTGTGCTGGCTCTGCAGTAAGGAAGCTGTTTAAGTTAATCTCAACGACAATGGTGCCGCTACGCCCACAATCCAGTATCATCTATCATGAAAATGAACATAAAAGTAGCAGCTAGGACCAAAAACCCGCCCGTCGTGAATAGATGGACATAAGAAGGTTTTTCAAGAAAGTGAGGATTTATCATTGCTGGAAGTAACAGTTAGTTAGCTCTAGCTGACAGTAGAAAGTCCCATGTAATTGATAAACGAAATGCTCCGTGTTTTACGGTCAAAAGTTACAGCTCAGCTTTGAAATAACGCTGCTACTTAGCTGCTAGTTAGTCTGAAATGCATTGTGAAGGTCCAGGTTGTTTATAGAGTTAAGCCTTTTTACCACAATCTTTGGGGTGACTTCCTTCTGGAGCATCAGCTGTGTTTCTTAGCTCATTCACGTACAGTACAGGCCAAAAGTTTGGACACACCTCATTCAATGTAACGTAAATGGAGGTTCCAACCACCATGGCATGACTGTGCAAACAAGTAATCAGAGCAAAGGGTGGCTACTTTGAAAATACTAGAATAATATAAATTTTTAGTTCTTTAATTTTTTTTTTTGCTAAGTACATAAATCCACACATGTTCATTCATAGTTTTATTACCTTCAGTGAGAATTTACAATGTAAATAGTCATGAAAATAAACGCATGAATGAGAAGGTGAGTCCAAACTTTTAGCCTGTACTGTATGTATGTATAATGTTTGGATATATGTTTGTGTGCATGTAAGGCAACTTAGCCTGACACAGATATTACTTAAATTGAGGTAATAAGTAGGCCTGTCAAAATTATCGCATTAACGGGCGGTAATTAATTTTTTAAATTAATCACGTTAAAATATTTGACGAAATTAACGCACATGCACCGCTCAAACTGACTAAAATGACAGTACAGTGTAATCTCCGATTGTTACTTGTTTTTTGGTGTTTGGCGCCCTCTGCTGGCGTTTGGGTCCAACTGATTTTATGGGTTAGTACCATGAGTGAGCATGGTGTAATTATTGACATTAACAATGGCGAGCTACCAGTTTATTTTTGATTGAAAATTTTACAGATTTTAATAAAACAAAAACATTAAGAGGGGTTTTAATATAAAATTTCTATAACTTGTACTAACATTTATCTTTTAAGAACTACAAGTCTTTCTATCCATGGATCGCTTTAAGAGAATGTTAATCATGTTAATGCCATCTTGTTGATTTATTGTTATCATAAACAAATACAGTACTTATGTACCGTATGTTGAATGTACTGTATATATCCGTCTTGTGTCTTATCTTTCCATTCCAACAATAATTTACATAAAAATATGGCATATTTTATAGATAGTTTGAATAAATTAATTAATTACGATTTATTAATTTTTGAGCTGTAATTAACTTGATTAAAAATTTTAATCGTTTGACAGCCCTAGAAATAAGTAGTTTTTTTTCAGGATTTGAAATTACAGCCATTTTTGTTACATATGTGCCCAAAATGTTATCTGTGTGACTTACAAATATTTGGGAACAAACAAATACTGTGTTGTGAGCGAAAGTCATAGCTTTAGCCTCTCTCCTACAGTGCTGGCCAAAAGTATTGGCAACCCTGCAATTCTGTCAGATAATGCTCAATTTCTCCCAGAAAATGAATGCAATTACAAATGCTTTGGTAGTAATATACTACATCACACTTGCAGCCAGTTAAAATGGATTAAAGTTGACTCAACCTCCGTCCTGTGTCCTTGTGTGTAGCACATTGAACATGGAGAAAAGAAAGAAGACCAAAGAACTGTCTGAGGACTGGAGAAGTACAATTGTGAGGAAGCATGGGCAATCTGAAGACTAGAAGTCCAGCTCCAAAGACCTGAATGTTCCTGTGTCTACCGTGCGCAGTGTCATCAATAAGTCTAAAGCCCATGGCACTGTGGCTAACCTCCGTAGATGTGGAAGAAAAAAATATATATACGAGAGATTTCAATGAAACATTGTGTGGATGGTGGATACAGAACTTCGACAAACATCCAAACAAGTCCAAGCTGTCCTGCTGTCCGAAGGTACAACAGTGTCAACCTGTACTATCCGTCGGCGTCTGAATGGTAGGACACCTAGTAAGACCCCACTTCTGACCTAGAGACATAAAAAAGCCAGACTGGAGTTTGCCAAAATTTACCCAAGAAAGCTGAAAAACGTTTTGGAAGAATGTTCTCTGGTCAGATGAGACAAAAGTAGAGCTTATTGTGAAAAGGCATCAATATAGAGTTAACAAAAAACAAAAAAAACTAGGCCTTCAAAGAAAAGAACACTGTCCCCACGGTCAAACATGGTCGAGGTTCCTTGATGTTTTAGGGTTGCTTTGCTGCCTCTGGCACTGGACTGCTTGACCGTGTGCATGGCATTATGAAATCTGAAGACGACCAACAAATTTTGCAGCATATTGTAGGGCCCAGTGTGAGAAAGCTGGGTCTCCTTCAGAGGTCATGGGTCTTCCAGCAGGACAATGACCCAAAACACACTTCAAAAAAGCCTTAGAAAATGGTCTGAGAGAAAACACCGGAGTTTTCTAAAGTGGCCAGTTATGAGTCCAGACCTGAATCCCAAAGGTCCTGTGGAGGGATCTGAAAATGGAAGTTTGGAGAATCTCAGAGACCTGGAGGAGTTGGCCAAAGAACAATTGTCTAAAATTCCAGCATAGCATTGTAAGAATCTCAATGATGGATAATGGAGGCGGTCGTTCTCAGTTATTTTGTCTAAAGCAGTACTTCTCAAATAGTGGGGAACATTTTTTCATTTCATTTTTTTTCCCGTACTAGAATAAAGTGTACTTGCACATCCACTCAGTGAGTGGCAGTGGCGCTCTCATTTTCAGAGTGTGCGCAGTATTTTTGAACTAAGCAAGAGCACACAGAAAAGAGATATGAAGACCTGTGCGCCGTTTTCGAAAGCCGTTTTCCAGCTGGACTCACGCAGCGACCCACTGTCTTCGGTTCTCACGTGTCTGCCCGAGAAGTGCCATTTTCGGCTTGGGATCGTCACAACGACCGCCCTCACCTACGGTTCTCCCTCGGGCGCTGAGAATGCGCTTTTTTTTTCGGGCCGTTTGCCTTTTTGGCTTTCACTAGACTACTATTTACTGTGTCTAAAAATGATTATAGCCAGGGGTGCACATAATTTTTTTGCCCAGGTTCTCAGAGGAGGACCTGGAGATGTGACTTGGTCCTCATTGAGCTTGAGAGCCGACCCGCCTAATGCGATAAATTTATGACAAGCTTTACTTAGAGCCAATTAACTTTAATTAATTATATTAACAATTAATGCCTGATTAACATCAACTGGCACAACAAAATTGCCATTACTTTGAAGTGAAATGTAAAGAAATAAACATAAACGCACCAATTCAAAATAAAGGGCATTATGCGGCTCCCACATTAACTCCAAGCCTTTTTAAAAGTGGGATGTCCTCCTCATAAGACCTCATTGAACGTGCATGTTTAGCTTTGTAAAATGCGAGCAAAAACACGTTTGTCAGTGCATGGCGCTGTTGTCATTACCTTTATTCCGCCACTTGTCCATAGGGCGACTACGGTGCTGTCTGACATTGATAGTTTGCTTAATTGCCACATGCTCTCTGTTTTTTCTTGCTTTTCAAAGTTTGGATGGCTGAAATTCTTTGACCCTCCATAAAATGCGCTGCTCTTATCGGCGACATTGGGATTCTCACGGCACATTTTGTACCGCATTTCCATGCGAGCATCATTTACTTCTAGCCATGGTACCTCCTGCAGCCACTTTTTAGCAAAAGTCCTTTTTTCGGTAGCTCCGGTGACGTCTCTGTCGTCTGTCTTTTGACGGGGGTGGGGGAACACGGAAGTAATTACTCAGTGTGGCCTGCCTCTTCGACATTTTGAGGTTATTTTCTCGTGTCCGCCGTAAATACAGTGGTCAGCCATCGGTACGCAAAAGCGTATGGAACCCGTTTAGGGCCAGCGCGTTTGTCTACGTCCAGTACGCATGCTCGCATGCTCGCATGCGGACCACTTATGTGCACCCCTGATTATAGCGGACAGCCGGAAGCCAAATCAATTAAGACGCCACTTAAAACATTAGACCCCAATCTCATTGAAAAGCCATTTGACTGTTTTTCAGCGAAAATGTGCTGAATATTGCCAACAATCGTCCCGCTTTGTCAGTGTTATATCAGTAAACCAGTGAGCACTGTTAGCATGCTCAGGGCAAAATAACCCCACACCATTGCAAAGGAGGTGATAATGTGAGCAGCGAAAATAAAAACTGTCCTTCCGTCCAAAGACAGACTATTCAGTTTTGTTTTTTCGGTCAAATTTTTTGGCATATTGTCCTCATGAGTTAATGTTTCTAATCAATTTTAATTTGTTATTATTTACTGATTTTATTACATTTTATTTTTCAGTATGAAATGGTCATAACTGTACCTTGAGTGTATTTTTACAGTTTGGATGTGACTTTTTTTTTTAATTCAGGCAAATTGATGCTCGTTAAGTCTTTTCTGTTACAAACAAAACAATGTTAATAAAGTTATACTTTATTATAAATCAATCTATGTTACTTTTTTTCTTTAATAGAAAAAAAAGGACACAATGCTTAGGCAGAGGCGTACCTATAGTAATATTATAGACAAATTGAATGGAGAAAAACACTTGTACCTTTTTGTGACCCGAATTGTGTTCCACATATGTAACTGCACATAACTGCCTTTGAGAGTGCCTTCAAAAGTAACTAACTGTGCATTGCTGTTTTTATGTGCACACATTCTTTTGGACTGACTGTACAACTTCTTATCAGGTTATGCCCGCCACTTTGGCGCGGTTTAGCTCATTGCTATGGTTACCAAGATATTTGATGCTGCTAAAAAGTACAACGAGTGAACCAATCATATTTGGACACGAGACTCATCTCCTTATGAGGTTGAGCAAAACATGTTAAGATTACCATTTTTGGGGAAGCAGTGTGTCTCCTGAGAGCAGGGGCTGGCCACCTCTGTTCCCACGTGACATGTGCCAATAAAGAGCGGACATTTCCGGGCCACGGAAGAGTCTGCCATGGATTTTAACGTGTGATCGCTTGGCGGTGTTCCTTGAAGGCTCAAACCAGGAGCGTTTTGGCTCTCCGCTCATTGTCGACAGGTAGGAGCTTGATTCATTATCAGGGAACTCGTTGTACTTTAACTTTGGCGTAGGGGTGTTTTAGCTTCGACAACTGATATATCTAGCGCCAGCGTTTCTTGTGCTTGTGTGTGTTTTAACTGCATCGTGGGGGTTATTTAGACGTTATCAGTGACAATCTAGACCTAGCGTTGTGGTTATTCTGTGTTATGCTTGTTTTTTTGCTTGCCTTTGTGGGAATGTAATCAATAAACTTCATTTTTTTGCAATTTCTAATCAATAAACATTGTCTATTAAGCAAAAGTGTGCCTGTTGCTGACTCACTGCGAACCTTGATTTTTCGTAAAACACAAATGATACTATTTACAGTGGCGGCAGAGAGTTGGGGGTCGGGGGGGGGGGGGGGGGGCGAAACATTTACGTCTTCCTTGGGGGTGCGTAACAGAAAATAATTGAGAAGCACTATTAGGCTGAGGGTGCCAATACTATTGTCCGGCCCATTTTTGTGTAAAATATGACAATGATTTAATTTTATTTCCATTCTCTTTCGTGTTTTTTCATTGCAAGCAAAATAAATGAAGATATTAGTAGCAAAGCATTTGTAATTGCAATCATTTTCTGGGAGAAATTGAGCATTATCTGATAGATTTGCAGGAATGCCAATACTTTTGGCCAGCAGTGTGTATAAATTATCAGTCTTTGTTAGCTGTTTGTAAAGTTTAGTGCTTATACGCTACGTTTACTTACAACCTGTGCTAAGCCCACCCCTGTTCTTAAAACCTAGTGACGCCCCTGCTGACATATGTATAAAATGGGTCATTCAAAACACAGCAGTGTTCAACTAAAGTGAAGAGGAGTTCTTTAAGTAACAGTCAACTCCCGGGCAGCATGTAACAGTACTTTTCTCTTCAATTGCAGATTCCATAATTCCATTAGGTTGAAGCCACAAGCAGAGACATCAAACTTGATGGAGTTCCCTTTTATTGGAAGCGTGTCAATGTGAGCGTTTAGATGTTGGTTTTCCAGAGATAGTAAATTTATAGGGGGACTCGCCTTGTACCATCAGTAGCAGTAAAGGCCTCCATAACCACACAAACACAGTAAGTCTTTCTTGCTGTGATGCACTGATAGAGGCAGTCAAAGAAAGAAAGAGAGGAGGAGGAGGCTGCTTTACTGCAGATATCCACATTACAGATTCTCAGAGCTGTGTCATAAATCACAAGGCAGGGAGAGCACAGAGGCCACTGTGAGATGCTGAAGTAGCCGAAAAAGGGTACGAGAATACAATGAAAGCCGGGCACAAAAAGGGAATTGAGATTGAAAAGAAGAAAACGCTGAGAAGAAGAGCAAAGAAGGTCGAAAGGAGGAGCAGAGTTGATGCGGTGTCTCACTAACATGTAATTAGCTCCAACAGATTACCTGCTCGCTTCCCTTCCAAACATCTCCTTCCTCAAGGTGTCCCCGACATCGTTAAACCTACGTCAGCAAATTCGCATGGAGCGAAAATACTGACTCTGCTCGCGCGGTTAAGCGACTTATTGACGGAGAGCGGCGGACATATTGCGATCAATATGCATGTCTTACAGCCTACACAGAGATTGACTTCTCTTCTATAACCTTGCAAACCTGGTATACAACTACATTCATTTGCAGTAATTACATTTGCGTTGATTGCCAGCCAAATAAGGTTCTTTTCACACCGCACTTGAGTGTAAACCTTCCAAAAACACAATGTGATAAAAATGACAACACTTTATAACCTTCCTATTAAATTTAGAGATTTAAATAGCTCCTTTTTTTAACCTCAATATTGGACTTTCGTTAGGCTATCAATTTATATGGATTTTTGAACGCCAAAATCAGTTAGTTTGCACTCCATTTCAAACCAAATCCAAATAAATTCAATTATCGACTGGAACTCACACACTAATAAAGATGCACACCGATAAATCAAGCACAAAATCGCTACTTTGTACTGTTTGGAGCACTTTGGTCTGCTGCTAAATTGGGTTCCAATCAGCACATTGTCTATTCATCATAATTTGGCTCCACTTAAGGGTTAACTAGGTTAAGAGGAGGGTGCCGGTCGCCCCTTAAAAAGCTCCCATGTTCTCTCCAGTTAAGGCAAGTGTCACGACCAGGGGGAGAAAATAAATATAAACGATGCAGTTAGAAAGAAAAATGACACACTGCCCCCCCCATTTTTTAAGAGATAGCGAGAACCAAAAGTGGGATTTGCCATGTGACAAAATGGATTTTGCCTTTTTATTTATTTATTTATTTTTGCCTTGTGGCAAAATTTATTTTGACATGTGGCTTTTTTTTTTTTGGTATGGGGCAAAATGGATTTTGGTTTATGGCTTTTTTTTTTTTTGTATGTGTCATTTTTGGTGGGTGTATGGTATTTTTTGCAGGCCTTGCATGTCCATGCTATTGACGGCTATGCACGTCCAAATTTTCATGTCACATTTCCAAATGTTGACGCGCTCTATAATGTAAAACACACATTTTTTTTGCCATTTAAACTAAATGGAAAATTTGGACGTTCATAGCCGTCAATGGCATAGCCTGACTTGGGTGCCAGTTGCATGCCAATGTGCTATAATGGTAAGTGTATGGTCAAAAATCACAGCCACACATGTTTATCTACCATGTAAAATGAATGGAAAATTTGGACGTTCATAGCCCTCAATGGCAGAGCCGTAATGCGTTGTAATGTAAAATGTTTGGTCCACAGCCACACGTTTTTCGGCTATTTAATACGAATAGAAAATTTGGACGTGTATAGCCATCAATGGCATGGAGGTGCATGGCCTGCAAAAACATCATGTACCTCAAAAATGCCACAAACCAAAATCCATTTTGCCACATACCAAAAAAATCGCACATTTCAAAATCAATTCTGCTACATGGCAACAAAAAAAGGGGAACCAAAAGTGGTATTTGCCATGTGGCATATTTTTCACCATGTGGCATAAAGGATTTTGCCATGTGGCATTTCTTTTACTGGCCATGTGGCAAAATAGATTTGGATTTTGGAAAATTTGGACGTGCATAGCTGTAAGTGGCATACCCTGACTTGGTTGCCAGTTGAATGTCATTGCTCTGTCATGCTAAGTGTATGGTTAAAAATCACAGCCACAAGTTTTTCTGCCGTTTAAAAAGAAAGGAAAATTTGGACGTGCATGAGTTTCAAAACTGCCACCCCCTCCCAAAAAAAATGTCCCCCCCCAAAAGAAAATGTGACCAACCAAAATCCATTTTGCCATATACCAAAAAAAAAAATTTTTTAAATGCCACATGGCAAAATCAGTTTTGCCCCATGGGAAAAAAATGGCACATGGCAAAATAATTTTGCCACATGGCAAATACCACTTTTTGTTCTCTGCCCTGCTGGAAAAAAATGCCACATGGCAAAATCAATTTTGCCACGTGGCAAAAAAAATAACATGGCAAATGGCAAAAAAATGCCACATGGCAAATGGCAAAAAAAGGCCACATGGCAAAAAAACAATGCCACATGGCAAAAATCCATTTTGCCTAATGGCAAATACCACTTTTGGTTCTCGCCCCTGCTGAAAAAAAAATGCCACATGGCAAAATCCATTTTGCCACATGGCAAAAATCCATTTTGCCTAATGACAAACACCACTTTTGGTTCTCGGCCCTGCTGAAAAAAAAGTCACATGGCAAAATCAATTTTGCCATGTGGCAAAAATGGCAAATAGCAAAAAAATGCCACATGGCAAAATTAATAATGCCACATGGCAAATGGCAAAAATCCATTTTGCCTAATGGCAAAAATCCATTTTGCCTAATGGCAAATACCACTTTTGTTTCTCGCTCCTGCTGAAAAAAAAATACCACATGGCAAAATCAATTTTGCCACGTGGCATAAATGGCAAATGGCAAAAAAATGGCACATGGCAAAATCAATAATGCAACATGGCAAATGGCAAAAAATGCTACATGGCAAACAAAATATTCCACATGGTAAAAAAATGTCACATGGCAAAATCCATTTTGCCACATGGTAAAAAAATGCCACATGGCAAAAATCCATTTGGCCACATGGCAAATACCACTTTTGGTTCTCGGCCCTGCTGAAAAAAAAGCCACATGGCAATATCAATTTTGCCACATTGCAAAAATGGCAAAAAAATGTCACATGGCAAAATCAATTTTACCACTTGGCAAATATCACTTTTCGTTCCCGGCCCTGCTGCATTTTTTGTCTCAAGCGGACCTGAGTGACCCCTGCAGTGAATCTATCAGAGTGGATGTAGAGAAAATCAAGAAAGGCATCAAAAAAAGGTGAGAGGAGTCTATATGAATGAAACGTGTGAGCTTTTGGCAGCCCCTAGAAGAGCTTTTAAAGCCGTTATTGACTTCTGGTACTCCGCTGACCACCGTCTCCTCGGTTGCCACGGTGACAAAATTAGGCGCGGGCCTCACCTGACAGCGAGGTCGCCGCTGCGCGACATCGGCCCGCTTCTTCACTACTCCGAAATTAACTTGTGTCATCTTGACTAATTAATTCGCCGAGTGAAAGTTTTTGCTTCATAATCAACAACTAATTGCTTCGCTCATTTTGGAGGCATGGCTATTTGTCATTTAAACTAATAGCAGCGCTGCCAAGAAAGCAAAACCCCTGGCTCAACACCTTATTTACATTTTGCATGCTACTTTAATTTAATTATTTATTAACTAATTTGGCACCTTTTGACTTTTTTCTATCGACTCCAGCAAGTCATAAACTAATCCAATAAAAATGAGGTCTCAAAGGATTCAAATTAATGCACAATAAACGCTGAGTGGATAGAATATTTTGGTCGAAATATAAAAGCGGTCTACTCGTAATTGGAATTTTTTTTTCATAAAATCTAACACATTCCTTGAAATGGATCAATACAGCTCATGTTCCTGTTTTGCCTCAATCAGTTCCACACAATAAACACAATTATTAACAGTTAATTGGTTGAATATGTTGGATGTTGCAAGCCAAAACTCCACTGAAAGTAAATGTCAAAACTTCTATTATGAGGAATGAGCATTCCTCAGGAGTGCAACAGGCACTTTATATTCACCTTGAGATAAAGCTAAAACTGTCTTCTGTTATTGTCAACAGGATTAAATTAAAAAAAGAGGGGGGGAAAAGATCTTTTCAAGGGAAGCATTAAATAAACAATAGACAAAGTAACTTTTCTAGCCTGGAGGGAGGAGACGAGCGACAGTGAAGTGACAGACAAAAATGAGCTCCTATTCTCCCTGGCCAACCTGGAAATGTTGAGCACATACATAATCAGTTGCAAACACAAAGGCCTAACAATGCGGTCTGATCTCCACACAAATGCATACATCAAGGTAAGACACGGTGGAGGCGCACGCCTGGCGGAGGCTTACAAAACGCTCTGGCTGCTATTCATTCCTCACCATTCGCCACGTCAATTCAGCAGAGAGTCGGGTTAAAGTGAGCAAAGAATCCCAGCCGAAAGGTTAGCGCTGACAGGAAGCTTAGGACCCCGTTTTCTTTCAACGCTTTGCATAATCTCACATCTTTCACTTTCCTCCGTAGCTGGCAGTCCAACCCTTTAGGGACGCAGAGTCCGGCGGACGTGCCGTATACGCACCCTTCCGTACGTGCCACGCGGGAAAGGTCACGCATTGAAACGTCGGACAGTGTGATAAAACATCAGCCGAAGAAAAAAAAAAAACAAGCGGCGAAGATCGTGGCGGAATATAAATCAGAAGCGGGGGGTTAAAACGGCCTTTTTTTCCGCCCGCGGGGAACCGACGACGCTTATCTACCGTCAGAGAGCGGGTAATAGTAAAAATGGTGTGACGAACGTACCGTGTTGTTAGCTTATCTATCGTGTATATGTAAGAAATGTGCTGCTAAGATGTAAAAGAGCAAGATGTCGCATTATGGCTTCCTGGGGGACATGAAATCATTTACGAAAATAGAAAATTAGCGTGTTTTTAAAATAAACCTCTAGCAAGGTCAAATGCAGAGGCGGATCTTCTATTCAGGCGAAGCAGGAGATCGCCCTAGGCCCCCAACCAGTAGGGGGCCCCCAACCAGCTGCCCTTGCCCCAACGATCAAGGGCTTGGGCACCCCCAACTATTCGTCATGTATAATTATGTCAGCATAACAAACAAACAAATAACAAAACAAAAAAGAAAGCCATTTGAATGCTGCATTTATATTACCGTAATTTCCCGAATATAAGGCGCACCCGTGTATAATGCGCACCCCAAATTTACTTGTAAAATCTAGGGGAAATTATTGTACCCGTTTATAACGCGCACCCTAATTTTAGCACCAATAAATAGAAGAATACAAGAAAACAGAGCTCGTGTACAGATACAGAAATGTCATTTTACTGAATGGTGAAACACAGCACAAGCATAGCATATTGGTAGTTCAAAACATTACCGTAAACTGACAATATTTACGGTAATAATATGATTTGACAACTTCTCCAACTTACCAGAATCTAGAATTTAGTGAACCCTGAGCCAAAGCTTTGACAAGTGATTCCTTAATATGACCTCGACCAAGGTGACAAGCAGCCTGAGAGTCAATTCTAATTGGTGGAAAGAACACACATAAGTGTCCCGATTGGTCACGGAAAATTGGCACCTTTAAGCCAGCCCTTGTCTCAGGGGTGCCAATACTTTTGGCCAGCACTGTCCACTTTTTGCTGGGGACGGGACATTAATAAAAACCAAACAGATTATTGAACTGGGGATCAATGCAAAATAAATCAGGATTGACTTATACTAACTTTAATGTGTATTGGTTCATGCGATACATTTGATTCAAATCTTTGTTTTCAAAAACTACTTAAGTAACGTTTTGAAGTACAACAAGAGATATCCAAGGACTGATCTACATCCGAGGCATACTATGCTCCACCAAGACTCGGACCAAAGTACTGTCAAGAAATTCTGATATGTGATTTCATTTCAGATTTTTTTTTGTTCATGTCAATTCACGTTTATGTCAGTGTCCCCATGTAATGGACCGATTCTTGGATAGCTCCCAGTTTCTTCTAATAGAGGGACTTGAACTCTGAAACCAACGCGTTGCATCAGTGTAATGCACATAATGCAAACAATGATTCAAATGAGGGAGTGCTAGCTTGACTTTGTTATTCCTTGTGGAGGCTGGCCTGTTTGCAGTAGTTTTACAGGTTAGCAAGTTCACATAGTTTAATGTTATGCTAACTCTGCTGCAGGTTGGACTTTCCTTCGCAAAATTACCGTAATTTCCCAACTATAACGAGCACTTTTTTCCCCCAAAATCAACTTGTAAAATCATGGTGCGCATTATAAACGGGTACATGGATGGAGACAGAAATATATATATTTACATATATATATATATATATATATATATATATATATATAAAGATTTTTTTTATTGACAAGGCCACTTGTGTTGAAGAAACGTATGCGGCTACCCGTTGCCGACCATTACGGTAAGTGACGTCACCATTTTGTTTCGGTAATACTTCACTCTAATCTGCCGAATGATTTCGTCTGTGTTAAATTCTGCTTTTTTCACTCTTCATAAAGCACAGAATTTAGTTTCTTGAACACATTTGAGTTGACGTTTATTGAAGCTCCGCAACTCGGACCATAACAAATGTAAGCACACACACTTCCTGTGTTCGTCAACTATATCGGTCCCTCTGGAAACTCAAACCCAAACAACAATAGTTCCTGTTGTTACTGTCGTGTTGACAGCGATGAGCTCTCACGGATTTCCGACTTCTCACTTTCATTTTACCGTATCAATCCATGGAAGAAACATTTTTTCATCATGATAAAACGAGCAAGTTACACAGCAGCCTTTAAAAGAAAAGTCACATTTGTTTTGTTTTCTCCTAGATTCTGGTAAGTTGGAGAAGTTGTCAAGTGATATTATTACCGTAAATATTGTCAGTTTATGGTAATGTTTTGAACTACCAATGTGCTATGCTTGTGCTGTGTTTCACCAGTCAGTAAAATGACATTTCTGTATCTGTACACGAGCTCTGTTTTCTTGTATTCTTCTATTTATTGGTGCTAAAATTAGGGTGCGCATTATAAACGGGTACAATAATTTCCCCTAGATTTTACAAGTAAATTTGGGGTGCGCATTATACACGGGTGCGCCTTATATTCGGGAAATTACGGTAGTGGTGTTTCCCCCACCTCCATAACATTGACGTCTTTTTACATCACTTATAGTGGTTGCTGCTGGCCGGAAAAAAAAAAACCAAAAAAACTTCTAATATCCCTCCTCTTGGAAGGGGGCGGAGGACATGTGAAAAGGGGTCAACGTACCGTATTGGCCTGAATATAAGATGGTGTTTTTTGCATTGAAATTAAATTGAAAAAAAAGGGGGTCGTCAGACATTATACCCATTCACAACACTAGATAGCGCCAGATATCATTGAAGTCATGTTCTGTCATGATAGATCTCAGCTACTCTCAAGTTTAACCAGTTTGCACTATTTAATTGCAATTTTTTTTTCCTTATTCAGATTTGTTTCAAAACTACAGTTACAGTTAGACTTCACTTTGATGGTTAATGCAGTTATTGCATTTTTGTTGTTTTATCACAATAGATTGGTTGATTTACATTTCAAAAACCAGAAGAATTTCATTTACGAATGTGATTGCACTTTAATTTACATATTTAAATGTTCAGATATTAAGATTTGAATGAGGAAAAATAACATGCTTTTTCTCTCAAATATATTGTTATAATCATTTGTTTTGGACGTACTGCAATTATTTTCCGTTTAAAAATTAATTTGGGGTTCAAAAAGTCTTTTTTCAAACTTGAGTCTTGAAAAAGATGGGGGTCGTCTTATAATCAGGGCCGTCTTATCTTCGGGCCAATATGGTAAATGAAAACATAATGAAAATACTGTACTGTAATTCACTTCATTATAGTAGGTTCAATCCTTACAACATATGGGAAGACAATCTAAATTACCTGTATAACTGAAGTCATTATAGAATGCAAATAAGGTTGCTTAAAAGTTGGTGGGGGCAATTTGAGAATTCTGAAAAGTAGTGTTATGCCCTATGCAAACCTACGCCCTCATTTGTTTCGTTTCAAAACAATTTGCACGGTTACTTAGAATAGCGTGCTTGAATTAGTTGCTTAGTGTTCGCCTCCACACATTTACAGTCAACAATAGTGATTAATTGCCTGTACAAATGAAACCAGTCGCGCACAATTTTGCTTGTCAGAAAATCATTTAAATTCCTTAAACTTCTGTTTGAAGGCAAGTTATTTGTATACATCGCATTTTCTACACTTCGGCTTTGAACTCTGACCACGTCGCTCGGCATACTGCTCTCTGTGTAGAATTAAGCACCTTCAGAAACCTTATATTGCAATCATGTGTCATGCTGTAAAGTTTCGAAAGTGACAAAAGTTCCTTCAAAAAGTTGTATTGACAGCCAAAGGATGTAATGAGGTCAGAGTGACGCTCGTCTCGTTTCAGTTGGGAGCGTTCTATCAAACCCTGGCGGGAATAGAAAATGGCAAGGAGCAGCTGCAATGCACATCTAAACAAACAACTATATAAGCGCACGTACACATATATATACACGGACACACATCCTCGCCTCCCAGGTGGCCCCACCTCTCACACTTTCATTTATTTTTCAACATCACCGAGGAAAATGACCGCCGTGTGCTTCTGGAATGAAAGCTTCCTGTTGGACGCTGCGGGGCGGAAAACCCATAAAACCTTTTGTACATTGCATATGATGATTGTGCTATGGATTGCTTATTGACACAAGAAATGCATGTACAAGAAGGCATTTTCATTCCCCTCTTCCTTGAGATTGGGAACATAATTGAATCAAGTCATTGTGCCATTGTGTACACAATTGGAACTTTTTTGGCAGTAGAAAACATCCAAGTAGTGGCTACATTTGCATGCGTAACTCACCTTTTTGGGTTGATTGGTGGAAATTTGTGCTCCTTACAATGTGGTACAAATATGTGCCAAACTGATTTGAGGCCTGTAATTGTCAACATGGGTAAACCTCAACCATGAGGGACAGAATGTGGGAAAAAAACATTGTTTGATTTTTAAAGAATTTATTTGCAAATCAAGGTGGAAATAAGTATTGGGTCACCTACAAACAAGATTTCTGGCTGTCAAAGAAGTCTAACTTCTAACGAGGTCTTACGAGGCTCCACTCGTTACCTGTAATAATGGCACCTGTTTTAACTCATTATCGGTATAAAAGACACCTGTCCACAACCTCAGTCAGTCACACTCCAAACTCCACTATAGCCAAGAACAAAGAGCTGTCGAAGGACACCAGAGACAAAATTGCAGACCTGCACCAGGCTGTGAAGACCGACTCTGCATCATGTAAAACGCTTGGTGTAAAAAAATCAACTGTGGGAGGAATTTTTAGAAAATGGAAGACATACAAGACCACTGATAATCTCCCTCGATCTGGGGCCCCATGCAAGATCCCACTCCGTGACGTCAAAATGATAACAAGAACGGTGAGCAAAAATCCCAGAACTACATGGGGGGACCTAGTTAATGACCTACATAGAGCTGGGACCACAGTAACAAAGGCTACTATCATTAACCAGGGACTCAAATCCTGCACTGCCAGACGTGTCCCCCCTGCTGAAGAAAGTACACGTCCAGGCCTGTCTGCGGTTCGCTAGAGAGCATTTGGATGATCCAGAAGAGGACTGGGAGAATGTGTTATGGTCAGATGAAACCAAAATAGAACTTTTTGGTCGAAACACAGGTTCTCGTGTTTGGAGGAGAAAGAATACTGAATTGCATCCAAAGAACACCATACCCACTGTAAAGCATGGGGGTGGAAACATCATGCTTTGGGGCTGTTTTTCTGCAAAGGGACCAGGACGACTGATCTGTGTAAAGGAAAGAATGAATGGGGCCATGTATCGAGAGATTTTGAGTGAAAATCTTCTTCCATCAGCAAAGGCATTGAAGATAGACGTGGCTGGGTCTTTCAGCATGACAATGATGAGCACATAAAAAAGTCCGGCAGCCTCCAACATAGCCACACACACATTCATTACAGCGCGTGCACTTTCTTCTCTCCCTGCCCGCCCACGCGCACACCCACCTGTCAGCTCCCAGGCAGCACTTACAACAAAAGATTTCTGTACTACTTCGCATGTTTGTAGTGTTACCACTGTACTTAATCATGGTTTTACAAGTTCTGCATATGAAATACACCTTAGCGAATTTGCTAATTAGCTTAGCACTCGGCGCTAACTATTAACATCTCAAAAACAACAACAATAAAGGCTAAACAGTACAAGAGGGTTCATGTACTCACCTCTTATGGACGCACACATATCTTAGCAACACAATTGAGAATTTTTCAATTGAAATGCCTTAAAACTACTGCTGGACATCTGAAAGACAAGGAGCAACGAACTATCTCTCTTCCCCTCTCGCTCTAAAAAATAACTTGCGCACAAAAGCACGACCGCCGGGTCGTGCCTGCCTGTCTCATACACAAATTTATTTTCCAGTCTTTTAAAAAGGAGTAAAACTCTCTCCCAAAAACTGAGAGCATCCATCATAACGTTGTGTGTGCGTCCGTTAACGGTGTCCGGGCGGCAGACGTGTCTTGAATTTCGTTCCGCTACAACCGGCTGTCATGAAGTTTTGAGGAAAAATCATCATTTTTTAACCTTTATGAATCGTAATAGAATCAGATATCATATTGGGTGCTCACAACTACGATGCTTGCAAAGATGATCAAACCAAGACCAAAGACGCCTTGTTACATCAAATTAACCCTCCACTCAGATCCCCTCACTGCATTCCGTGTACCACCAGACCTTCTCAACATTTCATTAACACACACATACGCGCACAGACCCTCCCGCTTCTCGACGTTATAATCCAGTCTCAACCGTCCTAAAGCACCCCCTTTAATCCGATCAGCCAATTGTACACACGCCTGCGTCACATGACTACCCACCCGGTTAGGGTCTACGTTCGCCCGCAGTCCGCATCGTCATTTGGCACTAATGTCATTCCAGTGAGTGATTTTTTTCCCCCCTCTCCTCTCGCTTTAATGCGATTTGGGAAGTTTCATCTCCAGCCTGCGCATGTCTAGCGATACACTCCTGGTGGGCCATGCTAATCAGTTTCCAGCATTTCTGAGGGAGACAATGATCTCGGTGTTAGCACTGGCTAATGACAAGCTAACGCAATCAACTGGGCCTCCTGAGGGCCGGGGCCCAATTTGGCCCCACCGCTCACGGCCTCCTCATCCACTTTCCCTACATTACTATGGAGCCTAATGGCCTCTTATTAAGAAGACGGATGGAACCAGGGTGGGAAGAGATTCTTTGAGTACTTGGGTTACATGTGTCTGTTGGATATATGCTACACACGTGCTACTTTGTTATTCCCTCCTTGGCTAATTGCCTCAATATAGCAATCAATCTTTTCACAATCAGGGATAATGGTATACTGAATACACCATATATACATGCAGTCCATATGGGCTGTTCAGTTCCTGTACCACCGGTGCTAGACCGGTCGGTAATCGAATCAGTTTCCAGAGACGGTCAAATCCTGCCTAGCCTTCCCTTAGAAAACTCAGATTTAACGGCCTGAGAAGACCCAAAACATGCAGGAGAGCATTTTGACCGACTCGGGAAGATATTGGCATCTGTCGGAGAAACTGGACCAAGTGGCTTATGTTGCTCGAGAAATGTGATGTTCACTAAACTATACGTACCGTAATTTTCAGACTATAATCTGGTACTTTTTTCCCCTCATTTTGAATCCTGTGGCTTACAGTCCAGTGCGGCTTATTTGTTGATTTACTGGGTTAATAGGTAACACTATCTGACAGCGGCGTCTTGAGACTGCCATGACACTATCATTGGCGTTAATGAATGCATATGACAGATGTCATTAGGTATCATCCGGCAAATTATGTCACTAACACCATTTAAATCCAGCTTGGATCTTTTACACCCATTCAAAAGTGAGATAATCCTCATCTCCTGCTTCCGCGTTCCCCTCTCTTCTCTGCCTGGGTATCCGCCCTGCACTCCGTTGCGGGTCGCTGGCTTGGTGGGCCATTGGGGGACCCGTGGCCTGCCGGCTGGGGGGCTGTGGCTTATGGGCCGGGTGGGCGGACAGGGGTTCGCATGGGGTTGGTGGTGCATCCCCTTTTCCCATCCCTGAAAGCCGGTTGATGGGGGCACAAGTGGCCCAGGGGACCACCCTGGATCCCGAGGAGGTGACGATGGCCCCTTTGCTGGGCTGCGGGAGGAGGGATGGGCTACGCTGGCTCCCCTCCCTCGGGCTGGATGGGGGCCGTGACCCTTGCGTAGCGCTCGCACGGCCTCACCGCTTATCTGCGTGGCTGTCGCATGTTTGGTGGGGCTCGCACACAGCTAGATGTCATTGGGCGCGCTCGGGTGGGGGGCCCCAGTGCCGGAAGTGGCGATGGGGCAGCATAGGGTCGGTTGCCGACGGGCTTACACTCACAAGGGATTCACACGATTACTGGTTTCTAGATCACAGAGCTAATTTTTGTACACTCTACCCCTCCCAATCACTTATCTTATAGACCACCCCCTTTTATTTTCCCCTGGTCAGCAGGCCCCCCACATGGTGTCAACCGGAAATACATCTAACTGACGATAGCAACAACATATTCATAGTTAGTGTAGGTGTTCGATGTATTTCTTGTTGTTGTTGTGTTTGTTTTCTTCTGTCTTCCCCCATAACTCCTTGCTGTTCGCTGCTTTGTCATAATAAACGAGGTATGCTGAATGATCACAATAGGAATATGTCATACTTTCAAAATGAAACCTTAAAATTGTTCAGACCAACCTCACACTTAGACTTCCATTCTCCATGTCAAACAGCTGAACAGGACAGGTTTTTAAAAATACAAAAAACAAAAGTGAGATCTGAAATAAGCATTGATTAATGTTCATGGCAGCGTCATGTAATAATGACTATGATCTTATGGCACCACTGCCGAATAAAGTTTAACCAAATACCATAACTCGCAATCAATAAAACAACTGGAACAGGAACAGAAGAATTAGCACGGACATGAATTTTTATTGTTTTATTGTTTAATTTATTATTTTTATTTACATCTGTAGCACTGCAAAGCATGCTAGGGGGCATGTTGGACAACAACAGTGTTGGCAGCAGAGGTTGACTGTCTCCATCAAAGGAGCAGTGCTGCCCAAATGAAGAGTCTTAAAGCAATGAAGCTTTGCAGCCAATTGGTTCAAAGCTTAAAGGGTATGTAACGGCAAAGGGGGTGTGAGACATCAATAAAACCGTTATGTGCCAAGATAACAAATATTGATAAAGTTAACAAAAAAATCAATCACATTAATGAGCAATTATCGAAAATAGATCGAAAATGACGATCATTTCCGAAAGTGTTCCGGAAACAGCCGAATGGGGCGGCGACGTCACACCAAGTGATTGACAGTCGAGGCGGAGCCAGGTGCCATTGTTTTTTATCGACGAGAGAGTAGCGTTCGGGTTTGTTTGACCAAAACATCACTAAAATGGTTCAAAACTGCTGTGCTATGTGGTGTACAAATAGCTATTTATCGGAATATAGTATCCATGAGTTCCCGAACGCAAAA
The DNA here is from genome assembly GCF_030265065.1 of Corythoichthys intestinalis. NCBI lineage: Eukaryota > Metazoa > Chordata > Actinopteri > Syngnathiformes > Syngnathidae > Corythoichthys > Corythoichthys intestinalis. The sequence continues at coordinate 13,134,043 of NC_080407.1, forward strand.
AAAAAAAAGGGACTACACAGACAATGGGTAAAGTTTGTCCGTGCAAAGAGGGTTAATTTTCTAGACCCAGCCTCCGGCACGGTTTTCTATTATTTTCCACCTGAAAGCTTCTCGAACTATGGACAAGTGAAATCGGGTTTTGCTGCAAGATTGCTGCTCAAAGCAGATGCGGTGCCCACCATACACCAGCCACCTAAATGTCCCGAGATATCAAGAAAGAGGACGATGACTGGCAAAGGAGGCTAAGGCTAAGCAAAGGAGGGGAGCAGCCAAGCTCGAAATGGCCAGAGTGAGTACTCTTTTATAATAAAAAAATATCACGCATTGGATACAGGACTGGACACGTATAAATTATCGCTCGTAAAATATATAGAACAAATCCTCTGATCCCATTCATATTTGTGTCTGTTGGCAGAGCGAAAAACTATGATAGCGCAATAAGTGATAATTATTCTATACATTACTTTATTTTGCGGTCACGGTGTATCAGCTTCACAAAAAGAAATGCAAAAAATATCATTCATTGTTTCCCACACGATCTGCTGCCGATGTTTCATCAGTGTCATTGCTCCCCTCAATGACCGTTTCATTACGCTGCATTGGCGTTCGTTTGGGCTCAAATTGGTAACCTAAAACACCGATTAAAGCTTCGTAACTGTCCTCGTCACCATTAGATGAACATTCGTTGCGTCCTTCTACGTCGGATTCGTCGCTGAAACTAGAAACGAAATCGTCTGTCATCATCGCCGCCATTCAGTATTAAAGCCTTTTTTCTTGAAGAAACACCCCTCACTGTCAACCCTAACCCTAACCCTGAATTCTCTTTTATTGACAACGAGGGGTGTTTCTTCATGAGGGAACCTGGAATATGTGCAGGTCGAACACAATGCAACAGCATAAACAGCTCAAAACACCGCTAATTCTCCCCTCACTAGAAGGAATTATATTAATGCAGACAGGCGCTGCCCCCTAGTGGCCGGTGGCACTCTCTTCACTTGTAACGACGTCACACACACAATCTGCCAGATCTCGGGCGCCGGTCGTTTTCGCTTGACAATCGAGCCAAATTTCTCTCATTTTCTTGTGTGTAATTACACGAAGTGGCATGATATGAATACAAAAGGCATGCGTTTATGGATAAATGATGGAATATTAACATTTTCCCAGGGCATGACATACTCTTTAATGGTGGTTCTTTTGGTCTCATGATACCGCTTTCAAATTAAGTGTTAAAAGTTAATATCTTTTGGTGTAAATACTCCATAACACAGCGAGGACAGCTGCGGCTTATAGTTAAATGTGGTGGTTGGCGGCTTATAGTCCGAAAATTACGGTATTTAATTCCGTTTAATAGGTTCACCTAAAATTAACGACAGCCCATTAAGCCTTCGTAACATACCAATTTAAACGAGCACAAGAAAAGCCCCGTCAGCTATCATCAACGTGTCATCAGGCTTATCACTCAGCTGCATCGTCAACATCAGTTAATAGCCCAGACTAATGCTGCCCCTGATTGAAAGCCGCGGGTTAGAATGCGGCTTGCATAATTCAATAACAGACACGGAATGGTGATGAATGGGTCCATTTTGGGTAGTGCGGTCGTAGCCTCCTAGTCAGAATAAGTGTGGCGACTTACTTGAACTTGGCATTCACTTGATCAGCGGCTTTATGGTAGTTCTCTGTGGTGACCTTGTAGAACTGAGCACTCTAGAAAAAGGAAAAACAGCCTCAGAGATCAAATTACTCTTCCTGAAAATGTGCATTGAACAAAGCGGTGCAAGGTTACTTTTCAGAGTACAAACAATCATGGCAAAACAAAACACTTCAGCAAAGTGGTACGTAAATAAAACGGACTGTGAGGACAGGCCTATTGACAACAACAAGCGGCAGTCATGCAAGGTCAGAGGGTTGCTAGTCAACACTATACAGACCCCGGGTCAAAATCCCCCCCGCGGGTCTGTCGTAAATGACGTCGTCGCGTGGCCACTCTATCCGAATTACTTCTTCAAACACGGCCGTATAACCTCACTGCAACAACATTTATACTACTCAAGGAAGGTCTGCTGCCCTTGCTCTGACTGGCTGTTGTACACATTTATGATGGAGCAGTGGGGAGGTAGTAAAATGCAATGGACACTTTGATGGAGTGGATACAGAAAGAAACATGAGATGTTTTACACAAAATGACCCAGAATAAGTCCTTTGATCTGCTGAAATACACAGTGAATACAAATAACAGTATATATGAATGAATAGATGGTTGAATGAGTTTTATCTCTATCAGCGCGAGCTTCTCGTAAAGGAAGACATTCATCATCATTCAGGGAGGATCAATAGGAATGAGCTCCACTGCTAAAAAAGATCAATATTCGTGTTGGAGACTCAACGTGAGATGGGAGATGACAATTGTGAAAAACGGTCCGACACACATGGGACACCTGTACCTCGTAATTCAAAAAGATGACACTCATTTTGTGACATCGATATGTAAATTGCATTTCACATAACCTTTATATGTGCTTGAGATGCAAGAATTGAACTGGCTCATTGTTTTCCCATTAGGTCAAATGGATGAATGCTTGTTCATTTATTAGTCACAACTCAATTGATCATTGATTAATGGTTACATTTCATCCAATAGCCTGAGTAGCCATATTTCAGATACTTAGGTAGACTTGTTTTAAAGCTTAAAAAGAAGTGCCTATGACAGCCAAAAAACATATTTCGTATTTCACACGGTATTTTATGCTCCTGAATGAAATGGACCGCTTGGATGTGCGTGGAAGCGATCGTTTTCTTTATTCAATTTTTGAATCCCGCGCCATTTAAATGAGTGACTACCGGCTCCAGTCTCGGGTTGAGGACGAATGCGAATGTGACGTCACCCGGGTCAGCATCTCACAATACAGTGTGGCAAATAAGTATTTAGTCAACCACCAATTGTGCAAGTTCTCCTACTTCAAAATATTAGAGAGGCCTGTAATTGTCAACATGGGTAAACCTCATCCATGAGAGACAATGTGGGAAAAAAACAGAAAATCATTGTTTGATTTTTAAAGAATTTATTTGCAAATCATGGTGGAAAATAAGTATTAAAAGTTAATCTCAATACTTTGTTATGTACCCTTTGTTGGCAATAACGGAGCTCAAACTCTTCACAAGCTTTTTACACACTGTTGCTGGTATTTTGGCCCATTCCTCCATGCAGATCTCCTCTTGAGCAGTGATGTTTGGGGCTGTCGTTGGGCAACACGGACTTTCAACTCCCTCCAAAGATTTTCTATGGGGTTGAGATCTGGAGACTGGCTAGGCCACTCCAGGACCTTGAAATGCTTCTTACGAAGCCAATCCTTTGTTGCCCTGGCTGTGTGTTTGGGATCATTGTCATGCTGAAAGACCCAGCCACGTCTCATCTTCAATGCCCTTGCTGATTTAAGGAGATTTTCACAAAAAATCTCTCGATACATGGCCCCATTCATTCTTTCCTTTAACCAGATCAGTCGTCCTGGTCCCTTTGCAGAAAAACAGCCCCAAAGGATGATGTTTCCACCCCCATGCTTCACAGTGGGTATGGTGTTCTTAGGATGCAATTCAGTATTCTTTCTCCTCCAAACACGAGAACCTGTGTTTCTACCAAAAAGCTCTATTTTGGTTTCATCTGACCATAACACATTCTCCCAGTCCTCTTCTGGATCATCCAAATGCTCTCTAGCGAACCGCAGACGGGCCTGGACGTGTACTTTCTTCAGCAGGGGGACATGTCTGGCAGTGCAGGATTTGAGTCCCTGGCGGCGCATTGTGTGACTGATAGTAGCCTTTGTTACTGTGGTCCTAGCTCTCTGTAGTTCATTCTCTAGGTCCCCTCATGAGGTTCTGGGATTTTTGCTCACCGTTCTTGTTATCATTTTGACGCCACGGAGTGAGATCTTGCATGGAGCCCCAGATTGAGGGAGATTATCAGTGGTCTTATATGTCTCCCATTTTCTAATACTTGCTCCAAGACTTGATTTCTTTAGACCAAGTGTTTTACCTATTGCAGATTCGGTCTTCCCAGCCTGGTACAGGTCTACAATTTTGTCTCGGGTATCCTTCTACAGCTCTTTGGTCTTGGCCATAGTGAAGTTTGGAGTGTGACTGACTGAGGTTGTGGACAGGTGTCTTTTATACCGATAATGAGTTAAAACAGGTGCCATTAATACAGGTAAGGAGTGGAGCCTCGTTAGACCTCGTTAGAAGTTAGACTTCTTTGACAGCCAGAAATCTTGTTTGTAGGTGACCCAATACTTATTTTCCACCTTGATTTGCAAATAAATTCTTTAAAAATCAAACAATGTGATTTTCTGTTTTTTCCCCACATTCTGTCCCTCATGGTTGAGGTTTACCCATGTTGACAATTACAGGCCTCTCTAATCTTTTCAAGTAGGAGAACTTGCACAATTGGTGGTTGACCAAACTCTTATTTGCCCCACTGTATTTAGCAAATGGGGAAAGATACTTAGATAAAAAAGAATATCCTGTAAAAATATTGGACTAGAGAGATTGAAACAATGACATTTTGCTGCTCTGTTCTTCGCATTTTCCTCATTCTGAATAATCAATCAGATGAAATTGTGACCCTGCCCGCGTCACCCCCCAGCTGGGGACGCTAGAGCGCTATAATGACAGGAAGGGGCAAAACGGCAGATTAAAAACTAATTTTTCGTCATCTGTGCTTTGCCAAATTTTTGTATATAGTCAAATCATCTCAAAATATGATTGTAATTCACTTAATACTGCTATTTTGTTTTAATTATGCTATCACAGGCACTTTTAAAGAAGTCTACTCATAGCATAGCTACTGTATCCATACAGAATGTAAATACAAGACTTTCCAGTTTTGTATTTGACCACTAAAACCGCAGGAAAGTTAGAGCTAACTTGTGAGCTCATGCTGTATCTGTGCCCTCTTGGCCTTGAACATAGAGCTTTTCATTTTATACAGAGAAACTGTCAGGAGCATGGGAAAAAGGATTTAGAGGGAAGCTTTTTCTTTCAGATTAATAAAAAAAAAAAAAAAAAAAAAAAAAAAAGTCAGATTTTTGGAACATTTCCGAAAGTGGAAAGAAAAAAGCAATCTCAGGGGTGATAAAGTTGAACCATTGGACAGGAAAACATCTAGAATACTAAGTTTAAAGTGGTAATACCTGCCTTAATAGCAGGTTTAGCACTAATCAGCGTAGTAATCCGTCTAGGAGGACAAAAAGCCTCCAGCGACAGTGATTGGCACTTTCAATACACAAATAATGTATGCTCTACCATGTACATACCGAGACGCATGCAACTGCCGCACTTTAGTGACTGGGGATCGCACACTGATGCACAAAAAAGAGCAATTAGTGTCTCAAATTGTTCTGCAACTGATTTATGAGCTGAGAGACAACTTTCATTTCAAATGGGAATGTACAGGTGCTTTTGCTGCAAAAAACATAATTTCCTTGTTTGCTGTCTGTAAAGCTGAACAACTTCGCATTTAGTGAGGACAGAACACGTCATATTAATAAAGTAAAAAATAAGATACTGTGATGTACAATAAGGTACTGTTTCTGCAACTTAAACAAAAAATGACTGTAGTCAAAATGGCGGACTAGACTTTGGCGTTGTAAAGTCGAAATTGCGTAAGTCGAGTACGTCTTAACCCGAGGACTACCGGTAATTTTCATGGTAAGCAACTGAAAAGTAGCTTTTTCAAGCAATTGTTTCTGTACAAATCTGTTAAAAATGGTCTCTCATAAGCTTGAGCTGCGTTTACCCTGCAAACAAATTAACTGCCATCAACTTTGAAGAAAATTATATTTTTGTTTAGCCATGGCAGACTGGGTGTCACAAGACAAATTAAGTCGGTTCTGCTAATGCACCGCGGCGATCTGAAAAAGATAGAGGCTTTAGAAATAAAAACAAACAAACAAACATCATTTGGTTTAATTGGAAAGGGAGAAAAGACATTTTTAATGAACAGGACCAAATAACTGCAGGTGCTAATGGCTTTTTTTGTGCTTGTTTGTAGTTGAGTAGGAATGAAAGTGCTTTTCGGCTAGGGGAACTTAATTGAGCAAAAAAGGTTTTCATACAGTGCTGGCCAAAAGTATTGGCACCCCTGCAATTCTCTCCCAGAAAATGATTGCAATTACAAATGCTTGGGTAATAATATGTTCATTTAATTTGCTTGCAATGAAAAAACACGAAAGAATGAAAAATAAAATTGAAACATTATCATTTTTCACTATACTCCAAAAATGGGCCGGACAAAAGTATCGGCAGCCACAGACTAATACTTGGTAGCACAACCTTTAGACAAAATAACTGCGAACAACGCTTCCAGTATTCATCAATGAGTTTCTTACAATGCCCTTCTGGAATTTTAGACCGTTCTTCTTTGGCCAACTGCTCCAGGTGTCTGAGATTTGAAGGGTGCCTTCTCCAAACTGCCCTTTTCAGGTCTCTCCACAGGTGTTCTATGGTATTCAGATCTGGACTCATTGCTGGCCACTTTAGAAAACTCCTGTGTTTTCTCTCAAACCATTTTCTAGTGCTTTTTGAAGTGTGTTTTTGAGTCATTGTCCTGCTGGAAGACCCATGACCTCTGAGGGAGACCCAGCTTTCGCACACTGGGCCCTACATGATGCTGCAAAATTTGTAGGTAGTCTTCAGACTTTATAATGCCATGCACACGGTCAAGTAGTCCAGTGCCAGAGGCAGCAAAGCAACCCTAAAACATCAGGGAACGTCTGCCATGTTTGACTGTGGGGACTGTGTTCTTTTCTTTGAAGGCCTTGTTTTTTGTCCTGTAAACTCTATATTGATGCCTTTTCCCAAAAAGCTGTCGGCAAACTGGGACAAAAGAGTCCCTTTTCATTCAGACGCCAATGGATAGTACGGATTGACACTGTTGTACCCTCGGACTGCAGGACAGCTTGAACTTGTTTGGATGTTAGTCGAGGTTTTTTAACCACCATCCGCACAATCTTACGTTGAAATCGCTCGTCAATTTTTCTTTTCCGTCCACATCTCGGGAGGTTAGCCACAAAGCCATGGGCTTTACACTTATTGATGACACTGCGAACGGTAGACACAGGAACGTTCAGGTCTTTGGAGATGGACTTGTAGCCTTGAGATTGCCCATGCTTACTCGCAATTTTGCCTCTCGAGTCCTCCTTTACGTCCCACGGATGGCTCGCTCAGGGCGTAACACAAAACAAGCCACACAAGTTCACAAGTGGTACAAATGTATTTACACAGTCAAACTCGCAATGAACAATATATACAAAATGTGGAAGAAGAGCGGCTTCAGGGTAAGCCCAGGCCAAAACAACAAAGAAAAGGAATCTACACTTCAACCCCACCCGCTAACTAAACCCTGATTGTAAAAAGAACAAAATGACAGCCACTACCCTAGCTTCTTACACTAAACAAAACAAGAGAAAACGGGTTAGCGGGCAGCTTACTCCTACTGCTTCAGTGCTCTTATTTACAAAGGTGAACAAAAACGATCCAATTAGGGCTGCAGCTATCGAATATTTTAGTAATCGAGTAATCGACTGAAAATTCTATCGATTAATCGAGTAATCGGATGAAACAAAAATATTTTTTCAGGTGAAGAGCAATTATAGATATACATGAGAAAACAAGACATTTTATCATTTTCAGTCAATCAATGTCTTTATTTTTTATGTATATTGTTGAAAACAGCCAACAATTGCGTCTCAGATGTAACTAGAATTTTAAAAAATGACTAATTCACTGCTTTCACTCAAAAATACCTTTAGATCTTATTTTTAAAAAGTATATATATATATATATATATATATATATATATATAAACACACCTAAAAATGCCTTTACGCTTGATAACACACATCACTTAAAAGTTAGGATTTTTTCCCACGTTTTTCAATTGAATTTCTATTTGTGTCAAGCCATTTTTAAGTTCTAGTTAAGTTTTAAGTTAGTCTAAACTGTAAGTTCTGATAGGATTTTGAGTTTTTCACTGTTCAAAATAAATGTATGATACAGGCTGTATTGGAGCACATTAGGGACTAGTGCTACTTGGTGTTTTGTCCAGAAATGACTACTGAGCTAAAATTGATAGTTAGCATTATTGAGTTTTTATTTGACACCCTCATCACTCCACAACGCTATGTTATGTTAAAGCCTGTATGTAAGACACGTTAGCCACGCATCGAAAGTGGTCTTAATTAATTGAAACCTAGCCCTCCGCAGGGCTAACGTAAGGTGAGCTAGTAGTGACAGTAACGTTAATCTTATATATTAGCGCTTAGCGCTCTTTATTAGCGCTTAGCGCTGTACTGCTTTAAGATGGCGGCTGTTTGCTAACGCAGCCCAGACGCGGCCTAGTCTATCATTGTGCATCTAGTTCAACATACATGTGATCTCTATGAGACTCATTGGACGCTACCTACAACTAACGTAGCATGTGCGGGCTAGTATTTAGCAACGTCGGCGTCGTTTGTAGCGGTTGTCGGCTGCAGTAAGTTTTTTTTTTTTGCTTCTTCCTCTACGCACGTGACATCAGCGTGTTGTCCTGCATTAAAAGTAGTCCGAGCAAAACGTGATGCTTAGAGCTGTCAAAATAAACGATTACTCGAGGTAAATAAAATTACTCGGATCAGTTTTTAAACTCGAGTTACTCGAGTTGCTCGAGTATTCGTTACAGCTCTAGTTCCAATAACGAATAAACACAAAATACGTCATCGAAAAAGCAGGAGTGTAACAAAGTATATCAAACGAGCACACGAGAGTGAATGGCGATCAAACGCACACGAGAGGGAATGGCGAGCAAACAGCTGGCGAGGAGGAACGCAGCACGAATGCTGTCAAATTCGAACTCTCAAGAGTGTTGACAGCGGCACATTTATGAATCTTGGCGCCCTTTCGTCGTGGCCAATCAGCAGCGGCAACGTCGTCTGTTCATCCGATGCCGATCGGCTTACGTCACAGTGGGAGGGGAGGAAGCCAGCTGGCGGAGGTGACGATCAGCTGACTGGAGGCTTCTCAAAATAAAACAACAGTTAAACGGCCACGTCACATCTCAGACAGCTCTTTGGTCTTCTTTCTTTGCTCCATGCTCAATGTGGTACACACAAGGACACAGGACAGAGGTTGAGTCAACCGCGCACGAACCTAAACGGCCCAAAACCGGCCACAGAGGGAAGGTCCCAAAAGCAACGTGCGGACACACTTTCGGCCCGGCCTCCTACACCACAGACTTAAAAAACACTGGACACTGAGATAACACAGATTTGCTGCTCGGAAACATTTTCTATGTAGCCTTGTTTTGGATCCAGAATTGTCCCTCCGTTGTCTGTTTTTGCCTTGTTTTTTGACCACTGTCGACGAATAAATTGTCAACCTGCTTTCGGTGAGTCTTCTTCAAGTTTTTGGAACATGGAGTCAGTAGAAAGGGTTAAAATCAGAGATGAATGCGCGGATGTATCCGCCCTCCCGGAGGGCGCACGGAAGCGTTAAGCACCACTTCGTTCGGCTGTTGCCGTTTTCCGTGCGTCTTGGCCGGGGGGTGGGCAAATTCCAACAATAACAAAGTATTAAGTAGTGATGCACGATAATGCACTTTTCAACCGATACTGATAACCGATAATTTCCTCCTCATTCCAACCGATAACCGATAATGTCAAGCCGATAATTCTATTAAAAGATTTAAAAAAAAAAAAAAAAAAATTTATTCGATTAAAAGATCTATGAACATTTTTAAAGTATACACAAGAGAAAATATTACTGTGCAAAAATATAATTTATTGCTCTTTTTTCAACATCAAGAGTAGTAAATTCAACATCTAAAAAATGACAGATTGTCTTACATTGTTTAATGGTAAACTTTTGGCAACTATTACGTACAGAGTAAATACCTAAGTTGCACCCTTTTGAAAGTAAGCAATTCCTAACATATCTAACATTACACTGTGAAAACACACCTCCTTAAAACTAGTCAATTTTAAGTGTGAATCTATTGGAAATAAGTGAAACTATCGGCCAGCGCTTCAAGTGTATTTCACTCAGATTTCTTGGAAGAAAAATAGCTGGCTGAAAATAAGCTTACCAGCCTTATTTTAAGCAATAAATTATACTTATCCTAAATTATCCTAAAAAAACTTTGTCAAAACGTTTGTCAGAAATGTTCTTTATTCAAGAATAGGTATGGTTCAAAACATTATTTGAAAGCAATTTTTAAATTGAGAAGTGTTAATGAGTGCCAATAAGTTTTAATTATCTACTGTGACTGTAACCGAGCAGACAAATAAGTTAAATAATTTGAAAAGTGATTGCTAATGTTATATGCTTCGTTGCACACTGTGAAAATGATTACCTCAAAAGAGGGAGATGTCATGTATCCATTGTACAGCGCTTTGTTTACATTTGCGGCACTCACGACACTCGCTTTATGGCAGCTCAGTTGATACACGGCAGTATTATTAGGCCAGAGTTGGAGCTCGCAGCCTCGCATCCCCGTGCGTGTGCCTGAGTTTTGTTAAACTGAGAATAACGGCAGCGTGGCTGGAAAAATAATAATCCTCCCGCCTGTGCCCTTCAGTCCGTCCGGCCGCCAAATTGGCACCCGCGCCAGGACTCTGTCTGGCTCGATGAGAGGAACCGGAGTGGCGGCGGCAGATACGTTCGTAACGGGTATCCACCCGCCCCGGCCGGCTCGCCGCGGCATATTCGGGGCCTGGCTCCTCGCGTCCCGCACGGCGTGGGGGAACGCTCGAGAAACCCGCCCCGCCTAGGGCGACGTGGCGGTGGCCTGCAAGGACTGGCCAGAGCAGCGGGGTCCGTCGGAAGACGGCTACTTGTCGACTATCGGTTTCGTGCCGGTGTTTAGCATTAGATGGAGTTTACCACCCACTTTTGGCTGAATGAGGACTTTTTTTTTTTTTTTTCCCACCTCGTGAAACTTCTGCAGTCACAGTGCATGTTTTGAAGATGGCGAGAGCGTCGTTTTTTTTACACAAATACAGCCACGCCAGTGACAGCTATCTCAAACTGCTTTTGTTGTGTAACTCCACCTCCTCAACCCCTCCTCCCTCAGGGGGTCAGAGAGGGGAGGGGTTGAGGAGGCAGCGATGCTGAATTCTTCGGTTGCGCACATTTGGAGGCTAAATTAAATATATAATTATCGGATTGCATTATCGGTTGAATTTTTTTTTATCTGGATTATCTGTGTGACGTCATAATGGCCATTATCGGCCGATAATTATCGGTAACCGATATTATCGTGTATCTTTAGTATTAAGATGAACTTTTGGTATTGACCAAATACTTATTTTCCACCATGATTTGCAAATAAATTCTTCAAAAATCAAACAATGTGATTTTCTGTTTTTTTTTTTTCTCCCCACATTCTGTCTCTTTTGTTTGAGGTTTAACCATGTTGACAATTACAGGCCTCTCTAATATTTTCAAGTGGGAGAACTTGCACAATTAGCGGTTGACTAAATACTTATTTGCCCCACTGTCAGTAACAGGTACTGTTAATTACACAGATTAGAGAAGCATCACATGATTTTTCAAAAGGTGCCAATAGTTTTGTCTGGTCCATTTTTGGAGTTTTGTGTAAATGATAGTGATTTATTTATTTTTTTCTATTCTATTTTGTGTTTTTTCATTGCAAGAGAAATAAATGAAAATATTAGAACCAAAGCATTTGTAATTGCAATTATTTTCTGGGAAAAATTGAGTATTATCTGACAGAATTGCAAGGGTGCCAATACTTTTTGCCAGCACTGTATGCAAACCCTAAGATCATCAAGTACTTTTCAAACCCCTTTTTCCATTCAGAGTTACCCGACCGCCGAAAATATGACTAATGCCACCGGAGTCGCCCTCCTGAGAAAAGCAAAAATAAATCCAATTTCATCAATACACCAGGTGCAAAACAAAGCAAGAAAAGATGAAAAATAGCTCGGAGAAAAAGATCGAATTAGTGCTCGGCGGAGAGGTAAAATGCTGATAAGAGCAGAGAGAGACGGATGTGCCGAAAAAGAACCAAAATGCAGGCAGGTTGATTGTTAAATATGAGATGGTTTTACAGCGGGCAGGTATTGAGTGAAGATGTAATAAATATATAGATATTGTTTTCAGAGGCTATTTGCTCGCTGTGGGCCTGATGAGAGGCAGCAGCAAAGGCAGCAGGCTGAGCTGCCTGCGAGCGCGCTGATGGCCTGTCACTGGAAGCCTCACTGATGAATGGCCATGTTGGATTGGAACAGACGCGCAATATATATCAGGCTTATATTCTCTCTCTGTTTCGCCGTGTTCTTCTGCTACTTTTCCAACAAAGTGAAATATGTAGGGAGTAGCCCGAGGTAAAAGGACAGAGGGCAAAGTGTTGCGAGGGGAGATACTGTGAAAAACTTTCAAATCAGAAAAACAGCCGCTGCGAAACAAAACTGGACGTTTGAGAGATGCTCTATAGTCACGAATAACTTTTCTCCAAACTTATCAGTATTCTGTCATTTTACCCTATAAGTCATATTATTCTTGGTTTCCAGCCTCGAGCTGGCATGCGAAGGGGATTTGTTGACAATTTGATTCACGTGTTATTGATCAATAGCCATGGCGGCTGATGAATGGTCGCCGCCTCATCTTTTCAACCATCTTCAAAACTGTGCTTCTTTCTATAGTGTGCTTTTCAATCATGTGTTTTTCCCTATCAGAAGATGAAACGAATAAAAAGCTCCAAGGTCAATACCACGAAGTACATTTGGGCTCCTCATCAGAGTTGCTCAGTCATCATGAAAATTTAGCAGGACAATAAAACTATGTTTTTCTCCAATTGATCCCATTATTTTTATTAATTGTATGTGTTTTTGGCACTTCCTATACAACACCCTGCTTACTAAATCTTAATTCTAAATGTACTGTACAGTCATTTGAATAAATTAGGACACCCTCATATTCAATCCCACTTAAAATGGCTAAAATCACACACAGGTGTACCACATCAGGTGCACATGATTAGAACATTAATGTTAGTGCCGCAACTATTAATCGATTAACTCGAGTATTCGATTAGAATAAAATATTCTAATTAAATGTTATTGCTTAGAGTATTCGTTTCATTAAAGTGCTGTTGTAATGGTTTATTTTGAAAGTGTTTGCATTTAGTTTTATTGATTAGGGTGGATACACCGCCCTCTGGTCTGCCTCATTTCACATGGCTGAATCCAACTGCTCCCTGTTAAGACCAACATAGTTTTTGCTTGAGCTAATGTTTTTTAATGCATTCGTAATTTAGTTTATAGATATATTTAGCTGTTTTTTTGTGGGAGTTTGTGTTAAAACATTTTGTTAAGAGCATTGTTAAAAAAAAATAATAATAATAAAAATGTTAGCATTTTATAGCATTTAACACTAGAACTACCAAGGGTGGACCAGTTGATACAAATCACTTTGTAACCAGAGAAGAATCATCTGACCCTAATCAGCATAACTTTTGTGAGCACTATGGTCCTCATTAGTCATTCCCAGTCACACTCGCAAAACCACAGGGTTGGATTGCTCCAATTAGCTTCTTGAGTGTTTGTGAGGGAGGGCCGCCTTGACTTTGTTGGACAGCGGACCGCTCAGGCAGGTAATCAGGTGGACAACCTTTTTACATAATCCAAAACCTGCTGTTGGCCGATGTACAAGGGTCGGTGTAATAAAAAACAAAACATTTTTATATGTGGTGACATATAAAACTTAGCCCTTTTCCCGTGGCTAGGTGTTGGAGGTTATTGCTGAAGCAATTTTTCCTTCTGCGCCTTCTTTGCGCCCACATGAGAGTGAGCCTATTTCTTTGCAAGACCCACCAAGAAGTCCCCCTGTCTCTCTTATATTCAAGATGCTAATTGCAGCTATCCAGAGTGACCCCCCCCCCCCCCCCCCCAAACCTAGGCAGCTACTCCCCAGTAAAGTGTAGTGGGGTGGCCTGCTTGATTGCTTGTTTGAGTGGTCTATTGTTTGACAAAGCCCAGTAGTCAATTTGGTATCGGGGTCATTTGACGCCTTTCTGGTATTTCTTTATAGCCCCCTACTCCCCTGAAAAACGGGACTTCCAGTGTTAAGCTAGCAAACTTTTGCTATGTAAGTTAGCCAATTGTTCTTTTGTTGTACATAGATCCTCTTTTGTTAATACCGTTTGAGGCCAAGCTCAGGTATTTTAATTTTTCATGTTCTTTAACCAATTACTCGATGATTCGAACTACTTCATCAATTAATCGACTACTAAAATAATCGATAGCTCCAGCCCTAATAATAATTATAAACGGTCACACGGTCCCAGTTGAAGCCTGGGACCATGTGTATTTTTGTGTGACCTCTAAATGCCCTGAAAATCTGACAGAATGACTGTGAATGCTCTGGTGTCGAATGAACAAACGTTCTCAGTCTAAATGGATTGGGCGTCGAGCACCGTCAATGGCAGCCTTAGAGTTAACTTAGACACTATTGTGGTGGAAGATTTTGGTAGCAACTTGATGGTTCCTTCGATTCTTGACAGGAGCTTATCGATAATCTTTTGGGATAAAAAGTATCATGATATATCACCATTTCGATATTTTGTCACACCCCTAGTTAAGACAATGGTGAACTCACGGAGTTTGGCCTTCTGGCCTGATTGCCAGAGTCCCGCCGGCCCGGCCCATTGGAGCAGCGCCAGCTGGCTGAAAGGTCAGATTCCTTCAAGACCGATGTTGAAGACTGATAAATGGCTACAAAAAGCGTCTCACTGAGGTTATTTCAGCCAAAGGGGGTAACACTAGCGATTAGGTGGTAGGGTGTCCTAACTTTTTCTTCAGTTAGAATATGCATTTTTGTTGATCTAATTGGTTTAACGAGTAAAACAATGTTATTTTTTGTTGTTCACCTGCAATTAAATCATTTTCTTTTCCAGAGAGAACAAGACATTGATGTGTGAACATTTCTTAATAAATAACGGAATATTTCATGGGGTGTCCTAATTTTTTCACATGACTACTGGCTGTGCGTTTTACACTTTCCCTTGAAGGTGACATTTGATCATATCAACGGAGCACTTTATTGTGGGATTTGAAAGCAGCACGAGCGTGCGCTCCTCTCATTCTTGACCCCACACCTTGGTTTGCAGGTACTGCATCTTTTAGCGGCCCGGCATGGAGCTGCCATTTGCACAACATGATGGAGCCATGTACCCATCTGTGCAGGATTTTCTTTGGAGCATTGTGGGGGGTTATAGTGTCATTTTCTGCAGATAGGAGAAAAACATTAGGGGAACTATGACACTTCACCCTTTGTCCTTGATGGAGATGTGAAGAGAGGGAATGGCAAAAAAGAAATTTGACTTTTGTTGAACCTTATGAGAGGGAATTTAAGGGGAATGTGCACAAAACGTGAAGCCCATAGATGTCTACAAAGTGTGAAAAATCCCACGTTTATGACAAAATATCAATAATCCCTTTCAATCATTGAGGACCCTTTTGACTGAATGAAAGCCATCCCTGCTTCCCAGTACAGTCTTTTCCAGTTTAATATTGATGTAGCAAACTCACTCTCTCCTCCAGTCGAGCCACCTGCTCCCTGTAGAAGGCATCCTGCTTGCTTAGGTCAGCCTCTTTAGCCTCCAGCTGTTTAGCCTGCACACAGACACCAAGATGTGATCAGTGAAGTGTTGCAAAAGCGCACTCAGTCAATTTCAGATAAATAAAAGCATGTGTGATTGAGACAGAAGCATGATGACATTGCGTCTTTTTGACAGCAAACATAAACTACATTAAGATAACGCACGTAAAACAAGTCGAAGGTGCAAAAAAGACACAAATTTCCTTTCTAGTTTTTGTTTTATTTTCAAGCCATGGGCATATTATCCCAAAGGTATACCATTATGAATATACAGTAGTATGAAAAAGTATCGAAAACTTTCTTACATTTCTGCATAAAATCACAATCAAATGTGATCTGATCTTTGTCAAAATCACACAGATGAAAAAACAGTGTCTGCTTTAACTAAAACCACCCAAACATTTATAGATTCATATTTAAATGAGGATAGAATGCAAACGATGACAGAAGGGGGAAAATAAGTAAGTGAACCACCACATTTAATATTTTGTCCTCCCCCCACCCCCCTTTGGCAGTAATAACTTCAACCAGATGCTTCCTGTAGCTGCAGATCAGTCTGGCACATCGATCAGGACTAATCTTGCTCATTATTCTCTACAAAACTGCTGTAGTTCAGTCAGATTCCCGGGATGTCTGGCATGAATCGCTGTCTTTAGGTCATGTCACAGCATCTCAATTGTGTTCAAGTCTGGACTTTGACTTGGCCACTTCAGAACGTGTATTTTGTTCTTCTAAAACCATTCTGAAGTTGATTTACTTCTGTGTTTTGGATTTTTTTAGCTTCAACAATCTGACAGACGGCCTCGATTTTTCCTGCAAAACATCCTGATAAACTTTTGAATTAATTCTTCCATTAAGGATTGCAAGTTGTCCAGGCCCTGAGGCAGCAAAACACCCCCAAATCATGATGCTCCTTCCACCATGCTTCACAGTGGGGATGAAGTGTTGATGTTGGTGAGCTGTTCCATTTTTCCTCCACACGACGTTGTGTGTTACTCCCAAACAATTCAACTTTGGTTTCATCAGTCCACAAAATATTTTGCAAAAACTTATATGGCGTGTCCAAGAGCTTTTTTGCGAGCATGAAACGACCAACAATGTTTTTTTAACCAGCATTGGCTTCCTCCATGGAGTCCTCCCATGAACACCATTCTTGGCCATAGTTTTACATATAGTTGAAGTGTGTAGAGAGATATTGGACTGTGCCAGTGATTTCTGTAAGTCTTTAGCAGACACTCTAGGGTTCTTTTTTTTACCCTTCTGAGTATTCTGCGCTGAACTCTTTCCATCATCTTTGGTGGACGGCTTGTCTTTGGGAGAGAAAAAAAACAGTGCCAAACTCTTTCCATTTGCAGACAACTTCTCTGACTGTCGATTGATTAACATCCAGACTTTTAAAGATGGTTTTGTATTGTTTCAACCTTTTTACAAATCAACAATCTTGGATCGCAGGTCTTCAGGCAGCTCTTTTGACCAAGCCATGATGCATATCAGACAATGCTTCTCATCAAGACAATTCTTACCAGGTGTGTGTTTTACGGTGGGCAGGGCAGCTTTAAACCACTCTTCAGTGATTGGGCACACACCTGAATTCAATTGTTTGGGAAAAATTTGTTTCAATTGCTCTTTAAGTCTTCTTAGGCAGAGGGTTCATTTACCGCCCCCCCCCCCCCCCCCCCCGTCATTGTTTGCATGCTATCCTCATTACAATATGAAAACCTATAAATCAGGGGTCCCCAAACTTTTTCCTGTGAGGGCCACATAACTTTTGCCTTCTCTGATGAGGGGCCGGGTCAGTTTATAACAGAAAAAGTGTGACAATTGCAGGAGTACCTAAATGTAAAAATTTACTAATTTTCAGAAAGCCACAATCAAATAACCCTTTCTGGATTCTTCATGAAACAAAAGCAAATAAAATAAAAATAATTATAGATAATAATATAATAATGCGATTAATTAAATAGATAATAACCAAATAACCCACTCTGGGCTCTTGACAGAAAAAAAGCACGGAAATAAATAACACTATGGGGGGAAAAAAAAAAAAAAAAAACAATGTTCAGGGGGCCGGACCAGTTTGGGGACCCCTGCTATAAATGCTTGGGTGGTTTTAGTTGAAGCAGACAACTGTTTTTCATCTGTGTGATTTTGACAAAGATCAGATCAAATTTAATGGGGATTTTATGCAGAAATGTGAGAAATTCCTAAAGGTTCAGATCGTGTACAGTGGTATGAAAAACACACACATAAAATCATTACGTATTCATTTATGACCTTCAATAATGTACAGTACCTAGTGCTGATAGTAGGGAGGGAAAAAAAGAATTTTACGCACTAAAACGATGAAAAAAAAAAAAAATCATTAAAGTGAAGGTTACCAACTTGAATAGTGTTGGAAATAAAGCACCGAAAGATGTAAGAGTTTGACACAGTGGAGTTGCTGACAGATTAAATGATGGCTGCATTTAACCCCCCAAAATTTGGCATTATGAGTATCAATTAAAGCCTACATTGATATGAAATAAAAATGTATTTTGAGATTTAGTTTCAACAGACGTATTGCGGTACAATAAGACATCTTTCAAGTTGGGCCACTGAGTTGGAATACGCATGTCATTGATTCGTAACGGCTGACAAGACTCAAGTGGAAAGAAGAAATCCTTGGCTGTGCAATGAAAAAAAAAAAAAAAAAAACACTTTCATTGGAAATTGTCAAAGGCTTACCTGACGTCCAATCTCCTGATTATGAAGCAAAGAAAACAAGGGAACAAAGAAGAAAGCGAATGTTGAATCATTGCCTTAACCATGAACTTTATCAACTTATTGTGAGGTTTAGTATTCACACGTCAGCGTTTCACATCTCCAATATACCCTTTCTCTCGCAATCTACACTTATTCTGCTTTATATAAGCTATACTCTTCTTCAAGTGTATGCATTAATGTCATATACCTACACACTGCGGAGGACTGCACTGGAGGATAACAGCAATGCAAATGAGGCCTTGAAGCCAGAGCTTTTGTTTGAAGGAGACAGAGATAATGACGGAAGTACACCTAATGAAAAAAATGCATTAGCCCATCCAATTTCACCGTGCAGCGATAAGCATCTGTGTTCAAATACTCCATTCACTTGCGGGTAGAGGTGCATGCGTTATGAGTCTGATGATGTCACAGCGAGGCTGAACATCATCGGGCTGCAAATCGACCACACAAACCCCATACAATGAACGTGTTTGTGCAGTTCAGTTCAAAACAATAGTGAATATTTGTCTTCAGAGTCATTGAAGTTCATCAATTGACTGATATAACTGTTCATCTTTTCCAATGTTAGAATGGAATTAAGACACAATTATTCATTATAGCCTTATGGTATGATGTGATACGAGGGCATTCTGTTGTAAAAGTCTTTGGAATTATATGACTAGTTGAAATGGGCTAGAATCGCAGATACTGATGACTAACTTGGCTGATATACTGTCAGCAGCAGTTGTGTATGCAGGTCGACCTCAGCTCCAGATTCTGCATTTTAATAAAACACATACAGTGGGTAAGTACTTAGTAAACCACCAATTGTGCAAGTTCTCCTACTTGAAAAGATTAGAGAGGCCTGTAATTGTCAACATGGGTAACCTCAACCATGAGAGACAGAATGTGGGGAAAAAAAAAAAAAAAAAAAAAAAACAGAACATCACATTGTTTGTTTTTTAAAGAATTTATTTGCAAATTAGAGTAGAAATTAAGTGTTTGGTCACCTACGAACAAGCAAGATTTAAAGCTGTCAAAGAGGTCTGACTTCTAATGAGGTCTAACGAGGCTCCACTAGTTACCTGTTTTAATGGTGCCTGCTTTAACCCATTATCGGTATAAAAAAAAAACCTGTCCACCATCTCAGTCAGTCACACTCCAAACTCCACTATGGTCAAAACTAAGGTTGTTCCGATCATGTTTTTTTGCTCCCGATCCGATCCCGATCGTTTTAGTTTGAGTATCTGCCGATCCCGATATTTCCCCACCCGATTGCTTTTTTTTTTTGCTCCCGATTCAATTCCAATCATTCCCGATAATTTTTCCCGATCATATACATTTTGGCAATGCATTAAGAAAAAAATGACTAAAACTTGGACGAATATATGCATTCAACATACAGTACATAAGTACTGTATTTGTTTATTATGACAATAAATTCTCAAGATGGCATTTACACTATTAACATTCTTTCTGTGAGAGGGATCCACGGATAGAAGGACTTGTGACTTTGTATATTGTGACTAAATATTGCCATCTAGTGTATTTGTTGAGCTTTCAGTAAATGATACTGTAGTCATGCCCAAAAGCATGATGAGAAGTGGAATCATGACTGTGTGTAGTGCTACCAATTGGTATATCTTCTCTGCGTTGGCAAATAACATAAGGTGTTAAGATAAAGATCAATTACTACCTTGATTCCCCACATTGCTTCCCATTATATTTCTAATCGTAGGGAGAGGGATTGTAAGGTTTTAGC
The DNA here is from genome assembly GCF_030265065.1 of Corythoichthys intestinalis. Classification (NCBI taxonomy): domain Eukaryota; kingdom Metazoa; phylum Chordata; class Actinopteri; order Syngnathiformes; family Syngnathidae; genus Corythoichthys; species Corythoichthys intestinalis. The sequence goes on from NC_080407.1 coordinate 13,154,195, forward strand.
CAATTTAAAAAAAGGCTCCAAAGGCTGCCAAAAATCACTCTACTCATTTTACGCTGCCTTTTATCTCTCTATATAGGTAAAACGGCGCCATTACACATTGAGCGCGACGATGCGTGAGTGGGACGTGCAGCGCATGCATTAATTGCGTTAAATATTTTAATGAGATACATTTTTTAAAAAATTAATTACCGCCGTTATTACGATAAATTTGATAACCCTACCTTAAGCCTAAACTAAAGACTCTGTAAGACAAACATATGTCTGTAACGTTAAATGCAATTAGAAAACGATTTAATTAAAAATATATATATATACAGTGGGGAGAACAAGTATTTGATACACAGCCAATGGGTTTTTCCATTGACTGTGTATCAAATACTTGTTCTCCCCACTGTATATTAAAAAAAGTCATGGCCGATATTTTTTTGCCGATTCCGATACTTTGAAAATGACGTGTTCGGACCCGATCGATCGGCACATCTCTTGTCAAAACCAAAGAGCTGTCGAAGGACACCAGAGACCAAATTGTAGACCTGCACCAGGCTGGGAAGAGTGAATCTGCAATGGGTAAAACGCTTAGTGTAAAGAAATCAATTGGGGGAGCAATTATTAGAAAATGGAAGACATACAAGACCACTGATAATCTCCCTCCTTCTGGGGCTCCATGCAAGATCTCACCCCGTGACGTCAAAATGATAAAAACTGTGAGCAAAACTCCCAGAACCACACAGGGGGACCTAGTGAATGACCTACAGAGAGCTGGGACCACAGTAACAAAGGCTACTATAAGTAACACAATGCGCTGCCAGGGACTCAAATCCTGCATTGCCAGACGTGTCCCCCTGATGAAGAAAGTACACGTCCAGGCCCGTCTGCGGTTCGCTAGAGGGCATTTGGATGATCCAGAAGAGGACTGGGAGAATGTGTTATGGTCAGATGAAACCAAAATAGAACTTTTTGGTCGAAACACAAGTTCTCGTGTTTGGAGGGGGAAGAATACTGAATTGCATCCGAAGAACACCATACCCACTGTGAAGCATGGGGGTGGAAACATCATGCTTTGGGGTTGTTTTTCTGCATAGGGACCAGGACGACTGATCTGTGTAAAGGAAAGAATGAATGGGGCCATGTATCAAGAGATTTTGAGTCAAAATCTCCTTCCATCAGCAAGGGCATTGAAGATGAGATGTGACTGGGTCTTTCAGCATGACAATGATCCCCCCCCCAAAAAAAGCCAGGGCAACAAAGGAGTGGCTTTGTAAGAAGCAATTCAAGGTCCTGGAGTGGCCTAGCCAGTCTCCAGGTCTCAACCCCATAGAAAATCTGTGGAGGGAGTTGAAAGTCCGTGTTGCTCAACGACTGCCCCAAAACATCACTTCTCTAGAGGAGATCTGCATGGAGGAATGGGCCAAAATACCAGCAACAGTGTGTGAAAAGCTTGTGAAGAGTTACAGAAAACATTTGGCCTCCGTTATTGCCAACAAAGGGTAAATAACAAAGTATTGAGATGAACTTTTGGTATTGACCAAATACTTATTTTCCACCATGATTTTCAAATGAATCTTTAAAAATCAATGTGATTTTCTGTTCTTCCCACTTTCTGTCTCTAACAGTTGAGGTTTACCCATGTTGACAAGTACAGGCCTCTCTAATATTTTCAAGTGGAAGAACTTGCACAACTAGTGGTTGACTAAATACTTATTTGCACCACTGTATAAGCCAAAGAAAAACAGAACCAGGTGGCGTATATGGGGACTCTTCTTTAGGCCATGCCGAACGTACAACTTCATCTTCAGAGTCAAACAAAAACAAACATGGATGTCTAAGGACTTGCGAGCAGCACAAGGGAGTTTTGTGAGCACCGTTGAAGCTCAATGTTGGGCCTGAAGATGTAGAGCTTTGCAGACAAAAGATGCACTCAGACGGCGGGACACAAACAGGACCTCAGACACTGATCCGAAGCACACACACACACACACACACACATAGATCCACACAGCAGCCGGAGCAGCTGTACCCACAGAGGGCGGGCGGGCAGGCGGAGATAAATGTGTGCTGAAGGCGAGACTTAAGGTGCCATTAAAGGAGGAGAGGTTGTGATAGAAAATGAGCACCCTGGGGTTTTTCTTGTGCGCTCGTATTAAATCGGCTGGCGGGCATGTTGGCCCGCCTCCTTGACGACACATTCAGGCCCGACACGCACACTATGTCAGGATTACTTCCAAGTGATCGCCTCCTTTCAACAGACTTTAAAAGATAATCTAATCATGCTAAAGGCCAAACAATAGCACAGAGTTCACCACTGCCCATACACCTTTTGTCCCAGTAATGAAGAGGCGGCCTTGGCTTGAGGAAGAGTGGAGTGGAGGTTTGGGAGCAGAAAAATAAGGAGGGAAAAAGATGAGACGGGCAGAAGCCACAGAAGTGAATTTCAGGGAGTAAGAAGCGACAGATTGAGGACAATAAAAGGTGATTTATCAGGAATGAAGAGGCACTTGTTTTATGCTACTTTGAGCCCAGACAAAGCAGGTCTCCAGCACTGCAAACACAATTTGGATGAAAGGTTTATAGAGGAAGAGAGAAATCACCAGTGGAAAGACTGAATTTACACATGAGTGGCATTAACGGAGAAACAGTGCTGAAGTATTTAAACTCGTAAAGCTTATCACCACCAAGAGGAAACTTTTATATCTCCCTGAACTTGTGGCGATCCTCTCCAGGGTTCCTATTAGGTATAGTATCACCATGGCTCAGGATGACAAGGCAATGGAACTGCAACCGTGGTGGTCAGATTAAACGGATCATTTAGGCGAGGTGAACGCCTCTGTGAATATCAATTAGCCAGCCGCTGAATAATTAAGGACAATCGTGTTTTTTAATTAGCGGGTGCCGCAGTCCGAGGCGTGAACCGAGGGGAAGGAAGAAAGGAGCTGGAGGACAGCAGAATGATGAACACAGCTGGATCGTGCAGTGTCCGACAACTCCGGTTCCCTTACGGATTTGGTTGCATTCTTCCACAACTGTTTGGAAAAGTCGTGCAAACCTAAAAAATACTTGGACGCCGAAACATCAATGGCTCGAACCAATTTACAACCTGCTTCAAGGCAATTCTGCATGCAGTCCTTATTTCACACTTCAGTGATGAAGCCATCTACACTGGAATATAATGACAGGACTTAAAGTTACACTGAGTACATTCGATGAAAATAATCTTACAGGGTTCCAAGATCGATAGGGCACAAATCAAATCACATCGTATTAACTAACAACACCTCATTCATAACCTTATTGTATCCCCCCCAGCCGACTCAGCCCTGTCAAGAGTCACATCACAATCAATGCTCTCTGATGCCGTCCAAGCGAGTGCTGCAGAATGGGGAGGTCAGGGCTGCTCCCATCTATCAAGGAGCTTTGCGACAAAGTGATAGCAAATCCACAGGCCTGGGGGTGTCCAGAGTGCTCCAACTAGCAGAAGGAGGGAGGGTTGCGGGGGTCAAAGGGCGATGCAATATGACTGTGCTTTGGTGTTAATTGGCATGGTCGAGGTGTAGGTGGCACGGGAGGAGTGGGAGATGAATGGAAGGGTGGGAGAGTGATGGGTCAGGGTGTGGAACTGTGGATAGAATAACAATGACAGATTGCAACGACAGATGCCAGAAGACCTGGTGAATTAATGCTGGAGGGGAAAAAAAGTGTTTTGCTTTTATATTTTACAAGACCATCGATGGAAAGGGTTTTGAAAACAAGCTGTGGCTGACAATATTTCCCCTTAAACCACCAATAATATGTTTGTATTTGTAGTAATATTCATATGGGAGGAATCCAGAGCGACCAATCCAATTAGTTGTATAGACACTTCAATGTCTGTATCAAGTGTTTCTAAGTCAATACCTGTAAATACGCATAAAAAATGAAGGGCTGCTTGGAGTACTGTGGTTTATGAAGCCATTATCACGTCAAACTTCAGAACTGCTCTCCCCCGGGATCTCTTTGCAGGATGAGTAATGATTCAACGACCTCACAGGTCAAAATGGTGACCTGTCCAGGACAGGGACCAAGACTCCAGGGCAAAGGCCATGAAGAAAAATACATAGGTGGTGCACATGGCGTCTCATTGGATTTACGTGATTACATTACTATTAACTGTCCTTGCAGAGTTTGGACCTCATTGACTTTGACCACAGCTGACGCTTAATGATCTTGCAACAGCCTGCTAGCACCTATTTATATCTTTTTTTGCATTTGGTCCTGGATTTGTTGAGGCTTAAAGTGTGTACGACAGCAGAAAAAAAAGTCTTAAATAGGATTATTATGTGAATTAGAATCATATTTTGAGACAATTCCACTATATACAACAATTTAGCAAAGCATAGATGACGAGAAATTAGTCTTTTAATCTGCTTGTTAGCTACGCCTACCATTATAGCGCTCTAGCGCCCCCAATAGATAGATGATGTCAGCGTAGTAACGATTTCATCTGATTTAGTATGCAGCCCATTGAGGGGGAATTATTCACAACGAGGAAAACACGACGAAGAGAGCCGCAAAATGTCATTGTTTCAGTCTCTCTACTCCAATATTTTTACTGGATATTCTTTTTATCCAAGTATTTTTCCCCAATTGCTAAATAAATGGCATGGTCATGACAAATAACAGTCTTGTGCTAAATGGAATATGAAATAATAAAAATGCATTTATTCAGGACGACATGGCAAAATTACTCCATAATGGTCAAAACTGTCGACTTCACCTTTAATGTCGCACCTCCCGAACGATATTTTATGCCACCTAAATCGGGCTTATGTCATTTCCCTTCCGCGGCTTCGGAGAATGTAAACAAACCAAAAGGCGTGACAGCTAGCCGATATGCTAACCCGAACCGAGTGATTGTTTCAAAGTCTTCGAAGCGGAAAATCACACATAACTACCCTGGATCATTTCACATGACGACTGGGTTGTCGATTGTGTTCGCCGATTGCCAACCCGCCCGGCAGAGAGCAATTTACAGCTCGTTTCCCTGCTACGAAGGACAGGACAGCTTGCCGGGGAAGCAGCTGGACAATGACCGCTCAACAAACCGGCCGACGTCGGAGGAGCGGGTCGCCGCCAGGTGGTCAAAACGAATATGGCAAAATAATGCTTTACTTCACAGCGAAGTCATAAAGAGCGAGACTCAGTGGAGGAGGGCAGCTGCAGTTGCTGTGCAGCTAACATGTGCAGCTAATCAGACCTGTTAAGTTTCACGATTTGGTCGGGAGACTCCCGATTTTGACCCCAATGGCCACGCCTCACGATTAGAAAGCCAAATCTCCCGATTTTCCAAAAATGTCAATTTTTTTTTTTTTTTTTTTTTACGTTTTTGTTTGTCACCGTTTTGTAACGATACCATTCGGCCCGATTCGGAAACTGACCAACAACGAATAGCCTGCCCGTCTCCGACTTCCCTGCCCTCATCTGACAGGGAGGGAAGAGGCGAAGCACCACCGACTTCCCAAGATGCTGGCACTAATAAACCGGCTTTTAGACTGGTTCAAGTCTTTATTTTGGAAGGAAGAGATGGAGCTGACCCTGGTCTGCCTCCAGTATTCGGGAAAAACGACGTTCGTCAACGTAATTGCCGTAAGTCTTACCTGCCGGCGATAGCTAACTAGCCTAATGCTAATAGCATTAGAGCTAATGATGGGAGAACGATGACGAGGAAGAAGTCGCTGCTTTACTCTGTGTTTTCGTGGATCAAACATCATGGAATATTAAACCACTGCGGTCCTACCCCCACAATATATGAATTTAAGTGAGAAAGCGTATCGTTACTTACTTGAAGTTTAATCATTTAGATTCGCTATTATGCTAAAGCTAAAGTGTATACTATACACTTTATTACATTATATCATTATTACTGTGCTGAAACAAAAAATATAAAGTTTCAATTCTAGGTTACAATTCAATTTAAAAACTGCCATGACAAAGATACAAAACAAATATGAATAATTTTCTAAATGATGTAATTAATGTTTTTAATGTTGCTGATTTAGTCTGACGAAACCCTAATTGGAGTGATGGTTGATGAGATGAAGAGGCTGCTGAGGAAGCTGATGTCCAAATTTGTGCAAATGGATGTGATCAGGAAAGCTGAGGATATCCTACATGTTGATTACAGGAACAAGGAGAACTGGCATGACACAGGCAACATAGCAGTATCACATGATGCCAGACAATACATGGAGCAAGTTGAAGACTATCTCTGATGCCACCAAAAAGAGGTTCTTTGACAGTGTAGTTAATTTTTACACAAGTGTTGTGACCAAAATGAACTTGAAAAAAAATGGTTGCATTTTGTCTTAGCGATTGTCGCGCGTCATCGGGGTTGGCAAACAGAAATCTCCCTATTTGCAATTTCTACAACTTAACAGGTATGAGCTAATGTGTATGAGGAGAGTTTTTTTACATGACCATCCATGACCAAACGTAAGTAGTCCCTTATTTAAAGAAAGTCTGTAGTGTTTACTTTGTAATCGCTGTATTTGCGGCTATTTTTAACACAAAGTTGCAATTTCTGATCGTTCGGAAAATTTGACAGAACACCGGGCACAATAAGAGCTCTCCTGGCGGGGGCATGTGCGACAAGCAGCCGGTCGTCGACCGAGGAGACAAGGAGCATGTCAGCCATAAAATACAAGCCACCTACATATTAAAAGGATCCCTGTATTTGATGTTTACTCACTTCCTCGTAAGTCCCATGGTCCCACAGTAGTAGGTGAATGGGAACCTTTTGAAACCCCAAAAAGGCGCACACGCTTCTCCCTTGTACAGCAAGATTTTTCTTCAGCCGTTTGGCTGGCGTGATTCAAAAAATAAACGTATTAATCCGCAAAATCAGCTGAATCCTTAGTCCTTCTCATACAACAGTACGGCTGTATAGTGAAGAGGACTCCTTCCTCCGTACACGTCACAGCGCCCTCTTTCTCAACTCGAGACTGTTGCTGGAAGTCACTCATTTTCATGGCACGGGATTCAAAAAACTAAATAAATATAGCGATCGCTTCCACACACATCCAAGCGGTCCATTTCATTCAGGAGCATAAAATACTCCTGATGAAATAAACATGCTTTTCCGTGTCACAGGCACTTTAATAAAATAGTTTCATTCATTTGGGGTAAACATGAACAGTAGGGTTTATGGTCATGAATAATCAAATCAGAGATAACTCAGGCTGCTTCCTCTATGGATATTTTCAAGAAAGCAGAGAGCGCATCTGGAGAAATGATCCTCCGGTAAAAATAAATGAGTTATGAGTGCACAAATCTTAAAATCCTGGTAGAAACATAAAAAATCAATTTAATTTCTACCCCGCTGGCCTTTGTTAGAAGATGCCGACTCTGCCGCTGCACTGACGTCTGCTTGCCGGGGGACAACGACATCTGCAGGACCCGCCGATTGATTAATTAGTCGATCGGATGCCCGCAGTGTAAACTGATTGATTGTCTCGAGGTTGGAGCATTTGCCTTTACCACGAACCCATGGGAGTGCAACCTCTGGAGATCCCTACTCATCTGTCACGTCCAACACGCGCGAATGAGATGGGTTCAGTGCTGAACCTTCATTACAAAGACATGGGGAAGCATAAGTAAGAGAATCTAAGCCAATAGGCAAGTCGCAGGGGGCAAACCAAGAGGACAACAGGAACAAGGTATAAAAGGGAGAACAGATACATGAAGGAAAGATGCCAAAAAAACTACCAAAGTCCATCCATCATCTTCCGCTTGCTCCGGGGTCAGGTCGCAGAGGTAGCAGCTTTAACAGGAAAGCCCAGACTTGCCTCTCCCCAGTCACTTCAACCAGTTCCTCCAGCGCACAGGTGTCAAACTGATTCCAGAAAGGGCCAAGTGGGTGCTGGATTTTGTTCCAACCGATACCGTGCAGAGAGTTCAACCAATGAACTTCCTACTGAAACAAGCAGCACCTGACAAAGTTTAACTGATTACACATGTAAAAGATCTGATTGGTGAAAAAGTGTCCTCTTCATTGGTTGGAAAGAAAACCTGCACCCACTTGGCCCTTTCTGGAATCGGTTTGACACCTGTGCTCCAGCGGGATACCAAGGCGTTCCAAGGCTAGCTGAAAGACAGTCTCTCCAGGCTGTCCTGGGTCGTCCCCGGTGGGACATGCCCGGAACACCTCTCCAGGGAGGCGCCCATCTCAGCTGGCTCCTCTAAACACAGAGGAATCGCGGCTCGACGCCAAGTCCCTCCCGGATGACCGAGCTTCTCACCCTATCTCTAAGGAATGGCCCGGACACCCTGCGGAAGAAACTCATTTCGGCCACTTGTATCCAGGATCTTGTTTTTTCGGTCACCAACCACAGCTCGTAACATGTTCCACACACCACCACTTTCTCCTATTTGTATAACTCCAAAGTAACAGCATGGGTATGACTAGGGATGGGAATTGATGGGATTTTTACAATTCCGATTCCATTTTCGATATTGCTTAACGATTGGATTCTTTATCGATTCTTTTATCAATTCTAATTTGGGGGAAAAGAAGAACAAACGTTTTAATTGGCATCGAGTTTGTTTAATCAGAAGTCACAACCTTACAAACTCACAACGAGGTCAAAAGAGGCCCAAAGCCTCAATGTTAACTGTGACAATTAGGCTAGGTTCATACTACAGGTCTTAATGCACAATCCGATTTTTTGTCATATCTGTTTTTTTGGCGTGCCCGTTCGGACTGCCTTTGTCCATTGAGACCATTCAAGTATTACGCATGCGCACTAATTCGCAGTCCGACACGCGCCGAGCAAGACGACCCGATGGCCAGAAGCATCAAAACAAATGACCACACATGCTGGCTGTCATCCGTCATTCCAGGGATGTCATATTTTGCTTTTTAAAAAGAGGACACAAATAACAGACATAAATAATCCAAGTTTAGGTTTATATTCAAAGTATCTGGATCGACAGCATGCACGCACTGTCCGTGCATGTCACACGCACATACGGGCAGTTTGCCCCGACTCTCGGCCGTGTAAGCAATGCTGAAATATTGCTTATATGGAGCAGACAGAAAACCGATTATTCTCAAGCTTATCCTCAACCCATTTTTATTTTTTTTATGACTGTTGTCAAGTCCGACCCTTCCTTAAAAGCAGTGTTCAAGGCAAGCTAGGCGCTAATGACGCACAGCTGCACCGCTACCGTAGCGTCTCTCTCGCTTTTTGATGACGTAATTGCTGCATGAATTCCGATTTGAGAGACTGGACAGTACAGACTGCCGCTACAGTCTGGAAAAATGTGGCCCAGATCGGATTTGAACCACATACGAAAGTGACCCAGATCGGATTTGAAATGGTCCAGTTCTAAGTGACTTGTCACGTTCAGACCGTCAAGTTAATGCCTTACTAGAGTTGTAAAAACACGAAAAAATCGGATTCGTGCATTAAGCCCTGTAGTATGAACGTAGCCGAAGTGGCAAATACACAAGAACGTGTAACATTTTACTGAAACATTTTTCTAATAGAAATAAAAAAAATTGGTATATATTGGCATATAGGTCGTTGTTCTGCCTTTGGCAATATGTGTTAAAGCAGCGGTCCCCAAACTTTTACCTGTGAGGGCCACATACCTTTTCCCTTCTCTGATGAGGGGCCGGGGTCAGTTTGTAACAGAAAAAGTGTGACGATTGCAGCAGTGCCTAAATGTAAAAAATTATTGTTTTTCAGAAAGCCACAATCAAATAACCCTTTCTGGATTCCTCACGGAACAAAAGTAAATAAAATAAAAATAATAATATAATAATAATAATTTAAAAAAATAACACTATTAATTAGATGGATACCTCTCTGAGTTCTTCACAGAAAAGGACAGGAAATAAATTACTTAATTAAATTATAAATAAATAAATTATAAATTAGAAACTATTGAGAAAAAAAAAACAAAATGCTCTCTGGTATTGTTCAGGGGGCCGGACCAAATGTGGAGGCGGGCCGTAGTTTGGGGACCCCTGTGTTAAAGTGTGTTATTTACCATTAAATTGAAATGCATGCCTTTTAGTTGTTGTGGCGCTTTCACACTCAAGTGGGGGCGCCCTTGCGCTTCCTCACGGGAAGAAGAACGCGCTCACGTGAAGAAGAGCGCCCTTACACGCGAAGAAGAAGTCCCGCATCCAAGCGAGTGAGCGAGTTAGAGAGGGAAACACTGGTACGAGCCTATGTTTTTTGTTAATGTTTGTAAAATATCTACAGAGGCAACGCCTGTATGTATCATCTTTTCTGTTGTTGTTGTGTTTTTCCACTCGCGATCGGACATTTAAATCCAGTTGTGTAGTGGCTTGAACGATGTGCTAATGCTAGCGAACGCATGCTAACCGTTTGTTATCACTGTATTAGCAGCTAATCATCGCTGATTAACGTTGATGCAAACCCGTTTGTGATTGGGGACGAAATTGATTTTTTTTCATTTCTATTTTTAGTTTCACTCTTCAAGTGATGGTTGAATAAAGTCAGCAAATTATACCAACTAGGGTTGTTCCGATCATGTTTTTTTGCTCCAGACCCGATCCCGATCGTTTTACTTTGAGCATCTGCCGATCCCGATATTTCCCGATCCGATTGCTTTTTTTTTTTGCTCCCGATTAAATTCCAACCATTCCCGATAATTTTTCCCGATCATATACATTTTGGCAATGCATTAAGAAAAAATGAATAAAACTCGGACGAATATATACATTCAACATACAGTATATAAGTACTGTATTTGTTTATTATGACAATAAATCCTCAAGATGGCATTTACATTATTAACATTCTTTCTGTGAGAGGGATCCATGGATAGAAAGACTTGTAATTCTTAAAGGATAAATTCGACTTTTTATATTGTGACTAAATATTGCCATCTAGTGTATTTGTTGAGCTTTCAGTAAATGATACTGTAGCCATTTAACTGTTCTGGCCAAATGCATGATGGGAATTGCAACCATGACTGTGCGTACTGGTACCAATTGATATATCTTCTCTGCGTTGGGAAATAACATAGGGTGTTAAGAAAAAGATCAATTACTACCTTTCTTCCCCACATTGCTTCCCACAATATTTCTAGTCGTAGGGAGAGGGATTGTAAGGCTTTAGCCAATTAAAAAAAGGCTCCAAAGGCTGCCAAAATTCACTCTACTCATTTTACGCTGCCTTTTAGCTCTATATATATATATATAGGTAAAACGGCGCCATTACAGATTGAACGGGACAATGCGTGAGTGGGTCGTGCAGCGCATGCATTAATTGCGTTAAATATTTCAACGTGATAATTTTTTAAAAATATTAATTACCGCCGTTAACGGGATAAATTTGATAACCCTACCTTAAGCCTAAACTAAAGACTCTGGATGAGTGTAACATATTATGTCTGTAACATTAAATACAATTAGAAAACGATTTAATCAAAAAAAAATATATATATATATATATATGTTAAAAAAAGGCATGTCCGATTCCGATACTTTAAAAATGACGTGATCGGACCCGATCGATCGGCTAATACCAACGTCTTCTGCATCGTCATTTGGGAGTTTAGCTCGCTGTATAGCCAGGACTGAGCCTTAGCGTCTCTGTGAGGACAGTGGTCGTATTCCCTCCCGATGCAGTTATCGCCACCTTAGAATGACTGCAAGTCGCTTTGTTGTATTTTTTCCTCGTGAAGACACACTTTCGAGCGTTTGAACCTACGTGCTGTCATTGTTATGTTTACGGCTGCAGTGCTCGTGCTAAACCATCATAACCTTTCATTTTCACCCTCTTTCCTGGTGAAGTGTAGCCAAACTTTGGAGCGAGTGTTTCTTGGCGCCATGCTAGTTTGATGCGTATGGACAACAAGACACGTCACGACGCAATATGCGTCTTTAGGAATCGTTAAAGGGATCAGTAAGGATTTTTCATTGTGATGTTGAGGCCTTGAAACACTAGGAACTGGTTTGGGAATTGGAATCGGATTTCGATTGCCATCCCTGGGTGTGACAAAGTAGCAGAGCTTTCAAAAGCTTTTTTTGCCTTCAGCCAGAGACAAAAAATGCCTCCATGTGACTTCAGCAGAGGACACAGTGAGTGACCTGAAAGTGGAGGGAAGTCTTCTTGGCTTTAGACAACAAAGCCAAGGCCAGGGGGAGCAGAGTGAATGCTGGAGAGAAGCGAACAACCTTTGTCAGGTAGGAGGTGAGGATAATGTCGACAGCAAGACAGGGGGCGAGGACATGCATGGCATGGAACAGACAGCGTCAGGATGTGTTGCCGGATGAATGTGCCTCGCCTGTCTTGTACTCCGGGAGCATGAGAATCCTCACCAGTCTCCATATGTTTGTTGCCTTGTGTGCAATGGACATTTTGGTAATCTTTCCATGCATATTCATCGAAACAGCAGCAGGTGGTCCTTCAGGTCTGATGAAGCTGGGCTAGGGACTCACAGTCCGCCCAGCATCTGTCGATCAAGTCCAAGTAAACAGATTCGGGGTCACCTCTAACCTCCTGCCATTAAACTCTCCTTGTTGCTTCCCAGAAAAACAGTTTTTGGAGGCATTGTTATGTTGTTTTCCCGCTCTGACATTTGTTTCTACTTCTAGATATGTTTGTTTCCTAATTGGAGGCTGCTTTCAAAACAGCCTCTTAAATCAATAATTTCATTTTGTCTGCTCTTTCCATGCACCCATCTTTACGACTCAACTTAGTGTCACCTCCTGCGCATACATCTCCCAGAATTTTCAGCTCTTCACAGGCTCCTCGACACCAGTCTGTCTTTGTTCTCTCCGTGTCAAAGTTTTCCCCACCGTTCAATCAAAACCTGCGCCGTGAGCGCTATTAGCTGAGCCAAAACATTCACTTCCCACTGATACAGCTCTCCTGTCACAGAAAAGGGGGAAGGCAGTAAACTATTCATAAATGAAAGAGCCAGTAGGTTCTATTGAAAGTGTAAAGCACAAATCCACTTCCAAGATTCATCTGCTCATTTTTTTTCTCAAGTGTTCACGATTCAGATACCGCACACAATAACGAGTTCCCATTTCTAGCTTCTTTATCTTATGAACTTGTCTGCACAATGCTGAAAATATCCCTGTCAAAGAAAATGCCATCAGCTGTTGATGCTGATTGTTGTCCTAACACATTGCTCAGTCCATCCATCAATCAATCGAGGTGCTTGCGTTTCACAGCCTCGCTGATGCCCACTCGCAGTGCCAATTAGCTGACAGGGTGAAGGCCCGGTGCCGGAGGAACGCCAACAAAGAGCTTGCCAATTAGGGCTTCACCTCCCGTCTAACCTCACTGCAGGCACGACGTGTGGGCACCACTCTCTGGGCAGGGTGAAGGCCAGCACCGCCACCATCTAAGGAACGGTTGAGTAGATTCCCTCCAAATAGAGCGTTGGAGAGAAAGAACTGATGGTAAAAAAAAAAGGACATACAAAAGATAACACAAGGAGCTTTTTTCCCCACACTTAATGTTCCATTCATCTGTTATATGGAGAGACAGAAAAAAGATTCGAAAGGATTTTTTTTTTTTTTAATACCACCAAGGGGCACCAATTCAAAACCCAGCAAGTCTCCTTTAATACCGAGGAAATTAAATTGTCAGCATGTTATCAGCCCAGTCCAGTCGCCTGTACCTAAAACGCGACAGCAAGAAACATGGAGATGCAAGAAAAGGGAGAGGGCAGGCGAGAAAGTGCATTTGACTACAATTTATGTTTGGGAAAGCAAGATTTTGTACACCGGCCAAGGATAAAATGGAACACATAATCTGAGGGGGAAAAAAGTTTTAACGAGTTTGACTGCCGGTTTGACGCGTGACTCAGGTGGTGAAAAAAATCTGGCAATTTAGCAACTGATGTGTGGTGAATGTACTGTACATCAATAATTCAGTAAAGAGTTGACTAGTAGTGATTTATCAGACCATTCAATTATTAATCCCTAGTACATTTCCTTTTATAGTTCTTAAACTGAGATAGAGCGCCTGCCTTATTGGGATCCAATGTCAAAAGAGTGTCTATTTTTGAATGATTCCGTCTTTAAAGCTTCATCTTAAATGCGGGATACAACATGTTTTGACAATTTCAAGCATCAGGAGACGACATTTCAGACCAGCACAGGTAAACAAAGTCTGTGTTTAGAGTGTGGAAAGATTGATGACCTTAGGTTTGATTGAAAATTCCGCCTTAAGGTTAGAGCCTGTGTGTGACCAGTGATGGATTGGCCACTGGACCATTTTGGCTCAGCTTGATTCGTTCAAAATCAAAAAAGGTAGGAGTGTATATGATTTTATTAACAAAGGACCGTCTGAAAAAGCAGTTTCTGCTCTTGCACCCCTATTTAAAAATAAACTGCAATGTTTTAAGCCAATAGAACTGTTGTGTTTGATAGAACAATACCGTATTTTTCGGACTATTAGTCGCAATTTTTTGGCGTAATCGAATCGTCACGTGTCAAATCGCGATGCATGTAATAATCGTTTTTTGGGAACTCCTCTAGTAAGTACGTGATAATATCTCGTTTAAATCATGGTGTCTATAATTATGCTCTCTCATGTTCTCAGAAAATAGGAGTAGGGGTAGCAAGAAAGAGGAAGCATGGAAGACGAAATCCAAGAATGTTGAGGAACTCTGGGAGGCATGCAAGACTGCTTTGTTTGATGTTCCTGATGACTTCATCGATAAATTGTATGAATCCTTGCCCAACCGCATGGATGCAGTCCTTCAAGCCCATGGAAGTCGTACAAAATATTAAATTTGGATCTCACAGCACCACTACTTAATTCGCTTATGTTATGTAACAAATTTTTGCATTTGAAGTACATTTTTTGTTCAATTTTTACACTACTTTCTGTAGGCAACAAAACTTTTGTCTTGCCAAAATTTGACCTTCATGGCTTCATTTAATGATAAATCTTTTTTCAGTAATACAAATATATTTTTGTACATCCAATATCATTTGGGAAGGTCTTAGGTTTTACATGAGCCATTTTTGATATATGAATAATTAAAAGTCAGGTTATTAGCAATTGTTTCTACAAAATGGATAAGCGACAAGACTTTTGTCAGGGACAGTACTGTTAGCGAACGAGGCTAGCGCCCGCCTGACATAAACAGAGCTTTTTTGGCGAAAATTCTTGTGAATCAATGCTTAAATCCCCGAATTCTTCATAGATATGGACCTAAAACAGTCTAAATTCTTGGTTAAAAGCAAAGAAACCTTGCAGTTAGCGTTTATTTTACGTATATACGTCGAAGCACAATGGTACTCCGTTAGCGAATGAGGCTAGCGGCCACCTGACATAAACAGCTTCTCTGGCGAAAATTCTTGTGAATAAATGCTTAAATCCCTGAATTCTTTATAAATATGGACGTAAAACAGTCTCGATTCTTGGTTAAAAGCAAATGAACCGTGCAGTTAGCATTTATTTTACGTATATATGTCGAAGCACAATGCTACCCTGTTAGCTAGGGTGCCCATATTTTGATTTCCAAAAAAAAAAAAAAAGAGGACACTCAGCCCGGCCTCATGATACTTGAATTTTACTCGAAGTTCACTCAAAGATACGTATATATATATATACGTATAATATATAATGCAGACCCATAGAAATGTAGTCCAGTCAATACACATACACACAGTAGCCTATGTGCCAACTAAACATTTTTATAAATTACTATCACGACAATTTTCCTTGACAAATTGTTATTCCCATTCAATAGATATTCTCATTCAATGTTCTAGATTGCACACAAACAAAAAAACAAAATAAACTGACAAACTATTCAACCAGCATGTTTCCAAACGTAGCAGTTAAAAACTACGTTTCCCATAATGCCTACCACGGTTTAGCTTACTGATAGCTAGCTGAGGCAAAAATTAAACTTTGCTATAAAAGTTTACAATCATCGGCAGCGCAACGATGCGACACCAAACGGGATTTTACAGTCAAAGCTCCGACAGAAGTCAACAGTTGCCATTATCTCCGTGTTTATCGTAAAAAACTTCAGGCGGTGTTGCCAAATCGTCAACCCAGTTGATGGCGGTAATGCCTCATGATAGGGGTAAACTGCCAACAACAAAAAAGAAGAACTACCCCTTCCCTCCTTGCTACTAGGAGCCATGTCATCGCAGGCAGGCGCTGCAACCCAGTGACCGGAGGATTTCTCTTCAAAATGGTCCCGTGAAAAATTAAAAAAACGGACATTTTTATGAATTTATAAAACCCGCCCGGACCATGAGGATACTATGTGAAAGTAGGACTTGTCCGGGCAAAAGATGTTTGGTCACCCTACTTTTAGCAAATGAGGCTCGCGGCCGCCTGACGTAAACAGCTTTTCTGGCAAAAATTCTTGTGAATAAATGCTTAAATCCCTGAATTCTTTATAGATATAGACGTAAAAAAGCCTAGATTCTTGGTTAAAAGCAAATAAACCGTGCAGTTAGCGTTTATTTTACATAAATATGTCGAAGTACAATGCTATTCTGTTAGCGCATGAGGCTAGCGGCCGCCTGACGTAAACAGAGCTTTTCTGGTGAAAATTCTTGTGAATAAATGCTTAAATCCCTGAATTCTCTATAGATATGGACATAAAACAGTCTCGATTATTGGTTAAAAGCAAAGAAACCGTGCAGTTAGGGTTTATTTTATGGACATAAGTCGAAGCACAATGCTACTCTGTTAGCGAATGAGGCTAGTGGCCGCCTGACGTAAACAGCTTTTCTGGCGAAAATTCTTGTGAATAAATGCTTAAATCCCTTAATTCTTTATAGATATGGATGTAAAACAGTCTTGATTCTTGGTTAAAAGCTAATAAACCGTGCAGTTAACATTTATTTTACGTACTGTATGTATGTCGAAGTTCAATGCTACTATGTGGCGAACGAGGCTAGCGGCCGCAAGACGTAAACAGAGCTTTTCTGGCGAAAATTCTTGTGAATAAATGCTTAAATCCCTGAATTCTTTGTAGATATGGACGTAAAACAGTCTCGATTATTGGTTAAAAGCAAAAAAAACGTGCAGGTAGTATTTATTTTGCGTAAATATTGCCAACTATGAGGCTAGTCAGAAAATTAGCTGCCTCCATGTGTAAACAAAGATAAATCCTGCGAATAAATGCTTCAATCACTGAATTCTTTGTACATATGGATGTAAAACTGTCTCGATTCTTTGTTCAATGTTTGTATTGACCTCTTTAGAATTTGTGTATCTGACAATTAACGTCTGTGCGTGACTGGCAGAACACATGTGAACCCTGACACTGAAGTCGACGAAACAACAGAAACGCAGGAAGCCAGCGATAGTGACTGACAAGCCGCAACCCTGCCTACGCTCCTGTGAAGTTTCAATTACAAGTAGCTGGACTCGCTAGATGGAAAGAGTCGTCTTGTCACAAGTGACGCCGGTGGCAGAAAGGCCTTCAGGACATGCACTTACCACCGAGCTCTAGATACGTTAATCGAGCTAGTTTATCAACTCCTCATTGTTTTCCCGTTTTCAGGTTCTCTAAATGGAATGTTCTCCATAATTGTGTTTTTTTAGCTGCCTAACAGGCGTGGTACAAATCAGGTGCAATGAGATCCTGAATCAATGAGCTGAATTTAAATCCGACACGCCGTTTGAACTCTTGCCGGCGAGGCAACGCTCCAGCATGCCGACAATTGTAATTGGCTCGGGCCGCGGCTGCAGAGGTTATGGCTATTATAGGTGAGCGTGGGGAGGCATAACTGTTCACATCATGGCTCTTATTGTGCGTGAAGTAGAGGAGAGAATGCATGTAGTTGCAGGGCTCGTCGTGACCTGTATCTTAATGACTTTGGTGAGGAGGGGGAGTAATCAATAGCACAGTCAACAGCAACTACCGCCAATGACAAATGTTTTCTGCGGCAATGAATGTGGAGAACAGGCTTCAGGTCAATTCACATTCTATTAAAAAACATGCGGAAATACAGTCACGTGTGCAATAAAAACACCTGATTAAATATTGAACCACCGTCAAAAGATTTACACGTGCTTCCTGAGTGACGCGGAAATAATGCTATGTCAGCGAAAAACTGGGAATGTGCATATGACAAATGAAAGTAGAATATTTAGTGCTGCAACGATTAATCGATTAGAGTATTTGATTAGAAAAAAAGATCCAAATTAAATTTTACTGCTTCCGGTATTCGTTTCCCGTATTTTTCGGACTAAGTCGCAGTTTTTTTTTTTTCATAGTTGGCTAGGGGTGCGACCTATACTCTGGAGTGACTTATGTGTGGAATTATTAACACATTATTATAACATTTCACATGTTGTTTTGGTGTTTTGGAGTGACACTGATGGTTTGGTAAACTTGTTAGCATGTTCTTTTAGCTATAGTTATCTGAATAACTCTTAATAGCTATGTTACGTTAACATTAATATCGGATCGGACGCTGATATGGGCAAAAAAATGCGCATCGGATCGGCCAACACGGAAAGATTCCGATCCAGACTTCCGATCCAGTTTTTTGAAAGTCCGGTCCGGGTTTTCCAGCGCACCGATTTACATAATCCATTCCAGTTTTTGCTTCGGTTTCCTTAAAATCCGTTCCGCTTTTACGGCACACCTTCAACACACTACATTACCGTCTCCCAATTTACCGAGAGACTATCGGTAAAAATGTCAGCTGTGAGGGATCATTTCACCTTAAAGGACGACAAAGTCGAAGAGGCAGAGCGCAACATACAGCGAAGTCAAGCGTGGTGGTAAAGCTGTAAGAAGTTTGAATTCGACCAACCTAATCAAGTATTCAGCGAAACACCACCACAAACAATATGAGGAGTATGTTAAGAAAACCGAAGACAAAAAGAAAGGTCCTACGCAACTAACACTGGCAAAAACTTTTGCTATGCGTGACAAACTGGCACTCGACAGTCTCAAAGCCCAGGGAATAACAAGAGTCATTGCCGAAGAATTCATTCTGGATGACGAGCCATTATCTCTTGTGAGTAAGGACGCACCATCCAACACTTAGAACCACGGTACAACATGCCCAGCCGTCATTACATCCTTGAGCGATTCGGCCGTGGAAGATTCGAGAACGATTCACAAACATCCAAATTCTGATTATTGAAATATGTCAAGTAAAGCGAAACTAATACACAGCGCGGTCTTCGGGACGCAATGAGAAACTGACCGCATTGTGTCCCCAGAGTAAACATCATGCTTGTCATTAGAGCTAAAACAAATACTCGAGCAACTCAAGTAACTCGAGTTTAAAAACTGATCCGAGTAATTTTATTCACCTCGAGTAATCGTTTATTTTGACAGCTCTAAGCATCACGTTTTGCTCGGACTACTTTTAATGCGGGACAACGCGCTGATGTCACGTGCGTAGAGGAAGAAACACAAAAAAAAAGAAAAAACTTACTGCAACCGACAGCCGCTACAAACGACGCCGACGTTGCTACATACTAGCCCGCACGATGCTACGTTGGTAGGTCGCGTCTGATGAGTCTCATAGAGATCACATGTATGTTGAACTAGATGCGACTTGACAGACTCGGCCGCCCCTGGGCAGCGTTAGTAAATAGCCGCCATCTTAAAGCAGTAGAGCGCTAAGCGCTAATAAAGAGCGCTAAGCGCTAATAAATAAATATTAACGTTACTGTCACTAATTCAAGTAACGTTAGCCCTGCGGAGGGATAGGTTTCTATTAATTATGACCACTGTTGATGCGTGGCTAACGTGTCTTACATACAGGCTATAACATAACATAGCGTTGTGGAGTAATGAGGGTGTAAAATAAAAACTCAATAATGCTAACTATCAATTTTAGCTCAGTAGTCATTGCTGGATAAAACACCAAGTAGCACTGGTCCCTAATGTGCTCCAATACAGCCTGTATCATACATTTATTTTGAACACTGCAAATACTCAAAATCCTATCAGGACTTACAGTTTAGACTAACTTAAAACTTAACTAGAACTTAAAAATGGCTTGACACAAATAGAAATTCAATTGAAACCCGTGGGAAAAAATCTTAACTTTTAAGTGATGTGTGTTATCAAGCGTAACGGCATTTTTAGGTATATACAGTGGGGAGAACAAGTATTTGATACACTGCCAATGGGTTTTCCCAATGGGTTTTCCCATTGGCAGTGTATCAAATACTTGTTCTCCCCACTGTATATATATATATTAGGGCTGTCAAACGATTAAAAATTTTAATCGAGTTAATTACAGCCTAAAAATTAATTAATCGTAATTAATCGCAATTCAAACCATCTCTAAAATATGCCATATTTTTCTGTAAATTATTGTTGGAATGGAAAGATAAGACACATGACTGATATATACATACAACATACTGTACATAAGTACTGTATTTGTTTATTGTAACAATAAATCCATAAATGGCATTAACATTCTTTCAGTTAAAGTGATCCACGGATAGAAAGACTTGTAGTTCTTAAACGATAAATGCTATAGTTACAAGTTATAGTAATTTTATTATTAAAACCCCTCTTCATGTTTTCGTTTTAATAAAATTTGTAAAATTTTCCATCAAAAGTAGAGTTAATATAATAATAAGAAGAATAAAAATAACAATAATAAAAATAGAGTGACCAAAGTCTAAGTTTTATGTGTATTTTGCATAGCTATTTTGATATGGAATGCCAGTTCATTTTGCATTGTTGTTTAACTGTGTGTCAGAATAGGGCCTCATTACTATCGACTGAAGTGCTTTTCTTTTTGTGAACATTATTTTTTTCGGGAGAGATAGGAATATTATTTTTGTTGTGCTTTCACTAAACGATACTTACAGTGGGGAGAACAAGTATTTGATACACTGCTAATGGGTTTCAACAACATACATCAAAAATAAAGACATTGATTGTCTGAAAATGGTTCTATCTTAGGTGAAATGTCTTGTTTTCTCATGTATATTTATAACTGTTCTTCACTTAAAAAATGTTTTATCTGATTACTCGATTAATCTATAGAATTTTCAGTCCAATACTCGATTAACTAAAATAATTGATAGCTGCAGCCCTATTTTGAACACTGCAAAAACTCAAAATCCCATCAGCTTAATTTTTTTGTTTGTTTGTTTTATAAGGAATTTGGATGTTTTTTGAGTGAAAGCCGTGAATTAGTATTTTTCGAAAATAACATCGAAAATAAAGACATTGATTGTCTGAAAATGGTTCTATCTTAGGTGAAATGTGTTGTTTTCTCATGTATATTTATAATTGCTCTTCACCTAAAAAATGCTTTATACGATGACTCGATTATACGATGACTCGATTAACCGATAAAATTTACAGTCGAATACTCGATTACTAAAATATTCAATAGCTGCAGCCCTAATAATATTATTAGACAAAAAGATAAAGTGGCGTAAATAGGAAAATTCTGTTGTACTGTAGAAATATTAACTTAGTGTGAGCTAAAGTCTCCAGTTTGTGTTCTGCCCCTACAGCTAATGTAAGTAGAATGTGTGCGAGGGAGGTCGAGATCAATGAACTCTAGCCTGAAGTGATGCTCGCACGCCAACAGACCTGAAATTTGTCAGCAAGCCAGGCATGACCTGTCGATTTCCGCATGCAAAATTCACCTCAGTGGGTTGGAAAGGCAGTAAATTAAGAGGCACTGCGAGATAAAAAAAAAAAAAAAAAAAGTTTTCCTAAGTCTGTACTCACGTAGAGCTGAACGCGGAGCTTCTCGTCTTCGCTGACGATGCGCTCCCTGATGACGGCCTGCTGGATGCTCTCCTGGGCCACGGCGCGTTCGGCCGACAGAATGCGGGCCACCTCGTCCTCCACGTGACGCTTGGCCTCGGCCTGAGATTGGGCCGATGCGCGGGACTTTTCCGCCTCCAGCCTGTGGACGATTAACCAAATTTTTCAGTCAACTCAGAATGGTTTTAAAAAAAGGTCACACATGCAATTTGAGTGCGAACGAAACCCAGTAAGAGGCTTAAACACACGGATATTGATTTTCAAAATGTGTCAGAATAACCCACCGCGCACATGCCTTTACAACTCCAGTCAGCGAGCACGTCTCCAACAACTGAAATGAATTTGTATTGTTTCCGAATCATTTGCACTCAAGTGTGATTGTCAATATTTAACGGCTGGAAAGTGCTGTTACCTTCACAGAAGCATTAAGCTCCTCGCAGACACAAGACCACTATTTGAACCCCAGTCACTGAGCTCTCGTAGTTACCTAGCAACGTGCTCCCTGTGCAGCGACAGAGTGCTTGATTAGAGAATAGGAGGAACGTCCCTGAAACCCCCTGAACAGCCTCCTCTGCTAGGAATCAAGTGGCGAGGTAAAATAAACACAGAACAGACAAAGCCAGTGTCAGGGCGAATTATGACAGACTGAAAGAAAAGTCGGCGAGGATTCCAATAAACTTTTGAGTCAAATCCTGAGAGATAGTAGAAAGACGAGTAGAGGCAGCTGAATATTGACTGTCAGGGTGAAAAATTGTTCAGTGACAATTTTGCAGAAATATTCCACAATGGCCAATTGCTAGAGGACTAATATTTTATTTAGGGGTGTGACAAAATATCAAAATGGTCATACAGTGTATCACAAAAGTGAGTACACCCCTCGCATTTCTGCAGATATTTAAGTATATATTTTCATGACACAAACAATGAAAAGTAGTCCATGTGCAGCTTATGTACAGTGGGGCAAATAAGTATTTAGTCAACCACCAATTGTGCAAGTTCTCCTACTTGAAAAGATTAGAGAGGCCTGTAATTGTCAACATGGGTAAACCTAAGGTGACCAAACGTCCTCTTTTGCCCGGACAAGTCCTACTTTCACGTAGTATCCTCGTCGTCCGGGCGGGTTTTACAAATTCATAAAAATGTCCGTTTTTTATGATTTTTCATGGGACCAATTTGAAGAGAATCCCTCGTGGCCGCTTCTAGTAAGAGCCATGTCAACTGCTGCCAAGCAGGTACGGCAAATGGCGTGCTCAAAACTACGCAAGATTGATGCAGAAAACAGAGTGTTTAAGGAGGAGTAGACCCAACACATTTTTGTTCATTTTACCTGGTGGCAGCACAAGACCGCTATGCCTCATCTGTTCAGAAACTGTGTTTTGCCAAAATCTGCTACATCGGCGAAACGTCCTATATTGTCGAATTTGACACCCAAAGTACTACCGTGCGCGCTAAACTTGTTTTGTTTGGATGCATATAGGCAGAACGTACTGAAAATGCCTTAAGAAAATACTTAAATGCAGTTATAGCAAATAAGGACGGTTTAAATACGCTACGTGACAAATGTGGTCAACCGCTTCAAAGCTAACACAAAAACACACAATGGTTAAAAGTATGAGAGGGTAATACATGCAAAAAGTATTTTTGAGGCAATGAAAAGGTTCTAAAAAACTAAATAAAAACAAAAATAGTGAGTACTTGCTGCTTCTGACCGATGTGCGCATGCGTTCGGATGCTTGCGCAAGCGCGCTGAGCGTTGTGTAGATGTCTCGCCGCGTAGTAAGAAATGGCCGAACAACGGTAGCGCTTGTAAAAAGCAGCAATTGAAAAGGCACTATGAGACGAAACATTTGGCAATATTGGATAAAAAATATTTCCGGACCCGAGATTATTGTAATTTTTTAATTAATCCCAGAGGATTTTTAATTCATGACCCCTGATCTACACAAAGAAACTGTAACCTGATCGACTCACAGCCTTGAAAATTAAGGGTTACATTACGTCAGAAACTCGTTCGGTACGCCTCCGTTCCGAACTGAGCACCCCGTACCGAAACGGTTCAATACAATTAGAGATGTCCCAATCCGATATCTGGATTGGATCGGACACCGATATGGGCAAAAAAATGCGTATCGGTATCGGATCGGCCAACACGGAAAAATTCCGATCCAGACTTCCGATCCAGTTATTTTTTTTTAAAGTCCGGTCCGGGTGTTCCAGTGCACCAACTTACATAATTCATTCCAGTTTTTGCTTCGGTTTCCCTAAAATCCGGTCCACATTTTACGCACACCTTCAACACACTACATTACCGTCTCCCATATGACAGAGACTATCGGTAAAAATGTCAGCTAAGTGGGATTATTTCACTTTAAAGGACGACATAGACGAGGCAGAGTGCAACATATGCCACAATAAAGTCAAGCGTGGTGGTAAAGCTGTAAGAAGTGTTAATACAACCAAACTAATCAAGCATTTATCGAAATACCACCACAAACAATACAAGGAGTTTGAGGAGTATATGAGAAGTAGAAGGAGAAAACCGAAGACAGAAAGAAAGGTCATACGCAATGAACACTGGCAGAAACTTTTGCTATGCGTGACAAACTGGCACTTGACAGTCCCAAAGCCCAGGGAAGAGTTATTGCCGAAGGAATCGTTCTGGATGACGAGCCATTATCTCTCGTGAGTAAAGTGTATTTAGACTCATCGGGCAGACTTTTTTCAAAAAATATATATTCATATGTTTATACTAAAACGATGTATGTATGTATGTATGTACTTTTCCAGCTTTATTTCGCGGTGTAAATATATTTATAATGATAAAAATATGTAGAGTATTTAAACATTGAGAAAACTTGGGTCTTTTTTTCTGCCAACTCGAGGAGATTAAAATAAATGTCAAATCCACTATCCACCTGTTAGAACACAAATGCAAATATAAAATATGTAAATATTTACTAAATATCCATCTTACAGTCTTGTTTAACTGGGAGAATTTGTTACAAAAGACAGGCTATAATTTGTTATGATGCATATATGCACTAGCGTCACCAAACGTGATCACACAAAACGTAACCACGCATCGCTCCTGAGTCCTCACAAATAATGCATAAAATGTTGTTTTTTCGGGCTCGTGCCTACAAATAAAACATAAAATTTTGGGGTTTTTCGGGCTGGGCAAGCAAATCAAAGGGAGTGTGTAATAGTTAATAGTTTGAGGTTGTTTGTGTGTTTTGCTTTTTTAAGACAGTTAACAATATTATTAGCATGTTTTACTGTCTGAATATGTCATTTCTGTTTGTTATTTATCGGGGCCGGATGTATGCGGGGGCCGGGGTGGGCACAGCCCACCCAGACGTGAGTCGTGCCCACCCAATCAAAATGTCGGTGTTCTTTTATGCATAAAAGATTGATGGGTTTTGTGATTGAATACATGAGTTTTATTGCTTTTACGTCTAATTGGCATCATCTAGTGGACGCCTTAATTTACTGCATCTCATGCGCACTTTATTTGAAAGAAACTGCAACACGGAAGTGATGTTGTTCGGTAGAGAACCACACGACGACGGCCGCAGTCTGTTCGCGCAGTCTCTGTGACCACTTTGCCTTAAATTTGAGGTTGCATCGCCGGTATGTATTGTTTAAATGTGTTTAAAACCATAAATATGTGAACTGTGTGTACTTCAGTGCAAAAAAGTGAAACAGATTCACTTAGCATGAAACTTGTGATATGCTAATTACCCACGAATTAGAAGGTTAGCAAAATGGCGTCTCGGGCACTCTGCTAATTGTTTATTCATATTTTCATATGCAGTTTGCTACAGATAGGGCAGTACATATGCGATTTCATTTATTGTGCATATTTTGATTGAGTTGTTTTGTCTGTTTTGTTTCACCCTTTTGAGTGTTAAAAGGTATGAAAACGAAAAGAGGGTGTGAGACATCAATAGAACCGTTATGTGCCAAGATAACAAATATTGATAAAGTTAACAAAAAAAACAATCACATTAATGAGCAATTATCGAAAATAGATCGAAAATGACAAACATTTCCGAAAGTGTTCCGGAAAGAGCCGAATGGGGCGGAGACATCATAACAAGGAAACAAAAGGTCGAGGCAGGTGCCATCGTTGTTTATCGACGAGAGAGTTGCGTTCGTGTTTTATCAAAAAAACGCTAAAATGGTTCAAACCTGTAATGCTATGTGGTTTACAAATAGCCATTTGTCGCAATGTAGTACCCATGAGTTCCCGAACGCGAGAAAAAGAGCTGGACTACGCAGACAATGAGTAAAGTTCGTCCACTCCACTGCAGGCAATTCCTTTGGATCGTTTATCCAGCTATCAGCTGCGACTTTGTATGGGCAGATTTGCAGGCCAATACACACTAATTTTAAGTCGTATCGCCTCCTCGCGTCTTTCGGCAGTGACTCGTGATAATAATAAGTCATGTTTAAGACGTTTTTATGAAAAAAAGATGCAAAACACATCTGAAATATATGAATTTCAGACAATGTTTGTCTACGGAAGTTTACCTGTGCGTGCCTCCATCTCAAAATGGCGACAAGTTGCTATGCAAGATGACGTCATCGTGACATCACGCAAAGAGCGAGAATAAGTAGATAGATGAATGAAAAAAAACAAAAAACAGACCCCCAAAAAATTAATGCAGCCCCAACGGGACACAAGGCAGTGTCCTACTTGCGCCGGTCCCAAGCCAGGAGAGGGTAAAAAAAAAGCCTGCATTGGGGGTGCCCCCTCAAGTTTTCTTGGTGCCCACTCTGGTGGGAAAACCTAGATCCGGGCCTGTTATTTATAATTTTTTGTGTTTATCATTTAATAAACAGGTCAGTTTCTTGTTACCAACCATTATGTGTTATTCCAACTCACCTAATTCAGCTGGCAAGTTGTTATCAAGACTACTAAAACCCTTTTCAACATGAGTCTGACAACTAAGTAAGGAGGCTAAATAACTTTAAACTTTAATACATGCTCAGAGAGGCCGGTATCGGTATCGGCCAGTATCGGATCGGAAACGCAAAACAATATCGGTATCGGATCGGAAGTGCAAAAACCTGGATCGGGACATCCCTACATACAATACATGTACCGTTACACCCTTATTAAAAATATATCCCCAAAATAGTCTAATTCAATTGAGATTTCACTGAACAGACAGGGTTCAGTGATGACCATAAGCAGTCATAAAATTGGCACGATGATGACAGGTAGGTCCTGTCAGGTACCTCCAAGGCGCCCTCGACCTGACGAAATGTCAGAGAGCGGTGGCGAATTGGAAGTCACACGAGGCTCCAAAAAGGACGACGGATGGGGAAAAAGTGAGAAGCGGCGACCTGACATGTTTGGCCCCGGAGGAAGCCAAGCAAAGACTGAGTGAGGAGTTGGAGAAGGAGATGGAGGGAAGCCAGCCATGTCCACTCCCACAGTCCGCTGGGCCGCACACGTCAGCACACTCCATCCATCATGGGGCTCGGACTCCCACTCCCTCACGCGAACATGCGCGCGTACACACGGGGGACAGTTCCTAATAGCCTTTTACATTCACCATTTCCCCACAACCTGCAGTTGAAAAGCTGCCTTTCCTCAAAAAGTGTACAAAAATTGGAGGCATATGGCGCACAGGCATCAGCACCCTTCCAATCATTCAGTATAAATAGACCAAACCATGTTAAAAATAAATACATCGCGAATAAAGGAAACCTGGCAAAAGAAAAGTGCATTTCCACAGACTTTCTCACAAGTGCTAAGCCAAGCAAAGACCGCTATCACTAGCTGGATGCTATCTGTCTGCCTCGCCTCTATTGCTTTCCAGCCATTATTGCACTCTCCCGGGGATATTGGACACATTTTTCATTTGGCTGTAAAGGATTGACACCAGGTGGGGAAGAGAGTGGTGAGAAAGAGGATGCTTCAGTCCAAAAAGGGGGGTGAAAAAAAACATCCTCTGTGTAATGGAATGATTTTGGAGGACATGGATGATGTTTGCCCTTGGACTGGAAGTGCGCAAAATGAAGTGGTGACACTTTATTTTCCGCGGGTATCCAGGAATTCAATCAGAATGTATGTTCCAAGTGAACAGCTTGGTTGGCACAGTTTGTTCTGATGGGCAGAATGCATGCTGAGTTATGGATGTAAGCACTCAAGAGGGGGCGACACCTAACAGGAAGTCATGCAGTATTCTGACAATATTAGGGCTTCAATGTTGAAGCGATGCTTCCAAATGAACTGGTGTCTAAACTCAGGTGGTCAAGCTTGGATAATTGCTTATTGTTGTAACAGACATGGGACTAATATCATAGGGAGGAAGAACATTGGTTCTGGGGTTGGCTCCAAGTGAGTTGGATAGAAACCAATAACTGTTTAGATGGTGGCATCTTATTTTCATTGTGAAGGAGAGGACTACCTTTTCTCGTAGGCACCATCTAAATGTGTAATATAATCAATCGGAAATAGTATTGTTTCTCATATTTACTGTTTGACTGTTTGTATTACTCTAACTCACCCAATCTAAAATAAATAGCACTTATACCATAGATTAAGGAAAACAAGCAGAATATAGGGCATAAGATACATAACGCCTTCTTACACGGAAGCCACCAACTCCTGCAATCAGTTCTGATGGTCCAGAACAAATGGCGGGAAACCCTGTTCCAACACAGGAAGACTGGAGAACGCCCGATATCTGTCAGGGAAATTCAACGTTGAACTCCAAGACAAGTGTTACCTCGATAGCCCGATTAGAGAAATGAATTTCACCCCAACCATGGATTGCTTTGCTTCAAAGGCTTTACGAACAAGAGCTCTCGGGTACAACATTATGTGATTCAGCAAGGAGCTGTGATCACCCAGAAAGTACAAAGAAGTATGATAGAGGCTGGACATTTATACTGTTGAACGGGCGGTGCCGAAGCACACCGTGAAACGTAACTTACTAAGAAACGAAACTCATCATCTCACAAACCTGGGAACTTTTCAATACGAAAACATTTTTGAGCTGAGACCTTGAACACCGGTCCCGGCTAGAACGATAATAAGAAACCACAGTCCTCCCTTGTATTCATTCAGGGCATATTGAAAAACATAGGAAAATAACAGTCCATATTTGGGCATATTGTGATACAGTCTACAATTGCCAAGGCCATGGGAAGGCAGACTCAAACAGATTAACAATGACGCTCTATGCAACAATGTTCTCATTCAAGCATAACAAAAGCATATAGAATATAATGTTAAGTGTTGTGTTTTTTTGTGTTTGTTGTGTTTCCTGTTCCCACTAGGGAGCGCCAGGCGTAATGGGTAATATTTCAATAAGGTCATGTTCAGGCTGGGATACCTCACATGCATGCCACATATGAAAAAGATTCCACCTTGTATCAGGAAGTTATTAGTCATTTTCTGAATTGGCGTGTTGCCAAAAAAACGCCCGACTTTGGTTCCCTGCCAGGTCAGGCCCATAAATGAAAACTCACCATTTTCATAACCTAACATCCCATATGTTTCATGAACAGTCTGACCAATTTTGAGGAGGGTCCAACTAACTGCCTCGGCGTAATGGTCTTAAACGTGCATTCTGGTTTTTGACTAAAGTGGCATGTTTTTTAATATTCAATCCGAAATACACAATTTCCTGTTGGGTTTGGAATATTGGTGCAAGAGACTTTTTGGAGCAGTTTTGCACAACGTATTGACACCCCAAATTTCATCACTCTACTTTGAAAAAAACTAATAGGACAGGCCTTTTTTAAAAATTTAAGGGGGCGCCACTGAGCCATTTTATTCCATATTTTCACAACATTGCTAAATTATTGAAATTTACGTGAAACCGCATGTATGTGCAAATTTTGGTGAGTTTTCGAGCATGTTCAGACCTGCAAATTGGCCATTTTGAGACAAAATGCCGAGGGTCTTTTCACTTTTCGGTTTGGACATTTATCATGAGATACCTGAACACATGTCTTAAGGCTCACCTGATGCAAGTTTAAGGTCAATTGATTACTTTCCCGAGGAGGAGGAGCCTTGCTCGTAAAAAAAGGCAATTCCTGTTCCCACTAGGGGGTCCCAGGCCTAATGGGTAATATTTCAATGCAGCCGTATTCAAGCTCGGACACCTCACATGCATGCCACATATGAAAAAGATTCCACCTTGTATCAGGAAGTTAATCGTCATTTTCTGAATTGGCGTTTTGCCAAAAAAACGCCCGACTTTGGTACCCTGCCCAGGTCAGGCCCATAAATGAAAACTCACCATTTTCATAACCTAACATCTCATATGTTTCATGAACAGTCTGACCAATTTTGAGGAGGGTCCAATTAACTGCCTCGGCGTAATTGTCTCCAACATGCACGCTGGTTTTCGACTAAAATGGCACGTTTTTCAACATTCAATCCAAGATAGCCGATTTCTTGTTGGGTTTGGAATATGGGTGCTATAGACTTTTTGAAGCTGTTTTTGCCATGAAAAAAAATCATAATAATAGACAACACTTGCATTACAATAGGGCCTTCGCACGCTTAGTGCTCGGGCCTCAAATAGAACGTATTTATACGTTTTTGGGCGCAAATGAGTTAAATTACTCCCTATTGTCATTCCTTTACAGTACAGCTCCCGCCTGAATTCCTTAATACACTGTTTCTGCCAAACACCAATGTTTACAGTCATCTACTCGAGATTTATCTCCAGACAGTGCACCAAGCAGGATGGAGTCCGGCAAAATCAGGCTGAAACAAAGGCATTTAGAGCCACTATGCAATATTGATGTTGGGAATAATGTCGCTGAATGCTGGCCATGAATATTTGATGGCCTCAATGCGCTCTCCCCAACACGTATGCGCAGGCACAT
Organism: Corythoichthys intestinalis; assembly: GCF_030265065.1. Taxonomy (NCBI): domain Eukaryota; kingdom Metazoa; phylum Chordata; class Actinopteri; order Syngnathiformes; family Syngnathidae; genus Corythoichthys; species Corythoichthys intestinalis. Next base: position 13,184,771 of record NC_080407.1, read on the forward strand.
AAACACAGCACACCTGACTATGAAAGGGGAGTTAAAAATTAAGCGAGGACAATGAAGGGAGCACATTAATTTAGAAATGTTGTAACATAAAAGCTGTTTTGTATTCGCCTCTCCCTGCAACCAAGCCGCAATGATAAAAAATAACTACAATGGTCTTCGAAAGTACGACTGTGGCTGATCAGAAGCATATGGTCAGCTCTTATCGGGCCTGTTTGAATATGCAAAGTGGTGTGTAAACCTCACCGGAGACGAAAATTATCACGGCAAAATGTAATAAAGACCACGCTGTGTCAGATTGCTTTGTTTGAAAAGTCAATTAATAATCTCGACATGGACAACCGAGCATGAACTGTTGACGGAAGGACAGTTTGATGGAAGAGCGACAGCAGTTCTGTCCGCCTCGTCCTATTTCTTGGGAGACGTTCCGCTCCGATGCGTCGCTGGAAAATCTGCACCCTGCAGCTGCAGCTCCGTGCAAACAAATGAGTTAAGGGCCACGTCCAAATTGACTCTTCGCTCAGCCCTAAACTTCACCTCTTTGCTCCATTGCGCCATGCGAAATGCAGATCTCGGGAGTTCATTTACGGCTTGAAAGCTCCACAGAACCAATAAAGACTTTAAACCTTTACCTTCAAATTCGTTCCCGATAGGACGCAATGTGCTGCACAGGGGAGAGACGGCAACTTCTTGTTACTCAGTTTCAACTTTACCTAAAACTTGGATAAAACTTACTGTACCTTATTTTGAATTCCTTCTGCAACTCACTGATCTGCTCCGAACCACCCACTCGTCGATTTAGCCATCGTTTCCTCTGAGCTGCTGTATCAGCACGACAAAAACTAGTGAGGCTCCTATTGATTCCAATACAGTAATGAAGACATCCACAGATGTAACAGTGTGGCGTTCACAGCACCTTCATCAAATACGGGCCAGGTTGTTGCTTGATATTCTGAACCTGCCAATGTCCTGAGGCAACAAATGAACCTTAGTGGAGATCACAGCTTGTGTTCATAAATGTGTACTCGAGTTGTAACGGTAAGTGTATTTGACTTTTTCAGCAAATGTGACTGCCTTGCAGTCATTGCGGTGATTGGTATTATTGTAATTTTCGGACGATAAGCCGCTACTTTTTCCCGACGCTTTGAAACCCTGTGGCATAAAGTCCAATGCAGGGTTTCCCCTACAGAGTCACCTAGAATGGTATTTGACTTCACAGGTATGCCTTTTCAGGGTTGGTTAGTGAAATTTATTGCTTTATCAGTGGGGTAGGGACCTTCATTTGTGATGCATTGAATGAGGTGTGTTTTTTGGCCTGTACTGCATGTTAGCTATATCTTTATTAAAAAAAAAAAAAAAAATGTAAGTAAACATCTACATTAGCTTCAATTTTAATGTACATTCAATGTTCTTAACAAGTTAAAATTGAGGATTTGCATTTCAGAAATATGGGGGGAAAATTAGACAGAGGTTGTGGTTACTTGTTTTTGTTGACTTATTTTGCAAATCATTGAAAAAATATGACGGTTTTTTGAATGAAAATGATTTTTGTTTGTAGGTGGTATAGGAATAACTAGGGGTGGGAACCTCTTGGTAACTCACGATACGATACGATTTCCGATATGTAGCTCACGATATAGCAATACAGCGATGTAGCTCACGATATAGCAATACAGCGATTATCGATACATTGGTTAGGAAATCATTCTACAAAACAACTAACAAACAGAAAAACAAGCTATCGTCATCTTTCTGCTGTAAGTTTACGTCCAATCCATTTGAACTGGGATGGTGGCAAGAAATGAACCCCTCCCACTTCAAGCAGGCCCCTCCCACTTCTATAGCCATGAGTGGCAGCCAATTAATGCCAGGCAAGGAGTCATTTTGGGCCATTTCAGGTCATTACCTGTTGATTTTCAGTCACTTCCTGTTGATTTTGGGGCATTTTATGGGCACATCCTGTTGATTTTGGGTTACAGAACAGGAAGTGAGTCGGAAATCCCACAAATGAATAGGCAGTGACTCAAACTCAAAAGGAAGTTACCTGTAAATGCTCTAAAATAAACAGAAAGTGACCTGTAAATGCCCTGAAAATCAGAAAGAATGACTGTCAATGGCTGCCATTGAGTTAACAAAAACACTATTATGTAGTAAGATTTTGGTAGCAACTTGTTGGTTCAGTCTTTTAAAAAAAATTTTTTTTGTTTTTTTTTGTTGAAACATTCATACCTTTTTAAAACGATATCTCGATTCTTGGCGTGAGCGTATCAATAACCTTTTGGGATGCAAAGTATCACGATATATCACCATTTCGATATTTCGCCACACCCCTAGGAATAACTGTGCCAAAAGCAGTTTTATCTGCATTTCAGTGGTTTGAGGAGGTTTAATTTTTTTTCCAATTCTCTTTTGTGTTTTTTCTATTTCAAGCACAATAAATGAAGACATTACTACTAATACTTTTGGCCAGCACTGTATAACTGCAAAAAAGGCAAAGCAAATATGGTCATTGAACCCAGCAGACTTCTACAGAGTGTTATTTTCTAGAACTGCGGTCTAATTTCAGTTCAGAGCTTAAAGTCAATTGACAGACAAAAATCACATGAGACGCACGCACACATACAGAACGAAACATTCAAGAGCAGTTGATGATTGCTTAGTTATTGCTGCATTTTCCACTACCCTCGCACAAGTGCTTGAAAGCTGCCGTGATGTCCATTAATTGCAAGGAGGGAGCAATCGTGAGCCACTTACTCCTTTTAACAGACATCAATAAATGAGCTGCAGGAAGCAGTTGCATTTAAAATAAGAAAACCGCAAAAAAAGAAAAATAACAACCATTTGTCCCGGGCACTTTTCTCTTGAATGGGTCTAAAGGAGGAGGTTAATCAATAATCTAACACTACCTCCTCTCTAATCGAGGCAGCTTGTGTTTTGTGTGTGTTTAGCCACTAATCACTGTAGTCTATTCACCAGGGTCCACTGGACAGTATCCAGGTCTATTAAAAAAGGGGCTCAACAACGCAGAGCACCTGCTTGCTCCTTTACTTATGAACTGAAGACGTTCTGTCCGTCTTCAGCGAAGCTAATGGATCGCCCGACTTTACATCCAGGAAATTACCTCAGGTTTAGCGCCCTCCCTTCACGGGCGTGATTAATTGATCCGGAGAAGACAGAGAGAAGAAAAGTGCTGATGCACTTCGGAAGGGAAGCAGATTAGAAACGCGGTGGGGATCGGAAAGGACGGATGCCGACCTTTATGACTATTAATGAAAGTGGGGAAACATCGGAAAATGAAATCCTTGAACAGGTACGGCTGACTGTGAAGTCGTTTAACAACAACGCACACTGTATTCCATTATGAAAGCGCGCATACAGTGGTATGAAAAAGTATCTGAAACTTTTGGAATTTCTAACTTTTCGGCATAAAATCACCATCAAATGTGATCTGACCTTTGTCAAAATCACACAGATGAAAAAACAATATATTCTTTAACTAAAACCACCAGAACATTTATAGGTTTTCATATTTTAATGAGGATAGCATTAGAGCTGTCCCGACTAGTCGACATAGTCGACGTCATCGATGACGTAAATCCGTCGACGGTTAATGAAGGGTTAAAAAAATATATGCGTGGAAAGTTCAGAATGTCGGACGCTCTGTATGCAAGCGGGGAAAGCGGCACAAAGCCAAATAAACGCACCAGAGTGTCCAAAACACTGACTTATTTCAAAGAAACAAAGGAGGGTACCCTCTTGTGTCCTGTCTCTTCAATGCCAAGCTTGGCTGCACGTCAGCCGTGAATAAACACCTAAAGTGCCGTCACCCAGTTTGTAAGTTTATCTAACTAACTAACGACATGTTTTATTGAAGTTGCTTAGCCTGTCGCGATATGCAATGAGTCCATTTATCGCACGGCAAATAAAAATGAGGGCACTAATTTTCACGGCTGCATATTATCGCTTCGAGCGTGCGTGCATGCTGATGGCATATGAGACTCCAGTTCCTTTCTCTGATCAACACGCTGTAGAATTATAGTTCAGACATGCTGCAACACTGAGGTGAATGGAGGGGAAAAAGGCAACCTACTTTAGCCTGCTATAAACATTGGCAATCGTATCGTGAAAGCAAACTTGTGGTTAAAAGGTGACACTTCAAACATGAAAAATCACTGGTTAACAGCATTTGCAAACGAATAAAATGAAAAAAAAAAAATCTATTACCGACACTACCTGCAATGACAAAAAGTTTTTTTTTTGCGGAGTGTAAAGTTGAAGTTAGCTGTTTAGCGAACGTACTTCCGGTGAACATTTCAAAATAAATGCATGTCATGTTCGTCATATAAATAACGATTTCTGAAGTTAATCCACATACTTCAGAATTCATATTCTACACTAAGAATACCTTTAAAATGACACGCTTTATGAAAAATCTGATTGGCAATGAATAATTATTACAATTATTATAATATTATTATATATAGTACTATAATATACTAATGCTCGGTGTTTTTTTTAAGAATTATTTTGAATCATGTTGGAAAGGCGAAGTCAGTGCTCTCAATCAGTTTGCATTCCATTCTTTCAGCATTTGAACTCATTGTTTATTTGTGATTTATTATTGTTACTTACGTGTTTATTTGTACTTTAATAAATAATTTAAGTGTTCCAAAATGTTTTTGTGAATTTATAAGCATCAACAAAAATTTCATTGCTAAATTAGTAAAATATATATATATATATATATATATATATATATATATATATATATATATTTTTTTTTTTTTTTTTTAAATTATTAGATTAATCGACTAATCGTAAAAATAGTCTGCTGACTAATCGGGAGAAAATTAGTCGTTTGGGACAGCCCTAGATAGCATGCAAATAATGACAGAAGGGGGAAAATAAGTAAGTGAACCCTCTTCCTAAGGGGACTTAAAGAACAATTGAAACCTATTTTTAACAAACATTTTAAGTCAGCACTGATGAGTGGTTTAAAGTTGCCCTGCCCACTTATAAAACACACACCTGGTGGAAATTGTCTTGATGAGAAGCATCATCTGATCTGCATCATGACTCAGTCAAAAGAGCTATCTGAACCCCTGCGATCAAGGATTGTTAATTTGCATAAAGCTGGGAAAGGATGCAAAACCAGCTCTAAAAGCCTGGACGTTCATCAATCGACAGTCAGAGAAGTTGTCTCCAAGTGGAGACAGTTTGGCACTGTTGCTTCTCTCCCTAGAAGTGGCCGTCCACCAATGATGATGCCAAGAGTCCAGCGCAGAATACTCAGAGAGGTAAAAAAGAACCCTAGAGTGTCTGCTAAAGACTTACAGAAATCACTGGCACAGTCCAATATCTCTGTGCACACATCAACTATATGTAAAACTATGGCCAAGAACGGTGTTCATGGGAGGACTCCACGGAAGAAGCCACTGCAACAAAAAGGAAGAAAGATGGAACAGCTCATCAACATCAGAGTTACGCTTCCGCATCAGACCTGCGCCGTCAAGGAAGACCCGATTTACGACCCTGCGCCGTAGCCTCTCTGGCTCCTTTTTATCCCCCCTGACTTTGTGTCGCGTCAACGCGTGTGACGCGGTGGAAATGGACTATGATTGGTCCGCTCAGACTGTTGTTTCCGGTTTAGCGCAAAATCACCGCCATTCTCAAACATTTTTCGATACACAAAAATGGACCAAGCCGATGAGAGTGTCAACGAAGAGCAAGTACGACAACTTCTACAATGTCTCTTCAAGACATTATGAAGATTGCCCAATGGCAAGCAATTCGTGGGAGGAGATTGCTGAAAATAAGGGGCTGGAGGTCAGCCAGCAATTGAATAATTTAAAAAATAAATAAATAAATAAAAAAAATGGAAGAACCACGAGACAAGTATATGTGTGTTCGGAATCGAGTGGCCAAACGAAGCGTTGACCAGTCGGCCAAAAACTGCCGGCTTTTTATCACTTTATGTTGTATTTTTTGGTTAGTGCACTTCATCATTTATTGTGTACATATGTTTGCTGTGAGTCTGACTTATTTACAGTACGTGTCACACTTCAAGTATATGAAGAATAAAGCATTGGTTTGATACCAAAAGAGTTGTTTTTGATGTTTAATTTTCAACAACAAACATTTCACACACGAAACATCATCACTGATTGAGAGTGCCTCTTTGCTTTAATGACAACGTTAACATCAAGGCTTCCAACGCAGTTTGAGAAGTTCCATAAACGCCAGAAACCTGCTATGGCTTGCCGCTCGCTGGTTGTAGGACACGGCAAACAAATCGAGCTGGAGGGCTTTGCAGACCTCGGACATAACTCTGGATGCAGTGCTCGACGCCAGTTTGAAGCTAGCCGCTACAGCTAGCTGGTTTCCACCCGAAGTCTCGCTAGAACTCTCTATGCGGCATCAAAAATTGGGACAGACCACCTCAAAACAGTCTTCTGTGTCGCATACGCCTCAAAATTTGTATGATCAACATTTATTCAATGTTGATGAGCTAAAGATCCACATTCAAGCGTTCCATCTTGCATTGTTTATTTTTTTCTCCGTTAAACTAGACAAGAGGAAGTCAACAAGCATGCCCCAAAACCGTACAAATATAACGCCACACCCCTCTAGTGGCTTGGCGGCGAATTACAGAGCAACGCGTCACCTGGACAAAGAACCATCAAATGTCAAATGACGCCGTAGTCGCTGCACTGTCACCGCAACACGGGAGCTTAACTCAGGCTTTAGGAGACTTAAAGAGCAATTGAAACCAATTTTTACCAAACATTTTAAGTCAGGTGTGTGCCAAATCACTGATGAGTGGTTTAAAGCTGCCCTGCCCATTATAAAACACACACCTGGTGAGAAATGCCTTGATGAGAAGCATTGTCTGATGTGCCTCACGGCTCGGTCAAAAGAGCTGTCTGAAGACCTGCGATCAAGGATTGTTGATTTGTATGAAGCTGGGAAAGGATACAAAACCATCTCTAAAAGTCTGGATGTTCATCAATCGACAGTCAGAGAAGTTGTCTCCAAATGGAAAGAATTTGGGACAGTTGCTGCTCTCCGAAGGAGTAGCCGTCCACCAAAGATGACGCCAGGAGTTCAGTGCAGAATACTGAGGTAAAAGCCTCGTGTGTCTGCTAAAGACTTACAATATCTCTGTGCACACATCAACTATAAGTAAAACTATGGCCAGCAGGAGCCACTGATGTGTAAAAAAAAAAAAAAAAAAAATTGTTGCTCGTTTAATGTTCACAAAAAAGGAACTTAGACACTCCACAGAAGTTTTGGCAAAATATTCTGTGGACTGATGAAAACAAAGTTGAATTCTGTGGGAGAAACACACAACTTCATGTGTGGAGGAAAAATGGAAACCCTCACCAACAACATCCCCACCGTGGAGCATGGTGAAAGGACTATCATGATCTGGGGCAGTTTTGCTACCTCAGGGCCTGGACAACTTGCAATCAGTAAAGGAAGAATGAATTCAAAAGTTTTACAGGACTTTTTGCAGGAAAACCTGAGGTTGTCTGTCAGACAGTTGAAGCTAAAAAGAGGATGGAAGCTGCAACAAGACAATGATCCAAAACACTGAAGTAAATCAACTTCTGAATGGTTTCAGATGAACAAAATACACATTCTGGAGTGGCCAAGTCAAAGTCCAGACTTGAACTCCGTTGAGAGTCTGTGGCATGGCCTAAAGACAGCGATTCATGCCGGACATCCCAGGAATCTGACTGAACTACACAATTTTGTAGAGAAGAATGGGCCAAGATTAGTCATGGGGGGGGGGGGGGGGGGGGGGGGGCAGAAAATATTAAATGTAATGGTTCACTTATTTTTCCCTTTCTGTCATTGTTTGCATACTATTCTCATTAAAATATGAAAAACCTCGAAATGTATGGGTAGTTTTAGTGAAAGCACTTTTTTCATCTGTGTGATTTTGACAAAGACCGATCACATTTGATGGTGATTTTATGCAAAAATGTGAGAAATTCCAAAAGGTTCAGATACTTCTTCCTACCACTGTAACTACAGTATGTATATTTTTGCAGCTCACCAAGCTTGCAGGTCTTGCTCCGCCTTGACCCTCTGCTTCTCCAAGCCTTCGTACAGCTCATCGCTGATCCTTTTTTTCAGGGCTTCTTCATCAACTAAGCAGAAAACAGAAAAACAAGACACTCAGCAAAAATACAACTTACGGGTTAAGGACACGGGCAAAGACCTTGTATATTTCAGGACGCCTCACAAATGAAATAAGTCCCAACACACTGGCACGGACATCTCCTACGCTCAAATTCCTGCAACCTTATCTCGCTATATTCATGTCAGGGACATCACACGTGGACGCCTCTTGTGTCCTCGCTGCTCTATCTTGGCAGGTAATTAAGCATGAAAGTAAAGATGGCAGCCAGCGACCAGGCCAAAACGTGCTCGGGAGACACAAGTGCCACACCGTGCCCTCCACGAAACGGCTATGGGTGTGTGTGGAGATTACACTCACACTGCATTAGTTAGATGGGATAATCCCTATTGTCAGAGGCTATTATAACCTGGTAAAATGTAATAACAGTGGGGCAGTGAAAAGGCACACATACACACACAGACACGCACAAAGACAATTTCCCTCGAGACTGAAAATGTTAATAAAGGCTAGCTTTTGTGGACCTCATGTGAAGGTAAATGCATTAGTATTAATTAAAACATGGCAGATAGGCATACAGTGGTATGAGAAAGTATCCGAACCTTTGGGTATTTCTCACATTTCTGCATAAAATCACCATCAAATGGGATCTGATCTTTTTCAAAATCACACAGATGAAAAAACAGTGTCTGCTTTAACTAAAACCACCCAAACATTTATAGGTTGTCATATTTTAATGAGAGTAGTATGCAAAAAATGACAGAAGGGAGGAAAATAAGTGAAACATCAAATTTAAAATTTTGTGTATTTAATATTATTTAACCAGACGCTTCCTGTAGCTGCAGATCAGTCTTGCAAATCGATCAGGACTAATCTTGGCCCACTCTTCTCTACTAAAACTGCTGGAGTTAAGTCTGATTCCTGGGATGTTTGGCATGAATCGCTGGTCTTTAGATTATGCTACAGCATCTCAATGGGGTTCAAGTCTGGACTTTTGACTTGGCCACTCAAGAACGTGTATTTTGTTCTTCTGAAACCATTCTGAAGTTGATTTACTTCTGTGTTTTGGATCATTGTCTTGTTGCAGCATCCATCCTCTTTTTAGCTTCAACTGTCTGACAGACGGCCTCAGGTTTTCCTGCAAAACATCCTGATTAACTTTTGAATTCAGTTTTCCATTAATGATTGCAAGTTGTCCAGGCCCTGCGGAAGCCAAACAGCCCCAAATCATGATACTCCCTCCACCATGCTTCACGGTTGGGATGAGGTGTTGATGTTGATGAGCTGTTCCATTTTTCCTCCTTTTTGCGAACATTAAATCAGCAACAATGTTTTTTTTTTTAGACGGCAGTGGCTGTCCTCCGATGAACACCATTCTTGGCCATAGTTTTACATATGGTTGATGTGTGCACAGAAATATTAGACTGTGCCAGTGATTTCTGTCAGTCTTTAGCAGACACTCTAGGGTTCTTTATTACCTCTCTGAGTATTCTGCGCTGAACTCTTGGCGTCATCTTTGGTGGACGGCCAATTCTTGGGAGAGAACAACAGTGCCAAACTCTCCATTTGGAGGCAACTTCTCTGACTGTCGATGGATCAACATCCAGACTTTTAGAGCTGGTTTTATAGCCTTTCCCAGCTTTATGTAAATTAACAATCCTTGATCGCAGGTGTTCAGATAGCTCTTTTGGTCATGATGCAGATCAGACAATGCTTTTCATCAAGACAATTCTCACCAGGTGTGTGTTTTATAGTGGGCAGGGCAACTTTAAACCACTCATCAGTGCTTGGGCACACACCTGACTTAAATTGTTTGGTAAAAATTGGTTTCAATTGTTCTTTAAGTCTCCTTACGAAGAGGGTTCACTTATTTCTCCCCGTCTGTCATTGTTTGCATGTTATCCTCATTGAAATAATGAAACCTATCAATCAATGTTTGGGTGGTTTTAGTTAAAGCAGATATTGTTTTTACATCTGTGTAATTTTGAAAAAGATCAGATCACATTTGATGGTGATTTTATGCAGAAATGTGAGAAATTCCAAAAGGTTTCAGACACTTTTTCATACCACTGTATATTATTTTTGTATTCATGAGAAAAGGACAGTTCCTACTCATCAATCATTATTTCATTTAAGAACTTTATTGAAGGAATCCTACAGAATACAGAAAATCTTGTTTCTTGCACATTATATTCACATTTGCCAAACATTTTTTTTTTAATATACTCAAACTCTTGCAAGAAATACATTAAGCCTCACCTCATTAGCATTTATCTTTCCCACCATCTTCATATAAAAACTCCACACACCTTCGCCAGCAGCTTTAGCACCCCTCCGCGCTTACTAATTCAACTTACCGTCATAAGCGCGACAAAGCATCGACGGTAAACTTTCTCCCACGCCGTAAAGCGGCGGCTAACGAGAGCGGAAAATATGATCAGCTCGGTACAATAAAGAGGTGATGCGGATCAGGAGGAAACGCCGGCGGAGACATTATTCACGCCTCAGCCGACGTGTTTGACGGCGGCAAGAAGCATCATTGATCAACGGCGTTACAACTCTATCAGGATCAGCCACGGATCATTTACAGGGTAAATGTTAGAAATACGAGTCCACCGGTAATGTCAAAAATTTGATATTACCGTAGTTTTCGGACTATAAAGGTGCACCTGACTATCAGCCGCCACCTACTAAATTTGACACGAAAACTGTATTTGTTCATAGATAAGCCACATCGGAATATAAGCCGCAGCTGTCCCAACAATATTATGGGATATTTACTAGTGACGTCCCGATCGCATATTTTTGCGTTCAAGTCAGAGTCGGCGATTGTGAGAATCTGCCGATACAGACTCCCAATCAAATATCGGATACACAAACACACACACATACAGTGGGGCAAATAAGCATTTAGTCAACCACCAATTGTGCAAGTTCTCCTACTTGAAAAGATTAGAGAGGCCTGTAATTGTCAACATGGGTAAACCTCAACCATGAGAGACAGAATGTGGAAAAAAAAAACAGAAAATCAAATCTTTTGATTTTTGAAGAATTTATTTCCAAATTACAGTGGAAAAAAAGTATTTGGTCACCTACAAACAAGCAAGATTTCTGGCCGTCAAAGAGGTCTAACTTCTTCTAACGAGGTCTAATGAGGCTCCACTTGTTACCTGTATTAATGGCACCTGTTTTAACTCATTATCGGTATAGAAGACACCTGTCCACAACCTCAGTCAATCACACTACAAACTCCACTATGGCCAAGACCAAAGAGCTGTCGAAGGACACCAGAGACACAATTGTAGACCTGTACTAGGCTGGGAAGACCGAATCTGCAATAGGTAAAACGCTTGGTGTAAAGAAATCAACTGTGGGAGCAATTATTAGAAAATGGAAGACATACAAGACCACTGATAATCTCGCTTGATCTGGGGCTCCATGCAAGATCTAACCCCGTGGCGTCAAAATTATAACAGGAACTGTGAGCAAAAATCCCAGAACCACACGAGGGGACCTAGTGAATGACCTACAGAGAGCTGGGACCACAGTAACACAATGCGCCGCCAGGGACTCAAATCCTGCACTGCCAGACGTGTCCCCCTGCTGAAGCCAGTACACGTCCAGGCCCGTCTGTGGTTCGCTAGAGAGCTATTTGGATGATCCAGAAGTGGACTGGGAGAATGTGTTATGGTCAGATGAAACCAAAATAGAACGTTTTGGTAGAAAAACAAATTATGGCGTTTGGAGAAAGAATACTGAATTGCATCCAAAGAACATCATACTCACTGTGAAGCATGGGGGTGGAAACATCATGCTTTGGGGCTGTTTTTCTGCAAAGGGACCAGGACGACTGATCTGTGTAAAGGAAAGAATGAATGGGGCCATGTATCAAGAGATTTTGAGTGAAAATCTCCTTCCATCAGCAAGGGCATTGAAGATGAGACGTGGCTGGGTCTTTCAGCATGACAATGATCCCAAACACACAGCCACGGCAACAAAGGAGTGGCTTCGTAAGAAGCATTTCAAGGTCCTGGAGTGGCCTAGTCAGTCTCCAGATCTCAACCCCATGGGAAATCTGTGGAAGGAGTTGAAAGTCCGTGTTGCCCAACGACAGCCCCAAAACATCACTACTCTAGAGGAGATCTGCATGGAGGAATTGGCCAAAACACCAGCAACAGTGTGTGAAAAGCTTGTGAAGAGTTACAGAAAATGTTTGGCCTCCGTTATTGCCAAAAAAGGGTACGTAAGACAGTATTGAGATCTTGACTAAATACTTATTTTCCACCATGATTTGCTAATTTCTGTTTTATTTTTCCACATTCTGTCTCTCATGGTTGAGGTTTACCCATGTTGACAATTACAGGCCTATCTAATATTTTCAAGTGGGAGAACTTGCACAATTAGTGGTTGACTAAATACTTATTAACCCCACCGTATAGAATTTTAATTTATTTATTTATTTTATTTTTTATTTTTATTTACTTTTTTACAAAGGTTCCAAAAATGTTACATGCCGTCTTCATAATGTCGTTTATTTTTTAAACAAGAATAACGTTGAAAAATGCTTGTCTTTATTAAATGCTTCATTGAGCGAGTCCACTTAAATCCACTCACACTTTGACGCTCACGCTGCTGAGAACAGCCGCTCACTTACACAATGAGTTGCCAAAGCACACTTATGCAAGTTTAACGATGATTGACACTAGGGCTGAACGATATTGGGAAAAAAAACTTACATTGCGACTTTTTGGGGGTCTGCGATATATATTGCAATAATGAAATTAGAAGAATTTTCACCAGATGACTTGAAAAGCTCTGTTTGGGAAGACTGGTTGACGTACCATGTTACTGTTTTAGTGTATTGCATTCAGTATTTTATTAGTTTTTCCTGTTTCCCCTCATTTTTCTTGTTTATTTCAACAATTTATCATATTCTTCACCATCAAAATGTTATTTTAGTTTGTTATTTTTTATTGTTGCATTATAGATTCAAGGTGCTTCAATTTAATTTCATTTATTCATTTATTTTTCATTCATTTAAGAACCGAAAGTGCAAAAAATTGCAAAACCGCAATATATGCTTGTATTCCTATGATACCATTTAATGAATGATGAAGATTGCTGTATATAAAAGGAATACAGGAAGCTATGTCTCGGCACACTTGCTGCTTTTATGAAGCAAACCAAAAGTTAATGTGCTCGAAAAAATAATAATCGCACATCCTGCGATAAGACTATTGCGCATGCGCATATCGCGATGGCGATACTCAAACAATATATTGTGGAGACCTAATTTACACAATTGTGTCTGTCGGGCGACCAAGCTTCTCTGGCAAGATCAAAGATACAAACTTGTCAATCATCGTTAACTTTAAAGTACCAAACGCAAGCAAGACAGTTTGGCCACACTGCTTAGCAGGAAGAAGGGTGATAGGCTGTGGCGCTGTACAGCATGAAGCAGAAAAACAAAAATATTTCATTATAAACCTGATCCTTTTCACCCGATTCCAATCCTCTGAAAAATGGCGCGATCGGCCCGATTTTCAATCACATGATCATCCGTAATATTTACATCAGAAGACATTAACCGGTCACACTTTATTTGACAGCGGCGTCATAAGATAAATGCGATTGACAGATATCATTTATCTTACCTTTGAATGGATGCAAGAAATCCGAGCTGAACATAAATGGAGTTAGTGATAAATCAACAAATAAGCCGCAGGATTTAAAAAGGAAGGGAAAAAGTAGCGGCTTATAGTCCGAAAATCACGGGACTTTAAAATAAACATTGAATCGAGTAAATTGAAATCAAATATTGATCAATATGAAAACATTGGTTTGAATTAAAATCACATTTGATTGAATTGCAGTCCACTCAACCTTCAGGCAGTTTCATGTTGGCTTGGTGCTAATGAGTATCCAAGATAACCGAGTCTCCCATTTCAAACCTACTAAAACCCATTAATTTGATACCAAATTGGCCTCCGGCAACTAATTAACAAGCACTGATTCCTATAAATTAGTTAATTTGTCTTCTCTCACCAATAAAGTCCAAAGCCAAAGTGGATACTATTGAGACATCATTAAAACAACACACTAGTTTAACAAACACTCTGGGATAATAAGACCAAGTTGGCAATTCCTTGCCCCACACTAACCTGTATCAGGATTTGAGATTCAACATACTGTATTGCTTTTTAACTGAACCGCAAAAACATGGTGTCATTGTCAAGAAAAATGAAGCACACATTGTCTTCCCAACTGGAATTTGCTTTTGGAATTTCTCAGATTCCTGCATAAAACCACCATTAAACATGATCTGACCTTTGTCAAAATCACACAGATGAAAAAAAAGAGCTTTAACTAAAACCACCCAAACATTTATAGGTTTTCATATTTTAATGAGGATGGCATGCAAACAATGACAGAAGCGGGAAAAATAAAATAAGTTAACCCTCTGCCTAAGGAGACTTTAAGAGCAATTGAAACCAATTTTTACCAAATATTTAAAGTCAGATTTTTGCCCATTCACTGATGAGTGGTTTAAAGCTGCCATGCCCGCTATAAAACACACACCTAGTAAAAATAGTCTTGGTGAGAAGCATTGTGTGATGTGCATCGTGGCTCTGTCATAAGAGCTGTCTGAAGACCTGCAATCAAGGATTGTTGATTTGTATAAAGCTGGGAAAGGATACAAAACCATCTCTAAAAGTCTGGATTTTCATCAGTTGACAGTCAGAGAAGTTGTCTACAAATGAAGAGAGTTTGGCACTGTTGTTTCTCTCCCAAGGAGTGGATGTCCACCAAAGATGAGGCCAAGAGTTCAGCGCAGAATACTCAGAGGTAAAAAAATAATCCTTGAGTGTATGCTAAAGACTTACAGAAATGACTGGTACAGTCCAATATCTCTGTGCACACATCGACTATATGTAAAATAATGGCCAAGAATGGTGTTCATGGGAGGACAGCCACTGCCGTCTAAAAAAAACATTGTTGCTGATTTAATGTTTGCAAAAAGGCACTTGGACACTCCACGGACGTTTTGGCAAAATATTTTGTGGACTGATGAAACCAAAGTTTAATTGTTTGAGAGTAACACACAATCTCATGTGGGGAGGAAAAATGAAACAGCTCACCAACATCAACACCTCATCCCCAACGTGAAGCGTGGTGAAAGAAGCATTATGATTTGGGGCTGTTTTGCTACCTCAGGGCCTGGACAATTTGCAATAATTAATGGAAGAATGAATTCAAAAGTTTATCAGGATGTTTTGCGGGAAAACCTGAGGCCGTCTGTCAGACAGTTGAAGCTAAAAAGAGAATGAATGCTGCAACAAGACAGTGATCCAAAACACAGAAGTAAATCAACTTCGGAATAGTTTCAGAAGAACAAAATACACGTTCTGAAGTTGCCAAGTCAAAGTTCAGACTTAAACTTCATTGAGATACTGTGGCATTACCTAGAGACAGCGATTCATGCCAGACATCCCAGGAATCTGACTTAACTACAGCAGTTTTACTTTTTTACCACACTGGAGTTAACTCTCGTAGCTGGTGGGAAACGTTCATGACAGTGTTTGCTAACCTTTAGTTTTGGATAAATACAAAATCATATTGGAGGTATTACCTACCCGGCAGCCACCCTCTGCAAACATCTTTTACATGTCGGATGGCCCTCCTCCTCTAAGCTGCGGTCCTCTGTAACATTTCTCTAACCTAAGTATTCCCATACCAGTATACCAATTTCGTTTTCTTCGATGGGGGGGAAAAAAGTTCACGAGTTTGACCTCCTCCAGCCATCATGTAGCACACCTGACTCACTGACACGGAGGGTTGAGCTTTGTAGCTGTAAGCGAGGGATTTCTCCATGCATTACGACGGAAAAATTTTGCGGTTTTGAACCTTGAAACCGTTTTCATATCGCGGTATACCTTGAAACCGGTTACCGGAACATGTCTACACAAGAGCAATAAATATATTTACAAATAAATTAAAAATCAGAGAGTAAATGGCAACACTGTATAAAAAGCAATTTTTAAAAGAAAAAAATAATGATTTTTAATTTTTCCACATTTTCATTTTTTGTAAAGCTGCAACACAAAAGACACACATTTTGACAATAAAACACATTTAACACAAAACATTTGGAGTTTAAATGTCTAATTGATATGTAATTTTTGTGGATCTAATTAACCTAACTTGCATCGCAGATGTCCGCTAGCTTAAAAGCTATTATATGTTATTTTATTATTATTTTTTTTTTAAAACAATTCTCTGAACAAATATTTTTCACATACAGCACCCTCCATGATTATTGGCACCCCTGAAAAAGATGTGTTTTTTAGCTTCTAATATATATATTTTTTAATTCGAATAATATGGGACTTTAATGGAAAAAAAAAGAAAAATCCAACCTTCAATATAAGTGCATTTATTCAGTGGGGAAAAAATCCCACATGAAGAAATAATTATTTGACATCAAATAATGTGTGTCATAATTGTTAGCACCCCTGGTGTTAATAATTTGTACAACCCCCTTCTGCCAACAAAACAAGGTCTGGGGACTGAGATGGCCAAGGGAGGAGTTTGATTTTGTGTCTGGTGAACCATTTCTGACCAAAGCATACGGTCCCAGGCTTCAACTGGGACTGTGTGCTTTTGTCAGATGGGACCAAGATTGAGCCTTTTGCCAACAAACACTCTAAGTGGGTCTGGCATGCCACGAAAGATGCGCATGCTGAAAAGCACCTCATACCCACTGTGAAGTATGGGGGTGGGTCAGTAATACTGTGGGGCTGTTTCGCTTCCAAAGGCCCTGGGAACCTTGTTAGGGTGCATGGCATCATGAATGCTTTGAAATACCAGGACATTTTAAATCAAAATCTGTTGCCCTCTGCCCGAAAGCTGAAGATTGGCAGTCACTGGGTCTTTCAGCAAGACAATGCCCCTAAACATATGGCCAAAACTACACAGAAATGGTTCATCAGACACAAAATCAAGCTCCTCCCATGGCCCTCTCAGTCCCCAGACCTTGTTTTGTTGGCAAAAGGGGGTTGTACAAAGTATTAACACCAGGGGTGCTAATAATTGTGACACACATTATTTGATGTCAAATATTTTTTTCTTTATGTGGGATTTTTTTCCCCACTGAATGAATGCAATTGTATTGAAGGTTGGATTTTTCTCTTTTCCATTAAGGTACCATATTATTTGAATTAAAAAAAATTATTAGAAACTAAAAAACATCTTTTTCAGGGGTGCCAATAATTATGGAGGGCACTGTATTTCCGCCAAAAACTACAAAACATACCTCTAAACTAAATTACGAATGCATAAACAAACATATCAACTCAAACAAAAGCATTATGTTGTCCTGAACAGGGAGCAGCTGGTCTTCAGCCCAACAAGTTATGTCATATTGACAGTAGCCACCAGAGGGCAGTGTATCCTCCCAAATCAGTAAAACTAAATACTGTACAACACTGTCACAATAAACCATTGCAATGCCACTCTAATCAAACGATTAATCGAAGCAGCAAAATTGAATTCGAAGCTTTTTTCCTAATTGAGTTACTCAATTTGATCGATTAATCGTCTTCAGAGTTCAAGTAAGCTAAAAAACTGCCCACTCTGTAATTCTTTCCTGGAGAGCAACATCCCAATAACTGGCAGGCCGCCACAGGGGTCAACAAGCTCCTGATACGGTAAACTCTCTTCGGGAGGGTCGGCGCTTTGGGCCAGACGCAAGTCGGCCTCCGCAGAGCCCCGTGTCAATCCCAGAGTAGCGCAAGTAAATGTTAAAAAGATTAAAAACTCATCTGGACGTGTGGCCCCCGTGCTTTTCTCAGCGCCAATCACAGAGCCCCGTGGAAAGCCTGGCGTAGGAAGACGAAAAAAAAGCGTGGGCCAACTATTGCCGCTGGAGATAATAGACGTAGGCAAATTGCATTTCTCATCAGGGCTTTCATTAACCCCAAGACCCGCGTGGAAGGCCTAATCTGTAACATTAACACTTGCTCACGATTCCTCAGTGGGGTCGCTGCGCACCTTTTGCCACGCTTAAATCAGAATTTCCAAAAAAAAAAAAAAAAAAAAAAAAAAAAACTTCCAGCCTCGAGCAGACAGGTGCCATTTAATTTTTTTCTCAATCATTCCGAATCTTCCTAACTGACAGCTCAGAAGTGGGCAAGATAACAAGAAACGTCAAAAGGATAAAGCGCCACACTTGACGAGTTTCACACACGCTACACTTCATCTCAATGCATTTGAGAATGGCAGAACAGTGTCGGGGCGAGCTATTAGTCCAGTACCGTGTGTATGTGTTAATAAGGCACATGAATATTTACAGCGTGGTGGTCGGAAAAGGTGTCAGGAGGTTTTTAACCTTGAAGGAGGTGGAATCCGTCCACACTCCAAAAATCAGACCCCTACAGCACTTTTTTAACAAGCCTTTAAACTTAGTGAAACAGTTTCGACTTTGACGTTGAGGTCATAGTCTATTTGTGCCTGTTTAAAATTTTTTCTTATTATGGGCCGGAGCACCAACTTGCACCAAAATTCCAAACCCAACATAAAATCGCGTATTTTGAACTGAATGTTAAAAAACATGCAATTTTAGTCGATATAAAGCGTTTACGTTTGAGACAATTGCGCCTAGGCAGTTAGTTGGATCCTCCTCAAAATTGGTGAGACTGTTCATGAGACCAATGAAATGTTAAGTTATCAAAGTGGTAAGTTTTCATTTACGGGCCTGACCTGGGCGGGGTACCAAAGTTTTTTTGGCAACACGCCAAATTCAGTGAATGACTAATAACGTCCTGATAGAAGGTGCTTTTTGTTTTGTTTTTTTTCCATATCTGGTTTTTCTTCTTATATTCAGTTTGATGGGTGGAGCCTCACAGCTTTTGAACAAGACTAACTTCACTGAAAAGCATTTTCCTTAAAGAAAAAAAATATTATATTATTATTTTTTTGTATTATATTTAAAATATATATATATATATATATTTGGGGTAAAAGAAAATAAAAGTCAATTTTTTTTCTGTGCTAAAATATTTAGCATTAATGATACTAGTAGTATTACTATGGATGTAGAAACATAGGATAATGCAGGCAGTGCTTCTCAATTATTTTCCATTACGCCCCCCCAGAAGAAATAAATGTTTCGCCGCCCCCCCAACTTTCTGCCGCATCTGTAAATAGTATTATTTGTCTCTAAAATTATTAAAAACACACCTCTGCATAATATTGTTTCCTTGTTAACATGAAATAAAAAAATACAGATCAATTTACAATAAACTATTAAAATTGTTTTTGTTTGTAACAGAAAAGACAAAGCGCATCAATTTGCCCGAATTAAAAAAAACAAACAAAAAAAAAAAAAAACACACACACACACACACGGCACATTTTTTGACCATTTCATACTGAAAAATACAATTTAAAAAAATAAATAATAAATTCAAATTGATTAGCAACATTAGCGCACAATATGCCAAAATTAATAAAACAAAAATGAGTGACTGTTTTTATTTTTGCAGTACTTGTATCGTCCAGCATGACCGAGACTATGTCTAATGCTGAAGGCGGTATCAGCTCCTCTGCTATAACATGTTTTTTTTTTTTTTTTTTCTCCACTGAGCAGCATGATATGCCACTTTGTATGATGCTAACAGTGCTCGCTAGTTTATGGATGTAGCACTCACAAAGCGGGACGATTGTTGGCAATATTCGGCACGTTTTTGCCGAAAACAAAATCAAGTGGCTTATCAATAGGATTGGGGGGTCTAATGTCAATGAGTGAGGTTTTCATTGATTTTGCTTCATGTTGTCCGCTGCCAACATTTTTGGACAAACTAAACATACCGGTCTTTCCTGCTCTCCCACTGTAATAAAAGTGAAGCCAAACACCACAGTGGTATGAAAAAGTAGCTGAACCTTTTGGAATTTCTCACATTTCTGCATAAAATCACCATCAAATGTGATCTGATCTTTGTCAAAATCACACAGATGAAAATACAGTGTCTGCTTTAACTAAAACCACCCAAACGTTGATAGGTTTTCATATTTTAATGAGGATAGCATGCAAACAATGACAAAAGGGGGTAAAATAAGTAAGTGAACCATCATATTTAATATTTTGTGCCCACCCCCACCCCCTTGGCAGCAATAACTTCAACCAGATGCTTTCTGTACCTGCAGATTAGTCTGGCACATCAATCAGAACTAATCTTGGCCCATTCTTGTCTACAAAACTGCTGTAGTTCAGTCAGATTCCTGGGATATTCTGGCATGAATCGCTGTCTTTACATCATGCAACAGCATCTCAATGAGTTTTAAGTCTGGACTTTGACTTGGCCACTCCAGGATGATTATTTTGTTCTTCTTAAACCATTCAGAAGTTAATCCCGTCTGTGTTTTGGATCACTGTCTTGTTGCAGCATCCATCCTCTTTTTAGCTTCAACTGTCTGACAGACGGCCTCAGGTTTTCCTGCAAAACATCCTGATAAACTTTTGATTTCATTCTTCCACTAATGATTGCAAGTTGTCCAGGCCCCGAGGTAGCAAAACAGCCCCAAATCATGATGCTCCCTCCGCCATGCTTCAAGATGGGGATGAGGTGTTTATGTTGGTGAGCTGTTCCATTTTTTTCTCCACAAATGACGTTGTGTGTTACTCCCAAACAATTAAACTTTGGTTTCATCAGTCCACAAAATATTTTCTAAAAACTTGTGTGGAGTGTCCAAGTGCCTTTTTGTGAATATTAAACGATCAACAATGTTTTTTAAGACAGGAGTGGCTTCCTCCATGGAGTCCTCCCATGAACACCATTCTTGGCCATAGTTATGTCTATAGTTGATGTGTGCACAGAGATATGGGACTGTGTTAGTGATTTCTGTAAGTCTTTAGCAGACACTCTAGGGTTCTTTTTTCCCCCTGAGTATTCTTTGGTGGACGGCCACTGCTTGGGAGAGAAGAAACAATGCCAAACTCTCTCCATTTGTAGACAACTTCTCTGACTGTCGATTGATGAACATCCAGACTTTTAGAGATGACGTTGTATCCTTTCCCAGCTTCATACAAATCAACAATCTTTGATCGCGGGTCTTCAGACAGCTCTTTTGAGCCATGATGCACATCAGACAATGCTTCTCATCAAGACATTTCTTACCAGGTGTGTGTTTTATAGTGGGCAGGGCAGCTTTAAATCACTCATCAGTGATTGGGCACATAAAATTTTTGGTAAAAATTGGTTTCAATTGCTCTTAAGTCTCCTAAGGCAGAGGGTTCACTTACGTATTTTCCCCCTTCCATCACTGTTTGCATGGTATCCTCATTAAAATATGAAAACCTATAAATATTTGGGTGGTTTTAGTAAAAGCAGACACTATTTTCATCTGTGTGATTTTGACAAAGACCGATCCCATTTGATGGTGATTTTATCTTTGATCGCCGGTCTTCAGACAGCTCTTTTGACCGAGCTATGATGCACAACAGACAATGCTTCTCATCAAGATAATTTTTACTTGTAACTCTTTTTTTGATTACTTTAAACCACTCATCAGTGATTGGGCACACACCTGACTTAAAATGTTTGGTATAAAATTGTTTCAATTGCACTTTAAGTCTCTTTAGGCAAAGGGTTCACTAACTTATTTTCCCCTATTCTGTCATTGTTTGCATGCTATCATTAAAATATGAAAAGCTATAAATGTTTGGGTGGTTTTAGTTAAAGCAGACACTGTTTTTTCATCTGTGTGATTTTGACAAAGATCACATTTGATGGTGATTTTTTTTGCAGAAATGAGAGAAATTCCAAAAGGTTCAAATTAGGGTTGTTCCGATCATGTTTTTTTGCTCCCGATCGGATCCCGATCGTTTTAGTTTGAGTATCTGCCCATCCCGATATTTCCCGATCCGATTGCTTTTTTTTGCTCCCGATTCAATCCCAATCATATACATTTTGGGAATCCATTAAGAAAAAAATGAATAAAACTCAGACAAATATATACGTTCAACATACAGTATATAAGTACTGTATTTGTTTATTATGACAATAAATCCTCAAGATGGCATTTACATTATTAACATTCTGTCTGTGAGAGGGATCCACGGATAGAAAGACTTGACTTTGTATATTGTGACTAAATATTGCCATCTAGTGTATTTGTTGAGCTTGCACTAAATGATACTGAAGGCCATGCCCAAATGCATGATGGGAAGTGGAACCATTACTATGCATAGTGCTACCAATTGATACATCTTCTCTGCGTTGGGAAATAACGTAAGGTGTTGAGAAAAAGATCAATTGCTACCTTGCTTCCCCACATTGCTTCCCATGATACTTCTAATCGTAGGGAGAGAGATTGCAAGGCTTTAGCCAATTAAAAAAAGGCTCCAAAAGGCTGCCAAAATTCACTCTACTCAATTTACGCTTCCTTTTATCTCTCTATTTAGGTAAAACGGCGCCATTTCAGATTGAGCGCGACATTGCGTGAGTGGGTCGTGCAGCGCATGCATTAATTGCGTTAAATATTTTAACGTGATGCATTTTTTTAAAAATTAATTAACGCCGTTATTGGGATAAATTTGATAACCCTACCTTAAGCCTAAACTAAAGACTCTGGATAAGTGTAACATATTATGTCTGTAACGTTAAATACAATTAGAAACCATTTAATTAAAAAATATATATATATATTAAAAAAAGGCATGGCCGATATTTTTTTTGCCGATTCCGATACTTTGTAAAATACGTGATCGGACCCGATCGATCGACATCTCTAGTTCAAATACTTTTTCATACCACTGTACGTACGTTGTGTCCTATTTCCTCGTCCTAGCTTTCAGAGACCATATCTCCTGCTCTTTGCTGTGTGCTTTTGTTTAAAGCAAAAATACTGCAAACACTCTGAAAATGAGAGCGCCACTGCCACCCACTGAATGGATGGGCAATTACACGTTATTTTAGTACAGCAAAAAAATAAGTTCTGCGAGGTCACATGCGCCCAAGGGGCGAGGCTTTGCGCCCCACTATTTGAGAAGTACCGCTATAATGGAAGTTCTTGGGAATGTCAGTGTAATTTAATGCAAAACTACTGATTTAAGAGGTCAAGGTGCGTGCCTCAATTCAAGTCTCTTTTTCATCTCTTTTTGAATGTCTCATCCACGCCGACAAAAAGTGTGCTTCCATCCTTGATCCATTTTTTAAACAAGAATAAACTTGTGCAACCCTGCCCCTTTGAATTCATCCCAAAGAGTGTAAACCTTTTATCAAAATCCGCTGTTGTATTGTGAAATGAACATGGCCTCCTCACCTCATCAATTGCACTCGACGCGCTTCAAAAACACAGCACTCTATTGTTGTATTTATCTTTGAATCAGAAAAGCAATTAGCGCAAACAATGGAGGGACGCTTTAACTGGATAGTCGTCAAAAGCGGCAAAAGAAGCTTTTGTTAGATATAAGCAAGTAAATTAAACTGATTATGACGCGTGCGACAAACAGACGAGCGGTTCGAATGGAATTTGATGTCAAAGAAGAGCAAATCTAAAAAGTACTGCATATACCAACTTTGCCGCTGCCTACTGGCTTATTGTGCCACACTGCAGAGGTGTCGTTTTAATCACTGGAGTCACTGTGGCGTGGCACAAGTTGGCCTTTTTTAATTAGCACGCTGATTGAGCACAGTAAAGGACAGGGGATGCCTGCCTGCCCACGGCCCAGACGCCAGTCTCTCTGTGCCCACTCAGCACCCGCACGCTTGTGTGTGTGTGTGTAATGAGCAACATTCAAATGTCCTCAGCCCGGCAGGTCAGGAGAGGGAATGGAAAATCAGCACCCAACTTTATTTGGAGACTTATCAAAACAGTCGGATTACACCTTGTTAGAATCATTATTAGTCATGTTCTGCAGGTAATGGCAGTGAAAATGTCCATCATGCTCAGCGGTAATGAGCTACTAATTTATTAACATGACCGGGATAAAGAATTTATCATTTTATTAGCAATCAGAAGCAGACAATGAATCAAAAGAATGAAGACAAAAAGTGTGGGGTGGCTTAAAGTAAACACACCCACAATAAACATGATTAAAATTCCAAATGTAGCCGCACATAAAATTAATCCCCGGACACTTCATCCTCGTAGAACCTCTAATTAACTTTGACGAGGATGCACGCCGTCCCCCATATAACTCATAATGAAATGAGTCATTACCGAGAATGATTCTACTTTTATAATACATGTATTAACTTTTCATTGTTAGGATGACAACAGGTTTGTCTACCCGCCTCGAGGGAAACACACAAAAACAGCTTTATTTGCGCTGCTGGCCAAAAGTATTGGCACCACTGCAATTCAGTCAGATAATGCTTAATTTGTCCCAGAAAATGATAGCTATTACAAATGCTTTGGTCGTAATATCTTGATTTATTTTGCTTGCAATGAAAAAAAAAAAACACAAAAGGGAATTGGGGGGGGGGGGGGGGTCATGATTATTTTACACAAAACTCAAAAAATGGGTTGGACAAAAGTATTGGCACTAGGGTTGTTCCGATCATGTTTTTTTGCTCCTGATCCTATCCCGATCGTCTTAGTTTGAGTATCTGCCGATCCCGATATTTCCCGATCCGATTGCTTTTTTTGCTCCCGATTCAATTCCAATCATTCCCGATAATTTTTGCCGATTATATACATTATGGCAATGCATTAAGAAAAAAATGAGTAACTCGGACGAATATATACATTCAACATACAGTACATAAGTACTGTATTTGTTTATTATGACAATAAATCCTCAAGATGGCATTTACATTATTAACATTCTGTGTGAGGAAGATGCATTAATTGCGTTAAATATTTTAACGTGATACATTTTTTTTTCAAATTAATTACCACCGATATCGGGATAAATTTGATAACCCTACCTTAAGCCTAAACTAAAGACTCTGGATGAGTGTAACAGATTATGTTTATAACGTGAAATACAATTAAAAAACGATTTAATTAAAAAATATATATGGTGGAAAACACAGACAAGACTGAAAAAGCAGTTTCTGCTCTTGCACTCCTCTTAAAAAGAAACTGCTGGATTTTAAGCTAAACCAACTGTTGTGTTTGATAGAACAATATGTCTATATGCTGCCATAGCAGATTCATGGCACATTAAGCCCCCAAACTATTTTTAATTTTTCCGTTTTACCCTGAAATACCCCGTTTACAGACGTCGCGCAACCGCTTTTGTTTCAACCCAGCTATAAAACAAAGGTAATTAATTATATTTAGATATCAATAGGACGTGTCCCCCAAACTTCCCCGATTACATTGACGCTTATGGAGGGTGCTGCCATTGACGGACATGGACATCCAATTCTCCCAATCTTTTCTAATGGCTTTTACTTTGTTTTGTGCCATTGACTGGCATTATGGTCCATTCTATTGATAGACCTGAGTGGGGCTAAGATTTGTATCTCCACAGAGGAAAGACCCAGGTGTAATTTCTCCCGAAATTGCAGTTTCTAGTTATATTTATTATTCAAAATGTGTGTCGTTTTTGGCTTGGAATCAATCATTGATGTCTCATTTTTCATTTAAAAAAAAATAATAATAAAACGACTTTAAAAAATTATTCACTCACATATTTTAAACTTTTGAACAAATTATGTCACAATGAGAAAAATGGCATCTGTATCAAAGTCACGGATATCTACCTCAGAACTATCGCTTAATTGTATTCTTTTGTTACTGTCGCATTTTCTCCGGAATGTTAGATGATAATTCATCCAAACAAAAAAAAAAGTTGAAAAAAAAAAAAAAAAGTTTAAAAGGGTAAATATATGAAAAAGAAAATCTTGACCACTCCTTGATGTCTGCGATTTCTGCATCGCGACCCTTGTTATATGACCATGTTTCACCCATAAAATCCCCAAAAAATCCAGCTGTGGACATTCACAGCTGTGTCTTGACACTCAGTGATACATGCGACATTGAGTTTTTGGATCGAAACAAAGTAGGTACGCGATAATATCTCAAAGTCATGGCGTCTGTAATTCTGTTCTCGTGTGCTCTCACCTCCAGATAGGGTTTTGCTGTTTAAAAAATATTTTAAAAATAAAAATGCCCTCCTGCTCAAAATTTGTCTTCCCGCAGAAAATTGAGATTTTAAGCTTTCCAATGATGTATCACACATGCATATCTGACAAATTTCAAAGTTGGCTAAATCGGGGGTCTCAGAGCTGAACTTTGAGTCACCTGAGTGTTTTCCGCCATATATATTAAAAAAAGGCATGGCCGATATTTTTTTGCCGATTCAGATACTTTGAAAATGACGTGATCGGACACATCTCTTATTGGCACCCTTTGAAAAATGTGATGCTTCTTTAATTTGTGTAGTTAACAGCACCTGTTACTTACCTGTGGCACATAACAGGTGGTGGCAATAACTAAATCACACTTACAGCCAGTTAAAATGGATTAAAGTTGACTCAACATCTGTCCTGTGTCCTTGTGTGTACCACATTGAGAGTGGAGAAAAACAAAGAAGACCGAAGAACTGTCCGAGGACTTGAGAAGCAATATTGTGAGGAAGCATGGGCAATCTCAAGGCTGCAAGTCCATCTCCAAAGACCTGAATGTTCCTGTGTCTACCGTGCACAGTATCATCAATAATTGTAAAGCCCATTGCACTGTGGCTAACCTCCCTAGATGTGGACACAAAAGAAAAATTGACCAGAGATTTCAACGAAAGATTGTGCGGATGGTGGATAAAGAACCTCGACTAACATCCAAACAAGTTCAAGCTGTCCTACAGACCAAGGGTACAACAGCTGTCAACCCGTACTATCCGTCAGCGTCTGAATGAAAAAGGGACTCTATGGTAGGATACCCAGGAGGACCCCCCTTCTGACCCGGAGAAATAAAAAAGCCAAGCTGCAGTTTGCCAAAACTTACCCGAGAAAGCCAAAAATGTTTTGGAAGAATGTTCTCTGGTCAGATGAGACAAAAGTAGAGCTTTTTGGGGAAAGGCATTGACATAAAGCTTACAGGAAAAAAAACAAGGCCTTCAAAGAAAAGAAAACGGTCCCCACTGTCAAACATGGCGGAGGTTCCCTGATGTTTCGGGGTTGCTTTGCTGCCTCTGGCACTGGACTTCTTGACCGTGTGCTTGGCATTATGAAGTCTGAAGACTACAAACAAATTTTATGTGAGAAAGCTGGGTCTCCCTCAGAGGTCATGGGTCTCCCAGCAGGACAATGACCCAAAACACACTTCAAAAAGCACTACAAAATGATTTGAGAGAAAGCACTGGAGACGTCTAAAGTGGCCAGCAACCTGAATCCCATAGAACACCTGTGGAGAGATCTAAAAATGGCAGTTTGGAGAAGGCACCCTTCAAATCTCAGGGACCTGGAGCAGTTAGCCAAAGAAGAATGGTCTAAAATTCCAGCAGAGCATTGTAAGAAACTAATTGATGGATACCGGAAGCGGTTGTTCACAGTTATTTTGTCTCGGAAATATTAGGCTGAAGGTGCCAATACTTTTGTCCGGCCCATTTTTGGAGTTTTGTGTTAATTGATAATTCCCCCCCCCCCCCCCACTCTCTTTTATGGTTTTTCATTGCAAGCAAAATAAATGAAGATATGACTACCAAAGCATTTGTAATTGCAATCATAAACTGGGAGAAATTGAGTATTATCTGACAGAATTGCAGGTGTGCCAATACTTTTGGCCAGCAGTGTATATATGGTCACTTAATAATTGATACCAATGCAAAGGTAAATTGTGATTTTTTGCAGGTGCCCTAACCTGAAATTTTAAGGGCGCACAATATAAATATTCAATTTTTTACGAATTACAGGTCGATTATTTAGACCAGTGTTTTTCCAAACTTTTCTCAGTCATGGCACATTTCTACATAGGAAAAAATCTTGAGGCACACCACATACTAAAATGTTCCAAAATGACTTTCTCTACAGACTATTTAATTATAATTCATCTATATTTATACTTATTTAATATGATTTTTGATTGGACATGAAAAATTATGGAGTAGGTTTCGTTTCATCCCTGGTGAAAGTAAATCCATACGAAACAGCTTTCACTGCATTGCCTTGCCTTTGAGTTCTCAGTGTCAACTTTTATTTTTCAACACGAGTCATACTAGGGTCTTCATATGGGTCAGAATCTTGTCCGGGGAAAAGTTTGGATGTCAAAGTTATCAGTTTTAAAAACTTATCCATGACTGCCACCGCGACTTCCGAAAAAGTAATAATTACTGATTACGCTTCAAAAAAGTAATCTAGTTACTTTACTGATTACTTCATTATCAAAGTAACTAAGTCACTTTAAAAGTAATCTATCAGTTACTTTTTACCCATTTTTTCCCTTTGCCGCCTCAACATAAGAATTACAACAGAAAACTGTCATCACATGTAATTGACTTTCCGATGATTGAATTTAAAGGGGAAGATCAGAATTTTGCGCTGGCTTAGCCACTCCGGAGCCCTGAAACTAACAAATATCTGACAAACTGCTTGGAATTTGTTGAAATCAACTCCACCGACCAATTAAACCCCGCTAACTCTAAGATTAAGCCTAATGTCAAAACTTCTGAATTTCGGGTTATGGTTAACAGCATATCAGTGCCATTGTAAAACAATGCAAATTGAAGGCACAATAATAAACAACACACAAGTAGATTGTACAGTGCAATAAACACAAAGGTGGTGGCGGGCGCGGATGCGCGTGCAGTCGTGCACATTAACAACCCGGAAGTACTCCTCTCATCACACACGCGCTCAATTTGGCCACAAAATGTGGCGGTAACTCAGCACTTTACACTCAATCGGACTTACAACGCATCCCACAGATGCTAAACGAACAAATAACCTCACGCCATAAATGTGCAACACGCATATCATATAAACAAAGCTTGCCAACTTGGAGCGATGACTGCCCGTCGTTGCTACGGCAAAGCTATGAAACGGCCGCGCATGTAGGGGGTCCAACCTTTTGCTAATACCCTCCAGAATGAAGGAAAAATACTCATTTTCAATCATGGATATCCACAGATGAACACTCCCTCGCAACGTCTCAACACTCGGCGCGAATGTCCACCCGCCTCAGTCCCACAACACGTAACCCAAGACCAAAACAGGAAATAGCCAAGAGTTTGTCATGGAAACACGTACCGGGAACCTTTTATTTGAGCATTTTCTATTCAAAATGCTCTTCGTCCATGACTACAATCCTCTTCATTCTACATACGTTATGAGGCAATGAAAAAATGGTATCGCAGAGACACTAAGGAAACTAACTTTAATCAGATTACTGGTGTAGAAAAATGAACGTGTTAGATTACTCGTTACTGAAAAAAGTAATCAGATTACAGTAACGCATGACTAACTAACGTGTTACTGACAACATTGGTCACAAGGAAGGTTTTCAGTTGCGTGCGGGCAAGCGAGGTAATTACACAGAACTGCTGGGAATTATATCCATCAGCCACCTTGCTGTCTGTGACAATGTGGACCCCAGCAATTCTACTGTACATCATTTGATTAGACTCATCAAGTGTTGTTATACACGAAAGTATCCTTTCCATTTGTTCATATGTGACAACTGTCAATACTCCCCCGGCATTATATTCCAACACATTGTCATGGACAGCAAGGTGGCTGATAGCTAGAAATCCTAGCAGTTCTTGACACGAGCAATAACTCTCACCAGCACACGACCGAGAACCTTCCACCTACACCTTCCATCCTACTGCAGCTCCGCCTGACAACGTCCGTGTGCTGTTAACAAAGGCTGAGTGTCCTTCAAAATACCGTCAGGGGACATCTTATTAATTTTATAAATTACAGTGCCCGCCATAATTATTGTATTTATAATAATTATGTGTTTTTTTTACTTTTGATTTTTTTTTTTCTAAATAGCATGAGACCTTAATGGAAGAAAAGAGAAAAATCCAACCTTCAATACAAGTGCATTTATTCAGTGGCGAAAAAATCCCACATAAAAGAAATAATTATTTGACATCAAATAATGCGTGTCACAATTATTAGCACCCCTGGTGTTAATACTTTGTACAACCCCCTTTTGCCAACAAAACAGCACCTAATATTCTCCAAAATGTTCCACAAGATGGGAAAAGACACAAAGAGGGATCTTCAGCCATTCCTCTTTGCAGATTTTCTCTAAATCTTCCAGAGACCTGGGTCCTCTCCTTTGTACTCTCCTCTTCAGCTCATCCCACAGGTTTTCAATTGGGTTGAGGTCTGGGGACTGAGATGGCCATAAGAGGAGCTTGATTTTGTGTCTGGTGAACCATTTTTGTGTAGATTTTGCCATATGTTCAGGGTCATTGTCTTGCTAAAAGACCAAGTGATGACCCATCTTCAGCTTTCGGGCAGAGGGCAACAGATTTTGATTTAAAATGTCCTGGTTTTTCAAAGTATTCATGCTGCCATGCACCCTCCCAGGGCCTTTGGAAGCAAAACAGCCTGACAGCATCACTGACCCACCCCCGTACTTCACAGTGGGTATGAGGTGCTGTCTACACGCCAATAAGCTGTTTGGGAGGCATGCACGGAGAAAACCTTTCCTCACTCACAATCATAAACACAAACGTGTGGAGTTCGCCAAGCGGTATTGGGGCTTCAACTGGGACCGTGTGCTTTGGTCAGATGAGACCAAGATTGAGCTTTTTGGCAACAAACACTAAGTGGGTCTGGCATGCCACAAAAGATACGCATGCTGAAAAGCACCTTATACCCACTGTGAAGTATGGGGTTGGGTCAGTGATGCTGTGGGGCTGTTTCGCTTCCAAAGGCCCTAGGAACCTTATTAGGGTGCATGGCATCATGAATGCTTTGAAATACCAGGAATTTTAAAATCAAAATCTGTTGCCCTCTGCCCGAAAGCTGAAGATGGGTCGTCACTGGGTCTTTCAGCAAGACAATGACCCGAAACATATGGCCAAATCTACACAGAAATGGTTCACCAGACACAAAATTAAGCTCCTCCCATGGCCATCTCAGTCCCCAGACATCAACCCCATTGAAAACCTGTGGGGTGAGCTGAAGAGGAGAGTACAGAGGAGAGGACCCAGTTCTCTGTGTGATTTAGAGAGATTCTGCAAAGAGGAATGGCAGAAGATCCCTCTTTCTGTCTTTTCTCATCTTCTGAAACATTATAGAAGATTAGGTGCTGATTAGGTG
This sequence comes from Corythoichthys intestinalis, assembly GCF_030265065.1. NCBI lineage: Eukaryota > Metazoa > Chordata > Actinopteri > Syngnathiformes > Syngnathidae > Corythoichthys > Corythoichthys intestinalis. The sequence goes on from NC_080407.1 coordinate 13,216,139, forward strand.
TAAATCAAGATATTACTACCAAAGCGTTGGTAATTTTAATCATTTTCTGAGAGAAATTGAGCATTATCTGACAGAATTGCAGGGGTGCCAATACTTTTGGCCAGCACTGTAGACCTTAACATAACCCTCCATAATTATTGGCACCCCTGAAAAAGATGTGTTTTTTAGCTTCTAATATATATATATATTTTTTTTCAAATAATATGGGACCTTAATGGGAAAAAAAGGGAAAAATCCAAACTTCAATACAAGTGCATTCATTCAGTGGGGAAAAAATCCCACGTAAAGAAAAAAATTTTTGACATCAAATAATGTGTGTCACAATTATTAGCACCCTTGGTGTTAATACTTTGTACAACCCCCTTTTGCCAACAAAACAAGGTCTGGGGACTGAAATGGCCATGGGAGGAGCTTGATTTTGTGTCTGGTGAACCATTTCTGTGTAGATTTGGCCATATGTTTATGGTCATTGTCTTGCTGAAAGACCCAGTGATGACCCATCTTCAGCTTTCGGGCAGAGGGCAACAGATTTTGATTTAAAATGTCCTGGTTTTTCAAAGTATTCATGCTGCCATGTACCCTCCCAGGGCCTTTGGAAGCAAAACAGCCCCACAGCATCACTGACCCACCCCCATACTTCAAAGTGGGTATAAGGTGCTTTTCAGCATGCGCATCTTTCGTGGCACGCCAGACCAACTTAGAGTGTTTATTGCCAAAAAGCTCAATCTTGGTCTCATCTGACCAAAGCACATGGTCCCAGTTGAAGCCTGGGAACGTGTGTATTTTTGTGTGAGACCAAGATTGAGCTTTTTGGCAAAAAAAACTCTCAGTGGGTCTGGTGTGCCACGAAAGATGCACATTCTGAAAAGCACCTCATACCCACTGTGAAGTATGGGGGTGGGTCAGTGATGCTGTTTCGCTTCCAAAGGCCCTGGGAACCTTGTTAGGGTGCATGGCATCATGAATGCTTTGAAATACCAGGACATTTTAAATCAAAATCTGTTGCCCTCTGCCCGAAAGCTGAAGATGGGTGGTCACTGGGTCTTATAGCAAGACAATGACCCTAAACATATAGCCAAATTTACACAGAAATGGTTCACCAGACACAAAATCAAGCTCCTCCCATGGCCATCTGGAGGACCCAGCCTTCGCTGCTGCTGCTGCTCCCTCACTCCAGAACTCACTCCCAAAACCCATCAGGAACTCGGACTCATTACAAAACTTCAAATCACTCCTAAAAACCCACCTGTTCAAACTAGCTTTTCCCACCTCTTAATTCTTAATTCTGTCTTTGTGTTATGTTATGTAAAGCATCTTTGAGTGTCCAAAATAGCGCTATATAAGTTTGAGGTATTATTATTATTATTATTATTATCATCTCAGTCCCCGAAACTTGTTTTGTTGGCAAAAGGGGGTTGTACAAAGTATTAACACCAGGGGTGCTAATAATTGTGACACACATTATTTGATGTCAAATAATTATTTCTTTATGTGGGATTTTTTTCCCCACTGAATAAATGCACTTGTATTGAAGGTTGGATTTTTCTCTTTTTTTCCATTAAGGTCCCATATTATTTAGGAAAAAAAAAATATTAGAAGCTAAAATATTTAAATATTATAAATCCAATAATTATGGCGGGCACTGTACAACAAATATATAATTAAAAACGCGATATTGGCTAATTTCTCGCGGAACACCTGACGATCTCTGGCACACCGGTTTCAAAACACTGATTTACAGAAGTGGGTGGTAAGACGTTACCTTTACTTGAGTAAAGAAAAATGTACTTCTAAGAGTAGTTATACTAAGCTATAATTTTTTACTTTTACTTGAGTAGAAAAAAACGCTACTCTTACTCTGCTACACAATCGTCGTTACATTCTTCCTCTTTATTTTACTTATTAGATTTTTTTTTATTGTTTTTTTTTGCCAGTGATGCCAAGAGTAGAGACCTGCCTGGTGTATTAGAGGGGTAGCTCTACCGATTTCCCCAATGAGACGTCACAACAATAATCACAATCATTTGGTGTCTTTTAAGCACCGTAAAAAATGAAGTATTTGATATAGAGCACTCCCCTCAACATGACTTAACCCTTGAGAGTCGAAGGACGCGCCGGCGCGTCCTCAGCGCACACGTCGTCTTTGAAGCGCCCTCACGTTTTAATTACGTCACCCTTATGCCTTTGGTTGGTCTCGTTTTAAAGTGCGGAAGTTGCGGTTTACTCTCGTTATTATTTGAAGTCAATCGACCAACTAGAACGTGAGATATTGTCATTTAAGTTTTATAGTTTTATTGTCCTCTCAAAAAAACATTAAAACGCTGCATGGATCATTTGTTTATGTCTATATTTCCATCATTTCTTGTCCTTTTTCAAAACGGAAGCTCCATGAAAAAAACACAAATCAAACGAACCCTTTCGAAGTCACAGTGGAAGCACAAAATGCGTTTTTTTTTTTTTTAATAAATATAACTGCCGCGCGAGGTTCTACCGAACGAGAGGGGAGGAGTGTTCTGAAGCAGCGAGGTGGCGAGCGACGGCCGTTTGGTTCGAGCAGCGACTTTGTGTGACTTTGACAATGAACGGAAAACTAAATTTAGCGCAAGAAATTGTGCTTTTTGATCAACTTGAGGAAGAGGATGGTCCAAATTCGTCATCATCGTCTTCTTCGGAAGAGTCCTCGAGTGAATTTGAACACGTGGGTGACGCCATCGACGAGCAGAGGTAAGCCAACTCTCTTTTTTTTTTTTTTTATGATGAAAAAGTTTCTTTTGAAAGTTTCTTTTGATATTGCAAGACAAAGTTAATTTTGATGCAATAGAAGTGTGTGTTTGTGAATATAATAATAAAATGTGCATATCAGATCAAAGTCGTACGTGCACTGTGGGTATCCCAGGCAGGAATTTATAATTTGTGGTGTTCTACTTTCTATATGAAGATTAGGGATGTAGCACATATTCAGCTATGGTATTCTTTCTATTGTCATACATATAGATTTCCATTATTATTTATTGCTGTATATATTTTTATTTTATACTTTATTATTTTCATAAATACTGACTTTTTTCATGTACATTTATAGTGACAATGAAAGTAAAGTGAAATGAAAATGGAAGGGTGGAAAGAGGACCAACACCCCATGGAAGTGTGAGCTGTGTGATGTAGCCCTGTGTCTAATTCCAGGACGAAACTGCTTTTCAGAGTGGCAAGCCTGACAAAAATTTAACTTGTTTATTGTAAATATTTTTGAAAATACTTTTTTTTCCAATGTTATATATATATTTTTTTCCCCACAATCAGCATTCTCAATTTGTGTATATAAATGTGTGTTCAAGAAGCTTGATTGTGTGTACAGTTTTCATCAGGTGATGGGCCGCAATACCTAAACTCATAAAGAGATGGCCTCTAAACACTTTTTGTGTTAGATGGTATATATTTTTTCACTGTTCTTCACTGTTTGGTCTGCTGTATATAACCTGTTTTGACTAGAGCATGTATAAAGGCAAAAAACGCCTATGGCTATACCTGTTGTTTATGTTGAATTGTCAAATATAAGACTATTTATTCTAAATTTTTTTGGTTGAATGTTCATCCTAACATGTTGAATAAATATTACAAAGTTTCAAAACGGTTCGTTACGCATGTTTGGTTGTCAATTGGACATCAATATTAAAAATTTTGACAAAACGATTTTGGAATTTTTGGTCTTTTTGGGCCCAAAATGATGATTTATAATTGGTTAGTGAAGGAAACAACAGTTTGGACATGAAGTTCAAGGTGTCACAAAAAAAGGGACCAAACCAGGTCATCGTAAACAATTCTTTCTTTGAAATATAAAGGCAACTTCAAAGGCATGCAAAATCAGACAAAATAGACCCAGACCTTAAAGGGTTAAAAATGCAGATTTTAACTTCTCTCCTAGTTTCTATTTGGCACCAATTTATGGGACAAAAACGGAGATACGATCCTTTAAATTTCAAAATTATGACGGAACTCTTCTATATTCAAACAAGGAACTTTTTTCTCCAGCAGAGAGCTCTCATGCTCTTTGGCCAAATAATGCTTCATTTATGTAAATTTTGTTCTCTCGTCTGATTTCAATGATTTTTTTATTTTTATTTGTTTGTATTTCTTCGGCTTTAATTGTACAGTATCATTATAATAACAGTCCATATAGATAACCTTGTGCTAAGAAAAAAATACCATTGTTTAAAAAAAAAAACAACAACATTAAATATAAGGACGTTACTCACAATATTACTCATTACTTGAGTATTCTTTTTACCAAATACTTTTTTACTTGTACTTGAGTACATTTTTTGGACGACTACTTTTACTTTAACTTGAGTAATGTTATTTTGAAGTAATGCTACTCTTACTTGTGTCAATTTTTTGGCCACTCTACCAACCGCTGCGGATTTAGAGAGTCGCAGCTTGAAAACTGGAAAATCAATTCTGAAAAGTATGAATCAATGTACAGTCATGCGTTTTGTACAGCGCACTGCTATGCAACCTACTTGTTGGTGCAACTGGACTGGCCTCCTGGACAGGAACAGAGGGTTCTGACTCGGCCGGCAACTGAGGAGGAGGAGGAGGAGGAGGAGGAGGAGGAGGAGGAACGGTCACTTCAGCCTGTGGAGAAGGAGTTGGCAGGATAACAACAGGCTCAGAAACAGGAAGGCAGGAGAGGGGGTCCGATTCAGGTGACAGGAAAGCAGGAGAGGAGAGGGGTTCGCTTAGTGGAGTTACAGAATCCACCGAAGCAGGGAAAGGGGCGGAAGCAGGGGGATCCGAAGGAGAGGCAAAGGGGATAGTTACCGGCTCAACAGCGGGAGGAGGAGTGGTAGTCGGCTCAAAAGCGGGAGGCACATCTACGGGCAAGGAGGCTGAGGGTAGCACCATGTCAATGATGGTGGGTGCTTCTACCTGCACGGGTTGAGGAGGAGGAGGAAGAGGAGGTGGTGGTGTTACAGTCTCTTGAGATGGAGCAGGAGGAGCAGGTGGAGGAGGAAAGGTGGGGATCGGATCAAATGGAGGAGGAGGAACAGGCTGTGGACGAGGGGCCTTCGAAGGTTCTCGCATTCGGTTGATGACGTCCTCTGAAAGCTGCAAAGAAATGTTTAAAATCATATTCAAACAGTAGTTAGCAAGCAAATAGTCTCAACCTTACTATTCAATGAGGCACAGCGTTGAAATGAATGGGATTATGACTTTGGAAGTGACTCCTGCGAACTTCTAAAGTCTTATATAATGGACTTAAAGCGGTTCCATCTAAATTTAACACTTGTTTTGAGAACGTTCAAGTGAAGCTCGTCTTTAAAACATGCAATTGTTTCAAAAACAGTGATCAATCAGTTAACATAATTTTAGCTATACTCGCACAAGAAATAACTTCCCGATTACAGTACAGTCACAAAAACACTATCAACATTTAATCATCATTACTTTAACAAATGTTGACAATGTGCAACAGTTTCGAATGCAAGTGTGCGGTCACTTACCCTGATGCCCTTCACCACTGTTACATTGTCGTTCTCGTCTGACTCAAATGACACGCGCCGCGTACTGTTGTTAGCTCCCATTGTCCCTCCGCTGATCTAAAGTATATTCCGTATTTACATGTATTAATAAACACTTAAATCGAGCCGGTTTTTAGCTTTGTTTATGGTGTTTGGAGTTGTCAGAGGCCGCGCGCTGTCATCCCAGCTTCAACAGGAAACCAAGTTAAGAAAAGCGTCTCTTATTGGCTAACAGCGTCCACACCTCAACATTGAAGATTTCTATTGGTCGTACATTCTTATGAATGGGAGACAGTTTTAAAGAACCAGGACAACCGTAAATTAAAGTGGAAATGAAAGGATTATGGCTGGATTAGCCATCATTTCCTTTGGTAGAAATATCCATAAATTCCAAAGATTGATATTGTTTTTCTATTTTTCCAAATATCATTCATTTAAAAAGTTCAGAAAAAAAAAAAAAAGATTAAATCTGATTTTAGTAGCTCACAATGGAGTGTGATTGTTATAGGAGTGATTTGCAGTACAGCTCATTTGGTGAATACCAGTCATAGCAAACAATAACAAGCGATCATAATAACAATTGATTTTTTTTTTTTTAATATAAAAATACATTGCCTCGAATATGAGGCAATTATTTTGACGGCCCTGCAGACAGAATGTGAGGAGGAGTAAGAAGCAGGCGTAGTTTTGCCACGGATGACCTATTATAGTTCACATCCAAAACAACATATTGCTTCGAGCTTTGGAAAAATGCCCAGATTGTTGTCAGCTTCACTTTCCACCAAGGACCATATCTTTGTCCAGTCAGTGCACAAGAACATCTGTTGTTTACACAGTATTATGACTCATTTCAGTGTTACATTTCTTTCCCATTGTCTTTCGACAACAGTAAATAATGCTTGGAAATATATTAAACCCTCTACTGCTGCTTCTGAAGTCATGAAAAACATTTTGAATTTAAACAACGGAGGCATGTTTACAATTTGATCGCGCTGGGTACAATAATCCCAGCTCCAAAATGAAAAAGTGCAGCTATTGCTTGTTCTGCAAAGTCGTGCTGCCTTGCAAGATATCAAACTATAGCATAAATTCGATTTTCCCTGAGAACAGAGGCGATCATTATGGGTGACAGCTCATATGTCTTGTCTTCTAAACTGGATATATTATAAAAATAGAGTTGTTTACTGAAGTTTTGTTCTCAAAAACACACAAATTGAATCAAAATGATATTCTCAAGGATTCACATCCTTTAGGTTTAATAATATTTTCTAATTTAAACATCTTTGTTAGTGCTTGTACTGTAGTGACTCTTTGTATTGTAACAACTTACACTTTTATAATGGAGCAAATAAGTATTTAGTCAACCACTAATTGTGCAAGTTCTCCCACTTGAAAATATTAGAGAGGCCTGTAATTGTCAACATGGGTAAACCTCAACCATGAAAGACAGAATCATGGTGGAAAATAAGTATTTGGTCAATACCAAAAGTTCATCTCAATACTTTGTTATGTACCCTTTGTTGGTAATAACGGAGGTCAAACCTTTTCTGTAACTCTTCACGAGCTTTTCACACACTGTGGCTGGTATTTTGGCCCATTCCTCCATGCAGATCTCCTCTGGAGCAGTGATGTTTTGGGGCTGTCATTGGGCAACACGGACTTTCAACTCCCTCCACAGATTTTCTATGGGGTTGAGATCTGGAGACTGGCTAGGCCACTCCAGGACCTTGAAATGCTTCTTACAAAGCCACTCCTTTGTTGCCCTGGCTGTGGGTTTGGGATTATTGTCATGCTGAAAGACTCAGCCATGTCTCATCTTAAATGCCCTTGCTGATGGAAGGAGATTTTCACTCAAAATCTCTCTATACATGGCCCCATTCATTCTTTCCTTTACACAGATCAGTCGTCCTGGTCCCTTTGCAGAAAAACATCCCCAAAGCATGATGTTTCCACCCCCATGCTTCACAGTGGGTATGGTGTTCTTCGGATGCAATTCAGTATTCTTTCTCTTCTAAACACGAGAACCTGTGTTTCTACAAAAAAAAATTCTATTTTGGTTTCATCTGACCATAACACACAGGTGTCAAACCGATTCCAGAAAGGGCCAAGTGGGTGCTGGATTTTGTTCCAACCGATAACATGCAGAAAGTTTAACCAATGAACTTCCTGCTGAAACAAGCAGCACCTGACAAAGTTTAGCTGATTAAACATGTAAAAGATCTAATTGGTGAAAAGCTGTCCTCTTCATTGGTTGGAAAGCAAACCTGCACCCAATTGGCCCTTTCTGGAATCGGCTTGACACCTGTGCCATAACACATTCTCCCAGTCCTCTTCTAGATCATCCAAATGCTCTCTAGCGAACCACAGACGGGCCTGGACGTGTACTTTCTTCAGCAGGGGGACGCGTCTGGCAGTGCAGGATTTGAGTCCCTGGTGGTGCATTGTGTTACTGATAGTAGCCTTTCTTACTGTGGTCCCAGCTCTCTGTAGGTCATTCACTCAGTCCCCCCGTGTGGTTCTGGGATTTTTACTCACCGTTCTTATCATTTTGAGGCCACAGGATGAGATCTTGCATGGAGTCCCAGATCGAGGGAGATTATCAGTGGTCTTGTATGGCTTGTATTTTCTAATAATTGCTCCCACAGTTGATTTCTGTACCCCAAACGTTTTACCTATTGCAGATTCAGTCTTCCCAGCCTGGTGCAGGTCTCTGGTGTCCCTTGAAAGCTCTTTGGTCTAGCCATAGTGGAGTTTGGAGTGTGACTGACTGATGTTGTGGACAAGTGTCTTTGTTACCGATAATGTGTTAAAACAGGTGCCATTAAGACAGGTAACGAGTAGAGCCTTGTTAGACCTCGTTAGAAGAAGTTAGACTTCTTTGACAGCCAGCAATCTTGCTTGTTTGTAGGTGACCAAATACTTGTTTTCCACTCTAATTTGGAAAAAAATTATTTAAAAATCAAACAATGTGATTTTCTGTTTTTTTTACCCACATTCTGTCTCTCATGGTTAAGGTTTACCCATGTTGACAATTACAGGCCTCTCTAGTCTTTTCATGTAGGAGAACTTGCACAATCGGTGGTTGACTAAATACTTATTTGCCCCACTGTAGATATATTGTTTTACCCGTCTGCACCAGTTTTGCATGATCAAATGAATACAACACTGTAGCACATTGTGTTTCATATGTCGTGTTTTGTTTTTGTGACATTACACCTGAAAAGTACATTTCTTCCCGTGTTATCCCCCTGTGTCATTTGTCTTTGTTACACGAAGAAGCACAACTTAATTGTACGTTGCGTCCTTCTGTTTGTCTATTATCAATGGAAAATTGGGTTCTCACACACTGCAGTCGAGGCGCATTCCTCAAGGGAAACCCTCATCTCGGAATCTATTATTATCATAGATTACTTAATGAATAACTGGAGTATGCAGTGACGCCCTAGGGCGCTCTTTGAAAAGCCTCAGGCTGCATTGAATACAGAGCTTATATAATAGATGCACTACTGTAGTACAAGATAATAAACAAAGTCTTATTTGCGCATTTCAAAGGTCTTTTCGTACGAGATATTTCCGTAGATGCAAGTTTTTTTCTGGGTGACAAAGCATGTTTTTTTTTTTTTTTTTTTTTTTTTTTTGTATGACAACATGTCAAGATGAACAGCTTGACCTTGGCCCACTGTTATTGGGGACACAAAAGGCAAGGAGATTAGGTGGCCTGATGGGCAGAAGGCATCTGTGATAAGAACTTCAAAATTAAACCTGGACCAGAAGAACTTGACTCCTTTATTTATTTATTTCAAAAGAAAAACGTCGACGTCTTCTCTTTTTTTCTCTCGACTAGGTGAGGAGAGACATAAAGATGGGCGACAATCTTATCTCGTCATTCCACGGGCACATCAATCACAGTCTAGACCAGTAAAAATCGACCACCTCCACATCCACAATCAATGTCCTTTACTATTGTCACTGGTACAGCAAAGATTGTCAGAGATAAGACCAAGCAAAGCCTTCTGAATCTTCCATGATAGATGCTCTAAATGAAAGGCTATTAACTAACTGACAAATACTTGCTCCTCTGCTAGCTTTCCCTTTTTTCCAGTCCCGGGAGATATGAATCGAACTTCCTAATAAAGGAGGTTTCTTGCTGTGATCTGTTGATTCTGGCCAAAATCAATACTGCATTAAAACATGTGTCTGGACGCGGGGCTTAACTTGAGGCTCAACCAGTATATTGTCTCATCAATTACTATATATAGATTTTTTTTTTATTTTTTTAAATAGAAATAATTTGTTCATTAATTAATAGTTTTATTGTCAATTACAATATTTTTTTTGCATTTTGTTTATTTATACTTGATTTTTCAACATTATGAAGCAAAAAAGACGAATTATCGATATGAACTACAACTCCCATAATGCTCCGATATGATGCGTTTCCTGCTTCCGTTTTTTTTTTCACAGCTGTGTAAAATGGCTACTGACACAGGGCGATTCAGGGGAGCTGTCAACAAAAACAAAGACCCTTCCGGGCTTCTTATTTCTGTCATAAGGTATTTTTTGTGACATATTTTTATTCTATCAAGTGACCGATTGCAATTATGCACTCTGAGGCTTTTAGCGCGGACCGATGATCCGCTATCATTCTGATATGAAGCTGTCAGCATTGTCTTCCTGTTTGTCTCATCTATTTCTCATTTTAATTCGCTATAAAACGGTTTCATTGGCTGTATTTTTGATTGCATGTCTCACTCGCATCGTGTCTCCTCACGATAAATACGCTTTAGAGGTGTAATCATAGGCGGAGTTTGACTTTTGGGGCGGGGGGTGCACAACATGTTGATGACCCCAAAAAGCAGTGTCAGCAATAAAATTAACTTACAAGAATATTAATAATAATAAGATGACAATGAGCTTTTTTTTTTGTTTCCCATCATTCTTGAGGGGAATTCTAAATCAGGCTGCTTAGGCAATACTTTTGGCCAAGATCGTTATCCATTGAATTTGGTACGCCCGCCGGTGTCGTGCCAATGTAGTTACCCCAGTCCAAAATTGTATCCCCAGGGCGGAGCCATATGGAGGTAGATTTGTGTCTTTATTATTAAATCAAAAACAAGTTGCTTCAATAAAAAAGAAAATGTTGGCCCATTTAATTATATATTTTCAACCAAAAAAAAGTTGCTTCATCAAAAAAAAAAAAAAAAAAAAAAAAAAAATGGGTTTGAATGCAAAAATACATTTGAAAGTCAAAAAATTGCATGTGAAAGCTATTTTTCTTTGATTAATTTTATTTTATTTTTTTTTAGTCAAGATTGTTTTTTTTTAATAAAGTAATGTTGATTTGTGTTTGGGTCACATTTTGGCTAGGACATTTTTTTCTATTATTCAATCAAAAAATATGTGGCTTCAAAAAAACATAGATTTTAAAAAAGAAAACTCACTTCAATCAAAAAAAAATTCAATCATAGAAAAAAGTTTTTGAATGGGAAAAAATATTTGAGATTGAAAAATTTGCATTTGAACACTTAAATTTTCATTGAAAACATTTTCTTTGATTGAAGCAATTCTTTTTGTGTTTGGGCCATATTATGATTAGGACATTTGTTTCTAAATCATTCAATCCCCCCAAAAGTTGCTTCAATCCCAAAAATATTTTCAAAGAAAAAAATCCTTTTTAAAAATATTTTTTCTCTAATATAAAGCAAAGCAAATGACTGTCTAAGGTGCTCGAAAAATAATTTCGGCCCATTATAAAAATATGTTTTTTGTTCATTTTTTTGCAGTTTTATTGCTTTACAACTTTATATATATATATATATATATATATATATATATATATGTATATACACACACACACACAGTGGGGAGAACAAGTATTTGATACACTGCCAATGGGACCATTGGCAGTGTATCAAATACTTGTTCTCCCCACTGTATATATGTATAGGAAAGTCAATTACATGCAATGACACTTTTAGGCCACTGGGGGGCTGCCACCCCATGCCCCCCCCCCCCCCCCCCCGACCCCCACTTAAAATCTGCTTTTGGGTGGATGTAATTCGTTGTTTATGTTCTGTCAAATGTTAATTCCTGTTTGAAATGTTGTAATTGTGAGCTCATCGTCATATATATATTGTGTGTTTTATTTTACTGAAAGGCTTGTTTCGGCAATAGGATACTAGCAGAGCTGTTAACGACTTGCAGGGGCCCGGGGACAAGAGACCATTAGAGAGAGTGTAAATTTTCAAATTATTTAATTTGAGATGGAGAGTTAAATACAACAGACCGTAATGTGATGTGACACAATATAAACAATTTCCATCTATTGTCCTATGTAGGCTACATTACAATATAACTGAGAGTGCTATGCCTGCCTGCTAATCAACAAAACATTATGACTATAACATCCTGTGCCTGCCCCCTCCTCGTCCCTGGGGGTATCAAGCCCTCAAACAGTGATTCACCTATATTTTCTGACAGCAAAGTCATTTCTAACATCAGTGAAATCCAGTTTTTGAGCAAGGTAATGCTCAATGGAGAGCATGGCTAGGTTTTAAGCCTGCCCTGTGATATGGTGGAGCGTAGGTATTTTTTTATTATTTCGATTTTACTGAAGGCTCGCCGTCCTCGGTGATGGATTCGTATTAGCGTTTGCTATAATACACAGTGGGTTGCAGTGTTGTTTTTGGCAGCCATTTTAATTTTGGTCTTAGTTTTCATCTTTTGGACGATAATACTTATTAGTCTTAGTCATATTTAGTCATTTCAACATGTGTTTGTCTTCGTCTAGTTTTTGTCGATGAAAACTCTGACTAATTTCGTCTAGATTTAGTGGACGTCAACTCAATATTGTCGTCTGAAAAAATTTGAAAATTTACTCCAAAAATAATAAATGGTTTCCAATGAACATTGACAGACAAGCTCATGTTGTAGCATCTCAAATCTATCAGATGATAATACACACTCAGCAAGAAAACAGTAGGCTACATTATTTTCAACTAGTGATAACCGCCTGGACGCCACCAAATTTATGTAAAAAAAAGTTGTCCGAGAGTTTAGGAGGATGCTCGCCGTTAGCAATAGCCTAATGCTAATGTGAACGTGAATGCTATGCTAACGCTACAAGTTATATTTAGCACTCAGCACAGACCTTTAAATCCTAAAACAATATTGCATATTCTCTCTTACTGATAGAAGAAGACAAATCTTACCATGTGTGTCTTAAAACATGCAATGGGGAGACTGGAGAGGGCACTAGACTCATGGTTGAGTTAGGGGGGGTTGCAGCACGTCACATGAGTGATACAACCAGGCAGGCTAACTACACATAAAATGTCACACATTGTGAACATGCGATGAAAACTATGGTGCATTTTCATCACGTAGTGTAGCCTGGAGTGCGCCAGAGCGGGGTCAAACCATTCTCTGCTAAGTCAGAAGGGATGGGGAGCGTTGTGCAAAAAAAGGAAAAAAAAATATATTTGAAATATTTAATACGTTAAAGTTTTTAAGTATTGCAGTTTTATTTATTGTCATCATCATCAGTGTCATTGACAGTTACAAGATGTGATATGATTAACCCGAAGAAAAAAAAAAAGAACCGAAGAAAAAAGACAAGGGCTGACGGGAGAAGCATATGCTTATCAAGTCCCGTCCCCTTCAACCCTTCAAAGTCCGTCACTAAATCCACTTATTACCACCTAAAAAAATATAACCAGAATTAAGGGGCTTCTGACTCAACAAGACATGGAAAAACTTATGCACGCATTCATTTTCAGCAGATTAGACTATTGCAACGGTATATTTACGGGTCTTGATAAAAAATCAGTCAGGAAGCTGCAGCTTGTACAGAATGCTGCAGCCAGAGTCCTCACAAATACAAGGAAGCTGGACCACATTACACCGGTTTTGAAATCGCTACACTGGCTTCCAGTGAGTCAAAGGATAGACTATAAAATACTACTGCTCGTCTACAAAACACTTAATGGCCTTGGACCAAAATACATGCTTGATTTGTTAGATTCCTATTAGTGATGCACGATAATGCATTTTTCAACCGATACCGATAACCGATAATTTCCTCCTCATTCCAACCGATAACCGATAATGTCAAGCCGATAATTCTATTAAAAGATTTCTGTAAAATTTTAAAGTATACACAAAAGAAAATATTACTGTGCAAAAATATAATTTATTGCTCTTTTTTTCAACATAAAGTATGAACAAGTCGTCAATTCAAACATCTAAATAATGACAGATTGTCTGACATTGTGTAATGGTAAACCTTTGGCAACAATTACAGAGTAAATACCTAAGTTACACAAAAATGCGTTTAAAAGTAAGCCATTCCTAACATATATAACATTAATCCGCTGCAAAACACACCTCCTTAAAACTAGTCAGTTTTAAGTGTAAATCTATTGGCAATAAGTGAAATTATCTGCGATCGCTTCAAGTGTATTTCTCTCAGATTTCTTGGAAGAAAAATAGCTAGCTGAAAATAATCTTAACAGCCTTGTTTTAAGCAATACATTATTATACTTAATCCTAAAAAAAAAAAAAAAAACTTGAAGAAGGAAAGATTTTGAATAATATTTGTGGCTACAGAATATTGATTTAAGAATTTGATTATCTACTGTGACTGTAATTGAGCAGACAAATAAGTTAAATAATTAGAAAAGTGATTGCTAATGTTATATGCTTTGTTGCACACTGTGAAAATGATTACCTCAAAAGAGCGAGATGTCATGTACCCATTCTGCAGCGCTTTGTTTACATTTGCGGCTTTCACGACATTTGCGTTACAGCAGCTAAACTGCTACACGGCAGTACTATTTGGTCGGAGTTGGAGCTCGCATCCGCGTGCGTGTTGTTTTGTGCCTGAGTTTTATTAAACCGAAAATAAAGGCAGCGTTACAAAGTCATCTGACCGCTCGTCATTTCACATTCTGAATGCATTATTGACTGGCTGACTTCGTTTTCTCCATGTTTAAATGACCTTATAACCACTGTGCCGTCATGATAAGCTTGCGTACCGGACATCACTTTTTCATGAAGAATGGTGGTCGTATGAACTGCATTATTTCTTTTATCCAGGGCTTTAGTTCTCGGGTCATTAAGGTAAAAAAAAAAAACACGTGTCTCGTCTCGGCGGCGGCGGCAGCTACATTCGTACCGGATAATCCGCCCGCCCCGGCCGGTTCGCCGCCGCGTATTCGGGTCCTGGCTCTGCTCGCACGCAGTGGGGGAACGCTCGAGAAACCGGGGTGTTCGCCGGAGGTCCAGAGGCCGGGGAACTGGGCTCGGCCCGCCTATGGCGAGGCGGCGGCGGCCTGCCGGACTGGCCAGAGCGGCGGGCTCCGTCGGAAGACGGCTACTTGCCGACTATCGGTCTCCAGTAGTGCCGGTGTTTAGCCTTAGATGCGAATTTACCACCCGCCTTGGGCTGCATTCCCAACCAGCCCGACTCTGTATCGTCACAAGCCCTGTAGTTTAACTTAGTGTTTACAATAGCTTTAGCATTCCTGCTAGCAGCAGCCTCGTATTTGTTCCAAAATTTTTTATGATGCATTTTTAAATGGCTGCTGGGTTAGTGGTTTTGAATGAGGACGCGTTCTTTCTGCCTCGTGGAACTTATACGGTACATGTTTCGCAGATGGCGAGAGCGTCGTTTTTTCAGTAACAGCCGCCATAATATTCAACTACTTCTTGTCTTGTAACTCCGCCTCCTCAACCCCTCCTCCCTCAGGGGCTTCAGAGAGGGGAGGGGTTGAGGAGGCGGTGTGCTGAATTCTTTGGTTGCGCACATTTGGAGGCAAAATCAAGTATATAATTATCGGATTGCATTATCGGTTGAATTTTTTTATTATCTGGATTATCTGTGTGACGTCATAATTGCCATTATCGGCCGATAATTATCGGTGACCGATATTATCGTGTATCTTTAATTCCTATGAGACATCTCGACCCCTAAGGTCGTCTGGAACCGGTCTTCTGCATGTTCCAAGAACAAGAACCAAGCAGGGTGGGGCAGCATTTAGTTATTATGCTCCTCACCTCTGGAACAAGTTACCTGAACGTCTGAAGTATGCTCAAACTGTTAGCTCTTTTAAATCAGGGCTAAAAACCCTTTTGTTTAGAACTGCATATCCATAACTGTCTATATATTTCAATCTACTTGCTTTCTATTCCTCTTGTGCTTATCTCCTTTGCTGATTTCAATTATTATTAGTAGTAGTTTTTGCTTTATTTTTATTTATTTTTATTCTATTTGTTATTAAATGCGATTTTTATGTATAATTTTGTTTCCGATTTTGATTGTCTTAAATGTGATTTTTACTATCTTCATTTGATGTAAAGCACTTTGAATTGCCTTGTGTTGAATTGTGCTATATATATAAATTTGCCTTGCCTTGCCTTCAACCAAGGACGCACAATCAATACATGATAGAGTAGGTATTGTACATTGCGTTACATGAGCAGCTTTTTGTTTTTTGTTTTCACATTAATTTTCTTCCCAAAAGTTATTGATTGGCCATAGCACTTAGGTAATGTTGTCGATCAATTGTGAGTTCATTGATTAGGGTGATTGTCAGACTTGTGCAAGGGCGAATAGCCGAGGGAGTCATAGAGGCTCACTTCCGCCACAATCCGCTCAGATGGGTTAGTCTTCTTCCGCCCTGGCCTGGTTCCCGCGAGAGCAGCAGCACCAGCAGTGAGCCGAAAATGAAAAGATCTTCCACATCCTCGATCTGAAGAGCCGTCAAACATATGGGCCTCCACTTCCCCCAGCCATCCTCCGTATATCCAGACTTGAAGGTGTTGGCCGGAAATGGGCGTTGGTTCGATGTAGGTCGCATTGTTGAAAAAATTCTGTCCAGTGAACTCTGCGACCAGTTGAGCAACTCCATTGTACACAGATGTTACAGTTCAAATCAAGTGAACAGCATGCACATATGACAACAGTTAATGTTCTGCATTTACCGCGGGGCTTATTTTTAGGGCATGCAATGTTGTGACTAGTTTATCTTTGTCCCTGACATTCCTATAATTTAGTTGTTATGGGAACACTATGTTGTGTCTGTATGTGTGGCAATAGTGTTATAGTATTGAGGTTAATCATGGTAGTGACTCAGAATACTGTCCTTGTATGTCCTTTTAAAGGCAGCTAGTGACCCTATGCTGGTCAGTGCTGGGGCAATGGCAAACCAGAGGCGAGCGCCATTGTTAGGAACCAAAAATGATTTTAAGGTAATTCTGACTTTGCGATAAGTAAACAATCTGCTCCCTCTCAAGTCATAATTGGATTCCCTCACTTGGAATCGAATTTGTAAGTTAGATGAGAGACAATTTGAGTGGGCCTTGTACATCATCTGAACAGTTTTGAAGTGTATCAAATCATAAAATTTTAAAAGCTTGGATTTGATATAGAGCTCATTTGTGTGTGATCTGACTGGCGCGAAAGTATTTATCGAGGAGAACATATTTAATCAGACAATGATTTAAATAAAAAAGAAATATGTGAATGTAAAGTAAATTAAGGGTCATTCAGGGGCCCCTATTGTCCTGAGGCCGGGGACAACATACCGGGTTGCCCCCCGTCGACGGGCTTGCATACAAGTAACATGTTGATGATCAAGTCCGATGGTGTTTACATGATTTTGTGCTATTGAAAGCGATAAACGTCTATCCATTCGAGCTGAGGAATAAGAGTTAGGTAAATCCTTCCTTCCTTCTATCCAGGACTTTGTCCAGTAGTGATGACGTCCAGGACAGGGAGACAGAGAAGGGCCGTCTCGAGGAAGCCTTCGAGACGTGCGACCGAGATCTGGACCAGCTTATCGTGCAGCACTACGCCGAGCTCACTACTGCTATTCGGACCTACCAGAGCATCACCGAGCGTATCACCACCTCCCGCAATAAGATCAAGCAGGTAGGAAATCTAAAACAGTATTGTATTGAGCAACCTGACATGGGTACATCGCATGCAGGTGAAGGAGAACCTCCTCTCCTGCAAGATGTTGCTCCACTGCAAGCGGGACGAGCTGAGGAAGTTGTGGATCGAGGGGATTGAACACAAGCATGTACTGCAACTCCTGGATGAAATTGAGAGTATCAAGCAGGTGCCGCAACGTCTGGAGGCTTACATGGCCAGTAAGCACTACCTCCATGCCACGGACATGTTGGTGAGTGGGCATCTTTGTGTGTAGTGGAGCATCAAAACTTTTCTTAATGGTATATTACAGGCAACTGTAGTTGCTAGGATTGTACCTACCTCTAAGATCCCTTTCCAGTTATGGGTATGGTTGTATTTTTTACAGTACAGTTTATTGCAGTATAAAAACAATATTACCATATTTTTTTCTAACATGGTTTTCGGTGGAATAAGATAGTTGTCAAAAAGATTTGTACTTGTACACTGCTGGCCAAAAGTATTGGCACCCCTGCAATTATGTCAGATAATGCTCAATTTCTCCCATCACTATCATTTTACACAAAAATTCTAAAAAATGGGCCGGACAAAAGTATTGCTACCCTCAGTCTAATACGTGGTAGCACAACCTTTACACAAAATAACTGCGAACAACCGCTTCCGGTATCCATCAATGAGTTTCTTACAATACTCTGCTGGAATTTTAGACCATTATTGCTCCAGGTCTGTGAGATTTGAAGGGTGCCTTCTCCAAACTGCCAATTTCAGATCTCTCCACAGGTGTTCTATGGGATTCAGGTCTGGACTAATTGCTGGCCACTTTAGAAGTCTCCAGTGCTTTGTTTCAAACCATTTTCTATTGCTTTTTGAAGTGTGTTTTGGGTCATTGTCCTGCTGGAAGACCCATGACCTCTGAAGGAGACCCAGCTTTCTCACACTGGGCCCTACATTATGCTGCAAAATTTGTTGGTAGTCTTCAGACGTTATAATGCCATGCACACGGTCAAGCAGTCCAGTGCCAGAAGCAGCAAAGCAACCCCAAAACATCAGGGAACCTCCGCCATGTTCGACTATGGGGACCGTGTTCTTTTCTTTGAAGGCCTCGTTTTTTTCCCTGTAAACTTTATGTTGATGTCTTTTCCCAAAAAGCTCTACTTTTGTGTAGTCTGACCAGAGAACATTCTTCCAAAACGTTTTTGGCTTTCTCAAGTAAGTTCTGGCAAACTCCAGCCTAGCTTTTTTATGTCTCTGGGTCAGAAGTGGAGTCTTCTTGGGTATCCTACGATAGAGTCCCTTTCTATCCAGACGCCGACAGGTAGTACGGGTTGACACTGTTGTACCCTGTGACTGGAGGACAGCTTGAACTTGTTTGTATGTTACAGGAAGTTCTTTATCCACCATCCGCACAATCTTTCGTTGAAATCTCTCGTCAATTTTTCTTTTCCGTCCACATCTAGGGAGGTTAGCCACAGTGCCATGGGCTTTGCACTTAATGATAACACTGTGCACGGTAGACACAGGAACATTCAGGTCTTTGGAGATGGACTTGTAGCCTTAAGATTGCCCATGCTTCCTCACAATTTTGCTTCTCAAGTCCTCAGACAGTTCTTTGGTCTTCTTTATATTCTCCACGCTCAATGTGGTACACACAAGTACACAGGACAGAAGTTGAGTCAACTTTAATCCATTTTAACTGGCTGCACGTGTGATTTACTTATTGCCACCACCTGTTATGTGCCACACAGGTAAGTAACAGGTGCTGTTAATTACACAAATTAGAGAAGCATCACATGATTTTTCAAAGGGTGCCAATTAGGGTTGTTCCGATCATGTTTTTTTGCGCCTGATCCGATCCCGGTATTTCTCGATCCGATTGCTTTTTTTTTTGCTCCCGATTCAATTCCAATCATTCCCGATAATTTTTCCCGATCATATACATTTTGGCAAAAAATGAATAAAGCTCAGACGAATATATACATTCAACATACAGTACATAAATACTGTATTTGTTTATTATGACAATAAATCCTCAAGATGGCATTTACATTATTAACATTCTTTCTGTGAGAGGGATCCACAGATAGAAAGACTTGTAATTCTTAAAGGATAAATGTGACTTTGTATATTGTGACTAAATATTGCGATCTAGTGTATTTGTTGAGCTTTCCGTAAATGATACTGCAGCCATTCAACCCTAATGCATGATGGGAAGTGCAACCATGACTGTGCGTAGGGGCACCAATTGATATATCTTCTCTGCGTTGGGAAAGAACTTATGGTGTTAAGAAATTGATCAACTACTACCTTTCTTCCCCATTTTGCCTCCCACGTTAATTTTAATTGCTGAGAGAGGAAGTGTAAGGCTTTAGCCAAATAAAAAAGGCTCCAAAGGCTGTCAAGATTCTCTCTACTCATTATACGGTGCGTTTTGCTCTATATATTGTTAAAACGGCGCCTTTATAGGTTGAATGCGACAATGCGTGAGTGGGTCGTGCAACGCATGCGTTAATTATTTAACGTGATTAATTAAGAAAAAATAATTACCGCCGTTAGCGCAATAAATTTGATAGCCCTACTTTAAGCCAAAACTACTCTGGATAAGTGTAAGACATTTTGTCTGTAACGTTATATACAATTAGAAAACGATTTAAATAAAATATATATATATAAAAAAAAGGCGTGTCCGATATTTTTTTGCCGATTCCGATACTTTGAAATGACGTGATCGGACCCGATCGATGGGGATGCTGATCGATTGGGACATCTTTAGTGCCAATACTTTTGTCCGGCCCATTTTTGGAGTTTTGTGTAAAATGATAACGATTTAATGTTTTTTTTCCATTCTCTTTAGTGTTTTTTCCATTGCAAGCAAAATAAATGAAGATATTACTACCAAAGCATTTGGAATTGCAATCATTTTCTGGGAGAAATTGAGCATTATCTGACAGAATTGGAGGGGTGCCAATACTTTTGGCCATTACTGTGTATATATGTATACAGTGGTACCTCTACATACGATCGCTTCGACACACGAACTTTTCGACATCCGACGTAAAATTTGACTCGCCATTTGTTTCTACATCCGACGACATGCTCGAAATACGACGACAATGGCAGCACCGCAGACGAATGCACGGCGGATTTTCTTGTGTGACAAATCAACACTGGTTTCAGAAAAGCTTGGTACAGGTGGTGAAACAAGGAAAAAGTTGACGCTTACCTTCTAAATGAAGATGCAAATGACAGAAAAATATGAGCGTAAGGTGGGCATCCGTGAAATGGCTCAACAATACATCTCCACGGTCCTCCTCCGACCATCGTTCGCCAGTCTTTATAAGTTAAGCTGACAATTCTTATTGTGGTAACATCTCCAGAGAAATCGCCAACTTCGCCACGTTTTTATCATTTATTTCACAACTTATTGAAAACAAAAACACCTTCTGTCTGCCGCAGTTGACGGTGTTCTCAAGAAAGCATTCAGAGTGAAAGTGAAACTCAAGCTCACCGGTCTGTGTCTGGCACGTAAGCCCCGCGGTGCGTTCAGGGTCAGCAAAAAACGTCCGCCACATTAGAACCCGATTCGTTACATTAATACAGGAATTATTATTATTATTATTATTCCGATTTTGATTTATAATTTATTTGTTTTGCTATGTGTAATTGCCATTTGTAATAGTACCAGCAGTTTTTTTTAAGGATTTAGTGAAGGTTTTTGGGCTGTGGAACGAATTAATGGAATTATACTGTATTCCTATGGGAAAATCCTGCTCGACATACGACCATTTCGACTTACAAACAAGGTCCTGGAACGGATTAACTTCGTATGTAGAGGTACCACTGTATATATACATATATATATATATATATATATATATATATATATATATATATATATATATATATATATATATACAGTGGTATCGGCTGATACTGCACATCCATGTATCGGTTTTGATATCGGTGCAACACTAGTTGTTAATCCAGTTATTACAGGCATTTTTGACAAAAACTGACCTTACTTTCTATGGGAAAACTTGCATAGTTGTTGTAAGAATATATCTCTTCAATATAACATGAGATGATGGGTTGCTAATACCTTTCATAAAAGTTTACAAAAGTGAGATTCAAGTACAAAAATAGGGAGAGAGAAAAGCAGGAGAGGTTTTTCATCCGACACCACAGGGTTAAGGACTGCCTTTCAGCAGTGGCGAGAACAGACTGAATTCTAATTGTCAAACCATGGCGATAAGCCTCCCTTAAACACACACACACCAAATTTTATTTGCAGCTAATCCAACTCTTTCGAGGTAAGACCAAGGAAGGAAATTATATCTATGACTCATGAATATTTGGAGGTAGAGGTCTTGAAAAAAGTGTTCTTTTATACCTTTCCGGCAAGCCTTTCTAACAGGCCAGATCAATGAAATCAAAGTCCGACTGACTTTGAACTCTCAACTCCTTTTCAAAACGCGTCAAAGCGGCCGAGCGAGAGCGCGTTGCAAAGAAGTTCCGCCCGTGCTCAAAAGGATTTTCACGCTCCTTTTGTGCCTGCCGCCTTTCCACTTTTTCCCCCCTTGCACACCCTTCTCATGTAGATAACTCCGTTTCAGCAGACTAATTATTTCCAAAGTCGGAGGGAAGGATGTGTGGGGGCGTCGGCAGAAAAACGACATCACAGAATCTGTTGTTTCAAACGAGGGTGGGCACACCTGAGTGGCACAAACTGCTTAAAAGCTACAGAATAGTCCTTGAGTACCATGAGAGCACACCTGGAAAAAAACCATCAATGCTTGTTTACATCCAAACAAACAGCCAAAGGATATTTACATGAAAATGTTATGCTTTTTGCATGCCTGATAAAGCTATAGAAGATTATTTGAAATTGTTGGTAAAATACTGGCAGCCTTGAATGCTACAATTTCACAATGAAAAAATGGGGAAATCGTAAAATGCAGAATGGTATAGTGCTTCTTTTCCGTAAATGTTACAGTATATACATATACAGTGGGGCAAATAAGTATTTAGTCAACAACCAATCGTGCAAGTTCTCCGACTTGAAAATATTAGAGAGGCCTGTACTTGTCAACATGGGTAAACCTCAACCATGAGAGACAGAATGTGGGAAAAAAAACAGAAAATAACATTGTTTGATATTTAAAGAATTTATTTCCAAATTGGAGTGGAAAATAAGTATTTGGTCACCGACAAACAAGCAGGATTTCTGGCTGTCAAAGAGTTCTAACTTCTTCTAACAAGGTCTAACGAGGCTCCACTCGTTACCTGTATTAATGGCACCTCATTATCGATATAAAAGACACCTGTCCACAAGCTCAGTCAGTCACACTCCAAACTCCACTATGGCCAAGACCAAAGAGCTGTCGTGGGACAACAGAGAGCAGAAACTGCTTTTTTAGTCTTGTCTGTGTTTTCCCCCAAATATACAGTGGGGCAAATAAGTATTTAGTCAACCACTCATTGTGCAAGTTCTCCCAATTGAAAATATTAGAGAGTCCTGTAATTGTCAACATGGGTAAACCTCAACCATGAGAGACAGAATGTGGAAAAAAAAAAAAAAAACAGAAAATCACATTGTTTGATTTTTAAAGAATTTATTTGCAAATCATGGTGGAAAATAAGTATTTCTTCAATACCAAAAGTTCATCTCAATACTTTGTTATGTATCCTTTGTTGGCAATAACGGAGGCCAAACATTTTCCGTAACTCTTCACAAGCATTTCACACACTGTTGCTGGTATTTTGGCCCATTCCTCCATGCAGATCTCCTCTAGAGCAGTGATGTTTTGGGGCTGTCGTTGGGCAACAGGGACTTTCAACTCCCTCCACAAATTTTCTATGGGATTGAGATCTGGAGACTGGCTAGGCCACTCCAGGACCTTGAAATGCTTCTTACGAAGCCTCTCCTTTGTTGCCCTGGCTGTGTGTTTGGGATCATTGTCATGCTGAAAGACCCAGCCACGTCTCATCTTCAATGCACTTGCTGATGGAAAGAGATTTTCACTCAAAATCTCTCGATACATGTCCCCATTCATTCTTTCCTTTACAAAGATCAGTCGTCCTGGTCCCTTTGCAGAAAAACAGCCCCAAAGCATGATGTTTCCACCCCCATGCTTCACAGTGGGTATGGTGCTCTACGGATGCAATTCAGTATTCTTTCTCCTCCAAACACGAGAACCTGTGTTTCTACCAAAAAGTTCTATTTTGGTTTCATCTGACCATAACACATTCTCCCAGTCTTCTTCTGGATCATCCAAATGCTCTCTAGCGAACCGCAGACGGGCCTGGACGTGTACTTTCTTCAGCAGGGGGACACGTCTGGCAGTGCAGGATTTGAGTCCCTTGCGGCGCATTGTGTTACTGATAGTAGCCTTTGTTACTGTGGTCCCAGCTCATTCACTCATTCACTAGGTTCACTAGATTTTTGCTCACCGTTCTTATCATTTTGACACCATGGCGTGAGATCTTGCATGGAGCCCAAGATCGAGGGAGACTTTCAGAGATCTTGTACGTCTTCCATTTTCTAGTAATTGCTCCCACAGTTGATTTCTTTACACCAAGCGTTTTACCTATTGGAGATTCAGTCTTCCCAGCCTGGTGCAGGTCTACAATTTTGTCTCGGGTGTCCTTCGACAGCTCTTTGGTCTTGGCCATAGTGGAGTTTGGAGTGTGACTGACTGAGTTTGTGGACAGGTGTCTTTTATACCGATAATGGGTTAAAACAGGTGCCATTAATGCAGGTAACGAGTGGAGCCCGGTTAGACTTCGTTAGACCTCGTTAGAAGAAGTTAGACCTCTTTGACAGCCAGAAGTCTTGCTTGTTTGTAGGTGACCAAATAATTATTTTCCACTCTAATTTGGAAATCAATTTTTTAAAAATCAAACAATGTGATTTTCTGTTTTTTTCCACATTCTGTCTCTTATGGTTGAGGTTTACCCATGTTGACAATTACAGGCCTCTCTAATCTTTTTAAGTAGGAGAACTTGCACAATTGGTGGTTGACGAAATACTTATTTGCCCCACCGGATTAGCCCGCTCTCATTGGTATGGAGCAGGTCAATAGGGATGGCATGCAAACACAGAGTGTAGTGAGTGTGAGGAGAAAAAAAGGCTGCCTTCAGTATTACCGTACCGGTAAATGGTATCGGCTCCCATACCACCATTTTGGGCCGGATCGGCCCCCCCTGCCAATACTGGTATCAGTGCATCAGTATTAACAGCTGCCAAATGAGGAAATTTGCTGATGTTATGCATCCTAATTTATCCTGGTCTCGTTCAGGTGTCTGCTGTGGAGTCGCTTGAGGGCCCCCTGCTGCAGGTAGAGGGCCTTGGCGACCTCCGCCTGGAGCTCCACAGCAAGAAGCTCAATATCCACCTGGTGCTCATTGACGAGCTCCACCGTCACCTCTACATCAAATCCACCAGCCGGCTGGGGCTCAAAAACAAGGAAAAGAATGCTGCCCGCCTTCCCGGGTAATGTGTTGTCAGTAGTTTAGGTCTACTTTAATCAGTTCTTCGTGTGTAGCTCGGTTCCATTAGTACACCAGACTGCTTGTCCAATTATTGTGCATTCATAGAAATCCATCTCACATCTCATTTGTGTGGTCCGAGGTGTTTCAACACCTTTTTTCTGTGTGCCAATTGTGTCAAAAAGTAGTGTGCCTTCATTACAAGTTCAAACGGGTGCCAGTTGGCAATTATTTCTTGTCTGGACACCAGGCCAATTAGAGACACAAAAAGTCTATTTCGATATATTTTCCTGAAGACCGTGTGAAACTGTGCAATCGTGCAATCATTTTCTTCAACTAAGCGCTACGATTCCATATCCGGCGATGAAACATTAAGGCAAATGCGGCGCAGCCACTTTGTTTTGTTTACACTTTTGTGTCGAGGCGCCGTGTGTGTGCACTCGCAGTAATTACGGTGGTTGTGGGTCAGCGAGGTACAGTGATTTATTACCCGGATCAACCGGTGACAGGCGCCGGCCTCCCTAACAACAAACCCACCTTTCGCACACCCCGCTCACTTAGTTTATGCCGCCTGGACTTTAAAGGGCCAAAATTGCTCCCACCTCCGGCTTAAGGTGTGAAAAATAACTCATTGGGAAGCAGTCGCCGTTCCCCCACACAGATACAATGCGTCGGGGTTAAACAATAGATTAATAATATTAGTGTAGGGCTCGGTTTGTTTTCCGCGTTAACACGCCGCTTCCTGTGTCTGATTTTGTGCTTTTCAGCTCTGCGGGCAAAGACGCTTCTCCCATGCCGCCGTTGGACATCAGCGGGCTTTCCACGCCGCGCAAACTACTGGATTCCTCGCAATTCAGCACGCCGGGATCAAGCAGTGGTACAAAATATGTGTTTAATGACATCATGTGTCAAATACAGCATGCAGTGGGGCAAATAATTATTTAGTCAACTACTAACTGTGCAAGTTCTCCCACTTGAAAATATTAGAGAGGCCTGTAATTGTCAACATGGGTAAACCTCAACCATGAGAGACAGAATGTGGAAAAAAACCCAGAAAATCACATTGATTGATTTTTAAAGAATTTATCTGCAAATAATGGTGGAAAATAAGTATATGGTCAATCCCAAAAGTTCATCTCAATAATTTGTTATGTACCCTTTGTTGGCAATAACGGAGGCCAAAAGTTTTCTGTAACTCTTCACAAGCTTTTCGCACACTGTTGCTGGTATTTTGGCCCATTCCTCCATGCAGATCTCCGCTAGAGCAGTGGTGTTTTGGGGCTGTCGTTGGGCAACACGGACTTTCAACTCTTGAGATCTGGAGACTTGTTAGGCCACTCCAGGACCTTGAAATGCTTCTTACGAAGCCACTCCTTTGTTGCCCTGGCTGTGGGTTTGGGATTATTGTCATGCTGAAAGACCCAGCCACGTCTCATCTTCAATGCACTTGCTGATGGAAGGAGATTTTCACTCAAAATTTCTCGATACATGGCCCCGTTCATTCTTTCCTTTACAGAGATCAGTCCTCCTGGTCCCTTTGCAGAAAAACAGCCCCAAGGCATGATGTTTCCACCCCTATGCTTCACAGTGGGTATGGTGTTCATCAGATGCAATTCAGTATTCTTTCTTCTCCAAACACGAGAACCTGTGTTTCTACCAAAAAGTTCAATTTTGGTTTCATCTGACCATAACACATTCTCCCAGTCCTCTTCTGGATCATCCAAATGCTCTCTAGCAAACCACAGACGGGCCTGGACATGTACTTTCTTCAGCAGGGGGAC
The DNA here is from genome assembly GCF_030265065.1 of Corythoichthys intestinalis. Lineage (NCBI taxonomy): Eukaryota > Metazoa > Chordata > Actinopteri > Syngnathiformes > Syngnathidae > Corythoichthys > Corythoichthys intestinalis. The sequence goes on from NC_080407.1 coordinate 13,242,856, forward strand.
ACATCTGGCAGTGCAGGATTTGAGTCCCTGGCCGCGCATCGTTTTACTAATAGTAGCCTTTGTTACCGTGGTCCCAGCTCTCTGTGGGTTATTCACTCGGTCCACCCCGTGTGGTTCTGGGATTTTTGCTCACCGTTCTTGTTATCATTTTGACGCCACGGGGTGAGATCTTGCATGGAGCCCCAGATCGAGGGAGATTATCAGTGGTCTTGTATGTCTTCCATTTTCTAATAATTGCTCCCACAGTTGATTTCTTTACACCATGCGTTTTACCTATTGCAGATTCAGTCTTCCCAGCCTGGTCAGGTCTACAATTTTGGCTCTGGTGTCCTTCGACAGCTCTTTGGTCTTGGCCAAAGTGGAGTTTGGAGTGTGACTGACTGAGATTGTGGACAGGTGTCTTTGATACTGATAATGAGTTAAAACAGGTGCCATTAATACAGGTAACGAGTGGAGCCTTGTTAGACCTTGTTTGAAGAAGTTAGACCTCTTTGACAGCCAGAAATCTTACTTGTTTGTAGGCGACCAAATACTTATTTTCCACTCTAATTTGGAAATAATTCTTTAATAATCAATTCAATCTTTTCAAGTAGGAGAACTTGCACAATTGGTGGTTGACTAAATACGTATTTGCCCCACTGTATGTTTGAATGAAGTTTGTGACCAGGCTGGTATTAAAGACATTAAAGACACCATTTGCATGACATAATGGGTTGTCATTGACTGTGGAGGAAGTTTGCCTCATTTCTTGCAAGACATTTGTCACAACAGCCTCAGCTGCCGCCATCATCATAGTATACGTTTCCCTCACCAACATCATAATCATCTTGTCCGCCTTTATCTGCGTCGTTTGTCATCAGTCGTCACTGTCATCGCAGCAGGGGGTAGCGGCAGCGTTGGTAAGCGGGGAGCATTTGTAACGCTCAAACTGGCAACTGGTGCTGATAATGCACACAAACAAAAATGGGAATTTAATGAAGAAAAAAACATCAAGAGAGCAATAAGTTTTTGTCACGGATGCCTGGATTTTTATCTGTTTCTTCCTTAAAGGGAAGTTAAGAATTTTTGACATAAGGCTTAGTCTTTGAGTTGGCAGGGGTTTAATTAGCCAGTTGAGTTTATTTCAACAAATTTTATACAGTCTGTATGTTATTTGTTAGTTTCAGGACTCCGGAGTGGCTAAGCTAGTGCGAGTCAATGGTCCCATCTTAGCATTCCAATAAAAAACAATGTATGCACTAAGCACGCATGAGAATCTCCGATGACCCATGCAAGATTGGAGTACAGATAATAATACATTTTATTTATAACGCACTTTACATTTGAAAACAAATCTCAAAGTGCACATCGCCAGAAAAAAATAAAATAAATAAAAAGACTAAGAATAAAAGAGGAAAAGCAAAACAGATAAAATCAGATACCAATCAGATAAAAATAAGATAGTCAAATAAAATTAGCTAGAATAAGCTTTTTTAAAAAGGTGAGTTTTTAGTCCTTTTTTAAATGCATCCACCGTCTGCGGGGCTCTGAGGTGGTCTGGGAGGGCGTTCCACAGACGGGGAGCAGCAGCTGCAAAGACCCTGTCGCCCATAGTCTTGAGCCGAGTCCTGGGCGGGAGTAGACGGTGCTGTTGGCCTGACCGGGTTCTAGCTGAATTATGTGATGTGAGGAGTTCGGTGAGGTAGGTGGGGGCTACACCGTGTAGACAGTGATGGGTGTGAAGGAGGATTTTGAATTCAATACGGAGGTGAACAGGGAGCCAGTGTAGGGTGTGAAGGATGGGGGTGATGTGCTCGTGTTTACGCACCCTCATCAGGACCCTGGCAGCGCTGTTTTGGACATACTGAAGCCTTTGTAGGCTCTTGCCAGGGATCCCGATGAGGAGTGCGTTACAATAGTCCAACCTAGAGGAGATAAAGGCATGGACGAGTCTCTCTGCAGCAGGACGGGAGAGAGATGGCCGGAGTTTGGCAATATTGCGGAGGTGAAAGAAGGAGGTTTTGCAAATGTAATTGATGTGATTGTTAAAGCTAAGATGGGGGTCAAATCTGACTCCCAAATTAGTCACAGAAGGGGAGAGGGAAAAATGGAACCTGCTGAGCATAACTGCTTGTCGCACTGCCGACAGTGCGGGTGGGCCCGCTGCAGGGTCGTCAGCCAGGAGCCACCCCTCATCAATGTTTCACCCTTTTCATCCCAGAATATCTCCGGGTGGTGGGGCAGTGACAGGGATGTGAACCTTCCACTCCCTGCAGCTGGTTTATGGGCAAGGCCCCAAGGGACTATGCATGGTAGGGCAGTCCAACTCCCTGTGTCAAACGCAAGCCTGACCACATACCAAGCAAACACGGAGGTCCTAAGCTCCTTGTTTCCTCCACGCTCTATCTTTCCCCCAGAGCCAGAAGCTGTCTTGCTCTGCTTCATCTGCCAGGTCCTTCAAGGCTTTCCTCAGTCTCATTCCCATGATTCAGAGTTACACCATGAGCTGCTGGGTGGAGGTTGCTGTGAAGCCTCTGCACCTTACATCTGCTGGTAAAACTGTTGCCTTCCAACCTACTTGGCAAGATGCAGTCGAAGGTGGTGTCCATCCCCTCTTCACATGGAACTATTAGCTCCGCCAAGATGACTGTCCTCATGGGAACAGACCAAAGGACAATGTCCAGCCAGAGTGTGGTGGATGTAATGACTCCGGGGAATGTGACTTGCCGGTCCAAGTCGGCTCTCATGTTCCACTCTTCTCCAGGGTAAAGTAGGGACCACTGTTTAGTGCTGCTGCTGTGCCTCTTGGCTCCTTGCTGGATGAACTGGATCCTCTGGTGTGATGTTAGCGGGCTGGTGTTGTTAACTTCGGCCAGCTTGCGTAGGACTTTATCATGGTGCCACCTGAACCGGCCTTGTGTCAGTGCAGCCTTGCAGCCAGAGAGGATGTGTTGCAGACTCAGGTTGCTGGAAATGTGTCGTATGTGGCTCTGATCATGAAGCTCAGCCTTGCTTGGGGCATCCTCCACATGTCGGCCCATGAGATAGTTCTATTGACAACAGCCTCCCAATTCGTCCATCTTCCTTGCCGTTGTTGGCTGACAGCTTTGATTTTGTAGCTCTCTTCTTCGAACTTGAAGAGTTTGGAGCTCACCAGGTCTTTATTTCCGTCCTTGAAGCCTTGGAACACGTCTTTGGTGTAGGACCCAGGCCGAAGCCACACCGGCCTTGCTGCTGAAACCCAATCATTAGTGTTGGCTATGTTTTCAGGATAAAGTTATTCAATTTTGCATGTCAATAATTGTAGTATGAACAGCAACATTTGTAATCCAGCAGCTCTGCAGGGAGCAGGCTATCTGGGCAAGCAGGGCGGAGTGATATCACATCAGTTTTTTTTCACCACTGATTTTATTTGTTTTTTGTGGGAATGAAAGGGACTCCTCAGCAGACTGAGCACAAGTGGCCAAAGCACTCCTCTCTAAAGTGGTCGCATTACGCATCGAAAAGAATAGTCCCGCAGAATGAAATGAATTAAGTTAGTTTGGTGTCACATTGTTTTGGCCTCACGGGTGTTTCGAACAATGATTGGCATTTTGAATTTATTTGACTCTGTTTGATCCGTTAATATCGTTTTTTTACTGGTTTGCTAAGATGTTACTGGTATGCTAAGCAGACAGGGACCATTGACACGCACTAGCTTAGCCACTCCGGAGCCCTGAAACTAACAAATAACTCACAAACTGCACGGAATTTGTTGAACTCCATCGACTAATTCAACTCCCGTTAACTTGAAGATTAACCCTAATGTCAAAAACATTTTGTTTTCCTTATTATTAGCGTATTGTGCACTTCCATTGATGACAATCCATTTGCTTACTCATTGCCAGCCCCTTCCACTTCAATTTGATTTGACGTCTATCGTTATTTTCATTCGATGCGGCAGCCTTGCAGGCCCGAACGTTAAAAGCTAAGCGGCAGATTTGTCCAAATTATTCAAAGAAATCGGGCAATCAGCAGGCCCACAGGCAATAAAGTGCCTGGACGCTGGCGCGCTAACAGCTGCGGTCTGCGGCGCAACATCCCACCTCTGTCAGTGGCTTAAGCGTGCCATTTTGCTTAATAGCATTAGAGCACCTCGTTTGTAGCTAGTAATTGTCATAATTATTACACAAACTACGAGTGGAACGGGGAGACAAGGCAAAGGCGACCCAAAGTCCATTAACTTGCCATAAACATTAACTCCCCGAACGTGCGCATACGGGGAATTGGGACGCCTCTTCTCGTGAAAATTGGAGCCTCGCTTGCTCTCAGTTGCGCCACTAATTTGGTTAACTAATATTACACTCTGTTTTTATGTATTGGCTTTGGTGCGTTGCGTTATTAAAAAGCTCCTCCTGTGTTTTGTTGGGTCTCTTTTATTGCAGCGTGCCTTATAAAAGTGCCTCGAGATCAACTTCCCAACAGATTGAATCTGAATGGTAGTACATCTGAGAGGCCTCTATTGTCTATTCAGAAACACAAATAAAGAAAGATGAAAGGCACCGCAGAGATTTTTTTGTTTCTACTTGTTTCTTGCTTTTTTTAAGCTGTTCTTGTTTCTACTATAGTCCGTGAACTTCAACAAGACGTGCGGGAGTCGAACCAATTAGACCTCCCGGAGGTGGACCCGGAGGAGAACAGCGCGGAGTTCATGGGCATCCTCATAAAAGTACACGCAAGAAAGATAACGGGGTTGACCCACTTAATTGTTTTCTCTTTACATACGGCTAACGTCTGATTTTTTTTCCTCAGGCGCTGGCCAAGCTGAAGAAGATCCCAGAGACCATCAAAGCGATCATGGAGCGGCTGGAGCCAGAGCTTAAGCAGATAGCAAAGAGGTCCACCACACAGATCGCGGACCATGCCTACCAAAGAGGAGAGAACCTGGTTCAGGAGAGCCAACCGAGGTACTGTAAGCAGAAAATGTCTTTGAAAACTAGTTTGTAATTGACTGGCAGCCAGTCCTGCCTCACTTCAGAAGATGGCTTGATATAGGTGGGGTTTTTTTGGCAGACGTTTGAACTTTCGCTTTAGTATTAGTCTTTGTCATATTTTAGTATTTTCAAAATGTTTTAGTCCAAAAATAAATAAAGGTCTCCAATAGGGCTCCAGCTATCGAATATTTTAGTAGTCGATTGATCGATGGACTAGTTAGTTCAAATAATCGAGTAATCGGATAAGGATCATAAAAAATTAAAATACCTGAGCTGAGCCTCAAACAGTATAAATTTTAAAAAATGAGGATCTATGTAAAACAAAAGAACAATTGGCTAACTTGCATAGAAAAAGTCCACTAGCTTAAATGTTATAAAATGCTAAAGTTTTTTCACAGTGCTCTAAACAAATGGTTCAGACACATATTCCCACAAAAAAGGCTAATTATACCTATAAACTAAATTATGAATACATTACAAAAGTTTAGCTCAAACAAAAACTTAGCTTACGTTGGTCTTAACAGGGAGCAGTTGGATTCATGTAAAAAGAGGCAGTGTATCCATCCTAATCAATAAAAGTAAATCCAAACACTTTCAAAATAAATCATTACAACGCCACTTTAATGAAACGAATACTCGAGACAACAAATTTTAATTCGAATATTTTTTTTATTATTATTATTATTATTATTATTATTTTTTTTTTTCTAATCGAATACTCGAGTTAATTGATTAATCGTTGCAGCACTAGTCTCCAACAATTTTGAATGAACATGGACGGACGAGCACATACCGTATTGGCCCGAATATAAGACGGCGTTTTTTTGCTTTGAAATAACACTGAAAAAAGGGGGGGTCGTCTTATATTCGCGGTCTAGACATTATACCCATTCACGACGCTAGATGGCGCTAGATATCATTGAAGCAATGTTCTGTCATGACAGATCTCAGCTACTCTCCCCATTCACGACGCTAGATGGCGCCAGATATCATTGAAGCGATGCTCTGTCATGACAGATCTCAGCTACTCTCAAGTTTAACCAGTTTGCATTATTTTATTGCAATGTTTTTCCTTATTCAGATTTATTTCAAGACTACAGTTACAGTTAGACTTCACTTTGATGGTAAATGCAGTTATTGCATTTTTGTTGTTTTATCACAATAGATTGGTTTATTTACATTTCAAAAACCAGAAGCCATTCATTTAGGAATGTGATTGCACTTTAGTTTACATATTTAAATGTTCAGATATTAAGATCTGAATGAGGCAAAATAGCATGCTTTTTCTCTCAAATATATTGTTATAATCATTTGTTTCAGATGTACTGTAACTGGTGTTCAAAAAGTCTTTTTTTGAAATTGAGTCTTGAAAAAGAGGGGGTCGTCTTATAATCAGGGCCGTATTATATTCTAGCCAATACGATAATTATCGAGTTTACAAGGACATCACTGTCTTTGTGATGACAATAAGCACTAATACACACACTACTTTTCAATTAATTAAACTCACCTGGACGCCACGAACTGTATGTAAAAAGTGCTCCAAGAGTTTAAGACGACACTCACCATGCTAAATGCTAACGCGAACGCTATGCTAATGCTACAAGTTACATTTAGTGTGCAGAACACAGTTTTAAAGGCTAAGGCAACACTGCATATCTGCCAAGATAAGAAAACAATACTGATTATTGCTTGGCACGGCCAGACTGTTCTCCCTGTATTTTTCAAACACTGAGAGAAAAGTCTGGGAACCATCCCATTAACGGCCTCTCGAGCAGGTACAAAATCAATCGACAAATCAGATTCGTTTATTTGCGTGACGTGTTCTTCACGAGCAACGTCACTCTTGCGCCGAAAGTCGTCTCCACAACAACACGGATGGTGAACGGGATAGCCGAGAATATGTTCCAATCCACGGTAAAATCAGTTTTAAATTACCAAAAACACATCGACACGAGTCATTGACAACAGTCTGTCTCGCACTAGCCATGTTGAATAAACTCCGCTCTCCTCGTATGTTTACTTCCGCGCGCAAGTCCCTCGTCCTGCCCTCGTCGTTTTACTAACGACACGTCTGCCCGTTGCTGATTGGTCCACTCCGCTGTCTGTTTGCTGTGGCTTGCTCCGCCCTGGAAATTGTATCCGCTGAATGGTGGCCAGACTCAATAGCTGGAACAGCGGTGAGTCTGGTGTACCAGGCAATACTTATTAAGCAGCACCTGACACGTGTGTTTCACAAAAGGTAGCCTGAAGTGGACACAGGCTTACTCAACGGCCAGTAGCATGTCACAGGTGACACGACCAAACACTGCTACGTTGCGTGCTAACTACACATACGATAAGAAAATTTTACACATTGTGAACTTATGACGTAAACTCATCTCGTTCTTGTCTCGTCAGACAAAAACTGGCATCCGTCTCGTTATGTTTTAGATGGATGACCTTTTTATATGTTTCCGGCCATGTCCAATATTGCTGAACAAGTCAGATGGTCAACACTAAAATCCTCGACTGATGTCCTACCTGCCTTATAGCTTGAAAACAGCTAGTTTAAACCTTGACAAGTCACAGTTTAACACGCCCCACACAATTTCCCACCTGCGGTACCGGCCGACATCTTAAAAGCGCTCACGTCTCTCCTCGCTCGGCCAACTGCAGGTCTCAGTCCAGTGATCCCGGACCGCTTAAGAGCCGCGTCTCCTCTCCTGTCAGTGTCTCGTCCGCCTCCGCCTCTCCTTGTTTTCCGTTCAATCCCTTCTGACCTCGCAATGCATTAGGCCGCCACGTTGCTCTGCCCCCTTAGTGTGTGCGTGCATGTGAGTGCTTAACACCGTATTTGCACGTGCACCGTTATTTTGTCTGCAGAGAGTACAAACACATCCAGTTTCTCCGCACGCTCACTTCCATTTAAAGTCAAGCCGGGTTGCCATGGAAACTCCATCCAATGTACTACTCGTCGCGGGGAACAATGGTGTGGTTATTGCATACGTTATTTTGCAGCTATTTACAAAGATAGTCTATTCAGATCCCAAGGTATTGGTCACATGAAATTTTTAATTTGTTGATGCAATGAAACGCAACACTGTAGCGGGCAAACAGTACAGTTCACACATAACAATAGGAAAACATTTGAGAAAAAAAATTGTTTTGAACGCTCTCAGTGTCGTTGATGATGATAGACTTCCAATCACGGGGCTCTTTTCATCGTTTTGCAGTGAATTGAAACATGTTTGTCACTATTAGATGTCCCATCCCTTTGAACTGGGAGGAAGATTATCTGTTTTTTTACCTGCAGAACTACAACCCCTAGCTAAAAGTATGGAATCACCAGTCTCGGACGACCACTCACTCAGATATTTTATCATGTAGAACAAACTCCGATGAAAAGTTTGAAAAAAATAATGAATTAGTTCAAAAGTGCAACTCTTTAGCATTCAGAACACTAAAGAATGAATAAAAAACATTGTGGTGGTTGGTAAATGTTACTTTTATAGAGCAAGTGCAGGGAAATAAATATAGAATCTCTCCATTCTGAGGAAAAAATATGGAATCATGAGAAACAAACAAAGAAATAACAATCAAAACACATCTCTAGTATTTAGTTGCACCACCTCTGGCTTTTATGACACCTTGCAGTCTCTGAGGCATGGACTTGATGAGTATTCTTCATCAATTTGGTGCCACCTCTCTTTGATTGCAGTTGCTAGATCATCCTTGCAGATCGGAGCCTTGGTGTGGACCATTTTTTTCAATTTCCACCACAGGTTTTCAATAGGGTTGAGATCTGGGCTATTTGCAGGCCAAGACATTGACTGGATGAGTCTTTCTCCAAGGAATGCTTTAACAGTTTTAGCTCAGTGGCATGATGCATTGTCATTTTGGAAAACGATTTCATCATCTCCGAACATATTTTCAATTGAATGGATAAGAAAGCTGTCCAAAATTTTAATGTAAACTTGTGCATTTATTGAAGATTACCCACAGCCATCTCACCAGTGCCTTTGCCTGACATACAGCCCCATATCATCAAGGACTGAGGGAATTTTGATGTTTTGTTCAGGCAGTCATCCTTGTAAATCTCACTGGAACGGCACCAAACAAAAGTTTGGGGGTGGGTCAGTGATGCTGTGGGGCTGTTTCGCTTCCAAAGGCCCTGGGAACCTTGTTAGGGTGCATGGCATCATGAATGCTTTGAAATACCAGGACATTTTAAATCAAGATCTGTTGCCCTCTGCCTGAAAGCTGAAGATGGGTCGTCACTGGGTCTTTCAGCAAGACAATGACCCTAAACATATGGCCAAATCTACACAGAAATGGTTCACCAGACTCAAAATCAAGCTCCTCCCATGCCCATCTCAGTCCCCAGACCTCAACCCCATTGAAAACCTGTGGTGTGAGCTGAAGAAGAGAGTACAGAGGAGAGGACCCAGGTCTCTGGATGATTTAGAGAGATTCTGCAAAGAGGAAGGGCTGAAGATCCCTCTTTCTGTCTCTTCCCATCTTGTGAAACATTGTAGGAGAAGATTAGGTGATGTTTTGTTGGCAAAAGTGGGTTGTACAAAGTATTAACACCAGGGGTGCTAATAAATTGTGACACACATTATTTGATGTCAAATAATTATTTCTTTATGTGGGATTTTTCCCCACTGAATAAATGCACTTGTATTGAAGGTTGGATTTTTCTCTTTTTTTCCATTAAGGTCCCATATTATTTAGAAAACAAAATATTAGAAGCTAAAAAACACATACCGTAATTATTCTAAATCCAATAATAATGGAGGGCACTGTATTTTTTTTCTTCAGAATGGAGTGATTCTATATTTATTTCCCTGCACTTGCTCTATAAAAGTAAAATTTACTAATTTCTTTTAGTGTTTCTGAATTCCAAGGAGTTGCACTTTCGAACTAATTCATTATTTTTTCCAGCTTTTCCTCAGAGTTTGTTCTACATGATAAAATGCTTGAGTGAGTGCTCGTCCGAGACTGGTGATTCCATACTTTTTGCTAGGGGTTGTAAATTGGTACTACAAACATGATCATTAAGTGCCAGCCCGGTCATAAATCAGAGTGGCTGATTTGTTTTAATGACTTCTTTGCTGGCTCCCCTCCACAGGCTTCTGCTGGAGCTTCTGGAGCTCCTCTTTGACAAGTTCAAGGCGGTGGCGCAGGCGCACAGCGTGGTGCTGGCCCACCTGCAGCGCATCGCCGTGCAGTGCCCGGGCGGCGCCCACGAGGAAGGCATCAAGCTCTACGAGCAGGCAGACGTCTCCGCCAAGATTCAGACCGTGCTGCAGGTCAGGCTCCGCTCAGGAATATTAAAAAGCGGGAAGTGAAAATATGATATTAAACATTAATGGCAGAGTGCTACACCTTTATGAATGTGCTCCATGCGTTATAAATACAAAAATCGAGAGAAATGTCAACAAAAGTTAAAATGAAAAGTTTTAGCTGTAGTTTACACATATCAGCTCTATTCATAAACTCTTATTATTCTTGTGTGCCTTCAGATCTTTTGGTCTTTTTTATGTTGAACTTCCCTGACATGGCCTTAGGCTTTTATCTTTTTGTGTGCAATACCGCTGAGATGGATTAATTCACCTTTTGATGAGCAGCAGATGAATGGGCCAAATGAACAGGGCAGCGGGTGGCACTATGGATGGCCATCAGGTTGTCAGCAAGTGGAACCTAGAAAAAAGAACCAATCAATTTGAGATTTTCATTTCATGGGTAGATGCAGGTATAACCTATGGTGAGCTGCATTACTTATAAAATGATACAAGAACCCTTGTCAGTGTCTTCACTTGCACTTGATGATTTCATCCCTTCCTTGTTTGCATATCCCGCATTGTCGCAGGAGTATCTCAATTTCCCAACACCTCATGCGCACTGAAGTAATTTCCTCCTTAATCCCATTACCGCTGATGGTCACATAAAAGCAAAGAGTCGGAATTGAGATTCCTTCTGGTTTTTTTTTTGTTTTTTTAAAGCGCCACTGTAGGATTTTATTGAAAGGAGAGATGGATTTTATCTCCCAACCAGACGCAGTTGTTATGATGGCGAACTGGAGTTTTGCACATTGACGTTTTATCGCCACTGTATTCGAAACAGATTAGTGAAACTAAATTGTATTTTGAATTTTTTTTCTTTGCAGATGCTCTTTAATGTAGACATGAGGTCACAGTACGACAGTGGTATTAAAAAGTGTCTGAACTAGGGCTGTCAAACGATTAAAATTTTTAATCGAGTTAATTACAGCTTAACAATTAATTAATCGTAATTAATCGCAATTCAAACCATCTATAAAATATGCCATATTTTTCTGTAAATTATTGTTGGAATGGAAAGATAAGACACAAGACGGATATAAACATTCAACATACAGTACATAAGTACTGTATTTATTATAACAATAAATCAACAAGATGGCATTAACATTATGAACATTCTCTTAAAGCGATCCATGGATAGAAAGACTTGTAGTTTTTAAAAGATAAATGTTAGTACAAGTTATAGAAATTTTATATTAAACCCCTCTTAATGTTTTCATTTGATTAAAATTTGTAAAATTTTCAATCAAAAAGTAAACTACCGTAATTTCCCGAATATAAGGCGCACCCGTGTATAATGCGCACCCCAAATTTACTTGTAAAATCTAGAGAAAATTATTGTACCCATTTGTAACGCGCACCCTAATTTTAGCACCAATAAATAGAAGAATACAAGAAAACAGAGCTCGTGTACAGATACAGAAATGTCATTTTACTGATTGGTGAAATACAGCACAAGCATTGCACATTGGTAGTTCAAAACATTACCATAAACTGACAATATTTACGGTAATAATATGATTTGACAACTTCTCCAATTTACCAGAATCTAGGAGAAAACAAAACAGATGTGACTTTTATTTTCAAGGCTGCTGTATAACTTGCTCGTTTCATCATGATGAATAAATGTTTCTTCCATGGATTGATACGGTAAAATGAAAGTGAGAACGTAAGTCGGAAATCCGTGAGAGCTCATCGCTGTCAACACGACAGTAACAATAGGAACTATTGTTATTTGGGTTTGAGTTTCCCGAGGGACAGATAAAGTTGACGGACACAGGAAGTCTGTGTGCTTACGTTTGTTATGGTCCGAGTTGCGGAGCTGCAATAAACGTTGACTCAAATGAGTTCAAGAAACAAAATTTTGTGCTTTATGAAGAGTGAAAAAAGCAGAATTTGACACAGACGAAATCATTCGGCCGATTAGAGTGAAGTATTACCGAAACAAAACGGTGACATCACGTACCGTAATGGTCGGCAACGGGTCGCAACGTGGCTGTGTCAAAAAAAAAAAAAAATCGGTGTAATATATACATTTCTATCTCCATCCATGTACCTGTTTATAATGCGCACCATGATTTTACAAGTTGATTTTGGGGAAAAAAAGTGTGCGTTATATTCGGGAAATTACAGTAGAAGCTCGCCATTGTTGATGTCAATAATTACACCATGCTCACTCATGGTGTAACACATAAAATTAGTTGGACCCAAGCGCCAGCAGAGGGCGCCAAACACCAAAAAACAAGTAACAAGCGAACATTAAACTGTACTGTTATTTTAATCTGTTTGAGCGGGGCATGTGCGTTAATTGCGTCAAATATTTTAATGTGATTAATTTTAAAAATTAATTACAGCCCGTTAACGCGATAATTTTGACAGCACTAATCTGAACCAGGACTAATCTTTTCTAAACTATTCTTCTCGACAAAACTGCTGTAGTTCAGTCAGATTCCTGGGATATCTGGCATGAATCACTGTCTTTAGGTCATGCCACAGCATCTCAATGAGGTTCAAGTCTGGACTTTCACTTGGCTACTCCAGAACTTTGTCCTTCTGAAAAAAATTCTGAAGTGTATTTACTTCTGTGTTTTGGATCATTGTCTTGTTGCAGCATCCATCCTCTTTTTCGCTTCAACTGTCTGACAGACGACCTCAGGTTTTCCTGCAAAACATCCTGATAAACCTTTGAAGTCATTCTTCCATTAATGATTGCAAGTTGTCCAGGCCCCGAGGCAGCAAAACAGCCCCAAATTATGATGCTCCCTCCACCATGCTTTACTGTGGGGATGAGTTGTAGATGTAGGTGAGCTGTTCTATTTTTCATCCACACTTGACGTTGTGTGCTACTCCCAAACAATTCAACTTTGGTTTCATCAGTCCACAAAATATTTTGCCAACACTTCTGTGGAGTGACCAAGTCCTTCTTGTCCTTTTTGCGAACATTAAACGAGAAACAATGTTTTTTTTTTAGACCGTGAAGTCCTCCCATGAACACCATTCTTGGCTATAGTTTTACATTTAGTTGGTGTGGCACAGATACATTGGACTCTGCCAATGATTTCTGTGTGTCTTTAGCAGACACTCTAGGGTTCTTTTTTACCTCGCTGAGTATTCTGCACTGAACGTTTGGCGTCCTCTTTGGTCGACGGCTACTCCTTGGGAAAGAAGCAACAGTGCCAAACTCTCTCCGTTTGTAGACAACTTCTCTGACTGCCGATTGATGAACATGAACATTTTAGACATGTTTTTGTATCCTTTCTCAGCTTTATACAAATCAACAATTCTTGATCGGAGGTCTTCAGACAGCTCTTTTGACCGAGCCATGATGCACATCAGACAATGCTTCTCATCAAGACAATTCTTACCAGGTGTGTGTTTTATAGTGGGCAGGGCAGCTTGAAACCACTCATCAGTGATTGTGCACACACCTGACTTGTTTGGTAAAATTTGGTTTCAATTGCTCATTAAGTCCCCTTAGGCAGACGGTTCACTTATTTTTCCCCCTTCTGTCATTGTTTGCATGCTATCCTCATTAAAACATGAAAACCTATCAATGTTTGGGTGGTTTTAGTTAAAGGAGAGACACTGTTTTTTCATCTGTGTAATTTTGACAAAGCTCAGATCACATTTGATGGTGATTTTATGCAGAAATATGAGAAATTCCAAAAGGTTCAGATACTTTACTAAGTTCATCTTCCGTTCATCTCTGCTTGCAGTTTTAATTCAATTTACATTTAGGACTTTTCTACTGTTTTGGTGTTCTTCAAAGTTGCGCTTCTGGAGATCAAGGGCCAGCTTCTTAGACGTGGACTTGGCTTTGATAAGTCCTCTCCTCATCCATAGCTGTGATTTTCCTTTTCTTCCGTGATATCGCTTGATACATGAATTCCCTTCAGAACGCGCTGCTGTCCTCCCTCATCTCGTTCCTTGGTCACGTTTGATTTTCGTTTCTGTTCCGAGCTCTCCCCGTAAAATGATTATTTAATTGCTGTGAATTAAAGTAACAGTTGGTATTTTATATTCATATGTGGGGGGAAATTATTGCAAGTCTTGTGACCAAATATGCTGCGCCTTTGCAGCTGTGTAAAAACGGGGCAAATTGAACTGCCGGGGTGTGCGTGCGGAAGACAATGATCTATTATAATTAGATATGAAGAGCCACATCGCTACCTAGCTCTCGTCCAACATTTTAATCAATGTGTCACATTTGTTCCCCTCATATTTACATTTTACCCCAGCACGCTGACAACTGGCGTTTATTCTCCATCACATCCATCCCCGCCTACATCTGCTCCAACAAACCCACCAGAGACTTCATCAAAAAACAATCTGTTTTTGCAGTTTTGCGGATAAAATCTCTTGTCGCCGTGTGCTACAAAGGGATTGAACATGTTGTAGCCTGTAAGAAAACAGTGTTGGTTTTGGCAATCCTTTAAACTTTTGTTTTAATCTTAGTGTTTTGGATCCAAATAAAGTGGGGCAAATAAGTATTTAGTCAACCACTAGTTGTGCAAGTTCTCCTACTTGAAAATATTAGAGAGGCCTGTAATTGTCAACATGGGTAAACCGCAACCATGAGAGACAGAATGTGGAAAAAAAAAAACTGAAAATCACATTGTTTGATTTTTAAGGAATTTTTTTTGCAAATCATGGTGGAAAATAACTATTTGGTTAATACCAAAAGTTCATCCCAATACTTTGTTATGTACCCTTTGTTGGCAATAACGGAGGCCAAACGTTTTCTGTAACTCTTCACAAGGTTTTTACACACTGTTGCTGGTATTTTGGCCCATTCCTCCATGCAGATCTCCTCTAGAGCAGTGATGTTTTGGGGCTGTCGTTGGGCAACACGGACTTTCAACTCCCTCCACAGATTTTCTATGGGGTTGAGATCTGGAGACTGGCTAGGCCACTCCAGGACCTTGAAATGCTTCTTACGAAGCCTCTCCTTTGTTGCCCTGGCTGTGTGTTTGGGATCATTGTCAAGCTAAAAGACCCAGCCGCATCTCATCTTCAATGCCCTTGCTGATGGAAGGAGATTTTCACTCAAAATCTCTCAATACATGGCCCCATTCTTTCTTTCTTTTACAAAGATCAGTCGTCCTTGTCCGTTTGCAGAAAAACAGCCCAAAGCATGATGTTTCCACCTCCATGCTTCACAGTGGGTTTGGTGTTCTTTCTCCTCCCAACACGAGAACCTGTGTTTCTACCAAAAACTTCTATTTTGGTTTCATCTAACCATAACAAATTCTTCCAGTCCTCTTCTGGATCATCGAAATGCTCTCTAGCGAACCGTAGACGGGCCTGGACGTGTACTGGCTTCAGCAGGGGGACACGTCTGGCAGTGCAGGATTTGAGTCCCTGGCGGCGCATTGTGTTACTGATAGTATTCTTTGTTACTGTGGTCCCAGCTCTCTGTAGGTCATTCACTAGGTCCCCCTGTGTGGTTCTGGGATTTTTTGCTCACCGTTCTTATCATTTTGACGTCACTGGGTGAGATCTTGCATGGAGCCCCAGATCGAGGGAGATTATAAGTGGTCTTGTATGTCTTCCATTTTCTAATAATTGCTCCCACAGTTGATTCCTTTACCCCAAGCGTTTTACCTATTGCTGATTCAGTCTTCCCAGCCTTGTGCAGGTCTACAATTTTGTCTCTGGTGTCCTTCGACAGCTGTTTGGTCTTGGCCATAGTGGAGTTTGGAGTGTGACTGACTGAGGTTGTGTACAGGTGTCTTTTATACCGATAATGAGTTCAAACAGGTGCCATTAATACAGGTAACAAGTGGAGCCTGGTTAGACCTTGTTAGAAGAAGTTAGACCTCTTTGACTGCCAGAAATCTTGCCTGTTTTTAGGTGACTAAATAATTATCTTCGACTGTAATTTGGAAATAAATTCTTTAAAAATCAAACAATGTGATTTTCAGGTTTTTTTTTTCCACATTCTGTCTTTCATGGTTGAGGTTTACCCATATTGACAATTACAGGCTTCTTTCATCTTTTCAAGTAGGAGAACTTGCACAATTGGTGGTTGACTAAATACTTATTTGCTCTACTTTACATCATGATAATGACACGAATTGCGGACATACGACATAAACGATGTCGCATTTTCGTCTCGTCAGACGAAAACTGGCATTCCTCTAGTTATGTTTTTAGCCGTCATCGTCTGCAAAATATGTTCGTTATCGTCATAGTTGACGAAAACAACACTCGTAAGAAACAATCAACAACAAAAGTTTTAGTATTAACTCAATGGCTCTGAAAATTTGCATTCACAGCCATTCTTCCTTGTTTAAATGAATTGGACGTCAGTGGCAGCATCTCATTTTAAGCCTATAATCTCCCGTTTATTCACTTTCACGCAGCTTTATCTCAGGCCGTTGTCTTTCTTGTTGCTGCCCAGTTAATTGTCTGTCAGCAGGCTAATGCAATTTAAGTATAGTCAGAGCACTTGCTTCTTCAACGTGAGCGTTGGCATTTCTGTTGGGGGCTTGCAGGCAAGTGGGGTGCCTTATCAGTTCATCATTAGTAATTAATACAGTGATGAGGATTAGCCACAGTGTGACACTCGTAGCAAACAGTGCCTTACACACGACGTGTATACAGTCCCTGACAAAAGTCTTGTCGCGTATCCATTATTTAGAAACAATTGCTAATAACCTGACTTTTAATTATTCAACTGGTTTCAGAAATGGCTTATATGAAAGCTAAGACCCCCCCAAATGATGTTGAATGTACAAAAATATATTTGTTTCACTGAAAAAAGATTTATCATTTAATGAAGACATAAAGGTCAAATTTTGGCAAGACAAAAGGTTTGTCGCCTACAGAAAGTAGTGTGAAGATTGAACAAAAAATGTACTTCAAATTAGGGCTGCAGCTATCGATTATTTTAGTCGTCAATTAATCGATGAACTAGTTAGTTCGAAAAATCGAGTAATCGGATAAGGAACATGAAAATTTAAAATACCTGAGCTGAGCCTCAAATGGTTTTTTTTAAAAAAAAAAAAAAAAAAAAAAAAGTTCTATTGACAACAAAAGAACAATTTGCTAACTTATATAGCAAAAGTCAGCTAGCTTAAATGCTATGAAATGCTAATTTTTTTTCTTTTTTTACAATGATCTTAACAAATGGTTCAGAAACATATTCCCACAAATATAGGTGAAATATACATATAAACTAAATTACAAATGCATTAAAAAAAATAACATTAGCTCAAACAAAACAAACCATTACAACGCCACTTGAAACGAATACTTGAAGCAATACAATTTCATTCGAATATTTTTTTCTCATGGAATACTCAAGTTAATCGATTAATCGTTGCAGCACTGCTTCAAATACAAATATATGTTACATAACATCAGCGTATTAAGTAGTGGTGCTGTGAGATCCAAATTTAATATCTTGTATGACTTCAATGGGCTTGATGGACTGCATCCATGCGATTTGGCAAGGATTCATACAATTTATTAAGGAATTATCAGGAACATCAAAGAAAGCAGTCTTGCATGCCTCCCAGAGTTCCTCAACATTCTTGGGTTTCGTCTTCCATGCTTCCTCTTTCATCATGTTCATGTCTGGTGACTGGGATGGCCAGTACTGGAGGATCTTGATCTTCTTTGCCTTTAGGAACTTTGGGGTAGAGATTGAAGTATGCGATGGAGCACCATCCTGCTGCAGAATTTGTCCCTTTTTATGGTTAGGAATGTAAGAGGCAGCTAAGATTTGCTGATATTTTAGACTATTTATGTTGCCTTCCACACTGCTAAACTCTCGCACACCCCCATACTGGATGTAAACCTAGACCATGGTTTTGCCACCACCAAATTTCACTGTTTTCTGAGTGAATCTCGGATCCATGCGGGCTCCAGTATAGGTCTCCTGCCATGTTTTTTGACAACTGTGGTGTAATTCATGGAAGATTGATCTGAAAAATCCACCTTTTGCCACTTTTCCAGCGTCCATCCTTTTGACAGGCTGTGGGCCTTGGCAAATCCCACACATTTTTTTAATTGTGTGCACCCTGAGAGATCTGCAGGGTGAAATATCAACAAATCTTAGCTGCCTCTTACATTCCTAACCATAAAAAGGGACAAATTCTGCAGCAGGATGGCACTCCATCGCATGCTTCAATCTCTACCTCAAAGCTCCTCAAGGCAAAGAAGATCAAGATCCTCCAGGACTGGCCAGCCCAGTCACCAGACATGAACATGATGAAAGAGGAAGCATGGAAGACGAAACTGTTAGGTTTTGTGTTTGTTTTCTCCTAGTGTGACTTGTCCCTGTGATTGCCCATTGATTTCACCTGATGTGCCTTCTCCTAGTCTATCCTCCTGTGCTCACCTGTTCCTTGTTGTCTCGTTACCCCTTGTCTGCTTGTGTGTATATAAGCTCCCATTTTCTGTTCACTCCTTGTTGCGTCATTGTCTATGTCTATGTCTACGTCAATTTCAAGTCCGGTCCAAGCCCTCGTGTACCAATCCCTCCGATTTAAGTAAGTTTTGTTTGAATCTTGCCCTTTTGATCCTCAGTGCTTTCAGTTGTACTTTGTGTTTTTGTTAGATATCATTAAACGTTTTTTGAGTTCACCTGCCTTGCCGCTTTTGTTTCCCTGCAATTGGGTCCACACAACCTGCCTGCCTGCCCGCGTCCCTGACAGAAACCCAAGAATGTTGAGGAACTCTGGGAGGCATGCAAGACTGCTTTCTTTGATGTTCCTGATGACTTCATCAATAAATTGTATGAATCTTTGCCGAACCACAAGGATGCAGTCCTTCAAGCCCATGGAAGTCCTACAAAATATTAAATTTGGATCTCACAGCACCACTACTTAAGTCGCTTATGTTATGTAACATGTTTTTGTATTTGAAATACATTTTTTGTTCAGTTTTCACACTACTTTCTGTAGGCGACAAAACTTTTGTCTAGCCAAAATTTGACCTTGATGTTTTCATTAAATGATAAATCTTTTTTCAGTGAAACAAATATATTTTTGTACATTCAACATCATTTGTGAGGGTCTTAGCTTTCAGATGAGACATTTCTGAAACCAATTGAATAATTAAAAGTCAGGTGATTAGCAATTGTTTCTACAAAATGGATAAACGACAAGACTTTTGTCAGGGACTGTAGAGGTTACTTTCAAACAAAATCACCATTTTCCATTCAGTCCGCAAACAATCATGTCACGGCTTTCCCATGCATGGCAACAGGGTTGCTCTCGTGCGGCGTTAATTACATCATTACAGGCGGAATGGATCTCCATCTGCCCGACCATTAGTCCTGCGCCATTCCTGAACCGACCCGCACCGCGCCGCCAAATTAGACACACGCCAGGACTAAATGGTCCCCGCTAAATTATAGAGGCATTTGATATGGTGGTGGCGCTATTTCCGAGCATATGTATGGCACACCGTGTTGAAGACGAGGGAGTGAGGAAGGAATAATTCTGAAAAATGAAAAGCGACGATAGAATGATGGAGTGGGGGAAGTTAACTTTTCTCTGTCGGGCCAGATTTGCAGTGGCCTCGTCCTATTGTTAGAAGTTGATAAGATTTTTATGAAGCATGATAAGACATTGACGGATTTGGTCATGGATCATTGGCTAAATGGAGGACACGGCTTTCCGCAATGGTCATCACACAGCTTCAGTCAGTGGTCTTTTTTTGGTCGAAAAGTTGGTTAGACTCCCTCTGATTGTGATGGATTGCAATGATATTGAAACAGACGTTGTATGAAATCAACGAATCAATTACAGTGGTACGAAAAAGTGTCTGAATCTTTTGGAATTTCTCACATTTCTGCATAAAATCACTATCAAATGTGATCTGATCTTTGTCAAAATCACACAGATGAAACAAGAGTGTCTGCTTTAACTAAAACCACCCAAACATTTATAGGTTTTCATATTTTAACGAGGATAGTATGCAAACAGTGACAGAAGGGGGGAAAATAAGTAAGTGAACCATCACATATGATATTTGTGGCCCCCACTTTGACAGCAATAACTTCAACCAGATGCTTCCTGTAGCTGTAGATCAGTCTGGCACTAATTTTCTCTACAAAACTGCTGTAGTTCAGTCAGAATCCAGGGATGTCTGGCATGAATCGCTGTCTTTAGGTCATGCCACAACATCTCAATGGGGTTCAACGCTGGACTTTGACTTGGCCACTCCAGCACGTCTATTTTATTCTTCTGAAACCATTCTGAAGTTGATTTACTTCTGTGTTTTGGATCATTGTCTTGTTGCAGCATCCATCCTCTTTTTAGCTTCAACTGTCTGACAGAAGACCAAGTTTTTCATCCTGGTGAACTTTCATTCGTTCTTTAATGATTGCAAGTTGTCCAGGCCCTGACGTAGCAAAACAGCCCCAAATCATGATGCTCCCTCCACCATGCTTCACGGTGGGGATGAGGTGTTGTTGTTGGTGAGCTGTTCCATTTTTCCTCCACATACGGCGTTGTGTGTTACTCCCAATTAATTCAACTTTGGTTTCATCAGTCCACAAAATATTTTGCCAAAACTTATGTGGAGTGTCCAAATGCCTTTTTGCGAACATTAATTGAGCAACAATGTATTTTTTTAGACAGCAGTGGCTTCCTCCGTGGAGTCCTCCCATGAACACCATTCTTCGCCATGGTTTTACATATAGTTGATGTGTGCACAGATATTGGACTGTGCCGCCGATTTCTGTAAGTCCTTAGCAGACACTCTAGAGTTCTTTTTTACTTCTCTGAGTATTCTGCGCTGAACTATTGGCGTCATCTTTGGTGGACGGCCACTCCTTGGGCGAGAAGCAACAGTGCCAAACTCTCTCCATTTGTAGACAACTTCTCTGACTGTCGATTGATGAACATCCAGACTTCTAGAGATGGTTTTGTATCCTTTCCCAGCTTTATACAAATCAACAACCCTTGATCACTGGTCTTCAGACAGTTTTTTTATCATCAAGACAATTATTACCAGGTGTGTGTTTTATAGAGGGCAGGGCCGCTTTAAACCACTCATCAGTGATTGGGCACAAACTTGACTTAAAATACCCTAATTTTCGGACTATAAGCCGCTACTTTTTTCCCTCATTTTAAATCCTATGGCTTTTAGTCCATTTTGGCCTATTTGTTGATTTATTTGGGTTAATAGGTAACACTTTATTTGACAGCGGCATCATAAGACTGTCATAATGACATCATAATTATGACATGACACTATCATGGGCAGTAATGAATGCTTATGACGGATGTCAATATGTGTCATGTGGCATATTATGTCACTAACTCCATTTATGTCCAGCTAAGATCTTTTACGTCCATTCAAAAGTGAGATAATTTGCTGGATGACACTAACTGACATCTATTATAAGCATTAATTAATGCTTATGACAGTGTCATGTAATAATAATTATGACTGTCTTATGACATTATTATGGCACCACTATCCAAGAAAATGTTACCAAATACCATAACTAGCAAGTAATGAAACAACTGGAACAGTAACTGAAGAAATAATTAGCACAGAACATGATTGTTATTTACATCTGTAGCACCGCAATGCATGCTAGGAGGAATGTTGGATGTCAACAGTGTTGACAGCAGGTGGCAGCAGAGGTTGACTGTCTCCCCCAAGGGAGCAGTGATGGCCAAATGAAGCTTTTAGAAACAATAAGGCTTTGCAGCCAATTGGTTCAAAGCTTAATGGTGGTTCATTTGGTCTCATGACAGTCTTATGATACCTTTGTCAAATGAAGTGTTACCAGTTAATATCTTTTGGTGTAAATATTCCATAATACAATGAGGACAACTGCGGCTTATAGCCCAGTGCGTCTTATCTATGAACAAATGCTGTTTTCATGTGAAATTTGGTAGGTGGCGGCTTATAGTCAGGTGCGCCTTATAGTCCAGAAATTACGGTATTTGGAAAAAATTAGTTTCGATTGCTCTTTAAGTCTCCTTAGGTAGAGGGTTCACTTACTATTTTTTCCCCCTTCTTTCATTTTTTTGCATACTATCCTCATTAAAATATGAAAATCTATTAATGTTTGGGTGGTTTTAGTTAAAGCAGACACTGTTTTTCATCTGTGTGATTTTGACAAAGATCAGATCACATTTGACGGTTATTTTATGCAGAAATGTGAGAAATTCCAAAAGCTGGGACGCTTGGACGCAACTTCGGGATGAACTTGATTCGACGTGAGAAGCCCGGCTTCTGTTGAAAAATCATCGTATGTGTCGTGCAGGTGTTGCTAATGGAGTATCTGGATGTGAAAAACAGCCGCAGCACAACTGAGCCTTCGGCCCAGCTTGCCTACGCCAGCACGGGCAGCGAATTTGCCGCCTTCTTTGCCAAGAAGAAACCTCAGCGTGCCAAACAGTCGCTTTTCAAGTAAGAGTGTGCGAGTGCACCCACCGCCGTTCAAAGCCATGTCAATTTTTTGTCGCTTTCTTTATATTATTTTCATGCTTTTTTAGGTTTGAATCATCGTCCCACGCCATCAGCATGAGTGCCTACTTAAGAGAGCAGAGACGAGAACTCTACAGCAAGAGCGGAGAGTTGCAAGGTGAGGAGGCTGATTGCGAGTGTTGATGACCATCTGGAGCAATGTGTGAAAAGTTTTGACTTTTTAATGCAAAAAACAAACAAAAAAATAGGACTTCATTGTAATTTTCGGACTCTAAGGCACACTGGACTATAAGCCATAGCTGTCCTCACTGTATTATGGGATGTTTACACCAAAAGATATTACCCGGTAACACGTTATTTGACAGCCGCATCATCATACTGTAATTACAGCAAATGAACCACCATGAAGCTTTAAACCAATTAACTGCAAAGCTTCATTGCTTCAAGAAGGTTCAATTGGCCATAACTGCTCCTTTGGGGGAGATAGTCAACCTCTGCTGCCTCTTGCTGTCAACATTGTTGTCATCCAACATGCCTCCTAGCATGCATTGCAGCTCTACAGATGTAAATAACAATCAAAATTCATGTTCTGTGCTAATTATTTCTTCATTTACTATTCCAGTTGTTTTATTAATTGGTATTTATGATTATTTGGGAACACTTTATATGACAGTAGCGCCATAGGGCTGCCTTAAGACCATCATAATTATAAAATAACACTGCCATGAGCATTAATGAATGCTTATGACAGATGTCATTTTGTGTGATCCGTCAAATTATCTCATTCTGATTTGATGCAAAAGAACCAAGTTGGACATAATTGGAGTTAGTGACATAATTTGCCAGATGACACTTAATGACATCTGTCATAAGTATTCATTAATGCCCATGACAGTGTCATGTCATAATCTTCCATTGCAAGTTGTCCAGGCCCTGAGGTAGCAAAACAGCCCCAAATCATGATGCTCCCTCCATCATGCTTCATGGTCTTGATGTTGGTGAACTGTTCCATTTTTCCTCCACACATAACATTATGTGTTACTCCCAAACAATTCAACTTTAGTTTCATCAGTCCACAAAATATTGCCAAAACGTCTGTGGAGTGTCCAAGTGCCTTTTTACGAACATTAAACGATCAACCATGTTTTTTTTAGACAGCAGTGGCTTCGTCCGAGAAGTCCTCTCATGAACACCATTCTTGGCCATGGTTTTACATATAGTTGATGTGTGCACAGGGATATTGGACTGTGCCAGTGATTTCTGTAAGTCGTTAACTGACACTCTAGGGTTCTTTTTTACCTTTCTGAGTATTCTGTGCTGAACTTTTGGCGTAATTTTCTGTGGACAGCCACTCCTTGGGAGAGAAGCAACAGCGCCAAACTCTCTCCATTTGTAGACAACTTCCCTGCCTGTCGATTGATCAACATCCACACTTTTAGAGATGGTACTTTCCCAGCTTTATACAAATCAACAATCCTTGATCGCAGGTCTTCTTACAGCTCTTTTGACCGTGAGGCACTGTTTTTACATCTGTGTTATTTTGACAAAGATCAGCTCACATTTGATGGTGATTTTAGGCAGAAATGTGAGGAATTTCAAAAGGTTCAGATACTTTTTCATACCACTGTATCTCACTTTTGAATGAATGTAAAAGATCGGAACTGGGCATATATGGAGTTAGTGACATAATTTGCGAGATGACACTTAATGACATCTGTCCTAAGCATTTATAAATGCCCATGACAGTGTCATGTCATGATTATGACGGTCTTATGGCAGTCTTAGACGCCGCTGTCAAATAAAGTGTTAGCTATAGGCATGTGCCAGTATGATATTCTGATAGTATGGTAACTAGGTTAGTTCCGATCATGTTTTTTTGCTCCTTAACCGATCCCAATCGTTTTAGTTTGAGTATCTGCCGATCCCGATATTTCCCGATCCGATTGCTTTTTTTTTTGCTCCCGATTCAATTCCAATCATTCCCGATATTTTTTCCCGATCATATACATTTTGGCAATGCATTAAGAAAAAAATGAATAAACGAATATATACATTCAACATACAGTACATAAGTACTGTATTTGTTTATTATGACAATAGAGCCTCAAGATGGCATTTACATTATTAACATTCTTTCTGTGAGAGGGATCCACGGATAGAAAAACTTGTAATTCTTAAAGGATAAATGTGACTTTGTATATTGTGACTAAATATTGCCATCTAGTGTATTTGGTGAGCTTTGAGTAAATGATACTGCAGCCATTTAACTTCGGCCCAAATGCATGATGGGAAGTGCAACCATGACTGTGCGTAGGGGCACCAATTGATATATCTTCTCTGCGTTGGGAAAGAACATAGGGTGTCAAGAAAATAATCAACTTCTACCTCTCTTCCCCACATTGCCTCCAGCGTTATTTTTAATTGCTAAGAGAGGTATTGTAAGGCTTTAGCCACATATAAATGGCTCCAAAGGCTGTTAAAATTCTCTCTACTCATTATACGCTGCCTTTTAGGTAAATAATTTTAGGTAAAACGGCGTCTTTATAGATTGAAAGTGACAATGCGTGAGTGGGTCGTGCAGCGCATGCGTTATTTACTTAACGTGATTAATTTTTAAAAATTTATTACCGCCGTTAACGCAATAAATTTGATGGCCCTACTTTAAGCCAAAACTACTCTGGATGAGTGTAAGACATTTTGTCTGTAACGTTAAATACAATTAGAAAACGATTTAATTAAAAAATATAAATATATTAAAAAAAGGCATGTCCGATATTTTTTTGCCGATTCCGATACTTTGAAAATGACGTGATGGGACATCTTTTATGATAACCTTTAGCCAAAATATCACAGTTTCACGGTATCACGGTATAACATTTACAGCTCTAAAATGTGTTACTTTGAAATATCTGTGTTTAAAAACAAATTATTCTTCTTTCCATTGAACAGGATTCAAAACATATTGAGAAATTTGAACATAAGTTAAATCTTAAGTTAAAATAAAAAATATATATATACAGTGGGGAGAACAAGTATTTGATACCAAATACTTGTTCTCCCCACTGTATATATTCTAAATAAAATTAAATTAATGCAGTCCTTTAGGTGAGCCTAGAGCCTAAACCCAAAGCTCAACATTATTTGTTTACATCATGTTTACATTATACACACACTTCAAAACACATGTTTTACCACCGCTAAACACACGCTGGAGTTATCTCTTGTAGCTGGTGGGAAACGTTCATGACATTGTTAGAAGTTTCACCTCCTCCTGCCATTATGTAGCACAGCTGACTCAGTGACACTGAGCAACAAACAGTGGGGGAGGTTTGAGCGAGGGATTTCTCCATGCATTTTTGGGATATAAAAAATAGCTAATACCTTCGTGACGGTATGACGGAAAATTTATGCGGTTTTGACTTATTCATATCACGGTATAACTTGAAACCGGTAATCAGCACGTCTAGTTACCTATTAACCCAAATTGATTTAAAAAAGTGGTTTATAGTCCGAAAATTACGGTCGTTTATTCATCAGTAAAAATCTACCTCTCAATAAAGTGATAAAAATTTCGGAATGAACCACGTTGAACGGAGTGCACATAGCACCGGGACAAAGCGGGTCGAGATGTAACGCTATGGAAAAGAAAGGGATAGCAGGGTGACTTTGCAGAATACGCCCATCGGGACAGACCTTCAAAACCTTTCACACATGTTACACACACTCAGCAGCGAGTGAGCGAGCTGCACAGTCAGACCCCGGAGAATCAAAGCTGCTCTATGTCTCCTACATCTTCTCGCCTGGACTCGCCGTCTCTTTGCCCGTGACCTTGAGGTTTCGCTCTGCGCCGCTGTTTGCCTTCAAGCACTCCTACCTTCACACCGAACCCCCCTGAGGACAGTAAAGCACAGAAGAAAGAGAAAGAGACAGGCAGGAAAATGCTTTTGATCCGTACACCAAATTTGGATGCTTGGTAAATAATACCGAATCAGTTGTGAAGTTTCATCATAATTTTGCTGGTTTCCGTTAAAATTCTGTTTCAAATCAAGCACATTCAAAGTTGCAGAAACAACAGTAGAATGTGAGAATGGTGACCCCAACTGGATGAAATAAAACATGCATGGCACATTCACAATACAGGTAGTTTCCCGGTTTACATACGAGTTCCGTTCCAACACTGGCGACGTAAACCGAATTTCTGCATTAATCGGAATTAACCCTTTAAGTACCCCTAAATCTCAAAATAACTATTCAAAAACATGTACTCTAATTTTCGGACTGTAAGCCACTACTTTTTTTCCCTTCATTTTGAATCCTGTGGCCTTTCGTCCAGTCCGGTTTATGTGTTGATATATTTGGGTTAATAGGTCCCACTTTATTTGACAGTGGCGTCAGCGCTGTTGTGGTCCAACATGTCTCCTAGCATGCATTGGAGCACTCCAGATGTAAATGTTCTGTTCCAATTATTTACTCAGTGACTGTTCCAGTTGTTTCATTAATTGCTATTTATGGTATTTTGGTAACACATTTGACAGTGGCGCCATAAGACTGTCATAATTATGACATGACACTATCATGGGTATTATTGAATGGTTATGACAGATTTCATTAAGTATCATCCAGCAAATTATGCCACTAACTCAATTTATGTCCATCTTGGATCTTTTACATCCATTCAAATGTGAGATAATTTGCCAGATAACACTAAATGACATCTGTTATAAGCATTCTTTAATGCTCTTGACAGTGACATGTCATAATTATGATTGTCGAAAGACAGTTTTTGGACACCATTGTCAAATAAAGTGTCACCAAATACCATAACTAGCAATTCATGAAACAACTAGAACAGTAACTGAAGACATAATTAGCACAGAAGATGAATTTTGATTGTTATTTACATCTGTAGCGCTGAAATGCATGCTAGGAGGCATGTTGGACAGTAACATTGTTGACAGCAGGTGGCAGCAGAGGTTGAATGTCTCCCCAAGGGAGCAGTGATGGGCAGATAAAGCTTCTTGAAGCAATGAAGCTTTGCAGCCAATTGGTTCAACGCTTCATGGTGGTTCATTTGGTTTTATGACAATCGTATGATGCCGCTGTCAAATAAAGTGTTACCAGTTAATATCTTTTGGTGTAAATATCCCATAATACAGTGAGGACAGCTACAGTTTATAGTCCAGTGCGGTTTATCTATGAACAAATGCCGTTTTAATGCCAAATTTGGTGGGTGGCAGCTTTTAGGCAGGTGTGCCTTATAGTGTGAAAATTACAGTACTAAAAGTCATATTAATAAAATAAATTTGAAAATTAGACCGATAGATATCACTTCCTGCTGGTAACATTGACCACACCATAGTTCTTCTAACAACTGAAATTAATTAATTTGTCACCATCAAATTATGAACACGCAATTAGTAAATATTAGCCCGAAACTCAATATGCTAGTGGGCTAGTAGCGAGCTAACGGGGGGCATCGCCGAGCCTGCGCCGTTTACCGTTTCTCTGCTTTGTTGAAATGTTCACTGGCGTTCACTCCCGCTTCCCAACGTGGAAGCGATGCTCGAAACTAACAGAAAGTAACGCTGGCATGACGTCAAACAAGTCAGAGTGCAACAAAAGGAAAGCGGGAAGCACATATAGTATAATGAAATGCCATATATGCATAACAATCAGAGATCAAACATTTAGATTTAATAAATAACACAATTAAATGAAAAATAATATACTGTACTTACCATTAGGGCTGCAGCTATCGTTTATTTTAGTAGCCGATTAATTGATGTTCTAGTTAGGTCAAATAATCAAGTAAATAGATAAAGAACATAAAAAATTTAAAAATACTGTATTTTTCGGACTACAAGTCGCACCTGAGTATAAGTTGCACCTGCCATAAAATGCCCAACGAAGAGAAAAAAAAACATAAGTCGCAACGGAGTATAAGTCGCATTATTGGGGGAAATTTACTTGATACAATTCAACACATAGAACAGATATGTGATCTTGAAAGGCAATTCAATATAAAAATACAAAAGAGAACAACATGCTGAATAAATGTACAGTGTACAGTGCATGAACAACGAAATGCGAATATACTGTCCTCACCAGGACGTTACGGCTCTGTCCTGGCTATACAGTGAACTCCCAAATGACGATGCTGGACGTCCGTAAAATTTGCTGAACCAATTTGATCCTCGATACCAAACAGGTTCGCATCACCGTAAATAAATAATAATTAGGTGCTCTTACAGCAATGACATAAACGGTTAGCATGCGTTCACTAGCATTAGCACATCGTTCAAACAACCACACAACTGGCTCTAAGTGTCCGATCGCGGGTGGAAAACACACAACAACAACCGAAAAGATGATACACACAGGCGTTGCCTCTGTAGAGATATTTTAAAAGCATAAACAATGAACGTAGGTTCGCAGCCGTGTTTCTCTCTCGCTAACTCACCCACTCACTCACAGCTACGTAGCTGTCCGTCTTCTTCTGGCGTGTGAGCGCTCTTCTTCACGTAAACAAGTGCGAGTGCGCCCCCACGTGGGCGTGAAAGCGTCACAAACTAAAAGCATGCATTACAATATAAAAAAAGTCAATAATACAATTGAACACACAATGCCAAAGGCAGAACGCGAACGTGGCCATAGCTATTAAGAGTTATTCAGATAACTATAGCATAAAGAACATGCAAACAAGTTTACCAAAAATCAGTGTCACTCCAAAAAACCAAAAAAACATGTGAAATGATATCATAATGTGTTAATAATTTCACACATAAATCACTTCTGAGTATAAGTCGCACCCCCAGCCAAAATATTAAAAAAAGAAACGCGACTTATAGTCCGAATATGGTAGCTGAATTTGGCCTCAAATCGTTTAAAAATTAATCATAATAAATGAAGATCTAAGTACAACAGAAGAACAATTGGCTAACTTACATATCAAAAGTCTGCTAGCTTCAATGCTATAAAATGCTAACTTTTTTTTTTTTAACAATGCTTTTAACAAATGGTTCTAACACTTATTCCCACATAAAAAACACTAAATATACTCATAAACTAAATTATGAATGCATTAAAAAAAACATTAGCTCAAACAAAAACTTCTGTTGGTCTTAACAGGGAGCAGTTGGATTCAGCCATGTGAAATGAGTTATATTCACTGTTGCAACTAAAGGGCAGTATATCCACTCATACCAATAAAACTAAATTCAAACACTTTCAAAACAAACCATGACAACAAAACTTTAATTAAAGGAATACTCGAAGCGGCGAAATTCAATTTGAATCCTTTTTCTAAACAAATTACTCGAGTTAATTGATTAGTCATTGCATCACTACTTACCATCCATGCTGAGAGGTTACGCAACTTATAAAAAAAAATAATAATAATAATAATTAAAAAACAGACTCCGGCGTCGTAAAGTTGAAATTAGTAAATCGGGTAGTTCGTAACCCGGGGGCTACCTGTATTACTTGTATTGGATACCATTGATGGCGATAGCGACCAATCTATTTTGCCTGGGAGGGTCGGCAGCCACAGTGAAGCATGATCACAGTTGAAGTAGATTTGATGTCTATCCAATTCAATAGCAGTGAATTACCGTATTGGCCCGAATATAAGACGGCCCTGATTATAAGACAACCCCCTCTTTTTCAAGACTCAAGTTTAAAAAAAGACTTTTTGAACACCAAATTAATTTTTATACAGGAAATAATTACAGTACATCTGAATCAAATGATTATAGCAATATATTTGAGAGAAAAAGCATGTTATTTTGCCTCATTCAAAACTTAATATCTGAAAATTTAAATATGTAAACTTAAGTGCAATCACATTTGTAAATGAATGGCTTCTTGTTTTTGAAATGTAAATAATTGGGCTGTCAAAATTATTGCGTTAACGGGCGTTAATTAATTTTTTAAATTAATCACGTTAAAATATTTGATGCAATTAACGCACATGCCCCGCTCAAACAGATTAAAATGACAGCAGTGTAATGTCCGCTTGTTACTTGTTTTTTGGTGTTTTGCGCCCTCTGCTGGCGCTTGGATCCAAATGATTTTATGGGTTTAAGCGCAATGAGTGAGCATGGTGTAATTATTGACAGCAATAATTGTGAGCTACTAGTTTATTTTTTGATTGAAAATTTTTACAAATTTTAATAAAACGATACCATTAAGAGGGGTTTTAATATAAAAAAATTTCTATAACTTGTACTAACATTTATCTTTTAAGAACTACAAGTCTTTCTATCCATGGGTCGCTTTAAGAAAATGTTAATAATGTTAATGCCATCTTGTTGATTTATTGTTATAATAAACAAATACTGTACTTATGTACTGTATGTTGAATGTATATATCCGTCTTGTGTCTTTCCATTCCGACAATAATTTACAGAAAAATATGGCATATTTTACAGATGGTTTGAATTGTGATTAATTGTGATTAATTAATTTTTAAGCTGTAATTAACTCAATTAAAAAATTTTAATCGTTTGACAGCCCTAGTGAGTAAACCAATCTATTGTGATAAAACAACAAAATTGCATTAACTGCATTAACCAGCAAAGTGAAGTCTAGCTGTAACTGTAGTCTTGAAACAAATATAAATCAGGAAAAACATTGCAATAAAATAATGCAAACTGGTTAAACTGGAGAGTAGCTGACATCGCTTCAATGATATTTGGCGCCATCTAGCGTCGTGAATGGGTATAATATCTAGACCGCGAATATAAGACGACCTCCACTTTTTCAGTCTTATTTCAGTGCTTATATTCGGGCCAATCTGGTAGTTAATACAGTAAAGTCAGATTAAATTAGATTCTAATTCAGTCAGATTCTAATTTATATCTTTTTTTCCTGCTTTGGTATAGAAAAAAAATGTGGCCAACATAAACAAAAGGATTTAGGGAAATTTTTGTGCATTTATCGTGTGTTCTTTCCTGCCTTCAATGGAAATACCCTTGGAACATAATCAGATTTATCCACGGTGATGAAAACATAATACACATAAATAATGCAAAAGTGCTTATAAAAAATGGTTATGAAAATCCATGTTGACAAGCAAAAATAAGATTTTCAAATCCTTCACTATTAAGCATCTTAGTCACAAAGATGCATTTATTCAGAGTACAATACCAAGAAGATGTTGCGGTACTCAGTAAAAGTCATTAATCCAGTGGCTATTCTCCTCAGTGAATGCTTCCTTCTACAGCAGCACTGATCAACTGTGGATAAAGGGGAAAAGCCCAAATATGCTTGAAATAACAGCTCACTTTTTTCATCTTCCATCTGTCTGCACCTCAGAAAAGAACAGGCGGGATTTGTCTTTTTTTTTTTTTGAGTGGCTGAATGCCTCGAAGCGTTCATAAGAAGATGAGATTTCTCTGGGCTTTCATTTCACCTGTCACAATGCGCCGCGCAGTCCGCAAAGAGCCCGGGCCCCCAGCCTTTAGAATGGCCGCAACGGGATTGAAGCTGTAAGAAATCATTTAGAAAGTGAAATAAGTCCACTGCCGTGGAAGGAGAGGGAGGAAGAACTGAGGAGGGAAGGTTAAAAGTCATTGTTTTCATCAGGGTATGGTGAATAAGCCATTAAGAGATTTCTGAGGGGGAGAAATTAGGGGGCGAAAAAAAACATGCATTGAAGACTTCATCACGCATCAAATGAAATTGGGAGGAAAAGGCGCCCGAAATGAGAGATGGAGTTGATGAGTTCTCGCGGCGGTGGGATTTACTTGCCGCTTCGAGCTTAGTCAAGTGTATCTCGATGCCTATTTTAAGTCAACAGTCTTATAAAGTCAGCTTACGAACATTTGGAAGTGGAGCGTTGATTGCGGGAAAATCTGTGGTTGCAAGTTTGGGAATTCAAGTTCAAGTCACTTGCTGTATTAACTCATTGGCTACCGTGGACGGCGATAATAGTAATAATCTGGGTGGAGCTGGAAGTGAATGACTGCCGATATTCAGAAGTGAGTTGAGCAGTGAGTAGAAAGTGGTTAGAATTTCTTGCCGGAACTCCCTGGCGGGAAGGTTGCCACGGAACCAGAAATGTTATTTATTTATTTATTTTTGGGGTGGGGTTCAAAACTACTGAAATGCAAAGAAAACTGTTTTGGTCAGTTATTTCTATAACACATACAAAAACTGATTTTCATTCAAAATTGTATTTTTGCAATGATTTGCAAAAAAAAAAGTTAACAAAAACAGCTATAACCCCAACCTCCATCTCTTAGTTTTTATTTTCCCTCATTTCCTCACATACTAAATGTCAAATCTCAATTTTAACTACTTAAGAACACACGATGTATATTAAAATTGAAGATAATGTAAACATTTTTTGTTGTGTTTTAAAAAAAAAAAAAGATATAAGTAACATACATTCAGAAAAATAAGCACAAATGACATTATGCAGAGTGAAATGGAATATATTGTAAAGATCGCGAAAACACATTAAATCATAAGGAAATGAATGAGTAGCCTAACATAAATGAACACTTGTAAGTCCAAAGTGCACATTGACAGCTAAGATGTTCTGAACCTCCCCATTGGAGAAAATAAAACTAAATATGATAAATAAGCCACCTCAACTCTTTGCTTGCTCTTGAAGATTTGATCCATTTTCTGTTGCATTGCCCCTTTTTTTTTTTTTTTTTAGGTGTTTCAGAAAACATGCACTTTTGAGCCAATCAGAGCTAACTATCTTTGGTGATCACATGTCAGTATGTAAGCCAATTAAACAGATAAATGAGCCCAGGCGTTTTGCTTCCATTCGCACATTGACGTGACTCGTCATCGTCAGACTCTGACTCCGATATACAGTATATTTTCGGAATCAAAGCAACGTATACCAGAACAGCGTTCCGGCCCTGAATCTTATACCGGAACTGCGTTCCGGCCCAGAATCTTATACCGGAACTGCGTTCCTGACCGTTCCCGCCCACTTTCACCCCTGGAGTAGAGTAGCTAAACATTTGACTCAAGTAGCGTTACTTGATAATAAACAATGGTATTTTTTATGTCACCACATATGTGGAAGGTAGTGATTGAAATACACAAAAAAAGTTTCAAGGGCGAGTTTTAAATTAATTAAAGAGCTAGCCAAGTTTTGTGCGTTTTGCCCCTCGACTGACGCCGTAGTTTCCGGGTTCATTGTACCTTACCTTCATTTGAATGTTGACTTCACAATGTACGAGACCTCTGATAGTTTGTATATTGTGACTGAATATTGCCATCTAGTGTATTAGTTGAGCTAAACGAAATGTTTGAATAGAGTTTGACCAAAGTCTGAGTAAGTTTTATGTGTATATTGCATAACTATTTTGATTGGGAATGCCAGTTCTGTTTGCATTGAGCGCATTTCTTTTTGTGAACATTGTTTTTTTTTTTTGAGCGATAGGAATATTATTTTTGTTGTGCTTTCAGTAAATGATACTGTTCCGCCCAAATGCATGATGGGAAGTTGGGCAACCATGGTACATTTCTCTGCGTTGTGTTCAATACAGGGTGTTAAGAAAAATATTATCTCCTGTCATTCTTCCCCACGTCGCTCGCCACAATAGTTATAATTGTTGTGGAAGAGATGCCAAAGCGCACAGTG
This sequence comes from Corythoichthys intestinalis, assembly GCF_030265065.1. Classification (NCBI taxonomy): domain Eukaryota; kingdom Metazoa; phylum Chordata; class Actinopteri; order Syngnathiformes; family Syngnathidae; genus Corythoichthys; species Corythoichthys intestinalis. The sequence continues at coordinate 13,277,145 of NC_080407.1, forward strand.
GGGCAAATAAGTATTTTGTCAACCACTAATTGTGCAAGTTCTCCCACTTGAAAATATGAGAGAGGCCTGTCATTGTCAACATGGGTAAACCTCAACTATGAGAGACAGAATATGAAAAAAAACAGAAAATCACAATGTTTGATTTTTAAAGAATTTATTTGCAAATCATGGTGGAAAATTAGTATTTGGTCAATACCAAAAGTTCATCTCAATACTTTGTTATGTACCCTTTGTTGGCAATAACGGAGGCCAAACGTTTTCTGTAACTCTTCACAAGCTTTTCACACACTGTTGCTGGTATTTTGGCCCATTCCTCCATGCAGATCTCCTCTAGAGCAGTGATGTTTTGGGGCTGTAGTTGGGCAACACGGACTTGCAGCTCCCTCCACAGATTTTTTATGGGGATGAGATCTGGAGACTGGCTAGGCCACTCCTGGACCTTGAAATGCTTCTTACGAAGCCACTCCTTTGTTGCCCTGGCTGTGTGTTTGGGATCATTGTCATGCTGAAAGACCCAGTCACGTCTCATCTTCAATGCCCTTGTTGATGGAATGAGATTTTCACTCAAAATCTCTCGATACATGGCCCCATTCATTCATTCCTTTACACAAATCAGTTGTCCTGGTCCCTTTGCAGAAAAACAGCCCCAAAGCATGATGTTTCCACCCCCATGCTTCACAGTGGGTATGGTGTTCTACGGATGCAATTCAGTATTCTTTCTCCTCCAAAGTCGAAAACCTGTGTTTCTACCAAAGAGTTCTATTTTGGTTTCACATTCTCTCAGTCCTCTTCTGGATCATCCAAGTTCTCTCTAGCGAACCGCAGACGGGCCTGGACGTGTACTGGTTTCAGCAGGGGGACACGTCTGGCAGTGCAGGATTGGAGTCCCTGGCGGCACATTGTGTTACTGATAGTAGCCTTTGTTACTCTGGTCCCAGCTATCTGTAGGTCATTCACTAGGTCCCCCCGTGTGGTTCTGGGATTTTTGCTCACCCTTCTTGTTATCATTTTGACGCCACGGGGTGAGATCTTGCATGGAGCCCCAGATCGAGGGAGATTATCAGTGGTCTTGTATGTCTTCCATTTTCTAATAATTGCTCCCACAGTTGATTTCTTTAGACCGAGCATTTTACCTATTGCAGATTCAGTCTTCCCAGCCTGGTACAGGTCTACAATTTTGTCTCTGGTGTCCTTCGACAGCTCTTTGGTCTTGGCCATATTGGAGTTTGGAGTGTGACTGACTGAGGTTGTGTACAGGTGTCTTTTATACCGATAATGAGTTAAAACAGGTGCCATTAATACAGGTAACGAGTGGAGCCTCGTTAGACCTCGTTAGAAGAAGTCAGACCTCTTTGATAGCCAGAAATCTTGCTTGTTTGTAGGTGACCAAATTCTTATTTTCCACTCTAATTTGGAAATAAATTCTTTAGAAATCAAATAATTTGATTTTCTGTTTTTCTTTTCCCACATTCTGTCACTCATGGTTGAGGTTTACCCATGTTGACCATTACAGGCCTCTCTAATCTTTTCAAGTAGGAGAACTTGCACAATTGGTGGTTGACTAAATACTTATTTGCCCTACTGTATGCCAATGAATAGCGCGGCCCCAATGAATGCCTGTATCCACTCCACTCGTTTGTCTCTTTCTCTTAGCTCTCAATATACATAAAACTGCGCCATTGTAGTCTGTTTGCGGCAATGCATGAGTGGGTCGTTCCGCGCATGCGTTAAATGCGTTAAAAATTTAATTTGATTTTAATTTTATTTAATTTAAAAAATGAATGACGTTAACGCGATAAATTTGACAGCCCCAGTAAAAATACACCTAAGCCCACTTGTTGAAGGTTGAGTGTAATTTTGCCAAACACAAAAGACAGTTCCTGATTGGCTCGTGCGTGGTCAGCCTCCCCAAATGTCTCATCAGGAGCAATTATTGGCTTCGCTTTCTCACTCAAGGAAAGAAAGTCCCCGGGGGAGACGACATGTTGAGCTTTTAATCAGCCCGTGTGACTGTGCAGTAAAGGGGAACCGGCAGAGGAGTCGTGTTTGTTTTCATATTACTATTACTTTGAAATAAACGTGTTATAAGTGTAATTTATCTGTTGAGCGCCGGCCATATATCAATGCAACGCATACAAACGCATGCACGGGAAGACATAATTGCCTCTTGCACACTCCGCCACGCCTCATACGCTTCAATTAACCCACAAGTCTTTATTACACCTCCATATGTAGCCATATTCGGAGCATTGTGTGTGAGACTGGATGTCACAGTGCGGGTGTTTACTTCACACCCCACCGCTTTCAATCATACTCCCGATGAATAAATGATGAAAGTTACAATTTCCGGCTGTAGATATGTTGTCTGTTTTGATGGCACAGGATAGCCCGTCGGTCAGTAGTATATTTTAAAAAGGCTGTTTCGCTTCATGTCGCGGCCGATCGTTGTGTTGCGTGTAATATTGTCTTGCCCCGGGGCACGTTTGAAGTGATGATATCATAACACTGCCGTGCCATAAACACAACAGCGCCTGGCATATGCATGCAAATAAAAACACATGCTTGTGACCTCCCGTCTCCGAGAAGTGCACATCTCCCACTCTGAATGTACAATGGGGCAAATAAGTATTTAGTCAACCACTAATTGTGCAAGTTCTCTCATTTGAAAATATTAGCGAGCCCTGTAATTGTCAACATGGGTAAACCTCAACCATGAGAGACAGAATGTGGAAAAAAAAACTGAAAATCACATTGTTTGATTTTTAAAGAATTTATTTGGAAATCATGGTGGAAAATAAGTACCGTTGTTGTTATCATTTTGACGCCACGGGGTGTTACAAGAAATTTCCGGGTTGGCAGTGAGTCAGTAACAGGCACACTTTTGCAAAATAGACAATGTTTATTGATTACAATCCCACATAAAAGCAAGCAAGACAGACATCACATCAAGCATAACGTGATAACAATAACGCTAGATCCAGATTGTCACTTCTAAATCCCCGCGCTACCGTGGAAGCACACAAAGTATTCCCTTGCAATGAAAAAGCTCTTACCGTTGACAATGGGCGGAGAGCCAGAGCCTCAGTCAGAGCCAGCAGGGGAACACGACCGAGCGATTTCGTACGTGAATCCTACGGCGGACTCTGAGGAGTCTATCGACGGGACGGTCGTAACTCCGTGGAATGGAATTGCGTCGTGTTTGCGCGGATGCGGTGATCGTCCCGATACGTGGATTCGTTAGGAGATTGTACTACACATAACGTCAGATGAATAGGAATTTCTGTGGATCTGTGTTAGCTTTTATGTGGGATTGTAATCAATAAACATCATTAATTCTGCAATTGTCATAAATAAACATTGTCTATTTTGCAAAAGTGTGCCTGTTACTGACTCACCGCGAACCCGGAAATTTCTTGTAACATGGGGTGAGGAGGAAGTTGAAAGTCCTTGTTGCCCAACGTTTCCCCTTTTGATATTCAAAAATGGTAGCGCAAGCAATCTAATTACAAGCAGATTTACCCACTCCCAGACCTCTGATGGGAGAAAAATGTTTAAAATAGTAGTGTGTTGTTTATGTATAAAACCCCCAGCAATCCCTCGAGGGGTGGCAAAACCTGGGGGCGGCCGGAGTGGCGTTCAATGTCAAGTTGTGTTGTACAAAGCAAGGTGGGAGAGGAGGTGCAAATGGAAAAAGCTCTGGTGGGAGATGTAGTAATGTATCAGACATAACACAGACCTTTTTCCCTACACACAAACACTAACAGCACCAAAGGTTTGCGTTCTCATGTTGAAAATACCCACTTTCTGGCCAACGCATTTGCTCCAATAATTCAATTACAAAAAGGATTGTTGCAAATTCTTTGTTTTAATCATTCAAGTCTAAATGTATAATCCATTGCACGGTTGCCATAATGTTGATACTATTTGGCTTACCTGTCAGTCATCAATCCCTTAGAGTCCTATTGCTCTACTCCTTGCACGGTGATCAATATCTGACTTTTCCCAACCTCGCTATTATGGTTTAACATATTCAGAAAGGAAACCTCATATGTGGGTTGAACTTTGTTGGCAGAAAAAAAATCGATTTACCATTATTATTATAGGGTTTTAATACTGAGGCCGCTCGCCTTTGCCTTTACTTGCTTCTTTGCACACATAGAATGTTCTTAATATACACTGCTGGCCTGCAATTCTGTCAGATAATGCTCAATTTCTCCCGGAAAATGATTGTAATTTGTTACGGGGGGGGGGGGGGGGGGAGATCCCAAAGCAGTCAGCCGGTTGTGATGAATGTTATTTTATTGTTGAACACAATATAGTAGATGAAGCTAGCGCCAAGGCAGAAGGTGGGTAACGTTAGGCTTGGAGGAGAAGAGAGGACTCGGAAAGAGGCAGGCGTGGAATCCGACAATCGGCGCGCGTAAGACAGGTCCTGGGGCGAGAGCATCTTTCGTGGCACGCCAGACCCACTTAGAGTGTTTGAAAGAGTGAGTGAGAGAAAGCTGCTGTGGAGTGGGCTGGGCGGAAGGCGTCCCTGGGTGTTGTCGTGGGATGATCCTCATGTGGCAAGTTTGGGCGGTCAAGTTCGTGCGGCATCTTTTGTGGCACCGCGCTATCAATTTGTTGTCTCGGTAGGGCGTGAGTGTTCTGACCCCACCGAAGAAATGTTTGACGTCCTTTGCTTACCTCATCAGGTGAGGGCTGATAAGGTGATCCACTTTACTGTGTCAAATGGCACGGAGTGACGTCCCTCAAACTATGGTTAAATGCTTTAAAGTAATGATTGTGTTAAACTAATGCAAACAGTTATATGGTGTGTGCGGGAAAGGTAACTATTCCCTTCAAAAGCAACCCCAAAACATCAGGGAACCTTCGCCATGTTTAACTGTGGGGAACGTGTTCTTTTCTTTGAAGGCCTCGTTTTTTTCCAGAGAACCAAAGAACATTCTTCTAAAACGTTTTTGGCTTTCTCAGGTGAGTTTTGCCAAACTCCAACCTGGCTTCTTTACGTCTTTGGGTCACAAGTGCGGTCTTTCTGGGTATCTTACCATAGAGTCCCTTTTCATTCAGACACCGACGAACAGTACGGGTTGACACTGTTGTACCCTCGGACTGCAGGATAGTTTAAACTTGTTTGGATGTTAGTCGAGGTTCTTTATCCTCCACCATCCGCACAATCTTTCGTTGAAATATCTCGTCGATTTTTCTTTTCCGTCCACAGGTTAGCCACAGTGCCATGGGCTTTACACTTATTGATGACACTGCGCACGGCAGAAACAGGAACATTCAGGTCTTTGAAGATGGACTTGTAGCCTTGAGATTAGGAGTGGAAACCTCTTGGTACCTCACGATACGATACGGTTTGCAGTACAAAACCTACGATAACGATCTGACGATATGGCGATACAATGATTATCGATTCATTGGTCAGGAAATCATTCTAGAGATATTCTAAAAACAACTAATAAACAGAAAAGCAAGTTTCTGATGTGAATTAGAATGAGTTTATTAAGAGTAGACGTCCAATCCATTTGAACTGGGAGGGTGGCAGCGAATGAACGAATGTTCATTCGCTGCCACCCTCCCAGTTCAAATGGATTGAACATCTATGGCCGTCAGTAGCAGCCAATGCCAGGCAATGAGGTAATTTTGGGCCATTTAAGATCATTTACCTGTTGATTTTCAGTTACTTCCTGTTGATTTTGGGGTATTTTATGGGCCACTTCCTGTTGATTTTCTGTTACAGAACAGGAAATGACCTGGGAATCCCACAAATGAATAGGCAGCGACTCAAACTCAACAGGAAATGACCTGGAAATGCCCGAAAGTGAACAGCAAGTGACCTATAAATGCCCTAAACAAATCGGACAAAATGACTGTGAATGCTCTGGTTTCGAATGAACAAACGTTCCCAGTCTAAATGGATTGGGTGTCAAGCACCGTCAAGGCAGCCTTAGAGTTCACTGAGACACTATTATTGTGGAAGGTTTTGGTAGCAACTTGTTGGTTCCTTTTTTTTTAAGACATTGACACCTTTTTAAAATATATCGATTCTTGCAGGAGCATGTTGATAACTTTTTGGGATACAAAGTATCACAATATATAACCATTTCGATATTTTGTCACACCCCTACTTGAAATTGCCCATGCTTCCTCCCAATTTTGCTTCTCAAGTCCTCAGACAGTTCTTTGGTCTTCTTTCTTTTCTCCAAGATCAATGTGGTTCACACAAGGACACAGGACAGAGGTTGAGTCAACATTAATCCAGTTTAACTGGCTGCAAGTGTGATTTAGTTGTTGCCACCACCTGTTATGTGCCACAGGTAAGTAACAGGTGCTGTTAATTATACAAATTAGGGTTATCTGACAGAATTGCAGGGGTGCCAATTAGAGTTGTTCCAATCATGTTTTTCTGCTCCAAATCCGATCCCGATCGTTTTAGTTTGAGGATCTGCCGATCCCGATATTTCCCGATCCGATAGCTTTTTTTTGCTCCCGATTCAATTCCAATCATTCCCGATAATTTTTCCCGATCATATACATTTTGGCAATGCATTAAGAAAAAAATGAATAAAACTCGGACGAATATAAACATTCAACATACAGTACATAGGTACTGTAATTGTTTATTATGACAATAAATCCTCAAGATGGCATTTACATTATTAACATTCTTTCTGTGAGAGGGATCCACGGAAAGAAAGACTTGTGACTTTATATATTGTGACTAAATATTGCCATCTAGTGTATTTGTTGAGCTTTCAGTAAATGATACTGCAGCCATTCAACCCAAATGCATGATGGGAAGTGGAACCATGACTGTGCGTAGTGCTACCAGTTGATATATCTTCTCTGCGTTGGGAAAGAACATAAGGTGTTAAGAAAAACAACAATTGCTACCTTGCTTCCCCACATTGCTTCCTATGATATTTCTAATCGTAGAGAGAAGGACTGTAAGTGCTTTAGCCTATTAAAAAAAAGGCTCCAAAGGCTGCCAAAATTCACTCTACTCATTTTACGCTGCCTTTTATCTCTCTATGTAGGTAAAACGGCGCCATTACCGATTGAGCGCGACAATGCATGAGTGGGTCGTGCAGCGCATGCATTAATTGCGTTAAATATTTTAGCGTGATACATTTTTTTAAAAATTAATTACCGCTGTTATCGGGATAAATTTGATAATCCTACCTTAAGCCTAAACTAAAGAATCTGGATGAGTGTAACATATTATGTCTGTAACGTTAAATACAATTAGAAAACGATTTAATTAAAAAATATTTATACAGTATATTAAAAAAAAAGGCATGGCCGATATTTTTTTGCCGATTCCGATACTTTGAAAATGACGTGATCGGATCCAATCGATCGGCATCCCGATCGATCGGGACATCTCTAGTGCCAATACTTTTGGCCAGCAGTGTAGCCAGTCATTTCTTAGGCTCGTGCCCGACACGCAAAAAAGTTAAGTTTTACAGCGTATTGTGCATGAGCCAGCAAAAGGGCTATTGAAGATTTTTCCAAGTTACTCGTTGGACAACAGACTGAGATTAGAGCAAGGTCGACAAAGTTCGCACTGCGACAAAATTCAATCACTAGGAAAGAGCCTGGTGAATTTTCCCCCTAACACGTGGCTAATTTCAATTAGTGCTGGAGGTCCTGTCGTCTTTGGCAGCTTTCAGCGTCACCCCTGTGTTTGCTTTTGATCTCGGAGCCGCTGATTTCAGGGAGGAATCCTTGGCATCTGCACAGATTCTTTAGGTGTTGGCACAAGTGATGAACACAAAAAACCTGCTTGCGGCAGCATGCGACAGTTCCTCAGGTGATGATGCTGAAGGTTTAGTTAGTCAATTTGTAGTGTTAATTGTAAGTGCAAACATTTCAAATAGATTGCACGTTTACAAGTGAAAAACACAATCACAACAGAAGGATGAAAACAGCCACATGATTGGATGTCTATCATCGTTAATGGCACTGAGAGTTAAAGTGCCTGTGCCACGAAAAAGCATGTTTACTTCATAATACACGCGGTATTTTATGCTCCTGAATGAAATGGACCGCTTGGATGTGTGTGGAAGCGATCACTATATTTATTTAGTTTTTTTCAATTCCGCGCCATGAAAATGAGTGACTTCTGGCAACAGTCTCGAGTTGAGAAAGAGTGACGTGCTGTGACGTGTACGGAGGAAGGTGTCCTCTCCACTTTACAGCCGTACTGTTGAATGAGAAGGACTAAGGATTCAGCTGATTTTGCGGATTAAGACGTTTATTTTACGCATCACGCCAGCCAAACGGCTGCAGAAAAATCTTGCTGTATGAGGAAGAGGCGCGTTCGCCTTTTTGGGGTTTCAAAAGGTTCCCACTCACCGGTGGATATTGGCCAAAACAAGCCCTACCACTGTGGGACCATGGGACTCACAAGGAAGTGAGTAAACATCGTGTTTTGTAATATGTCAAATACGGGGGTCATTTTAATATGTAGGTGGCTTGCATCAAATTCTCCAACCGATTAGAAATTGCAACTTTGTGTTAAAAATAGCCGCGAATACAGCGATTACAAAGTAATAAACACTACAAACTCTTTAAATAAAGGACTACTTACTGTACGTTTGATCATGGATGGTCGTGTAAGAAGCTCTCCTCATACTCATTAGCTGCATATGTTAGCTGCACAGCAACTGCACCCGCCCTCCTCCACTGAGTCTCGCTGTTTATGACTTCGCCGTGTCGTAAAGCATTATTTTGCCATATTCGTGTTGACCATTTGGCGGCGACACGCTCCTCCGACGTCGGCCAGTTTGTTCAGCGGTCATTGTCCAGCTGCTTCACCGGCAAGCTCCCCTGTCCTTAGTAGCAGGAGAACGAGCTGTAAATTGCTCTCCGGCAGGCGGGTTGGCAATCAGACAATCGGCAACCCATTCTTCATGTGAAATGATCCGGGCTAGTTTTGTGTGATTTTCCGCTTCGAAGGCTTTTAAACATCACTCTGTTCGGGTTAGCATGTCGGCTAGCTGTCACGCCTCTTGGTTTGTTTATATTCTCCGAAGCCGGGGAAGGGAAATCACATAAGCCCGATTTAGGTGGCATAAAACATCGTTCGGGAGGTGCGACAGGAAAGGGGAAATCGACAGTTTTGACCATTATGGAGTAATTTTGTCATGTCGTCCTGAATAAATGCATTTTTATTATTTCATATTCCATTTAGCACAAGACTGGTATTTGTTATGACCATGCCATTTATTTAGCTATTGGGCAAAAATACTTGGATAAAAAGAATATCCTGTAAAAATATTGGAGTAGAGAGACTGAAACAATTTTGCGGCTCTCTTCGTCACGTTTTCCTCGTTGTGAATAATTCCCCCTCAATGAGCTGCGTACTAATTACTGCGTACTCCGCTGACGTCATCCACTTGTTGGGGACGCTAGAGCCCTATAATGGTAGGCGTGGCTAACAGGCAGATTAAAAGACTAATTTCTCGTCATCTGCGCTTTGCTAAATTGTTGTATATATTCGAAGAGTCTCAAAATATGATTCTAATTCACATAATAATCCTATTTAAGACTTTTTCTCCTGTCGTACGCACTTTAAGCCAGTTTGATGTAGTGTAGTTTTAGTGCTGAAACTCCATTGTGTATCGCAGTCAATATTCAGTGTAAACCGTACAAGTCTGTACATTGTTGACACTGACAGACGCTCCATGAGTAAAATCCACAGAGCCACGCAAAAACACACATTTAATAATTAATCCCGCTCATTTCACGCCTGGATATATTTATGCTATTATTTATTTATGATATTAATTCTCATCAGAGAGTTGGGTTCCTTCAGCTGGTGGAGCACAAGCTTCAAATTAATTTTAATAATGGAAAGGTCTCATTAAGATCCAATCAGACATGAAGGCAGTCTGAGTGTAATAGGATGCCCCCACACTTGACCAAAAGATTCATGTTTTATTGAGGCGCAGGTGTCAACTCTGTGGATGTGCTGATTTTTTTATTTTTTTTTTGACAAAGTGCAATTCCCTCAGAAACTATGTCAAAGGCTGATGACAAACACAATATTTCTTACAAATATGAACCTAATTAATTGCTAGGTCAAATGCTCAATGCAAAATAAATCTGTATTGATTTATGCTAACTTTTATTCGTATTGGTTCAGATGATACACCGTTCGATTCAAACCTTTGTTTTCAATAACTACTAAAGAAACATTTTGAAAATTTCCAGAATAAATGTCTGGATTTTATTAGCAAATTTAAATTGCAATATTTGAACATAACTTAACCGCCGGTGAGCTCCAACGACCCGGGTCGGCAAGACCCCGAAAACTGGGCCAAAAGGCCAAACTCCCCGTGTTCACCTAGGTCTTAACCCCTTGTACTGACTCTATTTTGAAAGCTGGAAAAAGGCTTTGAAACACAAGTTGACAATTTATGTTGGTCGATAATGATCAAACAGCAAGGCAAAACAGCGACAGACCCAGGCGAGGAGGCAGACTGGTTCCCGGGTCATCATATCACAAGTCAACAAAAGATTCCTGAGAAAAATGACCGCGATTAGTTAAGCATTCAGTCTTTTAAAGGCTCTGGTGAGGCAGGCTGTGGCCCGGAAGAAGGGTATGTTTGGCCGTTGTTTAGGATAATCTTCTATCGCACTTTTGGCTGTTTAGTTCGTGCGTCACAGTTGCTGAGTCACCGTTACTGGGGCAACCGCAGTGGGAGATTTTGCCCGCCTTAGCATCAAAGGGGCGCTTGGAGTCTTATCGGTTGTGTTATCGGATGGATATCGGCCGTTTTGCTGGTGTTCCTTGTGTTGGGACATGACGCACCGCCATTTGCTCTGGACTGTCCTGAAGAGCTGGTTGTGGGATTTGGTGTTGCAGACCTGGGCTTGTAGATGTCTTGCCTATTACATGGTTGTCAGCATCCATCTTGCTTAGTCAGCTGCATTACGCACGCATTGGGCTTCCGTGGTCAGAAGGCGTGATGTATTTCTTATGCCCTATGTCAAATATATTCTGCTTGTTTTCCTTAAAGTATCATATAAATGTTTATTTTATATTGGGAGCGTTAGAGTAATACAAACAGTCAGACAGTAAATATGAGAAAAGATACTATTCCCTTCAGTTAACATACACACTAAATACTAACCTGTAATAATCTCTTAACTATCCAGGAATGCAAAAAATCTGATCTCCTCTAGAGCAGTGATGTTTTGGGGCTGTCGTTGGGCAACACGGACTTTCAACTCCCTCCTCACCCCGTGGCGTCAAAATTATAACAAGAAAGGGGGGCAAAAATCCCAGAACCACACGGGGGGACCTAGAGAATGACCTACAGAGAGCTGAGACCACAGTAACAAAGGCTACTATCAGTAACACAATGTGCCGCTAGGGACTCAAATCCTGCACTGCCAGACGTGTCCCCCTGCTGAAGAAAGTACACGTCCAGGCCCGTCTGTGGTTCGCTAGAGAGCATTTGGATGATCCAGAAGAGAACTGGGAGAATGTGTTATGGTCAGATGAAACAAAAATAGAACTTTTTGGTAGAAACACAGGTTCTCGTGTTTGAAGGAGAAAGAATACTGAATTGCATCCGAAGAACACCATACCCACTGTGAAGCATGGGGGTGGAAACGTCATGTTTGGGGCTGTTTTTCTGCAAAGGGACCAGGACGACTCATCTGTGTAAAGGAAAGAATGAATGGGGCCACGTATTTAGAGATTTTGAGTGAAAATCTCCGTCCATCAGCAAGGGCATTGAAGATGAGATGTGGCTGGGTCATTCAGCATGACGATGATCCCAAACACACAGCCAGGGCAACAAAGGAGTGTGGCTTCATAAGAAGCATTTCAAGGTTTTGGCGTGGCCTAGCCAGTCCCCAGATCTCAACCCCATAGAAAATCTGTGGAGGGAGTTGAATGTCCGTGTTGCCCAATGACAGCCCCAAAACATCACTGCTTAGAGGAGATCTGCATGGAAGAATGGGCCAAAATATCAGCAACAGTGTGTGAAAAGCTTATAAAGAGTTACAGAAAACGTTTGGCCTCCGTTATTGCCAACAAAGGGTACATAACAAAGTATTGAGCTGAACTTTAGGTATTGACCAAATATTTATTTTCCACCATGATTTGCAAATAAATTATTGAAAAATCTAACAATGTGATTTTCAGTTTTTTTTTCCACTTTCTGTCTCTCATGGTTGAGGTTTACCCATGTTGACAATTACAGGCCTCTCTAATATTTTCAAGTGGGAGAACTTGCACAATTCGTGGTTGACTTAAATATTTATTTGCCCCACTGTACGTCACTATTTGTAAGATTGCCAACGGCCTCAGGTTGACAGGTATCCATAAATATACAGTGACATGAAGCTAAGTGACACACTTGTAAATGAGGGATTATTTCCTATCTTTACTCATCTCCTTATTCCGCGCTCTCTTTAACACACGCTTGTACGTGCATACTCAAACACACAGAGTCTCAGGAGACGCCGATGCAACGTTTGATATTACACATGCGTTTTCTCTCGCCGCCTAAATCTGGTCAGGGGCCGGAATTCATCGCAGGATCAAACCGACTTTTTCTCATCAAACTCAGGAAAGTGTGTCTAATGCAATTTCACTAACTCACTGACTGACTTGATTACATGTGGGCCGGGGAAGGGGATTCCAAGGCGCCGTCGGGGTGGCTGGCTAGAAGCTCGTGTGGTGTAGGTAAGTGTTAGTGTAGGCTTTTCAGTTGCTGACAGATAGGAGTTCTCCTCAAAATTCAACCGCATTAAGATTCATTAGGATTCTCTCCTTTCTCGCGCTAAGCCGTCCCTTCTTCCACACACCGCTAATCCCGGATGCTCACCAAAGTCCAGACGGACAAAAAACATTTTTCCACAATTATGTGGCGTCTGCTGGTACCAGTCGAGTGCCATCCTGACCCTGTCACGTCCAGACAAGTCTGAAAGAGCGCCATGCATATTAATGCCTCCTTCTGTTTAATATTCATCGGTGTTATGCCCTGTTGGCAGCTGCTCCCAGACCCTCATGGATCAGTGAGGCTTCCTCCTCGTCTGACATGGGTGCAGATGTTTAGAGCGTGAAATTAAATTGGTCATTGTCATCGGGGTCTACGCGCGGGGGAGTTGCTTGTTTGTGAACGCGGGAGTGGTTTTCGTTTGGACAGGTAAAGAAAACTTCCAAGAAGTTGGACAAAGGACAGAAGACAAGTGCTCCTGTGGCAGATTTGTTTGCTTTCCTCTAATTGAGTTCTAATTGAATTAGCACCAAAGGAAGGACTCACTCAGGCAGGGACGCTGTTAGATGACAGTAGATCAAAGTCGGAAAGCCTTCATTTGAAAGTTGGCAAAGGAATAAAGGCCGACCTCGTCAATTCTCATGAAAATTCAGCGAGAGTTGTCTCCCGTGCGTTTCAAATAAAACTTGTTCGATTAGAAATGCATTATTGAGCCTAGCTCGGGGAACAATGGCTTGATATGCATTTGAATGCACGCCGCCGAGGTAATACGGAACGAGCTCGGGCGCAGCGTGGAGGTGTCTTTGTGTTATATCACACGAGCTTTGCAAGGCCGAAATGGAAATGGAAAAAGAAGGAAACACAAGGCCGAGGCTTTGTTCCAAAAACGTATTTTTCTCATCACCTATCTCGCACCTCTTGAAGTTCCTCATTAGCTCATCTAAAGTGTCCCAAATGCAACCAAGATGTTCCATATCGCTAAATCACAATTTGCTTGCGAACACCGCATGAGCGTCCATGCGTGGATTGTATTCCTCCGAGGTGCACATACGTGAACACGGATCTTTCCTCTGCGCAGTTTGCTGTATTGATGGAAAGTCACAATTCCGTCTCGCGTCAATTATATCGATTACTTCAGCATGAGTGGAGGTAATGAGCTTCAGTGTTCTTTGGCTCCCCTGTGATATCCGCCTCGTCTCCTTTTCTGCATGAAACCCCAACTCGGATCTCCCGACCAATTGCCCCACTGTCATTCTGCGCCACCAATGTCGGAGCGTGTTAGATGATTTTCTCATTAGCCCCTGTTAGCTTAGGTGGAGCATGGGCATGCATTTGTAGTTGTGACTCTAAGCCTTCATTTTCGCCACCTTGACTCGACCTGTTGTCGCTACTACAACCCCTCGCGAAAAGTATAGAAAGTGCAACTCCAGCATTCAGAAACACTAAAAGAAATAAATAAAAAACATTTTGGTGGTGAGTAAATGTTACTTTTATAGAGCAAGTGCAGGGAAATAAATATCGAATCTCTGAGGGAAAATAGAGTGGGGCAAATAAGTATTTAGTCAACCACCAATTGTGCAAGTTCTCCTACTTGAAAAGATTAGAGAGGCCTGTAATTGTCAAAATGGGTAAAAATCAACCATGAGAGACAGCATGTGGAAAAAACAGAAAATTACATTGTTTGATTTTTAAAGAATTTATTTCCAAATTAGAGTGGAAAATAAGTATTTCGTCACCTGCAAACAAGCAAGATTTCTGGCTGTCAAAGAGGTCTAACTTCTTCTCACGAGGTCTAACGAGGCTCCACTCATTATCGGTATAAAAGACACCTGTCCACAACTTCAGTCAGTCACACTCCAAACTCCACTATGGCCAAGACCAAAGAGCTGCAATAGTTAAAACGCTTGGTGTAAAGAAATTAACTGTGGGAGCAATTATTAGAAAATGAAAGACATACAAGACCACTGATAATCTCCCTCGATCTGGGGCTCCATGCAAGATCTCACCCTGTGGTGTCAAAATGATAACAAGACGGTGAGCAAAAATCCCAGAACCACACGAGGGGACCTAGTGAATGACCTACAGAGAGCTGGCACCACAGTAACAAAGGCTACTATCAGGAACACAATGCGCCGCCAGGGACTCAAATCGTGCACTGCCAGGCGTGTCCCCCTGCTGAAGCCAGTACACGTCCAGGCCCTTCTGCGGTTCGCTAGAGAGCATTTGGATGATCCAGAAGAGGACTGGGAGAATGCGTTATGGTCAGATGAAACCAAAATAGAACTTTTTGGTAGAAACACAGGTTCTCGTGTTTGGAGGAGAAAGAATACTGAATGGCATCCGAAGAACACCATACCCACTGTGAAGCATGGGGGTGTAAATATCATGCTTTGGGGCTGTTTTTCTGCAAAGGAACCAGGACGACTGATCTGTGTAAAGGAAAGAATGAATGGGGCCATGTATTGAGAGATTTTGAGTGAAAATCTCCTTCCATCAGCAAGGGCATTGAAGATGAGACGTGGCAGGGTCTTTCAGCATGACAATGATCCCAAACACACAGCCAGGGCAACAAAGGAAAGGCTTCGTAAGAAGCATTTCAAGGTCCTGGAGTGGCCTTGCCAGTCTCCAGATCTCAACCCCGGAGAAAATCTGTGGAGGGAGTTGAAAGTTCGTGTTGCCCAATGACAGCCCCAAAACATCAT
Organism: Corythoichthys intestinalis; assembly: GCF_030265065.1. Classification (NCBI taxonomy): domain Eukaryota; kingdom Metazoa; phylum Chordata; class Actinopteri; order Syngnathiformes; family Syngnathidae; genus Corythoichthys; species Corythoichthys intestinalis. The sequence continues at coordinate 13,292,593 of NC_080407.1, forward strand.
TTCTCTAGAAGAGATCTGCATGGAGGAATGGGCCAAAACACCAGCAACAGTGTGTGAAAAGCTTATGAAGAGTTACAGAAAACGTTTGGCCTCCGTTATTGCCAACAAAGGGTACATAACAAAGTATTGAGATGAACTTTTGGTAAAGACCAAATACTTATTTTCCACCATGATTTGCAAATAAATTCTTTAAAAATCAAACAATGTGATTTTCTGGGGGTTTTTTTCTACATTCTGTCTCTCATGGTTGAGGTTTACCCATGTTGACAATTGCAGGCCTCTAATATTTTTAAGTGGGAGAACTTGCACAATTAGTGGTTGACTAAATACTTATTTGCCCCACTGTATATGGAATCATGAGAAATAAACAAGGAAATCACAATCAAAACACATCTCTAGTATTTAGTAGCACCACCTCTGGCTCTTATGACAGCTTACAGTCTCTGATGATTGACAACCAGTATTCTTCATCAAATTGGTGCCAACTCTCTTTGATTGCAGTTGCCAGACCATCCTTGCAGGTCAGAGCCTTGCTGTGAACTGTTTTGTTTTTTTTTTAATTTCGACCACAGGTTTTCAATTTGGTTGAGATCTGGGCTATTTGCAGGCCATGACATTGACTGGAAGAGTCTTTCTCCAAGGAATGCTTTTACAGTTTTAGCTCTGTGGCAAACATATTTTCAATTGACGGGGTAAGAAAGCTGTCTAAAAAAACAGTCTAAAAGATTTAACCGCAGCCATCTCCCCAGTGCCTACGCCTGACATGCAGCCCCATATATTCAAGGACTGAGGGAATTTTTATGTTTTCTTCAGGCAGTCATCTTTGTAAATCTCACTGGAACGGCACCAAACAAACGTTCCAGCATCATCACCTTGTCCACTGCAGATTCTCGACTCATCACTAAAAATAACCTTCATCCAGGCATTCACAGTCCATGGTTGCCTCTCCTTAGCCAATTGCAGTTTTGTTCTTTTCTGAGTGAGCATCAATGAGTTTCCATTTAGCTTTCCTGAATGAAAATCCCATTTCCTTTAGGCAATTTTGCACAGTTCTGTCACATCTTTTCACACACTGTTCCTGGTATTTTGGCCCATTCCTCCATGCAGATCTCCTCTAGAGCAGTGATGTTTTGGGACTGTCGTTATGGGCAACACGTACTCTCAACTCCCTCCACAGATTTTCTATGGGGTTGAGATCTGGAGACTGGCTAGGCAACTCCAGGACCTTGAAATGCATCTTACGAAGCCACTCTTTTGTTGCCCTGGCTGTGGGTTTGGCATTGTTGTCATGCTGAAAGACCCAGCCACGTCTCATCATCAATGCCCTTGCTGATGGAAGGAGATTTTCGCTCAAAATGTTGTTACATGGCCCTATTCATTATTTCCTTTATACAGATCAGTCGTCCTTATTCTTTCTCCTCCAAACACGAGAACCTGTGTTTCTACCAAAAAGTTCTATTTTGGTTTCATCTGACCATAACGCATTCTCCCAGTCCTCTTCTGGATCATCCAAATGCTCTCTAGCGAACCGCAGAAGGGCCTGGACGTGTACTGGCTTCAGCAGGGGGACACGCCTGGCAGTGCAGGATTTGAGTCCCTGGCGGCGTTGTGTTACTGATAGTAGCCTTTGTTACTGTGGTCCCAGCTCTCTGTAGGTCATTCCCTAGGTCCCCCCGTGTGGTTCTGGGATTTTTGCTCACAGTTCTTGTTATCATTTTGACGCCACGGGGTGAGATCTTGCATGGAGCCCCAGATCAAGGGAGATTATCAGTGGTCTTGTATGTCTTCCGTTTTCTAATAATTGCTCCACAGTTGATTTCTTTACACCAAGCGTTTTACCTATTGCAGATTCAGTCTTCCCAGCCTGGTGCAGGTCTACAATTTTGTCTTTGGTGTCCTTCGACAGCTCTTTGGTCTTGGCCATAGTGGAGTTTGGAGTGTGACTGACTGAGGTTGTGGACAGGTTTCCTTTATACTGATAATGAGTTAAAACAGGTGCCATTAATATAGATAACTAGTGGAGCCTCGTTAGACCTCTTTGACAGCCAGAAATCTTGCTTGTTTGTAGGTGACCAAATACTTATTTTCCACTGTAAAAGCACGTTTGATCAGGGTGGTTTCCTGTCTCTGCAGGCGGTGCCGACGACAACCTGATGGAGGGCGGAGAAATGAAGTTTGTGTGTAAGCCGGGAGCGAGGAACATCACTGTCATCTTCCAGCCTCTTCTCAGGTATGCCACTCCCTACGATGTGTCAAAATGAATCAATGGAAAAGCCAACACATCAGCGAGCCTGCACGTGACTCAATACCAGTAAAAATCAAGCTAATTCTGTTACCAAGCCTCTTAGTAACCATCCATCGATTTGTGACTTTTAAAGTCTGTAAATCGGACTCGACCTCCGGTTCGAAATGTTTTGTTGATACCGTCCAGCAATTGGAAGCGACAGCCGTCCTCGCTTTTACTTCGCATTAGATTCAAGTATTTGGAAGGCCTGCTAGTTCTCTAAATAGTGTAACTCCCAAGAGATTTGTGTAAATCCAATAATGAAGACGCCTAATTGAATTGTGATGCTCTGATACATTACCTTCAAGGCTCCATTAAGGCGGGATGGTTCTTATTTCCACGCCGCACAATTTGACGCCACGCAATGTCTAGTTGTAATGCACAGGGGTGGGATGATTGTAGCGTTTTGGCACAAGCGGCGAGCTTAGCAGATGTTTTGATGGTAAAAGCGTCTCGAATGCGCCGCCTGTGGAGAGCTGCGGTGACACTGCGGCCATCTGGATGGCGACTCTTTTAGCTGATAGAGGATAACTGGTAAACAAATCATGTTGGATGAACTTCCAAGAGTCTTTCTTCTGCTCCATACAGAAACATACCGCACGAAATAAACTCCTTGTTTATGCCTCCCGTGTTGTCGATAAGGGTTTGTATCAATCACTTGCAGTTGCTTAGCACTCCACTCTTCACGACTACACCGTGAGCGCCACTGGCACACCGTAGTTTACAGATGGTTTTCTAATGGCGAAGCTCTGCTGATGGATCGCTATACTTCCCGCAGCCAGCCGCGCGACTCGCGGCAGCTTTAATGACAAAAGCATTCAGTTGGCGCACAAGCTGGTTAAATTAAAGCGAAACAAGTCATACCAACTTTGGTCATTTGTCAGTTTCCAAACTCCTAGTAAGATGCTGCCTTTTTAAAAAAGTTTTCTTAATGTTCGCATCTTTTCATTGCGAGGTGTCATTGGCATCCCCTCTAAGCCGTTCATCCCCTGTGTCTTTCCTGTGCCTGAATCCAATGCAGCAAATCAGCTTGCGCATTAGGCGCCGCCAAGGCCGCTGCTTGTTTACCATTCCGTCTTGGACCGTCTAGCAGCAGAAAAGTTGAGAAAGGTACGCTCCGGTGCCTTCAAGGTTGCGTGTGTCTGACTCTGAATATTCTGAAGGGGATTATTTATTCCACTGGGCCTTGGATGGGCTCTGAATCCCCCGTTGCCTAGAAGGCCAGGCGGAGAGGGACATCTTAGTCAGACATCGCTAATCACCACAGATACAGTTGTATGAAAAAGTATCTGAACCTTTTGGAATTTCTCACATTTCTGCATAAAATCACCATCAAATATGTCTTTGTCAAAATCACACAGATGAAAATTCAGTGTCTGTGTTTACGAAAATCACCCAAACATTTCTGGGTTTTCATATTTTAATGAGGATAGCATGCTAACAATGACAGAAGGGGAAAAAAATAAGTCAGTGAACCCTCTGCCTAAGCAGACTTAAAGCTGTAATGTGAAGTAATTTCATAACATGCCAAATAGGGTCACAATTAGAGCTGGAACAAATACTCGAGCAACTCGAGTAACTCGAGTTTAAAAACTGATCCGAGTAGTTTTATTCACCTCGAGTAATCGTTTATTTTGACAGCTCTAAGCATCACGTTTTGCTCGGACTACTTTTAATGCGGGTCGCGCTGATGTCATGTACGTAGAGGAAGAAGAAGAAGAGGAAAAAAAACAGCCGACAGCTGCTACAAATGCTAAATACTAGCCCGCACGATGCTAGTTGGTAGCAGGTAATGTCTGATGAGTCTCATAGAGATCACATGTATGTTGAACTAGATGCAAAGTGACAGACTCGGCCGCGTCTGGGCAGCGTTACTAAACAGCCGACATCTTAAAGCAGTACAGTGCTAAGCGCTAATAAAGAGCGCTAAGCGCTAATAAATAAGATTAACGTAACGTTAGCCCTGCGGAGGGCTAGGTTTCTATTAATTATGACCACTGTCGATGCTTGGCTAGCGTGTCTTACATACAGGCTTTAACATAACAGAGTGATGAGGGTGTAAAATAAAAACTCAATAATGCTAACTATCAATTTTAGCTCAGTAGTCATTGCTGGATAAAACACCAAGTAGCACTAGTCCCTAATGTGCTCCTCCAATACAGCCTGTATCATACATTTATTTTGAACACTGCAAAAACTCAAAGTCCTATCAGGACTTACAGTTTAGACTAACTTAAAACTTAACTGGAACTTAAAAATGGCTCGTCACAAATAGAAATTCAATGGAAACACGTTTTTAAGTGATGTGTGTTATCAAGCGTAACGGCATTTTTAGGTGTATATATATGTGTATATATATATATATATATATATCAGAGGTTGCGCTAGACATTTTCGTTGTCTGTCATTTTGACTGACAGGGTCATAAAAATCCGGTCATAGTCCATTTTTACCGGTCACTTAAATTTTTTAAATGATAATGATGACATATTCAATAGTATTTAGTTTTCATTCATTTTTAATTAATATTGTAACGCTTGCTTGGCGGCGACAAATTAGACACGGGAGTCGTGGTATTTCTCTCCCTTTTTACTCTGCTTACCGCCAACAACTCCGCCCCCAAAGAAAAAGAGGCAACGATATAGACCCCAATCACCAACGTCACACAATGATTTTGATTGTCAGCTCAAAATCTAAAAAATATAAATATATATTAAATGCATCTTACCAGATATAAAATGACTACTACATAGTCTGTGGTGATCGTTTGGTGCCCAGATTTCTTGTCGAATTACAGCAGTCCATCTCGCTCTCATCCTCCCGGGTCTCTCAGAATACGGTAGAACTTCAAGTCTCTCCGTCTATCTTTTCTGTTACAGCAACCAACCGCCACACACGCCTTCACCATTTTGATTATTAATATTAACGAGCAGAAAAACACGCCGTAATAGGAGGCATGTACGTAGCGGTAATGTGTAAACATGAACAGCTGACACACAATATGGCGGCTCCAGTCAGGGGGGCGGAGTTGTGGCGTCATGTGATTGGGCGGCAATCTTGTCCATCAATTGGATGACGCGCTGGCACACCGGGTGCACCAATAAGAACCTCGCGTTGATGTGTCAATCACGGTGCCGCCGCCAGACCCCGGTGACGCTACAATATTCTGACAGAAGAGCCAACGACTTCATGCATTAAGAGAGACAATAGCTAATTAATATGCTAACTCGCCACCCTGTGGTCTGGGGTGTGAATTGCAACCTGTCAAAATGACGGACGGACGTCAGTTTTTTCCGTCACCGTTTTAAAAAACCGGTCAACGACGGAAAATATCTGGTTAACGCGACCCCTGATCTATATATATATATTTATATATATATATATATATTTTTTTTTTTAATAAGATCTAAAGGTTTTTTGAGTGAAAGCAGTGAATTCGTATTTATTTTAGTTACATCTGAGATGCAATTGTTGGCTGTTTTCAACAAAATACATTGAAAATAAAGACATTGATTGACTGAAAATGGTTCAAGATTAGATGAAATGTCTTGTTTTCTCATGTATATTTATAATTGCTCTTCACCCAAAAATATATTTGTTTTATCCGATTACTCGATTAATCGATAGAATTTTCAGTCAATTACTCGATTACTAAAATATTCGATAGCTGCAGCCCTATTCACAATTAAAGTAATTAAACATTGCCCAATAAATAAAGCATGAAAAAATAATTTATATGTTGTATATTTGACAAAATAATCGCGTTTCCGAAGTTCGAGCCTGAAAGGGGACGAACCCGGAAGTGATATGTCACACCGAGAACAGCGATGGCAGCGCTGTATACGGCCGCCATACAAAGCCCTTCAAACAATGATTCAAACAGCGATATAAGCAATAGATCGAGCGCAAGGGAGCAGATCCAAGTTTTTGAAGAGTTGGAGGAAGAAGAGGAGCTTGGAAGTTTATGTTGGACCTAACATGTATTAGCCAGACGCTAATCAGGATGCAAACAATGTGCCTAGACTCCCTGACATGGATTGGAGACAAGACCCATCGAGATTACAAGATTGGTAAGATATAGGCTGTTATTATTTTCATGATTTGAAGATGCAGGCATATGCACATAATTTTATGTTTTTGTCTATCTGATGACATTGTTTAAAAAAATAATAATCAGACTGCATGTTCATTTTGGCAGATCCTGCGGCTCTCGTGCATATAAAATAATATAAAAACGTTGGGGGGAAAGAAGGAGATGAGTCGTTGATGGCTTTCTCCACTTTATTGTGGCAACAATAAGAAAACAAAATAATAGCGGACTGCCGCCACATTCGACCGCAAAGTTTTGCTTCTCGCTCATCTCCGTCTCGCCTCGTACTACCAGCTACTACTACTTCCTGGGGCTATCGGCAGGAAGTGGCGTCTAATGGCGTGAGGAAATGTAGTTTTTTCACACAAGCGAACAGATTACAAAGCACCACTTCAGTGTTGTCCCGAAACTACATTTCCCATGATTCACTGCGGGACTTGAGCTGTCAACGCTCACATTTGACAGCATTCTGCCGCGGTCCTCTTAGCCAGCTGTTTGCTCGCCATTCACGCTCGTTTGCATTTGATCGCTAGTCTGATACACTCCCGCTTTTTCGGTGAGGTCTTTTGTGTTTATTCGTTATTGGATTGTTTTTGTTCACCACTGTAAATAAGAGCACTGAAGCAAGAAGGGGTAAGTCGCCATTTCTGTTCAACCCGTTTTCTCCTGTTTTTTTTAGCGTAAGAAGCTAGGTTAGCGGCTGTCTTTTCTTCGTTCTTTTTCATGATCAGAGTTTAGTTAGCGGGTGGGGTTCAAGTGTAGATTTCTTTTGTTTGTTGTTTTGGCCTGGGCTTACCCTGAAGCCGTGCTTCATCTACATTTTGTACATATTCATTGCGAGTTTGATTGTTGTGTAAATTTTGTGCCACTTGTGAAATTGTGTGGCTCGTTTTATGTTACGGCCTTCGCGAGCCATCCTTGGGATGTAACACTAGCGAACACAACAATAACTATGCCACGACTATTGCCACGAGTTGGCTTTCGGCTAACGTCGCTAGCTTCGACTGTACATTCCACAACAGTTGGCAGCTCTGCTTTGACAAAGTCATCAGTCATCTATCCAAAAATCACGCTTACTTTTTGGCAAATCCTTGATCATAAGCAGACTGGTTAAGGAAGCAGGCATCTTCGAAGTGTTTGCAGCAGAGAACACTACTCGATGATGGCGTGAAATTCATTCGCTTCGTGCGAACGAAAGATGTCCATTTACGTGCCCTGCTATCCTTTGGCCACTCATACAACAACTCATACAACTTCCCTCGCACTTCCCGGTGTGACGTAATTGCTGAAAAAAAGCATTTTCGTTGTCAAGGGCGTTGCTATGGGTTAAACAAAGAATCTGGGAGGGTTGCGTTAAAAAAAATAACGAAAATATGCTTATAAATGTTTAGCCATTGATATTATTCAAAAACATGGTTGGCCAACCTTACTTCACATTACTGCTTTAAAGACAATTGAAAGATACTTTTTCATACCACTGTATATAGTGGCTTGTAGTTAAATAGTTTATGCTGTTTTTTGTTTGTTTGGTTTTTTTACATCTACAGTGTCCATCTGCTGCATTTAATATGCGTGAATGTTAATAATAAAAGTCAAATCTGTGTCAAGGCTAAGAATATGACAATGTCCCCAAAGGTGACTGCAACTAGTGAATATATGGCTTTGGGGGAGTGTTTTTGCACGTAGTAGCCAATTTAGTTGACTTGTGGGGTCTCCAGTTGACATTTTGCTGGTATTTCCACCTCTTGCACCGGACGGGCTTGGCATTTTGAAAAGCTTCTGCGAGGACTGCTAATCTCTCCCGCCTCACCCGTCGCACGAGGCCCGAGCAGGCCGTTGCTTATGGATGTAAATGAGACAAAAAGACATACATTAGCGCCATTTTATACCCGGGGACCTGCCGTTATTCTATGGATTGAGCTCATTAGAAGCATGGGAGATGCGTACGCAGTCCTCGCAAAGTTGGAGTGAGTAAACTGCCCACAAGGTCAGCACGTGACAAAGAGCGCTCAGAGGGAAGCGGCGAAGGGAAGGACAATGGAACAAGCCATGAAAGTAATGAGGAGCAGACAGAGAGCTCCGTGACAGGAAGAGGACAGAAGGTCCCGGCCACCCGCCGCAGTTGCCTGTGGTGAAAACGACAACACACCATGACTCTGCACTAATTTCACACCCTCATTAAATCCCCTCCCCGAGAGGAGACAATGCAACGACCGCAAATGGAAAAAGCAGAGTGGGAAGGTGCACAATATTGAGGTGTGTGGCAGGACTTTAAAAAAAACATAGCTGTTTGATATGGACAAGTTTCAGTACCCGGAATTAGCAAATGTAAGTACAGTGGGGCAAATAAGTATTTAGTCAACCACCAATTGTGCAAGTTCTACTTGAAAAGATTAGAAATGCCTGTAATTGTCCACATGGGTAAACCTCAACCATGAGAGACAGAATGACGAGAGAAAAAACAGAAAATCACATTGTTTGATTTTTAAAGAATTTATTTCCAAATTAGAGTGGAAAATAAGCATTTGGTCACCTACAAACAAGCAGGATTTCTGGCTGTCAAAGAGGTCTAACTTCTTCTAACGAGATTTAACGAGGCTCCACTCGTTACCTGTATTAATGGCACCTGTTTTAACTCATTATCGGTATAAAAGACAACTGTCCACAACCTCAGTCAGTCACACTCCAAACTCTGCTATTGCCAAGACCAAAGAGCTGTCGAAGGACACCAGAGACAAAATTGTAGACTTGCACCAGGCTGGGAAGACTGAATCTGCAATACGTAAAACCCTTGGTGTAAAGAAATCAACTGTGGGAGCAATTATTAGAAAATAGAAGACATACAAGACCACTGATAATCTCCCTGAGGCTCCATGCGAGATCGTAGCCCGTGGCGTCAAAATGATAACAAGAACGGTGAGCAAAAATCCCAGAATCACACGGGGGGACCTAGTGAATCACCTACAGAGAGCTGGGACCACAAAAACAAAGGCTACTATCAGTAACACAATGCACCGCCAGGGAGATCTGCATGGAGGAATGGGCCAAAAATACCAGCAACAGTGTGTGAAAAACTTGTGAAGAGTTACAGAAAACGTTTGGCCTCCGTTATTGCCTCAAAGGGTACATAACAAAGTATTGAAATGAACTTTTGTTATTGACCAAATACTTATTTTCTGTTTTTTTCCCACATTCTGTCTCTCATGGTTGAGGTTTCAGACTATTTATCTCTCAGGGTGCAGACAATTAAAAAAATGTGTGGCATTTGCCAAGGCCCACAGCATGTCAAAAGAATGGACGCTAGAAAAGTGGCAAAAGGTGGATTTTTCAGATGAATCTTTTATTGAAATCCACCACAGTCGCCTCAAATATTGCAGGAGACCTACCGGAGCCTGCATGGATCCAAGACTCACTCAGAAAACAGTGAAGTTTGGTGGTTACATCATTACCAAAATCATGGTCTGGGCGTACATCCAGTATGGGGGTGTGCGAGAGATCTGCAGGGTGGAAGGCAACATAAATAGTCTGAAATATCAACAAATCTTAGCTGCCGCTTAAATTCCTTACCATATAAAGGGACAAATTCTGCAGCAGGATGGTGCTCCATCGCATACTTCAATCTCTACCGCAAAGTTCCTTAAGGCAAAGATCAAGATCCTCCAGGACTGGCCAGCCTAGTCACCAGACATGAACAACATTGAGCATTTCTTGGGTCGGATGAAAGAGGAAGCATGGAAGACGAAACCCAAGAATGTTGATGAACTCTGGGAGGGTTGCAAGACTGCTTTCTTTGATGTTCTTGATGACTTCATCAATAAATTGTATGAATCTTTGCAGAAGCCCATGGAATTCATACAAAGTATTAAATTTGGATCTCACAGCACCACTATTTAATTCGCTTATGTTATGTAACATATTTTTGTTTTTGTAGGACATTTCTGTCGGCGACAAAACTTTTGTCCTGCCAAAATTTGACCTTTATGTCTTCGTTAAATGATAAATCGTTTTTCAGTGAAACAAATATATTTTTGTACATTCAACATCATTTGGGAGGGTCTTGGCTTTCATATGAGCCATTTCTGAAACCAATTGAATCATTAAAAGTCAGGTTATTAGCAATTGTTTCTACAAAATGGAAAACCGACAAAACTTTTGTCAGAGACTGTAAATAGCAATCAAAATTTATGTTCTGTGCTAATTATTTATTCAGTTCCTGTTCCAGTTCTTTCATTAATTGCTAGCTATGGTATTTGGTAACACATTTAACAGTGGCGCCATAACATTGCCATAAGACCGTCATAATTGTGACATGACACTATCATGGGCCTTGATGAGTGTTTATGACAGATTTTATTAAGTGTCAGTAACTCCGTTTATATCCAGCTCTCAGCTTTTACATCTATTCAAAAGTGAGTTAATTTGCCGGATGACACAAAATAGATCTGTCATAAGCATTCATTAATGCTCATGGCAGTGTCATGTCATAATTATGATGGCCTTATGACTAGAGCTGGGAATCTTTGGGCACCTAACGATTCGATTACGATTACGATTCAGAGGCTCCGATTCGATTATAAAACGATTATTGATGCACCCCCCTCCTTTCTCTTTATTTTATTGATTTATTTATTTATTTATTTATTTTTGTACATTAGTTCCAAAATCGTTCCAAAATCCTCTCAGGCTAAACCAAACTACTATTTCAGTATCAAGCTGGCATATAACAGTAAACAAATATACAAAAATAACAGTAAATAAAATACTCCAGTCCCCATTCTGTATCAGCAGCTTTAAACTACATTCAATTAATTTAATGTTGTGAATCAATTGTTGTAGTTGTTAAAATTGCTCCCGTTATTCCAAAATTTCCCTTCTGTCTACTTTTGTCAAAGTTTTAAAAATATTTCATCATTTAAAGATAGATTCAAGACAAGATTCTGCCGATTTAGGAGTATTTTAGATAAAAAGTTAATTAGGTTCGCTACAACAGAGCCTTCTAGAGAAGTCACTGCTTTAGTACTGCTTTAAGATGGCGGCTGTTTACTAACGCCGGAAAGTCTGTCATTTCGCATCTCGGTTCAATAATACATGTTCTAACACCGCCGTCGTCTGTCATTTTGCATCTAGTTCTACATATATATGATATCTACTGTAGCCGTATGTTTGTATCAACTAGCAACTGGGCGTTGTTTGTAGCGGCTGTCGGTCGCAGTCAGGTATGATTGTTTTCTTATCTAGCGGCATGAGTTGAACATGATATTTACTCTCAGTCCGTTCCTCGTTGCATCCCAAAGACTGCGCTGACTGTGTTTTACTTCTGTTTTACCTGATATAATTCAATAATCGGAATTTGGATGTTTGTGAATCGTTCTCGAAACTTCCACGGCCGAATCGCGAATAATCTAAGAATCGGAAATTTCGCACGCCTCTACTTATGACAGTCTGATGGCACCACTGTCAAATGTGTTACCAAAATACCATAATTAGCAATTAATGAAACAACTAGAACAGTAACTGAAGTAATAATTTGCACAGAACATGAGTTTTGATTGTTATTTACATTTGTAGTGCAGCAATGCATGCTAGGAGGCATGTTGGACGACAACAGTGTTGACAACAGAGGTTGACTGTCTCCCCCAAGGGAGCAGTGATGGCCAAATGAAGCTTCATGAAGCAATGAAGCTTTACAGCCAATTGTTTCAAAGCTTCATAGTGGTTCATTTGCTCTTAGGACAATGTTACCAGTTAATATCTTTTGGTGTAAATATCCCATAATACAATGAGGATAACTGCGGGTTAATAGTCCAATGCAGTCTGAAAAAAATCCGTTTTCGTGTCAAATTTGATGGGTTGCGCCTTCTAGTCCGAAAATTACGGTAATTAGTCCTCTGTTTCCCATCTTTTCTTGCTGGATTAGCCATCATTTTACTTAAGACTTTTTCTTTCCGGCACCCATTAAATTTCAGCGTGTCATCAGGAAGATATTTACACGAGAAAAGGTCACGAACTTACGAGAGATGAATAAAGTCGACAAAAGAAAGCAACAACAGAGAGACAGGAGCAGATGGTGGAGACGGGAGAAAAAGCACAAAGGGAAAGATGATTAAACAAAAGCAACAAATGGACAGGTGGGTTGAGAGTAGAACAAGATAAGAGCCAAGAAGAAAGAATGTGTGAAAGCCTCTTAAATTGCCTCTGTGTTGAATGGCTTGTTAGTCCGCTTACAATTGGAGTTTAGTGTGCTTCGCATTGTTGCTGTAAAACAATGTGCTGGCCATGGGGAGAAAATGAAAAAGGCTGATAACCAGAGTGCTTAACTGCTAAGTGCTTAACATTAAACATTGAAATATACCCACTGATCTAAGGTGGTGTAAAAATTCAATTTTACTCAAAATGCAGTTAAAAATGACTCAAGCAATTCAAACATTAGTCAAAGCATATTGTGCAGTGAAGTAGTTTCTCTGGGACGCCCTTTATTATCACTGTTTAATGATTTTTCCAGAAATGCAGCCAAAAAATAAAGACACAAATACAATGCACATGGTTGGCATGGACACATACAAACACAAACATGCGCCAGATATTAGATCCATCATTGCGGGGGTCTTTTCTCCAGCTATAGAAGGCTGGATAAACGCTTTGATTTTGTTTATCCTGCCCATAATGGAATCACACTGGGTTCCCGGGGCAACCTGTGCGACGTGTGAAGCCGGCATTCGTCTCTTGGCCCGGGAGGGGTGAACGGGTGGACTTAAGGGGGTCCGCCTTGCCTGAACGCTCAGCAGTAGACGTCTTGTGAAGTCGGCTTTGATGCTCCCCCGAGGGAAATAGTGGACGCTGGGAATTGTTGGCTCGTCCGATTAGATGCTGAAAATTGTGCTCGGAAATGAGGATTTCTCTAAATATAGAGCGCTTACGCCACAAGGGAAGATCTCGTAATAGCGCTCTTGCATCAATCGCCTGTTCTAGTTTCAGTTTTGTCCCCAACAATGTCTCCGACTGGTCACCTTTGGAAAAGATTACACCGAATATTGTGTTACTCACAATGATTTAATGAGGCCAACCCACCCTTATTTGGAGCGCACAATAATTCAATTAGGCCTAGTATCTTCAGAATGAGAAACCCTGAATACCTCCCAACAATGGTGAAATTTCAAACCTATAACCGGGATATGACAGAAATTCAGATATTGTGAGGGATTTGCAATTAAAAAATGATCTCCAAATTTTCCATTTCCCAATCTTACCTCTCCTTCCATTCTTCAATCCCCTGAGCTGCCACTCCGCGTTACCGTCACATGAGCGAACCCACATCACAGCAGCCTTTGATTGGGGGCCGGGCCTTTACAGGTCGGCGAGCCGCTCCCTGATAATAACCTTGTTTGATTGCTGGAGCGGTGATGTAATTGATTGATCCGCAAAGCCTTTCCTGGTGGGCTTTTGAAGGAGCCCATACAGATGCGTGCGTGACATAGTGTGCATAGCCCAACTCAAAACATGCTGCTGCAAGAAATTACTTCAACCACGTTTCCACCGAGTGGTACGGTTCGGATTGTTTTCCAAACTATGGAACTATTTTCTTAAAGAAAACCTCGGACATTAAGACTTGTCGGCTCTAATAAGCCACAATTGTTCTCTTGTGCTAATGTTATTAGAAACAATTAATATACAGTAGGGGTGTAACGGTACACAAAAATCTCGGTTCGGTACGTACCTCGGTTTTGAGGTCACAGTTTGGTTCATTTTCGGTACAGTAAGAAAACAAAATGCAAAATATAACTGTGCTAGTTGTTTATTACACACCTTTGTGCTTTCAACAATAGGAACATTAACCTATACAAATCTAGAACTCTGCTCAAAAAGTAGCGGGTATTTAAAGATAATCCAACAACAATTTGTCTTTCAGACCCCGCGTATTGGTCAGCTTTCTTTCTGAAAGAAAGAAGAAAAAAGAAGTCTTGTGCTAAAGAGAAAAGCGATCCCAATGACAAAAATTTTAACATGTATTTTACCAATAAAATGCCTCAATGAATAATTTATTTCTTATGAAAGGGTTTCAAAAGCTTTATTGGTGGATTTTCTCAAGTTAAAGCGCCACACAGAAATTAATAAATTTAATTGTGTAAGCAGGATCTGTGTATTATTCTTATTATTTAATTACAGGTGTTTTAGCTCATTTCAATTTATTTTATTTAAATGGACTATTATTTATATTACAATGTGTTTATATTTTACAAATGTGATGTAGCATCATTTATATTGTATATTTTATGTTGTCTAATTTAGTTCTTATGTGAATATTAGTTCCTACTTGTTTTGTTGTGGTAGGAGGGACGGGGCCGTGTTGGTTATTATGATAGCAGAGAAGACAGCAGTAAATCAAAAAAGACAAGTCAACTGTGCCCTGATCTACCACTCAAGAGATCTGATGGACTCAAAAAGTGGGTTACGATTGCATATTAGTTTGAAAATCGACCGGATCCACAGTATTTTTACACGAGTGACTTCCGGTTTGCCCGATCCTAGCTACCGGTAGTACTATTGACGTAGGAGGGTCGCGTCTCGCGTCAAATAATAAACTGCCAGTCTTTTCGCGTGCGTCGTGTTGAGCCACTTCTGGGACGCGTCTAACATGCGGCCGTACTGCGACTGGTGTGCATTGGTCAACCACCAGGACTAAGGGTTGTCACATATGGATAAAATGGACACTTTTGTGTACATATATCGACACTTGACGATTCTAATCAAATGATGTACAGTAGACATGCTGGGGTGCACATTGTCCCGGACAGCAAGGTGGTTGATGGCTAGAAATCTGAGCAGTTCTTGAGCGCAACACGAGCAATACTTCGCTCATCTCCACACAACCGAGTACTTTCTGCCTACTCCTTCCTTCCTATTGCAACTCCGCCTGACGCCGTTAAAAAAAAAAAAAAAAAAAAAAAGAATCCAACACACACACATAATACTGCCATGAAAAACACATTATAAGAATTGGGTTTGCATATATGTTTGCTGTCCCTTAAACCTCCCCCAAACTCCTGGAAAGAGTGCAAAATACATTTGTCAAAGAGATGAATGCGCCTCCCTGTTCGTCCTTCCTTTCCCATGCCCGACCCGGTGGTGCTGAGTGTTCCCCTGCCGAGTGCGCGAGCGGCGGAAAAGTCAAACCGGCTGACGGATTGCCCCACACCACTTTTTAAAGTTCTCCTCAACTACAGTGGGGTAAATAAGTATTTAGTCAACCACTAATAGTGCAAGTTCTCCCACTTGAATATATCAGAGAGTTCTGTAATTGTCAACATGGGTAAGCCTCAACCATGAGAGAGAATTTGGACAAAAAAAACACAAAATCACATTGTTTGATTTTTAAAGAATTTATTTACAAATCATGGTGGAAAATAAGTATTTGGTCAATACCAAAAGTTCATCTCAGTACTTTGTCATGTACCCTTTTTTGACAATAACGGAGGGCAAATGTTTTCTGTAACTCTTCACAAGCTTTTCACGCACTGTTGCTGGTATTTTGGCCCATTCCTCCATGCAGATCTCCTCTAGAGTAGTGATGTTTTGGGGCTGTCGTTGGGCAACATGGACTTTCAACTCCCTCCACAGATTTTCTATGGGGTTGAGATCTGGAAACTGGCTTGGCCACTCCAGGACCTTGAAATGCTTCTTACGAAAACACTCCTTTGTTGCTCTGGCTGTGTGTTTGGGATCATTGTCATGCTGAAAGACCCAGCCACGTCTCATTTTCAATGCCCTTGCTGATGGAAGGAGATTTTCACTCAAAATCTCTCGATACATGGCCCCATTCATTCTTTCCTTTACACCAGGCATGTCCAAAGTGCGGCCCGGGGGCCAAATGCGGCCCTTGGTCAAATTTCATCCGGCCCCCAGCCTCTGTCATTAGATCAATAACGTCTGGCCCGCACACAGACTTAATAAATTGGTCAGCAGTACTGCTACCAGCATATGAAGTAGCTTACACATTATATGCTGATCCTCATTTACCCACTGAAAGGCCCTTCAAGCAACATTACCCCCTGTGACCCTAGACTTCCAATTTTCTAAAATGGCAACAATCAACAACAACAACAACAAAAAAGCGAGGGCCGACGCTTCAAGGATAGGTGGAAATTGGACTATTTCTTCATTAAAATACGCAACAACTGTGTCTGCCTCATTTGCAAAGAAACAGTCGCTGTTTTTAAAGAGTTTAATGTGAGGCGATATTACCGAACAAGACACGCTGACATGTACGACAAGATTACAGGGAAGATACGCAGCAAGAAATTGAAGAAACTTGAAGCTAGTTTAATTTCACAGCAGCAGTATTTCGCAAGATCCCGAGAATCGAAAGAGAATGCCACAAAGGCTAGATGCGAGATTGTTGAAATTATTAATTAAAAAAAAAAAATAAAGCAAATGTGACACTCAGAATGGTTTGCTGAAATTTGCTTAAATATATTGTTCTACGCAAAGTACGTCAGCTGAGGTCGGCCCCCCACACTTTTACCACACCAAATCTGGCCCCCTTTGCAAAAAGTTTGGACACCCCTGCTTTACACAGATCAGTCGTCCTGGTCCCTTTGCAGAAAAACAGCCCCAAAGCATGATGTTCCCACCCCCATGCTTCACAGTGGGTATGGTGTTCTTTGGATGTAATTCAGTATTCTTTCTCCTCCAAACACGAGAACCTGTGTTTCTCCCAAAAAGTTCTATTTTGGTTTGATCCGACCATAACACATTCTCCCAGTCCTCTTCTGGATCATCCAGATGCTCTTTAGTGAACCGCAAACGGGCCTGGACGTGTACTGGCTTCAGCAGGGGGACACATCTGGCAGTGCAGGATTTGACTCCCTGGCGGTGCATTGTGTTACAGATAGTAGCCTTTGTTACTGTGGTCCCAGCTCTCTGTAGGTCATTCACTTGGTCCCCCCGTGTGGTACTGGGATTTTTGCTCACCGTTCTTGTTATCATTTTGACGCCACGAGGTGAGATCTTGCATGGAGCCCCAGATCGAGGGAGATTATCAGTGGTCTTGGATGTCTTCCATTTTCTAATAATTGCTCAACGTTCTTGTTATCATTTTTGTCTTGGCCATAGTGGAGTTTGGAGTGTGACTGACTGAGGTTGTGGACTGGTGTCTTTGATGCCGATAATGAGTTAAAACAGGTGCTATTAATACAGGTAACAAATGGAGCCTCGTTAAGTTAGACCTCTTTGACGGCCAGAAATCTTGCTTATTTGTTTTTGACCAAATACTTATTTTCCACTCTAATTTGGAAATAAATTCTTTAAAAATCAAACAATTTGATTTTCTGATTTTCTTCCCCATTCTGTCTCTCATGGTTGAGGTTTACCCATGTTGACAATTACAGGCCTCTCTAATCTTTTCAAGTAGAACTTGCGCAATTGGTGGTTGACTAAATACTTATTTGCCCCACTGTAAGTTTAAGTGAAGAAATAGTTTAGCAATAACGCTTCCCACTGAATTTTGCTTATACTCATCGCAGGAGTAAAGTGTGATGGGTAGGGAATTTGAGCCAGAGCTAGGAAGAGCAGATTGTAGTGGAAACGGGGGGAAAATCCATTATGTTTGATGTGAGTGTCTCACTACGGAAACCCGGTGAAACAACATTAGGGGATCTTGTAATGCGATTGCGGCTTTGCGAATATGAGATTTCTAATGGATTTCAGCACATTACAACTTTCTTTATTTGTAATATTTATTCCCCCCCTGGTTTCAAATGCTATTTTGCTAAGTACGACGCCTCCTTTCTGCAGCTCCTCCAGCTGGGAGCGATTATTCTTTTTGTGGAGGAATCAACATGGAGTATGGAGCAGGTATATGTACTAACAGAGGTTGTACAAAATAATAGAAACACCTTAAAAAATCCCCAAAAACTAATTTAAGATGGTGCAGATTCGCCTTTTGAGGCAATTACAGCCTCAGTTCACCAAGGGATTGATTCGTACAACTTGTGAATTGTTTCCAAAGGAATTTTAAGCCATTCTTCGGTTAGAATACCCTCTAACTCTTTTAGAGATGATTGCGTTGGAAATCAACATCTGAATTGAATCTCTAAAACTGACCATAAATGTTCATTATTGTTGAGGTCTGGGTATTGTGCCGGCCATAAGAGATAATAACTTGAATGTTGCTTATGCCATTCTTTAACAATTATGTTCAATGATTACAGTGGTATGTAAAAGTATCTGAACCTTTTTGGATTTCTCAAATTTTTGCGTAAAATCACCATTAAATGTGATCTGATCTTTGTCAAAATCACACAGATGAAAACACAGTGTCTGCTTTAACTAAAACCACCCAAACTTTTGTTTTCATATTTTAATGAGGATAACATGCAAACAATGACAGAAGTGAGGAAAAATATGTAAGTGAACCATCTGCCTAAGGAGACATAAAGAGCAATTGAAACCAATTCTTAGCAAGCATTTTAAGTAAGGTGTGTACCCAATCACTGATGAGTGGTTTGAAGCTGCCCTGACCACTATAAAACACACACCTGGTAAGACTTGATGAGAAGCATTGTCTGATGTACATCACGGCTCGGTCAAAAGAGCTGTCTGAAGACTTGCGATCAAGGATTGTTGATTTGTATAAAGCTGGGAAAGGATAAAAAAAAAAAAAAAACATCTCTAAAAGTCTGGATGTTCATCAATCGACAGTCAGAGAAGTTGTCTGCAAATGTAGAGAGTTTGGCACTGTTGCTTCTCTCCCAAGGCGTGGCCAATGAAGGGGAAACGATATCGTCATCGCACACACCATATAACTGTTTGCATTAGTCTAACACATATATAGTCTAACACATACATATGGTACAGGTTTTCGTAGGCACCGTCTAACTGTTTGCATTAGGCTAACACACGTAATATAATTAATCAGGAAATGTGTATCATTTTCATATTTACGGTAGGACTACACTACTAATATAAAATAAATAGCACGCCATAGTTTAATGAGAAGAAATAGAGATACACAATGCCGTCTTATCACAAGAGTGACGCACATACTCGGGGAATCTGCTCTCAGCAAACTCCAAGGACAAAGCGCGGAGTTTAGCTTCCTCCGTCGCTGACTCCCCCGAGGAGCCAGGCTACGGAGGAAGCTAAACTCCGCGCGTTCCTGTGTTAACCCTTTGCACACTGACTCCATGTTTCAAAAGCTTGAAGAACACTCGCCGAAAACAGGTTGACAATTTATTCGTCGACAATGGTCAAAGACAAGGCAAAAACAGACGACGGAGGGACAATTCTGGATCCAAAACAAGGCTACATGTTTCCGAGCAGAAGAAAATCTGTCTTATCTCAGTGTCCAGTCTTTTTGAAGTCTTTGCTGACGCGGGTCTCGTCGAAGGCGTTTCTGGGCGTTGCTTTGGGGCCGCCCCCGCTGTGGCCGGTTTTGGGCGGTTTAGGTTCGTGCGCGGATTGGGACGCCCGCTATCAACTTTGCTGTCCGGGCTGGTGGTGCTTGTTTTAGGACAAAGCGCTTTGTCCTTGGAGTTTGCTGAGAGCAGATTCCCCGAGTATGTGCGTCACTCTTGTGATAAGACGGCATTGTGTATCTCTATTTCTTCTCATTAAACTATGGCGTGCTATTTATTTTATATTAGTAGTGTAGTCCTACCGTAAATATGAAAATGATACACATTTCCTGATTAATTATATTACGTGTGTTAGCCTAATGCAAACAGTTAGACGGTGCCTACGAAAACCTGTACCATATGTATGTGTTAGACTATATATGTGTTAGACTAATGCAAACAGTTATATGGTGTGTGCGATGACGATATCGTTTCCCCTTCACCATCCAACAAAGATGACGCCAAGAGTTCAGCGCAGAATACTCAGAGAGGTAAAACAGAACCCTCGAGTGTCTGCCAAAGACTTACAGAAATCACTGGCATAGTCCAATATCTCTGTGCACACATCAACTATGGCCAAGAATGGTGTTCATGGGAGGACTCCACGGAGGAAGCCACTGCGGTCTAAAAAAACATTGTTGCTGGTTTAATGTTCGTAAAAAGGCACTTGGACACTCCACATAAGTTTTAGCAAAATATTTTGTGGACTTATAAAACCAAAGTTGAATTTTTTGGGAATAACACACAACGTCATGTGTGAAGGAAAAATGGAACAGCTCACCGACATCAACACCTCATCCCCACCGTGAAGCATGGTGGAGGCAACATCATAATTTGGGGCTGTCTTGCTACCTCAGGGCCTGGACAACTTGCAATCTTTAATGGAAGAATGAATTCAAAAGTTTATCGGGATGTTTTGCAGGAAAACCTGAGGCCGTCTGTCAGACAGTTGAAGCTAAGAAGAGGATGGATGATGCAACAAAACACTGATCCAAAACACAAGAGTAAATCAACTTCAGAATTGTTTTGGAAGGACAAAATACTCATTCTGGAGTGGCCAAGTCAAAGTCCAGACTTGAACCCCATTGAGATGCCGTGGCGTAACCTAAAGACCGCGATTCATGCCAGACATCTGTTGTAGGCAGTCTTTCAGGTCCTCCGCGTGTTCATTTTCAATTCAGGTGAGACGGCTAGACTGGATTGCAAAGTAAAAGACTGGAGGCAAGAGATCATTACTGCGCAGTTTTATTTTCAGAAATTTCTGGGTGCCTTCAATGACAAAACAAAGCTGCGTAGAGAAATACACACCAAACAGAGAGCTCAGCGTGGCTTATATGCTGTACTTAAAAGGAGGTGTGTCTGTTTGGTGATTAACTTATCTTACAAATTAGGTCATGAAACTTGCGGGTTGGCAGTTAAAAGTCCATGATTATTGTTGGCAGTTAAAGTCCATGATTATCTGAGGCAAAACTAACTATCAGCAGTTTCAGTGAAAAACAACTGGTAATGCTTGCAAGCATACAGTGCACTCCATAATTATTGGCCCCCCTGAAAAAGTTTTTTTAGCTTCTAATATTTTAGACCCATATATAATATACAGGGGTGCACATAAGTGGTCCGCATGCGCGCATGCGTACTGGACATAAACAAACGCGCTGGCCCTCAATGGCTTCCATACGCTTTTGCGTACCGATGGCTGACCACTGTATTTGCGGCGGACACGAGAAAATAACTTTTTAAAATGTCGAAGAGGCAGGCCACACTGAGTAATTACTTCCGTGTTCCCCCACCCCCGTCAAAAGACAGACAGACGACAGAGACGTCACCCGAGCTACCGGGAAAAAAAGGACTTTTGCTGAAAAGTGGCTACAGGAGGTACCATCATGGCTCGAAGCAAATGATGCTCGCACGGAAATGCGGTACAAAATGTGCCGTGAGAATCCCAATGTCGCCGATAAGAGCAACGCATTTTATGTAGGGTCAAAGAATTTCAGCCATCCAAACTTTGAAAAGCACGAACAAAACAGAGCATGTGGCAATCAAGCAAACTATCGATGTCAAACAGGACCCCACTCGCCCTATGGACAAGTGGCGGAATAAAGGTAATGAACAGCGACATGCACTGACAAACGTGTTTTTGCTCACATTTTACAAAGCTAAACATGCACGTTCAATGAGGTCTTATGAGGAGGACATCCCACTTTTAAAAAGGCTTGGAGTTAATGTGGGAGCCGCATAATGCCCTTTATTTTGAATTGGTGCTTTTTATTTCTTTACATTTCACTTCAAAGTAATGGCAATTTTGTTATGCCAGTTGATGTTAATCAAGCATTAAAAGTTAATTGGCTCTAAGTAAAGCTTGTCATAAATTTATCGCATCAGGCGGGTCGGCTCTCAAGCTCAATGAGGACCAAGTCACATCTCCAGGTCCTCCTCTGAGAACCTGGGCAAAAAAATTATGTGCACCCCTGATAATATATAAGACCCAGTGACGACCCATCTTCAGCTTTCGGGCAGAGGGCAACAGATTTTGATTTAAAATGTCCTGGTATTTCAAAGCATTCATGATGCCATGCACCCTAGCAAGGTTCCCAGGGCCTTTGGAACCGAAACAGCATCACTGACCCACCCCCATACTTCACAGTGGGTATGAGGTGCTTTTCAGCATGCTTTCTTTCGTGGCACGCCAGACCCACTTAGAGTGTTTGTTGCCAAAAAGCTCAATCTTGGTCTCATCTGACCAAAGAACACAGTCCCAGTTGAAGCCTGGAGCAGATCAGATCTTTTTCAGGGGTGCCAATAATTATGGAGGGCACTGTATCAGAAGATTGCATTAGGCGAGATGTATACTGACTTCACATCCCAGGAATCTGACTGAACTACAGCAGTTTTGTCGAGAAGAATGGGCCAGGATTAATCCTTAACGATGTGCCAGCTACAGGAAGCGTCTGGATGGAGTTATTGCTGCCAAAGGAGGGGCCACAAAATACTACAGTAATTTTCACACGATAAGGCACACCTGACTATGAGCCGCCACCCACCAAATTTGACACAAAAACTGCATTTGTTCATAGATAAGCCGCACTGGACTATAAGCCTCAGTCGTCCTCACTGTATTATGAGTGTCATAAGACCAAATGAACCACCATGAACCAATTTGCTCCAAAACTTCATTGCTTCAAGATGTTTCATTTGGCCATAACTGCTCCCTTGGGGGAGACAGTCAACCTCTGCTGCCTCCTACTGTCAACACTGTTGTTGTCCAACATGCCTCCTAGCATGCATTGCAGTGCTACATATGTAAATAACAATCAAAATTCATGTTCTGTCCTAATTATTGCTTCGGTTACTGTTCCAGTTGTTTCACTAATTGCTAGTTATGGTATTTGGTTACACATTATTTGACAGTGGTGCCAAAAGACTGTCATTAGACAATCATAGTTATGACATGACACTGTCATGAGCATTAATGAATGCTTATAACATATGTAATTTAGTGTTATCCCACAAATTATCTCACTTTTGAATGGATGTAAAAGATCCGAACTGGACATAAACGTTAGTGGTAGTGACATAGTGTTATTTAGTGACATAATTTGCCAGATGAGACTTAATGACATCTGTCATAAGCAATCAGTAATGCCCATGATAGTGTCATTTCATAATTATGACGGTCTTATTACAGTTTTATGACACCGCTTGTAAGTGTTACTCATTAACCCAAATAAATCAACAAATAAGCCGCACTGGACTATCAGCCGCAGGGTTCAAAGTGAAGGAAAAAAGTAGCGGCTTCTAGTCCGAAAATTACGGTTTTTAATTTTTAATATTTTTCCCCCTTTTGTCATTATTTGCATGCTATCCTCATTAAAATATGAAACGCTATAAATGTGTGGTTTTAGTTAAAGCGGACGCTGTTTTTTCATCTGTGTGATTTTGACAAAAATCAGATCACATTTGATGAGGAGTGGGAACCTTAGGGCACCTCACGATACGATACAATTCGCGATACAAGGCTCTCGATAACGATTATCTCACAATATTACAATACAGCGATTATCGATATATTGGTCAGAAATTTGATACAGGATGTTCTACAATACAACTGTTGAAATGGAAAAAAAAGATGTTTCAAAATAGAAAAAAATACTGTTTGTCATTTATGAAACAGTGACACCTTTTCAGTGCAACATTGCTGTAAAATATAAATCTCCTGCAAATTGTGTACCTGCACATTTGGAGGAAACAAAACACAACCACTGATATTTCTTTGAGTGATCATGATGAATGGCACCCTTAATTTCTTTAAAGTTTTAAATCTTTTGAAAAAAATGTAAAAGTACTGTAGGTGTCAGTCATCAGTTGAGTTTGGAGTGGGGCAATGATAAAATTGATGGGTCTTTTCTTCGTATATGACCTTTGTTGCCAAAGTATTGGTTTGAGCACTTCCAACATCTGCTTCAGCATTTGAGATTTCGAACTCAGTCAGTCACATTCTTCCTCACCTTAAAAAAACAAAATAAATTTAAAAAAAAAAATTAGCTACTTAATAGCTTTTGAGTTGAAATCCTGATTATTTTTTTGTGTTGGAAGTATTGAGTGAATTAAAAAAAATATGAATTGAATGTATAGAAATTAAAAATGCAATAATTACCTATTTTTAATATGTAGGCTACATTAATTATCATGCACATCACCTTATATATCTTGGAAGTTATTCAAGCCATTTTTATAGCTTATTGTATCAAAATGGCAGTAATAACAGTTTGTGTCGTAAACTAGATGGAAAGTGGTTCTCAAGTAATATCAAATAAATCAATAAATTCATGTAGGGTTGTTCGATATTCATTTTCATCCAGTTTAGGGTGCTGGTTTATTTTATATCATTCAACACCAAATGCCATCAAAATAATTTATGTAAATTAAAAAATCAATTACAAGTACATTGCAAAACTTTCTTACCTTAAGTGATGAAAGCAAAGCAGTGAAGAAATCCGTGTCCACTTTGTCACCAGCTGCCAGTGAACCTTATTTTTGTTCGACAATTCTTGCATACAGCAGAGTCATTGTTCACCTTACTTCCTTTCTTGTTGGTGTAAAATGTAAAGTGGTTGCGCTAGACTTTTTCGTTGTCTGTCATTTTGACTGACAGGGTCATAAAAATCCGGTAATAATCTACTTTTACCCGTCACTTAAATTTTTTAAATGATGGTGCGTTACTTACTCAACTCTGAATAAATTGAAGAAACTACCAGCCATGTTGTGTCTACTCTCTGCTCTGTTGATTTGTCATCCAAGACTCGGGGTGCGTTCAGGTTTGAGAATAGCGCACGTACTTCTGACTCCAAGCTGTTTGTCCCTGCTTATTCAATTAGGCTACGTTCATACTACAGGTCTTAATGCACAAATCCGATTTTTTTGTCATATCCGTTTTTTTGGCGTGCCCGTTCCGACTGCTTTTGTCCATTGAGACCATTCAAGTATTACGCATGCGCTCTAATTCGCAGTCCGACACGCGCCGGTGCGCAGAAGCATCAAAACAAATGACAAGTCATTCCAGGGATATCATATTTTGCTTTTCAAAAGGAGGAGACAAATAACAGACATAAATAATCCCCGTTTAGGCTTATATTCACAGTTTATATGGACCGATAGCATGCACGCACTGTCCGTGCATGTCACACACACATACGGGCAGTTCGCCCCGACTCTCCAAGACGGGCTGCAGCCAGACCCCTCTCCCGACTCTCGGCCGTGTACGAAATGTTGAAATATAGCACACATAGAGCATAGAGAAAACCGAACATTCTCATGCTTATCCTCAACCCATTTTTATTTTTTTATGACTGTTGTCAAGCCCGGCCCTTCCCCAAAAACCGCGTTCACTGCAAGCTAGGTGCTAATAACGCACAGCTGAAATCGGATTTGGGACACTGGACGGTACAGACCGCCGCGACAGTCTGGAAAAATGTGGCCCAGATCGGATTTGAACCACATACAAAAATGACCCAGATCGGATTTGAAATGGTCCACTTCTATGCGACTTGTCCCGTTCAGACCGTCAAGTTAATGCCTGACTCGAGTCGGAAAAACACGAAAAAATTGGATTCGTGCATTTAGACCTGTAGAATGAACGTAGCCTTAGACAATGCTCTCCAAAGCTTCCTAACGTTTCCGTGTTTGCTACACCTGAATGCTAGTTCGGACATTTTTCCGAGTAAGGCCAACGACGTCATGCATCAAGAGAGACAATAGCTAATTAATATGCTCACTCCTGTGGTCTGGGGTGTGAATTGCAACCTGTCAAAATGTCGGATGGACTTCAGTTTTTTCCGTCACCATTTTAAAAAACCGGTCAACGATGGAAAATATTCGGTTAACGCGACCCCTGGTCCACAAGTGTGATTTGTAGCAATATTTTTCTCACTTTTTCCTCCACCGTTCTCATGAAGCTATTTTTTTCAACCCACTTGGAGCTTCCTCTCTTCTTCTCTGGACGACTTGTGCACACTTTACCTTCACCTCCACTCTCGAATTGCCCCTAGTGGACCGTCGAGGAATTGCTCAACAAACATTGAGCAGTTTACAGCATCCATACTCCATTGTATGGCCAATATGTTAATTCAAAGTATCGATACTTGGCGGGAGCATATCGATAACTGATCGGGTTGCAAAATATCGCGATATTTCGCTCTATCGAGATATTGTCACACTCTTACATTTCATGGTGATTTTATGCAGAAATGTGAGAAATTCCAAAAGGTTCAGATATTTTTTTCATACCATTACATGATGCCAAAATGTTAGGTGTTTCCATTATTTTGTCCAACCCATGTACCTCCCTTTGCCGAAATAGCACGAAATCAGCCAATGCGCTGCAAACCTGGCTTAATGCGTTAGATCAAGGAGGATGCAGAGATTGACACATACACACACATGCTCCCACTCCCCGCCGCTTGACGAGATAGGAGATGGAGTGAGGCCATTATGCAAATGTCAGGTGTCAAGTGTAAATGAGATTGGAAGGACGGGAAACAGAAGTATTGGATATCATCACACCGGCGAGGTGATGACAGCATCCTCAGACTGAGAATGGCAGAAAATGACGGTTATTGACAGTCTGTCTATTGGAGATGGCAGATGAGCACATTCTTTGCCTAAAATGCAACAATTTCATCAGAAATTGAAATTCTGTTGCTCTACGAGACAGAAAAATATATTAAAACAACACAATTGCTTATTATTTGCTTTTGGGACGGCAACCTAACCTTTAGTTACCCTCCACTTCATTTCCAGAAAAGCTTTTTTTTTCCCCCCGTATGGCTTTGAACATGATAAGGCGTCACATCAGAAGCGAAGTGAAACAGCAAAGAAAAAGGTCAAGGTTGTCATCTCTCTCAAGTGGACGCTCGGCCGGCAAAACATGACAACAGGTGCCCGAGAATCAATGAATAATTTAACCCCTTACATCATATTCGGCCCTCGGGCTGAAATGTAGACCGAAAGGCCGTCCGCGTGTCAGTTTGAGCGGCATCCGCCTTCATTTGGCACTCGCCCTCTATACGTCGGTGGTATTCTGCGAGCCCGAGGTATAAGACGGCCTGGGAGCCAGCTTCCCGAAATTGCATTTTGCGCCAATATGAGAGCTGTCACTCGACTCCCTCCGGGGGCGGCGCGAACGCTGATTGAGGCCTTTTTCGTGAGGTGCCACCACCATCGTGTCTTATCTTTTCGCTGCTTTTTGTAGATTTAAAATCCTGCCTTTGCTCACTTTGTCTTTTTTACCTCTTCCTCACCTCTCAATCCTTCACTCTACCTCCCCTTTGTGCACTCCCCATCACTTGGGGAGCCCTTAGGTGTGTTCCAGACCTCTCTCCACTAGTTGTCTTTATTGCACTTTTCTTTTTACATTCAATCAGACCTTCAACGGAGCCCCGAGAACTATTTCGATTTACTACCGCAGGATGGAAAGCCCAGTGTTTAACATAAAAAGGGCAGGGACGAGGGCCAAGCATTTGGAGAGAGAACAGTGACAGAGTGCTAAAAATAGTTGGAGGATAAGCAAGCAGTGATGAAATGAAATAAAGGCTGGTAAATGGAGTGATAAGTGAGTGACGAAGGGATAACATTGGTTGTGATACCTGTAGAAATTCAATGGTCTCTTTTTTCTATGAGTGCTACTATACTGGATCATAGACCTCATAACCTATTGACATGACACGGGAAACGGGGCCGATCTGTAGGGGGTCTATGTTAAAAAATTTCTATTTCAAATATTTTCAAAACCAAAGCTAAAAATAAAAATCCGGATTACCGGTAATTATTTTTTATATAAGTATAAAAAAACTTAAAATGGCTATAAAATTCTCAAATTTTACACTAGATACACAAAAATCACCAAATGCAGATATAATCACCTATATTTTCAGGATTAATACTAATATTTAATTTATCATATAGGTTTTTGCCCAAAATAGCAACTTTTTTTTTTTCGACAGCTAACAAATAACTCAATTTTCACGTCAGAAACTTAATATTTGAGGAAAACATGCAGAATTCATTATAAATAATTTATAAATAGATTATTAATAAATTCTATATGCAATCACAACTTAGAATAGAATAGAATAGAATAGAATAGAATAGAATAGAATAGAATAGAATAGAATAGAATAGAATAGAATAGAATAGCCCTTTATGGTCATTATAAAGTTGTATAGTTAGTTATATAGTTGTAGTGAATGAGGCTAGCGGCCGCCTGACGTAAACAGAGCTTTTACGGGAAAAATTATTGTGAATAGATACTTAAATCCCCGAATTCTTCATAGATATGGACGTAAAACAGTCTCGATTCTTGGTTAAAAGCAAAAAACCCGTGCATTCAGCGTTTATTTTACGTATATATGCCTATGTAAAATGCTACTCTGTTAGCGAATGAGGCTAGCGGCTGCCTGACGTAAACAGAGCTTTTCTGGAGAAAATTTTTGTGAACAAATACTTAAATCCCTTCATAGATATGGACGTAAAACAGTCTCGATTTTTGGTTAAAAGCAAAAAACAAAAACAAAAAAAACGTGCAGTTAGCGTTTATTTTATGTAAATATGTCAAAGCTTTTCTTGTTTTCTGCTTAAGTCCCAGAATTCTTAATAGATATGGATGTAAAACAGTCCTAGTTCCTGGTTAAAAGCAATAAAACGTGCCTTTAGCGTTTATTTTACGAAAATATGTCTAAGTACAATGCTACTCTGTTAGCGAATGAGGCTAGCGGCTGCCTGATGTAGACAGAGCTTTTGTGGCAAAAATTCTGGTGAATAAATGTTTAAAATCCCCGAATTCTTAATAGATATGGATGTAAAACAGTCTCGATTCTTGGTTAAAAGCAAAAAACCCGTGCATTTAGCATTTATTTTACATATATATGTCTATGTACAATGCTACTCTGTTAGTGAATGAGGCTAGCGGCCGCCTGATGTAAACAGAGCTTTTCTGGGCAAAATTCTTGTGAACAAATACTTAAATCCCTGATTTTTTTCATAGATATGGACGTTAAACAGTCTCGATTCTTGGATAAAAGCAAAAAAAACCGTGCATTTAGCGTTTATTTTACGTATACAGTATATGTCTATGTACAATGCTACTCTGTTAGCGAATGAGGGTAGCGGCTGCCTGACGTAAACAGAGCTTTTCTGGGGAAAATTCTTGTGAACAAATACTTGAATCCCTGAATTCTTCATAGATATGGACGTAAAACAGCCTCGATTCTTGGATAAAAGCAAAAAAACCCATGCATTTAGCGTTTATTTTACGTATACAGTATATGTCTATGTACAATGCTACTCTGTTAGCGAATGAGGCTAGCGGCTGCCTGACGTAAACAGAGCTTTTCTGGGGAAAATTCTTGTTAACAGATATTTAAATCCCTGAATTCATCATAGATATGGACGTAAAACAGTCTTGATTCATGGATAAAAGAAAAAAAACAGTGCATATAGCGTTAATTTTACGTATATATGTCTATGTACAATGCTACTCTGTTAGCGAATGAGGCGAGCGGCTGCCTGACGTAAACATAGCTTTTCTGGGGAAAATTCTTGTTAACAAATATTTAAATCCCTGAATTCATCATAGATATGGACGTAAAACAGTCTTGATTCCTGGTTAAAAGCAAAAAAACGTGCATTTAGCGTTTATTTTACGTAAATATGTCTAAGTACAAAGCTACTCTGTTAGCGAATGAGGCTAGCGGCCGCCTGATGTAAACAGAGCTTTTCTGGCAAAAATTCTTGTGAATAAATGTCTAAAATCCCCGAATTCTTCATAAATATGGACGTAAAACAGTCTTGATTCCTGGTTAAAAACAAAAAAACATGCAGTTAGCGTTTATTTTACGTAAATATGTCTAAGTACAATGCTACTCTTTTAGCGAATGAGGCTAGCGGCCACATGGTGTAAACAGAGCTTTTCGGGCGAAAATTCTTGTGAATAAATGATTAAATCCCCGTATTCTTCATATATATGGACGTGAAACAGTCTCGATTCTTGGTTAAAAGCACACACAAAAAACAGTGCATTTAGTGTTTATTTTACGTATATATGTCTAAGTACAATGCTAATCTGTTTGCGAATGAGGCTAGCGGCCACCTTATGTAAACAGAGCTTTTCTTGTGAAAATTCTTGTGAATAAATGCTTAAATCCTCGAATTCTTCATAGATATGGACATGAAACTGTCTCAATTCTTTGTTAAAAGAGTAAAAAAAAAAAAGGGGCATCCATTTTAAGTAAATATGGCAAACAATGATGCCAATGCCGTAGTGGCTGATTTCTCTCATTGATTTTTTTTCACAATGTTTCTTGACCTCCTAAGGTAAGGCGTGACGCAAAGAATGACGAAGTGTCAGTTCAATAGTTATGAAGTCTCTGGCTGAATGGTAGGAAAAGCTTTGTGTTATTTGGTGAGCACATTGCATGACAAATTTCACTTTCGTGTGACAAACAAGCTCACCACATTCAACAATATGAAAACATGACCTTATTAGAGAGGTAAAAAAAAAATTGGGATAAAAACAGTGCTTCATGCACGTTCACTCCCTCGTTCGCCTTGGAAGAAAGACTAACGACAAAGACGGTCTCGTTCGCAGCGTGAAAGGGCGTTAAAAAGATGGAAGGTGAGCGTTAAGAAGATGAAGGAGCGGCGGCGAGTCGACGATTTGTCTTTTGAGGTTCCGGTAGCGTCAGCTAAACAAGGCCATCTCATTTCCTGTTGTCTGCAGGAAGCAGATGTCTCGCTAGCCTTGCCGCCGCCGCTCGCTGCTTCTCGGGCGCTCATCAATCTCGCTCGTTTTAATTGGTCTGCGCCACACTGCGACAACCCGCACTTGCGCATACTAACATAGGCAAACACTTTGAAGGCATATTTGTTGCAATCATATACAGCAGGGGGCCACGATCTACACCTTGCTGTACACCAAAGAGCGATATCACACTGAAAACTGTTTAATTAATTCTTATGTCTAATTCTGCTTTTAAAAAAAAACTTTTGGTGATGTTGCCTCATTTTTCTGCATCATCCATTTTCATCAGTGCATAGTCCACCAACTCTGGTTAGACTTACCCAATATCCAGGGGCTAATTTGTGCCGGATCCTGCTGGAACAAGATCCGGCATCTCTTGATTTTGGCCTCCCTGTGTTCCAGGACTTCTCTCGGCTCTAGAAAATAATAATAATATAAAAACATTTTTTAAAAATGTATTGTAATAACCCCGAACGGTGGGAAAGAAGGAGAGGAGTCGTTGATGGGTTTCTCCACTTTATTGTGCCAACAATAAGAAAACAATAAACAAAATAGCAGCGGACTTCCGCCACATCTACCACTAACTTTTGCTTCTCACCTGTCTCCCCCTCGCTTTCTACTACCTCACAGCTCCCCAGTCCCAGTGTCTCTTAAAGGGACTGTGCATGGTTACGGACATCACAGGATAAAATAATAATATGCATAAATTCGTTTACAGAACAAATCCCAAGAATTGCATGTTGTTTCTAAAAACTGAACATCATTTGAACGAGTCGGAGATTTTTTGATGCACTGAAAAACTGGACCAACAAACCACGCCTCTGACATAAAAATATATATATATATTTTTTAAACTTGCCGCATCTGGGGAGCAAACAGCCAGGATCAAACGGTATTTCAACCAAAAAGACAGTTGCATTTACTGTCTTTTTTTCAAAAAGAAGGAAGATGGTTCAAAACGATTCAGAAAAACAACAACCGGCGATGAGGGCAGCTGCAGCTATCATGCTAATCGAAAGGACCGGGTGCAGCAGCCAAGCCGGGGCAGGAGGCTGCTACCGTGGCAGCAGCTGGTCAGGTTCAGCACTACCCGAAGTGGGGGCCAGCTACAGCGCCAGCAGTCAGCCAGGTGGACAACCAAAAGCCGGAGCCACAGGCCAGTACCCTTATGGGAATTCGGGTTTTGGCAGTACAATTTGGAAAGCGGTGGGAACTTTGGGGCCAGAGAAGACGGACGGGAGGAAACTCGCAAAAGAATATGTTTTGTTTATTGTAATCTCAGATTATTTTTTTTATTTTTATATTATTTTATTTTTATTTTATTTTTTTACAGTAAGTCCTACCTGAGGTTATGTAGGCAATTGCCCATGCTGTGCAGAGTATACCCTAAATAATTGTGAATAGTTGACATAAAATTTATACCATGGATATTATCTGAAATTGAGGCCTGTAAATCCCACAGCATGGCAAGTGGGCATTTGTGTGTTGTTTTCAGCACCATTTTCTGCGTATGTTCTGGGACCTGT
Source organism: Corythoichthys intestinalis (assembly GCF_030265065.1). Classification (NCBI taxonomy): domain Eukaryota; kingdom Metazoa; phylum Chordata; class Actinopteri; order Syngnathiformes; family Syngnathidae; genus Corythoichthys; species Corythoichthys intestinalis. The sequence goes on from NC_080407.1 coordinate 13,325,177, forward strand.
GCCAGTCTCGTCATCCCTGCGCTGTCATATGTACTTTGCAATCTGGCACGTTATGATTTACAAATTAAGCACTGCCTGTATCCAATTACAGTGGGGCAAATAAGTGTTTAGTCAACCACCAATTGTGCAAGTCCTCCTACTTGAAAAGATTGGAGAGGCATTTGTCAGCAAGGGTAAACCTCAACCATGAGGGACAGAATGTGGGGGGGAATCACATTGTTTGATTTTTAAAGAATTTATTTCCAAATTAGAGTGGAAAATAAGTCACCTAAAAACAAGCAAGATTTCTGGCTGTTAATGAGGTCCAACTTCTAACGAGGCTCCACTTGTTACCTGTATTAATGGCACCTGTGTTAACTCATATCGGTATAAAAGACACCTGTCCACAACATCAGTCAGTCACACTCCGAACTCCACTATGGCCAAGACCAAAGAGTTGTCAAAGGACACCAGAGACAAAATTGTAGACCTGCACCAGGCTGGGAAGACTGAATCTGCAATAGGTAAAACGTTTGGTGTAAAGAAATCAACTGTGGGAGCAATTATTAGAAAATGGAAGACATACAAGACCACTGATAATCTCCCTCGATCTTGGGCTCCATGCAGGATCTCACCCCTTGTCGTCAAAATGAAAACAAGAAAGGTGAGCAAAAATCCCAGAACCACACAGGGCGACCTAGTGAATGACCTACAGAGAGCTGGGACCACAGTAACAAAGGCTACTATCAGTAACACAATGCGCCGCCAGGGACTCAAATCCTGCACTGCCAGACGTGTCCCCCTGCTGAAGTTAGTACACGTCCAGGCCAGTCTGAGAGCATTTGGATGATCCAGAATAGTACTGGGAGAATGTGTTATGGTCAGATGAAACCAAAATAGAACTTTTTGGTAGAAACACAGGTTCTCGTGTTTGGAGGAGAAAGAATACTGAATTGCATCCAAAGAACACCATACCCACTGTGAAGCATGGGGGTGAAAACATCATGCTTTGGGGCTGTTTTTCTGCGAAGAGACCAGGACGACTGATCTGTGTAAAGAAAAGAATGAATGGGGTCATTTATCGAGAGATTTTGAGTGAAAATCTCCTTCCATCAGCAAGGGCATTGAAGATGAGACGTGGCTGGGTCTTTCAGCATGACAATGATCCCAAACACACAGCCAGGGCAACAAAGGAGTGGCTTCGTAAGAAGCATTTCAAGGTCCTGGAGTGGCCTAGCCAGTCTCCAGATCTCAACCCCATGGAAAATCTGTGGAAGGAGTTGAAAGTCCGTGTTGCTCAACGACATCCCCAAAACATCACTGCTCAAGAGGAGATCTGCATGGAGGAATACCAGCAACAGTGTGTGAAAAGCTTGGGTACATAACAAATTATTGAGATGAACTTTTGGTATTGACCAAATACTTATTTTCCACCATGATTTGCAAATACATTCTTTAAAAATTAAGCAATGTGATTTTGTGTGGGTTTTTTTTTTTTTTTTTTGTGCACTTTCTGTCTCTCATGGTTGAGGTTTACCCATGTTAACAATTACAGGCCTCGCTAATATTTTCAAGTGGGAGAACTTGCACTATTTGTACTAAATACTTATTTTCCCCACTGTATATCCTCATGTACATGCATCAAACCCCACACTGCATTGCTAAAGACAAGTGGAGGCTGACACACTGGCATCTGCTGGTAGAAGTGGAGATTGCATTAGTGTTGATTAAAATAACTGTATTTGAATCACAATGATTGGATAAACTCTCTTGTGGCTTTTTGGCAGGACTACTTAATTGTGTGTATAACACGACATCATGTCCATACATGTCAATCGCCCAAATCAAGCATTTAGATTTTAATAAACCCTCGTCAAACTTTTTGATTTGAAATATCTAGACGCTGCCCCTCCATCTCATTAATTCAAAGCCATAATAAAAGTAAGCACACGGCGAGCTGTAATCCGAGAGAATCGATACTGAGTGCGCAGTTGAATAACAATTAAAAGGCGAGAAAAGATTTAGCGTCAGTGTCGACCATGCGGCGGGAAAACTCTCCGAGTGTCTTCCATCCATTAGGATCCTTTAACGACTTTGACATTCTTGCTGAAGTGGCTGAGGAGTGCTGCAGGAAAGAATCATTGCAAATAGATAAGTGCTTAGGAGTGTCACTGGATGGGCTGCGTTATGCCGTTATGGCTTCTCCTCCTTTATTCCAATGTTTTCGATGGCCGGCAGTGGAATAAGAATTTGACTGAGCTTTGACCAAAAAGGAAAAAAAAATCTATCCCATTTATCTTTCGGCATGGTTGCGCCTCAGCCGTGGATGGAGACGGATGGCGAAAAGCGTTTCTTACCTGGGGTTTGTTTTCCAAATGCGGGCAATGAATTCTGGGTTGGCGCCAGCGTATTTGAGTATCTTCCGTTTGCTTTGCACGAGACAATCAGGTCCCCCGGAAATCCGAGCGCCATTAGGGTATGCAGCGGGTTAACTCATTAGCTCAAATCCCTTCCGGTAAAAATACATAATGCCATGCAAGAGCGACGGTATTCCTACTCGCACACGCGAGGCCATGACATGGACAATTATCCGGCTCCCAAGCATAGACTTCGACATCTGTTTGCTAATGACGGATAATTACATGCTGTCAAGCGCAATCACCAGTTGCTGTATGGGAAGTGGATGTTGGTTCTAAATTTGGATGAAGGAAGGTACACACTTAAAACCTACTCCAGGACTGGTGTCAACAAGATCAATTCTATTTAGACTAGAGGAACCAAGAATTGTTTTGAATCCCATGTGACCTGTTCGGAAGAGCTTGAAAATTGATGCAATTTGAGTTTATGCTCTCATACAGTTTTCTTCTGTTGTGGGAAGTCTATTAATTAATTTGATTATTGGTAAATCTTGGTAAGTCTTGTCCGCCATTTTATCTTCAGTCGGTTTTTTTTTTAAAGCCGCGTAAACAGTCCCTTGTACCTTGTATTTTGACTGATTTTGCAAGGCCCACAGAAAATTCTGTTCTATTGCTTTATAAACATGGAACCCACCAAAAGAAAGATTACTCTCTTCTTTCAGCAGAAAAAAAAGTAAGTTCATTTCTTTTTCCATTCTTTATAAATTAGTATGGGAAAATAGCTTAGTTTGAGCAATTTTCCAATTTCTGATGAAAAAGCAGAGAAATTGAGATTTCAAACATAACTTTGACTTTAACACAGCTATTTTTTGCTTTAGTTACATCCCAAACATCTGATTAATGTTTTCCTTTTACCAAATAACATAAACAACCAGACAAATAGAGCTTTTGATCGCAAAGTAACAATTTATTTACACATAACTAACTGAGAGATAACGCTTGGTGGCCGCGACAGCGGGTTTAACTTTTCCCTAATCGCCGCCTGACTCATAAAGATGGATTTTTTTATGTATTTCTTTTGTGGAGACCACTGTCTCGTTCGCCTGGGGAACTTGTGTTCCTTGGGGGGAACTGGTTCATCCGTGCGGGACACTGGAGGGTGCGAGGGACGCTAGCACGGCGGCGTGGGCTCTGCTCAGCGAGCAGCACGGACTCAGCTACGCTGTACTGTTTGAATTTGGTTGATGGGGGTCTTACCAAATGCGCTACTGCCCTCCAGTGGCCAGTTTTATTGCTTTAAAATGGGTTTTGAGCTTTGTGCGTTCTATCTTAGATACAGTTGTGGTCAAAAGTTTACATACACTTGTGAAGAACATAATGTCATGGCTCTCTTGAGTTTCCAGTTATTTCTACAACTCTGATTTTTGTCTGATAGAGTGATTGGAACAGATACTTCTTTGTCACAAAAAACATTCATGAAGTTTGGTTCTTTTATGACTTTATTATGGGTGAACAGAAAAAAGTGATCAAATCTGCTGGGTCAAAAATATACATACAGCAGCGCTAATATTTGGTAACATGTCCCTTGGCCATTTTCACTTTAATTAGGCGCTTTTGGTAGCCATCCACAAGCTTCTGGCAAGCTTCTGGTTGAATCTTTGACCACTCCTCTTGACAGAATTGGTGCAGTTCAGTTAAATTTGATGGCTTTCTGACATGGACTTGTTTCTTCAGCATTGTCCACAAGTTCTCATCGGGGTTTAAGTCAGGACTTTGGGAAGGCCATTCGAAAACCTTAATTCTAGCCTGATTTAGCCATTCCATTACCACTTTTGGTGTGTGTTTGGGGTCATTGTCCCGTTGGAACACTCAACTGCGCCCAAGACCCAATCTTCAGGCTGATGACGTTAGGTTATCTTGAAGAATTTGAAGGTAATCCTCCTTCTTCATTATCCCATTTACTCTCTGTAAAGCACCACTTCCATTGGTAGAAAAACAGCCCCACAGTATAATACTACCACCACCGTGCTTGACGGTAGGCATGTTGTACTTGGGGTTAAAGGCCTCACCTTTTCTTCTCCAAACATATTGCTGGGCATTGTGGCCAAACAGCTCGATTTTTGTTTTGTCTGACCACAGAACTTTCCTCCAGAAGGTCTTATCTTTGTCCATGTGATCAGCAGCAAACTTCAGTCGAGCCTTTTGGAGCAAGGGCTTACTTCTTGCACGGCACCCTCTCAGTCCATGGAGATGCAAAACACGCTTAGCTGTGGACAATGACACCTGTGTTCCAGCAGCTTCTAATTCTTGGCAGATCTGCTTTCTGGTTATTCTCGGTTGAATCTTCACCCCAAGACCAATTTTCTCTCAGCAGCAGGTGATAGCTTGCGTTTTCTTCCTGATCGTGGCAGTTACAAAACAGTGCCATGCACTTTATACTTACAAACAATTGTTTGCACTGTTGCTCTTGGGACCTGCAGCTGCTTTGAAATGGCTCCAAGTGACTTTCCTGACTTGTTCAAGTCAATGATTGGCTTTTTCAGATCCATGTATGTATATTTTTGACCCAGCAGATTTGATCACTTTTTCTGTTAACCCATAATAAAGTCATAGAAGAACCAAACTTCATGAATGTTTTTTGTGACAAAGAAGTATCAATCACTCTATCGGAGAAAAATCAGAGTTGTAGAAATAACTGGAAACTCAAGAGAGCCATAACATTATGTTCTTCACAAGTGTATGTAAACTTTTGACCACAACTGTAAATGGGAACCTATAGATGATGATTGTCAAAACAAACCCCCCCCCCCAAAAAACGCAAAAGATGCATAAAAATAAAAAAATAAATAAAATGAGTGAACTCATTTGCTCAAAAAAAGTATAAATACGTTCTATTTTTAATTGCTTTAGTGTCCCAAAAACATATTTTTATGTGTTTTATGGATTTTTTAACAAGAGAAATCTCTAGGTTCTGATTCAACTTAGCTCCAAAGCACAAAGCTGAAAATCCATTTTAAAGCAATTAAACTGGCCACTGGAGGGCAGTAGCGCATTTGGTAAGACCCCCAACCCAACCAACATTCAACAGAACGAACGTCCGGCCCCACGGCCAGGGGGCCGGCGGAGGACAACCGAATGGACGTCCAGGATGCCAGGCGGCAAACGACCGAGCAGAACAACTGGGACCACCAGTGTAGCGGACGATGCCATTGAGTCCGTGCTGGAAAAACTCAAAAAAATCTATCTGTATAAAACAAGCGGCGATGAGGAAAAAGTTTACCCCGGCCGTCAAGGTCACAACAGGGTCATCTATCAGTTAGTTATGTGTAAATAAATTGTTACTTTGCTATCAAAAACTCTATTTGTCTTGTTGTTTATGTTATTTTGTAAAAGGAAAACATTATTCAGATGTTTGGGATGTAACTAAAGCAAAAAATAGCTGTTTTAAAGCCAAAGTTATGTTTGAAATGTATGCTTTTACAAAAAGCTCAATTTCTCTGTTTTTTTTTTATCAGAAATTGGACAATTGCTCAAACTAAGCTATTTTCGAATGCTGATTACTAAAGAATGGAAAAAGATATGAACTAACTTTTGTTTCCTGCTGAAAGAAGAGAGTCTAATCTTTCGTTTGGTTGGTTCCATGTTTATATAGCAATACGACAGAATTTTCAGTGGGCCATGCAAAATCAGTGAAAATCCAGTAAAACGGCCGAGAGCGAAGGGGTTTGCACCGGTGAAAATGGCTGGGAGTGAATGAGTTAAAATGATGTGTTCTGTCCTCACTAAACGTGAAGTTGTTCAGCTTGACAAACAAGGCAACAGTGATTTTTGAAGTGTTTTACTTCTCTCACTTTTTACAGTTTGTAAAGCTGTAACATACATATGTACATTTATGTTCAAAACGACACGCATTTTAACAATAAAACACGTGATACAAAACAATTGGTGTTCAATCGTCCATCTAGTGTTAGCGATATGTAAATTTAATAGACTAAATTAGCTTGATTTGCCGAACCAAAGTCCGCTAGCTTAAATGCCACGAATTCCAACGTTTTGACAATTCTCTTCGCAAAACTCCACAAACTCTAAACTTAATTTCAAATGCATATAAAAACATATATTAGCTGAAACAACTTACAGCCTGATGTGGGCCAAACAAGAGCGCAGCTGTCCTTTATCCATGTCAGACGAGTCTGCTTTTCAGCCATTCAAGGACACAGTCCAGCCAGACCCAATGCTGCACACCAGAGGGCAGTGTATCCTCCATCATTATCCAAAATAAAATACTTTTGGGCTTTATGGATAGATGTTTTGAGATTTAGGGATACTTAAAGGGTTAATTCAGATTTACTCATCGTCACCCGGTGACTATCTGTATTGTTAAAAAAATATATGTATACAGTGGTATGAAAAAGTATCTGAACCTTTTGGAATTTCTCACATTTCTGCATAAAATCCCCATCAAATGTGTCTTTGTCAAAATCACACAGATGAAAATACAGTGTCTACTTTTACTAAAACCACCCAAACATTTCTGGGTTTTCATATTTTAATGAGGATAGCATGCCAACAATGACAGAAGGGGAAAAAAATAGTCAGTGAACCCTCTGCCTAAGGAGACTTAAAGAGCAATTGAAACCAATTTTACCAAACATTTTAAGTCAGGTGTGTGCCCAATCACTGATGCATGGTTTAAAGCTGCCTTGCCCACGCTAAAATACACACCTGGTAAGAAATGTCTTGATGAGAAGCATTGTCTGATGTGCATCATGGTTCGGTCAAAAGAGCTGTCTGAAGACCTGCGATCAAGGATTGTTGATATGTATAGAGCTGGGAAAGGATACAAAACCATCTCTAAAAGTCTGGAGGTTCATTAATCGACACTCAGAGACGTTGTCTACAAATGGAGAGAGTTTGGCACTGTTGCTTCTCACCCAAGGAGTGGCCGTCCACCAAAGATGACATCAATAGTTCAGCGCAGAATACTCAGAGAGGTATAACGAACCCTAGAGTGTCTGCTAAAGACTTACAGAAATCACTGGCACAGTCCAATATTTCTGTGCACACATCGACTATATGTAAAACTATGGCCAAGAATGGTGTTCATGGGAGGACTCCACAGGGGAAGCCACTCTTGTCTAAAATAAACATTGTTGCTCGTTTAATGTTTGCAAAAAGGCACTTGGACACCCCACAGACGTTATGGCAAAATATTTTGTGGACTGATGAAACCAAAGTTGAATTGTATGGAATAACACACTACGTCATGTGTGGAGGAAACAGCTCACCAACATCCAATCCTCATCCCCACTGTGAAGCATGAAGGAGGGAGCATCATGATTTGGGGCTGTTTTGCTTACTCAGAGCCTGGACAGCTTGCAATCATTAATGGACGAATGAATTCAAAAGTTTATCAGAATGTTTTGCAGGAAAACCTGAGGCCGTCTGTCAGAGAGTTGAAGCTAAAGAGAGGATGGATGCTGCAACAAGACAACGATCTAAAACACAGAAATAAATCAACTTCAGAATGGTTTCAGAAGAACGAAATACATGTTCTGGGGTGGCCAATTAAAAGTCCAGACTTGAACCTCATTGAGATGCTGTGGCATGACCAAAAGACAGCGATTCATGTCAAACATCCCGGGAATCTGACTTCACTACAGCAGTTTTGTAGAGAAGAATGGGCCAAGATTAGTCCTGATCGATGTGCCAGACTGATCTGCAGCTACAGGAAGCGTCTGGTTGAAGTTATTGCTGCCAAAGCGGTGGCCACAAAATATTAAATGTGATGCCCCCTTCTGTTATTCTTTGCATACTATCCCCATTAAAATATGAAAAGCTATAAATGTTTGGGTGGTTTCAGGTAAATCACTGTTTTTTCATCTGTGTGATTTTGACAAAGATCACATCAAATTTGATGGTGATTTTATTCAGAAGTGTGAGAAATTCCAAAAGGTTCAGATACTTTTTCAAACCACTGTATATGCAGTGTATATATTACAGGGCTTTAGTACATGCAAATTCTTTAAGTGCTTTATTGGAAATAATACGCCTGTTCCTAGTTTTCACTGGTGTTTCATTGCTTGATCATCCAATGGTGAGCAATCACGATCAAATCTCAGCCCCCTCCCTATCCTCGCCCTCAGCACTGTACTACAACCTTCACAGCTTGTCACTGTTTGTCTGAGCTCGCAAGGGCGGCTAAGTGAATTATTTAAGGCTATTAAGATTTCACACACCGGGCTGAGTCGCGGACGAGCGCTCGCTGCGGCTGCCGTTTCCATAGCTACCCGACCGATGCTCCCGATCCGACCGTTTTCGGTTCATCGTCTGTTTACCGCCATCATGCAGCGTGGCCGATTCCGTTTACCTCAGTCCAACCCTTCTGGTGTCCTCATACGTGTCCACGCTCCTCTCCTCCAGATGGCACGTTTACTACCCGTTGGGGCCTCGCCGCATTACTCAAATGTTATCACCTCTGTCGGCGGAAAAATCCATCTGTGCTCACACACAAAGCGGACGATCCATCATCTTGACTGTCGTTTCGAAACAATGACAGTAATGACAGCTCGGGATGGATCCCGGGGCAACGAGGCGCGCTGTTAAAGTGGCAACTTTCTGCCCGCAAAATTGATTTTTTTTCTTTTGATGATGAAGTTGTCAGCAGAAAGGGTATTTTCTCTTGAAAAGCAAAGGACACGCTGGTGTGTGGGTGTTTAAGTTCTCTCCATATTTATAGAGAAGAGCTGTTTATCTGGCCCGCATTGTTTGACAGCTTTAATTAGGCCACAGAAGAGTTTCTCCCACTTTGCACTGCGGTCGACTTCGGAGAATCAATGAAGGATTTACAGTGGCTTTAGACTGCACACACGAGGCCTCCAGTCTTGCTGACTAATTGGGTGCAAATGCTGAGTAGCGTGTGAGTCTGCGAGTTTAGTCCGCGGGAATTGTTTTGTTTCGCTGGAGGCTACGAGCTACAGACTTCATATTCAAAAGCGCCAAACAAAATAAGTCGTGAGGCACATGACAACACTGGATATCAGTATGAAACCACTAAAAAATGGTATATTGAGATGTCAACATTTTCATAGGCTGGAAATGACTGTCCGACAGTGGGGCAAATAAGTATTTAGTCAACCACTAATGGTGCAAGTTCTCCTACTTGAAAAGATTATAGAGGCCTGTAATTGTCAACATTTGTAAACCTCAACCATGAGAGACAGAATGTGGAAAAAAAAAACAGAAAATCACATTGTCTGATTTTTAAAGAATTTATTTCCAAATTAGAGTGGAAAATAAGTATTTGGTCACGTACAACAAGCAAAATTTCTGGCTGTCAAAGATGTCTAACTTCTTCTAACGAGGCTCCACTCCAGGGGTCGCGTTAACCGAATATTTTCTGTCGTTGACCGGTTTTTTAAAACGGTGACGGAAAAAGCTGAAGTCCATCCGTCATTTTGACAGGTTGCAATTCACACCCCAGACCACAGGGTGGCGAGTGAGCATATTAATTAGCTATTGTCTCTCTTGATGCATGACGTCGTTGGCCTTACTCGGAAAAATGTCAAGGCAACTGAGCGTCCGAACTAAGGCTACGTTCATACTACAGGTCTTAATGCATGAATCCGATTTTTTCGTGTTTTTCCGACTCGAGTGAGGCATTAACTTGACTGTCTGAACGTGACAAGTCGCATAGAACGGGGCCATTTCAAATCCGATCTGGGTCACTTTCGTTTGTTGTCTAAATCCGATCTGGGCCACATTTTTCCAGACTGTCGCGGCGGTCTGTACTTTCCAGTCCCGCAAATCGGATTTAATGCAGCAATTACGTCATCAAAAAGCGAGAGACGTACGGTAGCTACGGTAGCGATGCAGCTGTGCGTTATTAGCGCCTAGCTTGCCTTGAACACGGCTTTTTAGGAAGGGTCGGACTTGACAACAGTCATAAAAAAATAAAAATAGGTTTGAGGATAAGCCTGAAAATGATCGGTTTTCTCTCTGCTCCATATAAGCAATATTTTAACATTGCTTACACGGCCGAGAGTCGGGGCAAACTGCCCGTATGTGTGTGTGACATGCACGAACAGTGCGTGCATGCTATCGATCCGTATACTTTGAATATAAGCCTAAACGGGGATTATATATGCCTGTTATTTGTGTCCTCTTTTTGACAGCAACAAGCCTATGGCTACGTTCATACTACAGGTCTTAATGCACGAATCCGATTTTTTGTCATATCTGCGCACTAATTCGCAGTCCGACATGCGCTGAGCAAGACGACCCGCATAGGCAGAAGCATCAAAACAAACGACCATACAATCACACATGCGGGCTGTCATCCGTCATTCCAGGGATGTCATATTTTGCTTATTAAAAAGAGGACACAAATAACAGGCATAAATAATCCCCGTTTAGGCTTATATTCAAAGTATATGGATCGATAGCATGCACGCACTGTTCGTGCATGTCACACACACATATGAGCAGTTTGCCCCGACTCTCGGCCGTGTAAGCAATGTTGGAATATTGCTTATATGGAGCAGAGAGAAAACCGATCATTCTCAGGCTTATCCTCGAACCCTTTTTTTTTTTTTTTTTTTTTTTTTTTTTTAATGACTTGTCAAGTCCGACCCTTCCTAAAAAGCCGTGTTCAAGGCAAGCTAGGCGCTAATAACGCACAGCTGCTCGATGTGTGATGGCGCGGTGTGGATTCCCTGTTAAGCTTGTTCGGACAGAATATTAATCAAAGATGAATGAAAACTAAATGCTATTGAATATGTCATTATTAACATTTTAAAAATTTAAGTTACGGGTAAAAATAGATTATCACCGGATTTTTATGACCCTGTCAGTCAAAATGACAGACAACGAAAAAGTCTAGCGCGACCTCTGCTCGTTACCTATCCTAATGGCACCTGTTTTAACTCATTATCGGAATAAAAGACACCTGTCCACAATCTCAGTCAGTCACACTCCAAACTCCACTATGGCTAAGACCAAAGAGCTGTCAAAGGACACCAGAGACAAAATTGTAGACCTGCACCAGGCTTGGAAGACTGAATCTTCAATAGGTAAAACGCTTGGTGTAAAGAAATCAACTGTGGGAGCAATTATTAGACAATGGAAGACATACAAGACTACTGATCATCTCCCTCGATCTGGGGCTCCATGCAAGATCTCACCCCGTTGCGTCAAAATGATAACAAGAACGGTGAGCAAAAATTCCAGAACGACTCGGGGGGACCTCGTGAATGACCTACAGAGAGCTGGGACCACAGTAACAAAGGCCACTATCAGTAACACAATGCGCCACCAGGGACTCAAATCCTGCACTGCCAGACGTGTCCCCCTGCTGAAGAAAGTACACGTCCAGACCCGTCTGCGGTTCGCTAGAGAGCATTTGGATGATCCAGAAGAGGACTGAGAGAATGTGTTATGGTCAGATGAAACCAAAATAGAACTTTTTGTGTAGAAACACAGGTTCTCGTGTTTGGAGGAGAAAGAATACTGAATTGCATCCGAAGAACACCATACCCACTGTGAAGCATGGGGGTGGAAACCTCATGCTTGGGGCTGTTTTTCTGCAAAGGGACCAGGACAACTGATCTGTGTAAAGGAAAGAATGAATGGGGCAATGTATCGAGAGATTTTAAGTGAAAATCTCCTTCCATCAGCAAGGGCATTGAAGATGAGACATGGCTGGGTCTTTCAGTATGACAATGATCCCAAACACACAGCCAGGGCAACAAAGAAAAGGCTTCCTAAGAAGCATTTCAAGGTCCTGGAGTTGCCTAGCCAGTCTCCAAATCTCAACCCCATAGAAAATCTGTGGAGGGAGTTGAAAGTCCGTGTTGCCCAACGACAGCCCCAAAACATCACTGCTCTAGAGGAGATCTGCATGGAGGAATGGGCCAAAATAACAGCAACAGTGTGTGAAAAGCTTGTGAAGAGTTACAGAAAACGTTTGGCCTCCTTTATTGCCAACAAAGGGTACATAACAAGTTACTGAGATGAACTTTTGGTATTGACCAAATACTTATTTTCCACCATGATTTGCAAATAAATTCTTTAAAAATCAAACAAAGTGATTTTCTGTTTTTTTTTTTCCACATTCTGTCTCTGATGGTTGAGGTTTACTCATGTTGACAATTACAGGCCTCTCTAATATTTTCAAGTGGGAGAACTTGCACAATTAGTGGTTGATTAAATACTTATTTGCCCCACTGTATGTGTTGTGGTTTTATAACCCTGGGATTTTTAGAGGGGAACAGAAACAGTGGAAAAACAACTCGAATGATTGTTGCTTATTTACTTTTTGTTTGAAAATCTCTTTTTGATCTTCAAACAATAGCTCCTTCTTGTTTTATCCTCGCATCCTCACATAACCCTCGCTCTGTTATTGTTGTCTCCCCGGTCTACTGTACGGTACACCGGGGTCACGGGTAGCCACACATCTTGTAGGTCAAGCAATCCTATTTTTTCCCTCCAAGGGCTTTGATTTATTTGCGCATTTATATGTGCCACGCGCTCGACGAGGCGCTCGCTCTTGCGTGGCGTCGGCCCCGCGGCGCGTGCGAGACGGGGTCAGCGGCCGGCGATCCTGACAAACGAGGTGCGCGCGTGCCTCGCCGAAGCCATACGTTAGTGTCCGACCTACATCTGGACCGCCGTGAGGCACTTTGCTGAACGGATTCCTAATGGACTCTACAGTCCAGTCCCTGACAAAAGTCTTGTCGCTTATCCATTTTGTAGAAACAATTGCTAATAACCTGGCTTTTAATTATTCGATTGGTTTCAGAAATGGCACATATGAAAGCTAAGACCCTTCCTAATGATGTTGAATGGACAGAAATATATTTGTTGCACTGAAAAAAAGATTAATCATTTAATAAAGACATCAAGGTAAAATTTTGGCATGACAAAAGTTTTGTCGCCTCCAGAAAGTAGTGTGAAAATCGAACAAAAAATCGACTTCAAATTCAAAAATATGTTACATAACATAAGCGAATTTAGTAGTGGTGCTTTGAGATCCAAATTTAATATTTTGTATGACTTCCAATGGCTTGAAGGACTGCATCCGTGTGGTTCGGCACAATTCATTGATGCTACTGATGCTAACTACACATAAAATGTCCCACACTGTGAACATGTGATGGAAACTATTGTATCGTCCTCGTGTCGTTTATGTTTTAGTCAACCAAACCATGTTTTTAACTCGTTATCGTCTCGTTATCGTCATGAAAAAATTGTTTTTTGACGAAATATTTTCGTTATAGTCATCGTTGACGAAAACATGCCAACTTTATTTCATGTTTAGCTAACCAGATATGTTGGATTATATCGCAAACTACAGTCCCTTACAAAACTCTTGTTGCTTATCCATTTTGTAGAAACAATTCTTAATAACCTGACTTTTGATCATTCAATTGGTTTCAGAAATGGCTCATATGAAAGCTAAGACCCTCCCAAATGATGTTGAATGTACAAAAATATGTTTGTTTCACTCAAAAAAGATTTATCATTTCATGAAGACATGAAGGTCGAATTTTGGCAAGACAAAGTTTTGTCTCCTACTGAAAGTAGTGTGAAAATTGAACAAAAAATCGACTTCAAATTCAAAAATATGTTACATAACGTAAGCGAATTTAGTAGTGGTGCTTTGAGATCCAAATTTAATATTTTGTATGACTTCCAATGGCTTGAAGGACTGCATCCGTGTGGTTCGGCAAGGATTCATACAATTCATTGATAAATTCATCAGGAACATCAAAGAAAGCAGTCTTGCATGCCTCCCAGAGTTCATCAACATTCTTGGGTTTCGTCTTCCATGCTTCCTCTTTCATCATGTTCATGTTTGTGACTGGGCTGGCCAGTTCTGGAGGATCTTGATCTTCTTTGCCTTGAGGAACTTTGAGGTAGAGATTGAAGTATGCGATGGAGCACCATCCTGTCCCTTTTTATGGTTAGGAATGTATGTGGCAGCTAAGATTTGTTGATATTTCACCCTGCAGATCTCTCAGGGTGCACACAATTAAAAAACCGTGTTGCATTTGCCAAGGCCCACAGCCTGTCAAAAGGATGGACGCTGGAAAAGTGGCAGAAGGTGGATTTTTCAGATGAATCTTCCATTGAATTACACCACAGTCATCGCGAATATTGCAGGAGACTTACTGGAGCCCGCATGGATCCGAGATTCTCTCAGAAAACAGTGAAGTTTGGTGGTGGCAAAATCATGGTCTGGGCTTACATCCAGTGTGGGGGTGTGCGAGAGATCTGCAGGGTGGAAGGCAACATAAATCGTCTGAAATATCAACAAATCTTAGCTGCCTCTTATATCCCGAACCATAAAAAGGGACAAATTCTGCAGAAGGATGGTGCTCCATCGCATAATTCAATCTCTACCTCAAAGTTCCTCAAGGCAAAGAAGACCAAAGAAAGAAAGTCAGGTTATTAGCAACTGTTTCTACAAAATTGATAAGCAACAAGACTTTTGTCAGGCACTGTATCCCTGAGTTGTCAAATGGGTGGTTGGAACAAAAGTGTTGGGATGTTTCATTTCCAGCTAATGATTTAGTCTGAAACACATTATTCAACTATTTAAATGATTCCAACAAACTTACTTTCCACACAGGTTCATTCATGAGATCGAGATGAACATGGGAGCGGGCCAAGCCAAGCAGTGCCAACTCCGAAGCTTCCTCACGTACTACATCAACGACCTTTTCCTCAACCAAGTACGCACGGAGATCAACAAGGATATAGAGGCAGTGAGCAAGGTGGCCGACCCCTTGAAAATCCTCGCCAGTGCTGACACCATGAAAGTTCTAGGCGTGCAGAGACCTGTTCTCCAGGTGAGGATGTAAAATTACACGTATCCAATAAAAAAAAAAAAAATAGGAGAAATGATCATTCCACTTGAAGGAATCTGACCTTCTAGCCAAATCGACGGAATCGCGCCAGCCGAACCACCGGACTTGCGCTGGTGCAGCTCCAACAATCCGACCAAACTCCGCGCGTTCACCTTAGTCCAAACCCTTTGTACTGACTCCATTTTGAAAGGTTTTAAGAAGGCTCCCCGAGAACAAGTTGACAATTTATTGAGGTCGACAGCGATCAAACAGCAAGGGGAAACAGAAACCGACTTAGACGGGGTGGCAAGCTCACCCTATCACACGTCAACAAAAGGTTCCCGAGAAAAATGACAATGCTTAGTTAAACAGGGTGTGTTTGGGTGTTGTTTAAGATTATTGTCTGTTTGTGGATTGGACAGGAGTATTCGAGAGTTACTGTTGTCAGGTCAACGAGGGTTGTGGATTTTGCCACCTCACCATCAAAGGGGCTCTTGGAGTCTTGTCAGTCGTGTTATCAGTTTGATAGCGGGCGTTCTCGTGTTTTCCTTCTGACAGGGCGTCCCGCCATTTGTTCTGGACTGTCCGGGAGAACTGCTTGCGAGACTTGGTGGTGCAGACGTGGGCTTGTCAGCGTCAATCTTGCTCAGTCAGTTGCATGACACACACGTTGGGCTTCCGTGACAAGAAGGTGTCATGTATCTCTTATGCCATATATTCTGCTTGTTTTCCTTAAACTATGGTATAAGTGCTATGGATTTTATTTGAAAGAACCAGAATGAACCAAAAAACAAGTATGTCTGGAGCCGCAAAAAATTGAAAGCCTTAAATAGGCCTAATAATGAATGCAACACATGCTGTATGTACAGTGCCTTGCAAAAGTATTCGGCCCCCTTGAATCTTGCAACCTTTCGCCACATTTCAGGCTTCAAACATAAAGATATGAAATTTAATTTTTTTGTCAAGAATCAACAACAAGTGGGACACAATCGTGAAGTGGAACAACATTTATTGGATAATTTTAACTTTTTTAACAAATAAAAAACTGAAAAGTGGGGCGTGCAATATTATTCGGCCCCTTTACTTTCAGTGCAGCAAACTCACTCCAGAAGTTGAGTGAGGATCTCTGAATGATCCAATGTTGTCCTAAATGACCGATGATGATAAATAGAATCCACCTGTGTGTAATCAAGTCTCCGTATAAATGCACCTGCTCTGTGATAGTCTCAGGGTTCTGTTTAAAGTGCAGAGAGCATTATGAAAACCAAGGAACACACCAGGCAGGTCCGAGATACTGTTGTGGAGAAGTTTAAAGCCGGATTTGGATACAAAAAGATTTCCCAAGCTTTAAACATCTCAAGGAGCACTGTGCAAGCCATCATATTGAAATGGAAGGAGCGTCAGACCACTGCAAATCTACCAAGACCCGGCCGTCCTTCCAAACTTTCTTCTCAAACAAGGAGAAAACTGATCAGAGATGCAGCCAAGAGGCCCATGATCACTCTGGATGAACTGCAGAGATCTACAGCTGAGGTGGGAGAGTCTGTCCATAGGACAACAATCAGTCGTACACTGCACAAATCTGGCCTTTATGGAAGAGTGGCAAGAAGAAAGCCATTTCTCAAAGATATCCATAAAAATTCTCGTTTAAAGTTTGCCACAAGCCACCTGGGAGACACACCAAACATGTGGAAGAAGGTGCTCTGGTCAGATGAAACCAAATTTGAACTTTTTGGCCACAATGCAAAACGATATGTTTGGCGTAAAAGCAACACAGCTCATCACCCTGAACACACCATCCCCACTGTCAAACATGGTGGTGGCAGCATCATGGTTTGGGCCTGCTTTTCTTCAGCAGGGACAGGGAAGATGGTGAAAATTGACGGGAAGATGGATGCAGCCAAATACAGGAACATTCTGGAAGAAAACCTGTTGGAATCTGCACAAGACCTGAGACTGGGAAGGAGATTTATCTTCCAACAGGACAATGATCCAAAACATAAAGCCAAATCTACAATGGAATGGTTCAAAAATAAACATATCCAGGTGTTAGAATGGCCAAATCAAAGTCCAGACCTGAATCCAATCGAGAATCTGTGGAAAGAGCTGAAGACTGCTGTTCACAAACACTCTCCATCCAACCTCACTGAGCTCGAGCTGTTTTGCAAGGAAGAATGGGCAAGAATGTCAGTCTCTCGATGTGCAAAACTGATACAAACATACCCCAAGCGACTTGCAGCTGTAATTGGAGCAAAAGGTGGCGCTACAAAGTATTAACGCAAGGGGGCCGAATAATATTGCACGCCCCACTTTTCAGTTTTTTATTTGTTAAAAAAGTTTAAATTATCCAATAAATTTTGTTCCACTTCACAATTGTGTCCCACTTGTTGTTGATTCTTGACAAAAAATTAAAATTTTGTATCTTTATGTTTGAAGCCTGAAATGTGGCGAAAGGTTGCAAGGTTCAAGGGGGCCGAATACTTTTGCAAGGCACTGTATCTGTATTAGCTATATTAGCCTACTATCAAAATGACTAAGTGGGCTAAAAACACACAATGATCCTTCATGATTTAATTTTTACTTTCCCTGCAGTGAATCCAATGCCTCACCTGACTGCTCTGTTGTATGATTCCACCTCAAGTTTAACTTTGTTGCAATATTAATGAGTTTCATTGCTTTCATGAAATTATAGAAATGCATTAAAGAAATCTGTTTTTTGATGTCGTTTTTATTTTGAGGTTTCAGAAGTCAACAAAATGTTCCCGAGAAAAATGACAACGCTTAGTTAAACATTCAGTCTTTTGAAGGCTCTCGCAGGGCGGTATTATTGGGATTATCGACTGTTTGTGGATTGGACAGGATGATTCGGGAGTTACTGTTGTCCGTGCAACGAGGGTTGTGGATTTGCAACCTCACCGTCAAAGGGGGTCTTGGAGTTTTGTCACTCGTGTTATCAGTTTGATATCGGGTGTTGGGACAGGGCGTCCCTTCATTTGTTCTGGACTGTCCGGGAGAACTGCTTGCGAGAGTTGGTGGTGCAGACGTGGGCATGTCAGCGTCAATCTTGCTCAGTCAGTTGCATGACGCACACGTTGGGCTACCGTGATAAGAAGGTGTCATACACTGACAGGCCACTTTATTAGGTACACCATGCTAGTAACGGGTTGGACCCTCTTTTGCCTTCAGAACTGCCTCAATTCTTCGTGGCATAGATTCAACAAGGAAGCATTCCTCAGAGAGTTTGGTCCATATTGACATGATGGCATCACACAGTTGGTGCAGATTTGTCGGCTGCACATCCATGATGCAAATCTCCTGTTCCACCACATCCCAAAGATGCTCTATTGGATTGAGATCTGGTGACTGTGGAGGCCATTTGCGTACAGTGAACTCATTGTCATGTTCAAGAAACCAGTCTGAGATGATTCCAGCTTTATGACATGGCGCATTATCCTGCTGAAAGTAGCCATCAGAAGCTGGGTACATTGTGGTCATAAAGGGATGAACATGGTCAGCAACAATGCTCAGGTAGGCTGTGGCGTTCCAATGATGCTGAATTGTTACCAAGGGGCCCAAAGAGTGCCAAGAAAATATACCCCACACCATTACACCACCACCACCAGCCTGAACCGTTGATACAAGGCAGGATGGATCCATGGTTTCATGTTGTTGACGCCAAATTCTGGCCCTACCATCCGAATGTCGCAGCAGAAATCGAGACTCATCAGATCAGGCAACGTTTTTCCAATCTTTTATTGTCCAATTTCGATTAGCTTGTGCAAATTGTAGCCTCAGTTTCCTGTTCTTAGCTGAAAGGAGTGGCACCCAGCGTGGTCTTCTGCTGCTGTAGCCCATCTGCCTCAAAGTTCGACGTACTGTGCATTCAGAGATGCTCTTCTGCCTACCTTGGTTGTAACGGGTGGTTATTTGAGTCACTGTTGCCTTTCTATCAGCTTGAACCAGTCTGGCCATTCTCCTCTTACCTCTGGCATCAACAAGGCATTTCCACCCACAGAACTGCTGCTCACTGGATATTTTATCTTTTTCGGACCATTCTCTGTAAACCCTAGAGATGGTTGTGCGTGAAAATCCCAGTAGATCAACAGTTTCTGAAATACTCAGACCAGCCCTTCTGGCACCAACAACCATGCCACATTCAAAGTCACTCAAATCCCCTTTCTTCCCCATACTGATGCTCGGTTTGAACTGCAGGAGATTGTCTTAAACCATGTCTACATGCCTAAATACACTGATTGGCTGATTAGAAATTAAGTGTTAACGAGCAGTTGGACAGGTGTATCTAATAAAGTGGCCGATGAGTGTATATCTCTTATGCCCTGTATTCTGCATGTTTTCCTTAAATGATGGTATAAGTGCAATTTATTTTATATTGGGTGTGTTAGAGTAAAACAAACAGTCAAACAGTAAATACGAGAAACGATACTATTCCCTGATTGATTATATTAAGTGTGTTTGAGTAATGCAAACAGTTAGACGGTGCCTACGAGAAAAGGTACTATCTCCATCACTCTTTTGGCAACCATCACTTAATCAAAATCCAGACATTTTTTTGTCTATAGCCCAGCTGTCAGACACGTTGGCTCAAAAGTGCCTGTTGTCGCATGTGCATACGCTTTAATTGTGTTTGTTTTGTCAAGAAAGACACTGTCGAATTGTTTGTGTGCAGCTTTTGGATGTGTACAGTATCCGTGTATGTGTGTGCGGTCTCTGCGGCTGCTCATCTGCCATGCAGCAAACATCAGTGGCAGTTCATTACAGAGGTAGCGCGAGGCAGTGGGTGTTCGGAGTTCAGCAGGGTTTGTTTACGGCTCGGGCCCCTCCTTAACGAGTGGAGTGCAGCATCTTGCTAATTATGCTGCTGTGGCTAATGAGCCTTTCTGCTGATAGCGGGGAGCGCGCAATAAAGCACTCCCTTTGTTTGAGATTTTTTTTTTTTAATTGGGTTGAATAAAAGAGCCTCGCACAATTCGGCAACATCTTTTCACTAGGTTTTTTTGTTTTTTTCAATTTTTCAGGCACCATTTTGCTACCTGCGTGTCTTTCGGGAATCAAAATTATTTGAATATTAGCAAATTTCTGGATAGACTGTATACTCAACTAAGGATTTAAACATGAATAAGAGACAGCGAGAACCAAAAGTGGTTTTTGCCATGTGGCAAAAATATTTTGCCACATGGCAAAAAAAAAATTGCCACATGGCAAAAAAAAAAATTGCCACATGGCAAAAAAAAAATTGCCACATGGCAAAAAAAATGCCACATGGCAAATATTTTTTGCCACATGGCAAAAAAAAATTGCCACATCGAAAAAAAATGCCACATGGCAAAATAATTTTGCCACATGCCAAAAAAAACTGCCACATGGCAAAACATTTTTGCCTCAAGGCTAAAAAAATTGCCACATGGCAAAAAAAATTGCCACATGGCAAAAAAAACTGCCACACGGCAAAAACATTTATGCCTCAAGGCAAAAAAAAATTGCCACATGGCAAAAAAAAATTGCCACATGGCAAAAAAAATGCAACATGGCAAAAAAAAAAAACGCACATGGCAAAAAAAATATTTGCCACATGGCAAAAACATGTATGCCACATGGCAAAAAAAAAGTGCCACATGGCAAAAATATTTTGCCACATGGCAAAAAAAATGCCACATGGCAAAAAAAATTACGACGAGCAATGCCAGCCCCCCGTGGCCGCAGCAGAACGACGAGCCGTAACTTGCTCGCCGCCGGGTGCTGCCTGGTCGGTGAAGACAATCAACCCCGCCGCCGTGTGTGATATGAGTCAGGGTAGTTTTGTTTGATTTTTCATTTTCAAAAGGCTCGGTTCGGGTTAGCATGTCAGCTAGCTGTCATGCCTCCTGTTTTGATTAAGCTCTTTCCTCCGTCTCCGAAGCCGGGGCAGGGAAATGACAAAAGCCGGACGAACACCGGTGGCATAAAATACCGTTTGGGAGAGGCAGAAGTCGGCAGTTTGACCATTATGCAGTAATTTTGCCCTGTTATACTGAACAAATGCATTTTTAATATTTCATATTCCATTTAGCACAAGTCTGTAATTTGTCATGACCATACCATTTATTTAGATATTGGGGGAAAATACTTAGATAAAAAGAATATCCTGTGAAAATATTGGAGTAGAGAAATTGGAACCATCATGACATTTTGCTGCTCTCTGTCGTATTTTCCTCGTTCTGAATCTTCCCCCTCAATGGGCTGAATTCTAAATCAGATGAAATCGTCACCCTCGTCATTTCTCTCGTCATCTGCGCTTTGCCAAATTGTTGTAAATCGTTGAATCATCTCAAAATATGATTTTAATTCACATAATAATGCTATTTAAGATTTTTATTATACTGTCACAGGCACTTTAACTTCTTCTGGAGCAAACTATTTGAACTTGCTTCTTAGGTGAGTCATCAGTATGTTCTAAAGATTTTTTCTGCATAGTAGCCAGACACGTTTTCTTCCAAGATGTCCAGACTTAAGTCAGTTCTGATCTTATGTCTTCACCCATTGCCTCCGTGACTGCAGCGGATGATTAAAGATTATGGTGAATGTGCCATAAAATGCTTGCGAGGGTTTCCAATCACGTAGCAGATGTGTCTTTGTGCCGGACCGGATTGCGACTTGTTTTTTTTTTGTACATGTGTGTAAGTGCGCCAGGTGTTGTCACGGACCCTCACACATGCACACACACGCTGTTGGCATCATAACCTCAGGGGCTGATGGGAGGAAGAGCGAGAAAATGCAATATAGTTTCAGCACATTAAGCACACTGTGCCAGGCCGCATATGGGAAACCATAGGGGAGCACATTTTTATGGACGCATCTGCTCACTTACGGCTGTTGAAGCATGCTAAGCTACTAATGTGAGCTGGAGGAAGGTGCTAAGATTTAGCTTTTCTTTTTTTTCTAAACACACGTTTTCAGTACAGTGTACATTTTTTTGCATTCAGATACAGTGGGGCAAATAAGTATTTAGTCAACCACCAATTGTGCAAATTCTCCTACTTGAAAAGATTAAAGAGGCCTGTAATAGTCAACATGGGTAAACCTCAACCATGAGAAACAGAATGTGGAAAAAAAAAAACTGAAAATCACATTGTTTGATTTTTAAATAATGTACTTGCAAATCATGGTGGAAAATAAGTATTTGGTCAATAACAAAAGTTCATCTCAATACTTTATTTGCCAGCTGCGTCATAAGACTGTCATAAGACCCTTATAATTATGACATTGACACTGTCATGGGCATTGATGAATGCTTATGACAGATGTCATTAAGTGTCATCCAGCAAATTTTGTGTCAAAAAATCACATTGTTTGATTTTTAAAGAATTTATTTCCAAATTAGAGTGGAAAATTAGTATTTGGTCACCCACAAACAAGCAAGATTTCTGGCTGTCAAAGAGGTCTAACTTCCTCAAACGAGGTCTAACGAGGCTCCACTTGTTACCTGTATTAATGGCACCTGTTTTAACTCATTATCAGTATAAATGACACCTGTCCACAACCTCAGTCAGTTACACTCCAAACTCCAATTTGGCCAGGACCAAAGAACTGTTGAAGGACACCAGAGACAAAATTGTAGACCTGCACCAGGCTGGGAAGACTGAATCTGCAATAGGTAAAACGCTTGGTGTAAAGAAATAAACTGTGGGAGCATTCATTAGAAAATGGAAGACATACAAGACCACTGATAATCTCCCTCGATCTGGGGCTCCATGCAAGATCTCACCCCGTTGTGTCAAAATGATCACGAGAACGCTGAGCAAAAATCCCAGAACCAAACGTGGGGACCTAGTGAATTACCTCCAGAGAGCTGGGACCATAGTAACAAAGGCTACTATCAGTAACACAATGCGCCGCCAGGGACTCAAATCCTGCACTGCCAGACGTGTCCCCCTGCTGAAGCCAGTACACGTCCAGGCATGTCTGCGGTTCGCTAGAGAGCATTTGGATGATCCAGAAGAGAACTGGGAGAATGTGTTATGGTCAGATGAAACCAAAATAGAACTTTTTGGTAGAAATACAGGTTCTCGTGTTTGGAGGAGAAAGAATACTGAATTGCATCTGAAGAACACCATACCCACTGTGAAGCATAGGGGTGGAAACATCATGCTTTGGAGCTGTTTTTCTGCAAAGGGACCAGCACGACTGAACTGTGTAAAGGAAAGAATCAATGGGGCCATGTATCGAGAGATTTTGAGTGAAAATTTGAAGATGAGACGTGGCTGGGTCTTTCAGCATGACAATGATCCCAAACACACAGCCAGGGCAACAAAGGAGTGACTTCGTAAGAAGCATTTCAAGGTCCTGGAGTGGCCTAGCCAGTCTCAAGATCTCAACCCCATAGAAAATCTGTGGAGGGAGTTGAAACATCACTGCTCTAGAGGAGATGTGCATGGAGAAATGAGCCAAAATACTAGCAACAGTGTGTGAAAAGCTTATGAGTAGTTAGAGAAAACGTTTGGCCTCCGTTATTGCCAACAAAGGGTACATAACAAAGTATTGAGATGAACTTTTGGTATTGACCAAATACTTATTTTCCACCATGATTTGCAAATAAATTCTGTAAAAAACAAACAATGTGATTTTCTGTTTTTTTTTTTTCACATTCTGTCTCTCATGGTTGAGGTTTACCCATGTTGGCAATTACATGCCTCTAATATTTTCAAGTGGTAGAACTTCCACAATTAGTGGTTGACTAAATACTTATTTGCCCCACTGTAAATTGAACATGCTTACATGTATTTTTCAGTTAGGTCGCTCATATCATATTTTTTCACCCATTTTGAAACGATTGTCCACGAATGAGGGGCACTGTCATGGCGGTTACCTTATCCTAGCTATATACGTAGGTCGTATTTTTTGTCGCTCCAGCTACTGCGTGTGCAGAATATTTATGGCTGCGTTTTGGAACGTATCAGCTTTTAATAAATCATGTTGCTTATGAAATATCAGGGACCCTCGTGTGTCAGTTCTCTTTGACTTTGACTTTCACTGCACAGGAGTCAAGGTGAACGAGCGCTCATACGGTGTTGGGTTAATAAGTAATATTGATACGGCGGCGTGATTTACCTATCGTGAGTCGACAGTGGTTCCCAAAGGCGGCTGACGTGTATCGTGTATGTATATCACAGAGTAATAATACGATTATGATGAAGCTGACGAGTACTGGCGATATATGGTCCACAAGGACCAAGAGATAATGTCCATAGAGGTGAGTGTCCATTCACTGCTGATAAGCTTGAATCCAATTTTTATTTATTTTTTTGCTTTTGTGTATCAAGTATGTGTGTGTGTCTGTGGAGGAATCAAATGTGGAATCCAACACAAGCATGTGAGCACTGAGATGCTATCTGTCCAACTCTGATTGATTCATTTAATTAGAGTTAGATAGAGGCAGAATAGAGGAAGAGTGGAAGAGAGCGAGAGCTACGGTTGCACTGCTGGATAGCGCCTCAGATTGGCTCCATTTATCTTGGTCCAAACCCCTCCAATAAACCACCTCACACACTCTTCGAGCAACACAACTCACATTCTATATGTCTCACAGAAATCAACAACATTCGAAACACAGTGCATTAGGTATTAAAATGTCATATTGTTATGACGTGTCATAAGACTGTCATAATTATGACATGGGTAACACTTTATAATAAATATCCGTTTTACTAGTTAATAGAACATTAGCAAACTGTTGATAAATAGTTTATTGTGTATTTGTGAAGTATTTGTTAACAGTTTCTTAAGCATTTACAGGGTGTTCCAAAAATGGTTGACCCCATTCTAAATGCCCATGCTAGTTGACAGATCTTAATAAAACTATATACACTTTATGTTGAAGGTCATAAGTTTTATTAATTAAATATTAGTGCTGTCAAACGATTAAAATTTGTAATCGAGTTAATTACAGCTTAAAAATTAATTAATCGTAATTAATCGCAATTAATCGCAATTCAAACCATCTATAAAATATGCCATATTTTTCTGTAAATTATTGTTGGAATGGAAAAATAAGACAAAGATGGATATATATATTCAACATGCGGTACATAAGGACTGGATTTGTTTATTATAACAATAAATCAACAAGATGGCATTAACATTGTTAACATTCTGTTAAACCGATCCATGGATAGAAAGACTTGTAGTTCTTAAAAGATAAATGTTAGTACAAGTTATAGAAATTTTATATTAAAACCCATCTTAATGTTTTCGTAAAATTTTCAATCAAAAAATAAACTAGTAGCCCGCCATTGTTGATGTCAATAATTACTTACACAATGCTGGGTGCTGAAGCCTATAAAATCAGTCGCACCCAAGCGCCAGCAGAGGGCGGCAAAACTCCACAAAACACAATTAACAAGTGGGCATTTGACTGTACTGTCATTTAAATCTGTCTGAGCGGGGCATGTGCGTTAATTGCGTCAAATATTTTAACGTGATTAATTTTTTTAAATTAATTACCGCCCGTTAACGCGATAATTTTGACAGCCCTATTAAATATACAAAGAAAAGTACAAATATTTGTTGTTTCTATGGCAGATTTTCATAAATGTGCAACATGAGCGCTGCCTGCAAAATGCCTTATCAAAATGCCTTTTCTTTTGAAGTGAACGGCACTTCTTAACCTGAAAAGACAGAAATGCCAAACATTACGCACAAAAACTTGAAACGTTTCTACACAAACTGTGTTTCAGGTTAAAGGGATCCTCTATTTTTAAAACAAGTAATTCTTAAAACATAAATGTTAGTATGAGTTGTAATAATTTGATATTAAAACCCCTCTTAATGTTTTTGTTTTAATAATTTTAAGTGATAGGTCGCCATTCTTGTTACGTCGCAGTGCGTGACGTCACTGGTCCCGTTACCGAAATTCCAGCGTGTCACTCGTTAGCTTTCCCAACATGTCGTCAGTTCTACCCTTCCTATTTGAACCAGATCTGAAAATTGAAGAGCAGGACAGCTCTGTCGGTCGTTCACAAGACGAGCTTCAGGGAAAAATGCGTGCAGCAAATACCTGATAAGACAAAAGTTGGGCAAAACTGGTGATGCGAGAGAGTCCTGTTGGGAAGTCCGGTTGGGAGCGAGAGTGTTTGCTGTCCGGTTTTATTAGCAGATATTCAAGGTAAGCATATTGCGTTTTCAAACATATCCTAATATAATTATGTAGATTGTTAGCATCCAGAGCTGTCGTGTGCTTACAGTACAGGCCAAAGAGCACACCTTGTGTAGTCCATGTCTTGTACATTGTAACGCGTAGTAGCTAGGATACGTGTATCAAAGTACCAAAAAGGGGAGAAGCTTACACTTATGCACATTTAATCACAAAAAACTCGGGAGCTCAGCAGTACGCAAACACGTGTTCCCTGACGAACTCCAACATTGTTGTCAGAGTCACTGTCGTCACTGTAGCATGCCATAGTGCTTTAATTATTTAGTATGATTTGGGGAAAACTCCCACGAAGAATAGTCAACAAAAAAGATTGCAATAGTAATCCAAATCCGCGTTTTTTACTCACTCGAAGATCCAGGAATTAGACCGATACCATGGCAATGGTGCAGCCGCGATTAGGCCGTCGATTCCATAAAATAGATTGATCCGAAAAGCCGCTGTGGGACCGACGAATAAAAAAAATGGACAGATCCGAAACCAATATTGCAGACGCAGTGGGACCGTCGGATCCAGAAAATAGACGGATCCTTTACTTGACTGAGGATCCAGGAAAAATGTTCGGGCGCTAGTTGTAACGCGTGGTGGGTAGGATACGTGCATACAGGGACCAAAAAGGGGGAGAAGCTTCCACTTATGCACATTTATTCACTAAAAATAATAATTCCACCTTGACCACTCACTTCACTCCCCTTGTTTCCATTTCACTGGAAATTGCATCCAAAAGCAGCACATCGTGGCATTTTACTTCGCGAGTTTAGGCAGCAATAAGCAATTGTCGCTGACCCACCCCCATACTTCAGGCTTCAACTGGGACCGTGTGCTTTGGTCAGATGAGACCAAGATTGAGCTTTTTGGCAACAAACACTCTAAGTGGGTCTGGCGTGCCACGAAAGATGCGCATGCTGAAAAGCACCTCATACCCACTGTGAAGTATGGGGGTGGGTCAGTGATGCTGTGGGGCTGTTTCGCTTCCAAACGCCCTGGGAACCTTGTTAGGGTGCATGGCATCATGAATGCTTTGAAATACCAGGACATTTTAAATCAAAATCTGTTGCCCTCTGCCCGAAAGCTGAAGATGGGTCGTCACTGGGTCTTTCAGCAAGACAATGACCCTAAACATATGGCCAAATCTACACTGAAATGGTTCACCAGACACAAAATCAAGCTTCTCCCATGGCCATCTCAGTCCCCAGACCTTGTTTTGTTGGCAAAAGGGGGTAGTACAAAGTATTAACACCAGGGGTGCTAATAATTGTGACACACATTATTTGATGTCAAATAATTTTTTCTTTATGTGGGATTTTTTACCCACTGAATGAATGCACTTGGATTGATGGTTGGATTTTTCTCTTTTTTTCCATTAAGGTCCCATATTATTTGAATTTAAGAAAATTTATTCAAAGCTAAAAAACACATGTTTTTCAGGGGTGCCAATAATTATGGAGGGCACTGTATACCACAAGTTAAGTCTCACTTTGTCCTTCAAAATGCAAGTTCAACTCAAAAATCAACACCTGTTGGTGCCAAACTTTTCTTTTTTTTTTAAAAAAAAAATGTCACTATTGTACGTGTGATGTGTGTATCACAGCTGTGCCGCACCACCAATGATGCGCTAATGATGTTGACCTTTCCACATTTTATATTCACATGTGACTGCCCGTATGTGTGTGAGTGCACCCAACCTCCACCTCCAGTAATGACACTGACCTTTATTGTTTGTCGTGATGTGTGCAGGCAACGCTTATTCCTTTCCTACTGATTGCACCAAACACACATTCACATACATGGGAGGAAGGGGAAGGGGGCTCTTTTATGGAGCAGACCCCCAGCATTCATCAGCAGGTTCAGCAATCACAACACAATACACCTGTTCGCTTCATCAGCCGTGCCCTGTGATTTGGACTCCAGTGGGGAGGAGGAAAGACTGAAATTACAAATGACTTCCATTTAACTCTTTCAGTGCTAATAACAGCGATGGACCGCTCAATCCATTTCAAAATGGATTAAACGTCAATGCCGTCCATCTTTTAATTTTCGTCTTAGTCTTTTGGACGATGATACTTATTAGTCTTAGTCATAGTTTCGTAATCTCAAAATGTGATGGTCTTCGTCTTGTTTTTGTTGACGAAAACTCAAGACTAATTTCGTCTAGTCAAATGTTTTCGTCTGTATAATTAGAAAAAAAAATTACACCGTAAATAAATAAATAAAGGTTTCCAACTATTTCGAAGGAACATTGACAGACGAGCACATATTGTAGCTTCTACAAGGACAACGCCAACTTAATAATAATACACACTCAATGGGAAAACAGTACATTATTTTCAATACATTACACCCACCTGGATGCCACGATCTGTATGAAAAAATCTGAGAGTTTAAGAAGGGAGGAACGCAAAAGCGATGCTAACTAGAGCTGCAACGATTAATCGATTTAACTCGAGTATTCGATTAGAAAAAAATATTCGAATTAAATTTTGTTGCATCGAGTATTTGTTTAATTAAAGTGGCGTTGTAATGGTTTATTTTGAAAGTGTTGGCATTCAGTTTTATTGATTAGGGTGGATACACTGCCTCTGGCAGAAAACTTTACTGTTTTCTGAGTGAATCTCGGATCCATGCGGGCTCCGGTAGGTCTCCTGCAATATTTGCGGCTGTGGTGTAATTCAATGGAAGATTCATCTGAAAAATCCATCTTTTGCCACAAAACAGTGAAGTTCAGTGGTGGCAAAATCATGGTCTGGGGTTACATCACCACATCACCATCATTTGGGAGGGTCTTCGCTTTCATATGAGCCATTTCTGAAACCAATTGAATAATTAAAAGTCAAATTGTTAGCAATTGTTTCTACAAAATGGATAAGCGACAAGACTTTTGTCAGGGACTGTAAAGTTTCAACTCACTAGAATTTATTTTTCAGCTTCTGTGAAAAACAGCTTCTATTACAACAGCGTCCAGAGGAGTTGTGCCCATCTATTCGTCTCCATGTCTGTATTATACTTTTTTTTAGATGCTTGTAGCTTGAGGAAGACCTTTATTCCCCCTAAACTGACTCAATCCTCCCTCTAGGAGTTGTTTTTGTCGGTGCCTCAGGTGCCACCTACCTTGCCCCGGTTATCTCGCGCCAAACACATGTTCGCTACGGGCTTGCGCTCGGCCTCGACGCGCTTCAAGCTCAACAAGAAGGCACCACTTTGTGTTTGTATGTTTATATTTATACACATATTATGAGTGTATAATTGCGCCTGCCTGTTTTCATTGTAAAAACACAGACAGCCAGAAGTCTTAAAAACCCTGGAAGTGAGTTTGCATGTTTTTGGTTGATAACTGTTAGAATTTGCACATGACTCCATTGACTTCTGTTGCTTTTGTGTTTGCCACACTTGTAATATCATGGAAAATCGCTTGGGAATTGATCCTAAGAGTGCTCAAATTCAACCTTGAACACCGACAACTAAGAGCATCCTTTTATATTGACGTCGGTTTAATGAGATGTGGCGATAAATGCGAAAGACTTTGTACAATTTTGCTCACATCCATTAGAATAATGAACATGAGGGGAGAAAAGCCAACAAAGAGATAATTAGTATAATGGATTTTTGCTCCACTGCGAGAACTCCAATTGCACATCTTAACTCTTTGGATTGTTTATGCCAGGACGCCATATTTCATTTTGCGCGTGTGTTTTGGGTGAGAATGGCGGCAGGGTAATATGGCAGTCCATCTGCAAGCAGCCAAGTGTGATATTGCTGCTCATCTTTCAATTAGAACACTTACACAACACCGCGTCGGAGACCGTGATGGCGCCCACGAAAGAGCGCTGTTTTCTTTTATGAACTCAATCTCATCAGCCCGCCAGCGATGTGATTATTCCGCCTAAATGGGAACGTATTTTTGAAGTTATTCTCAAAAGTGTCATACATCTTTACCTCTTTATTTACTTATTACCCTCATCAGTTGCAAAGCTAGAGGATATGTTTGAATTAATTCCATGATTTGTTAGTTTACGGTTCTACAGTGGGGCAAATAAGTATTTAGTCAACCACCAATTGTGCAAGTTCTCCTACTTGAAAATATGAGAGAGGCCTGTAATTGTCAACATGGGTAAACCTCAACCATGAGAGACAGAATATGGAAAAAAAAAAAAAAACAGAAAATCACATTGTTTGATTTTTAAATAATGTATTTGCAAATCATGGTGGAAAATAAGTATTTGGTCACCGACAAACAAGCAAGATTTCTGGCTGTCAAAGAGGTCTAACTTCTTCTAACGAGGTCTAACGAGACTCCACTCATTACCTGTATTAATGGCACCTGTTTTAACTCGTTATCGGTATAAAAGACACCTGTCCACAACTTCAATCAGTCACACGCCAAACTCCACTATGGCCAAGACCAAAGAGCTGTCGAAGGACACCAGAGACAAAATTGTAGACCTGCACCAGGCCGGGAAGACCGAATCTGCAATCGGTAAAACGCTTGGGGTAAAGAAATCATTATTAGAAAATGGAAGACGTACAAGTCCACTGATAATCTCCCTCGATCTTGGGCTCCATGCAAGATCAAAATGATAACAAGAACGGTGAGCAAAAATCCCAGAACCACACGGGGACACCTAGTGAATGACCTACAGAGAGTTGGGACCACAGTCACAAAGGCTACAACACAATACGCCGCCAGGAACTCAAATCCTGCACTGCCAGACGTGTCCCCCTGCTGAAGAAAGTACACGTCCAGGCCCGTCTGCATTTCGCTAGAGAGCATTTGGATCAGGGGTCCCCAAACTTTTTCCTGTGAGGGCCACATAACTTTCTCCTCTTCCCTTCTCTGATGAGGGGCCGGGTCAGTTTGTAACAGAAAAAGTGTGACGATTGCAGGAGTGCCTAAATGTAAAAATGTATTGTTTTTCAGAAAGCCACAATCAAATAACCCTTTCTGGATTCTTCACGGAACAAAATTAAATAAAATAAAAATAAATATAATATAATATAATAACACTATTAATTAAATAGATAATTACCAAATAACCCTCTTTGGGTTCTTCACAGAAAAAAGCCAGGAAATAAATAACACTATTGAAAAAAAAAAAAAAAATTGTTCAGGTGGCCGGATCAAATGTGGAGGCGGGCCGTATCCGGCCCGCGGGCCGTAGTTTGGGGACCCCTGATTTGGTTGATCCAGAAGAGGACTGGGAGAATGTTTTATGGTCAGATGAAACCAAAATAGAACTTTTTGGTAGAAACACAGGTTCTCGTGTTTGGAGGAGAAAGAATACTGAATTGCATCCGAAGAACACCATACCCACTGTAAAGCATGGGGGTGGAAACATCATGCTTTGGGACCAGGACGACTGATCTGTGTAAAGGAAAGAATGAATGGGGCCATGTATCGAAAGATTTTGAGTGAAAATCTCCTTCCATCAGCAAGGGCATTGAAGATGAGACGTGGCTGGGTCTTTCAGCATTACAATGATCCCAAACACACAGCCAGGCCAACAAAGGAGTGGCTTCGTAAGAAGCATTTCAAGGTCCTGGAATGGCCTAGCCAGTCTCCAGATCTCAACCTCATAGAAAATCTGTGGAGTGAGTTGAAAGTCCGTGTTTCCCAACGGCAGCCCCAAAACATCACTGCTCTAGTGGAGATCTGCATGGAGGAATGGGCCAAAATATCAGCAACAGTGTGTGAAAAGCTTGTGAAGAGTTACAGAAAACGTTTGGCCTCCGTTATTGCCAACAAAGGGTACATAACAAAGTATTGAGATGAACTTTTGCTATTGACCAAATACTTATTTTCCACCATGATTTGCAAATAAATTCTTTAAAGATCAAACAATGTGATTTTCTGTTTTTTTTTTTCCCACACATTCTGTCTCTCATGGTTGAGGTTTACCCATGTTTACAATTACAGGCCTCTCTTTAATTTTCAAATGGGTGAACTTGCACAATTAGTTGTTGACTAAATATTTATTTGCCCCACTGTATACATGGCTATTTTCCATTAGGTGATGTCAATGTCAGGACTGTCCAGTCCATTTTGAACTGATCACCTCACATTTCAAATGGATTGGACATCCATCGTCGCCAATGCCACTGAAACACGATCAGTCACACATAGTCGTGCCGAGCGTGTATATGTGAGCCATCCGGCGTGTGTCAAACGGGAGAGTCCATGTGTGACTTTCCCCTGACGTTGATGAATGATGTGTCAAGAACACACTCCCATCGGCCCTTCGCCCGAGAGAGGCTACGTCGCAAGAGGGAGATCATCTTGTGTTGTGTGTATTATTTTGGCAGATGGGGCGTTACACCACAACACAAGGGGTTAAAACACTGTGACCCCTACATGACCTTGAAGATCACCCCCTTTTTCATGAGGCCATTCACATAACACACCGATAGACCACTTGCCATTCCCTTGGGTTGCGGCTGCATCCTTTTAATGCATTAACCGTAATTCCCAGTTTGTTTTTGTAAAGGAAATAACCACTTTTAACAAAAGCTTCGGAGCATTAACACCCCCTTCGCCCCGCCGGGAGTGCATAGCCTTCATTTTTTTTTTTTGCTCTTAATGACAGCAGTTTACACCATCGAACCGCGACATCCATTTGCAAAGATCTAGTGCGAATAGTCCTCCGTGGCGACGGCAACGCTTTTAAAGTGGCGGCGTGTAAAAGAGTGGATGCAAAGTGCACGCCGGGTTTGGTGTCAGAATAGAAGTCCAATTTGAAGTAAATGATTGCCTGCCAGACTAAATGCACGTCAATCCTCGTCAATGGCAGACTAGAGTGGTATGAGAAAGTATCTGAACATCTGGAACTCCTCACATTTCTGCATAAAATCACCATCAAATGTGATCTGATCTTTGTCAAAATCACACAGATGAAAAAACAGTGTCTGCTTTAACTAAAACCACCCAAACATTTATAGGTTTTCATATTTTAATGAGGATAGCATGCAAACAATGACTGAAATGGGAAAAATAAGTCTGTGAACACTCTCCCTAAGGAGACTTAAAGAGTAATTAAAATCAATTCTTACTAGGGTTTTCCGATCATGTTTTTTTGCTCCCGATCTGATTCCAATCGTTTTAGTTTGAGTATCTGCCGATCCTGATATTTCCCGATCCGATTGCTTTTTCTTTTTTTTGCTCCCGATTCAATTCCAATCATTCCCGATAATTTTTCCCGATCATATACATTTTGGCAATGCATTAAGAAAAAAAAAGAATAAAACTCGGACGAATATTTCAACATACAGTACATAAGTACTGTATTTGTTTATTATGACAATAAATCCTCAAGATGGCATTTACATTATTAACATTCTTTCTGTGAGAGTGATCCAAAGATAGAAAGACTTATAATTCTTAAAGGATAAATGTGACTTTGTATGTTGTGACTAAATATTTCCATCTAGTGTATTTGTTGAGCTTTCAGTAAATGATACTGTCGCCATTTAACTGTTCTGCCAAAATGCATGATGGGAAGTGCAACCATGACTGTGCGTAGTGGTACCAATGCATGTATCTTCTCTGCGTTGGGAAATAACATATGGTGTTAAGAAAAGATCAACTACTACCTTTCTTCCCCACATTGCATCCCACGATATTTCTAATCAGTGGGAGAGGGATTGTAAGGCTTTAGTTAGTAGCTAGTTAGTTAGTTTAGTTTAGTTTAGTTTAATTAAAAAAAGGCTCCAAAGGCTGCCAAATTTCACTCTACTCATTTAACACTGCCTTTTAGCTCTGTATATAGGTAAAACGGGTCCATTATAGATTGAGCGCGACAATGCGTGAGTGGGTCGTGCAGCGCATGCGTTAATTTAACGTGATAAAAAAATTTTTTTAAATTAATTACCGCAGTTAACGCGATAAATTTGATAACCCTACCTTAAGCCTAAACTAAAGACTCTGAATGAGTGTAACATATTATGTCTGTAACGTTAAATACAATTCGGAAACGATTTAATTAAAAAATATATACTGTATATATATTTAAAAAAGCCATGTCCGATATTTTTTTGACGATTCCGATTCTTTGAAAATGACATGATCGGACCCGATCGATCGGCATCATCTCTAATTCTTACCAAACATTTTAAGTCAGGTGTGTGATCACTTATGAGTGGCTTAAAGCTGCCATGCCCACTATAAAACACACACCGAGTAAGAATTGTCTTGATGAGAAGCAATGGCGTACCGCACGCAGGCTATTTTTAGACCGTGACGTCGCATCGTAAAGCGGAAGTAAAGCCGAAGTGGGACATTATAGACCCGCCCTCGCATAGACACAACGCAATTAGTGCTACTTTTCGCCAGTAATCTTTCAAAAAAGAACATGCAGATCACGCATTGCTTTTTTGGAACTTGTAGAAACGACTGTAGACATTACGACACACGAAGGATGTTTTCGTCATACGTTTCCGGAAACCAAAAACTCGGGAGGTAAAAATGTGAAGACGGAATCAATTTGAGCGGACTTTAACACCAGCTCGGTGAATCCATTCACATTTCATATGCAGCAAACATTATGTTGGGTTGGCATGGTCTTTCAGAGGACAAAGAGGTAAGCCATTTTTATATTTTTAACTTATTTTTTTAAGCGAAACGTTGTGCCGTACTGCTTCTGTCTGACAATGAATGACCTGAAAAGAATTACAATGTTATCTGACTGCCACTGTTACCGTTTCTGTTATATATATTAAAAAAAAAAACAAAAAAAACATTCGTAAGGGGGAAGTGTAAATGAATCACAGGATTAGGATGTGTTATCATGAAAAAATTTAAAGTGTTCGTTGGCTGTCACTGAGTAGCATTTGCGATCGCTACACAAAGCTAACTAAATTACCCCCAAGAACGGTAAGAGACGTAGGACAACCAGAGGATATATAAGAAAGACAGGGCTGATGGTAAAGGATAGCTTGTTGAAACAGGAGAATGTCATTGTCAGTCGCGTCCATTAAAAAAGCTAAAGCTATGCTTCGGTCGGCTCGGTTTTTTTTTTTTATTGTATGAGGTGCATCATGGCTCGGTCAAAAGCGCTAGCCTGGTACACTACACTGGTACGCTAGCCCTCTTTCTCAACTCGAGACTGTTGCCGGAAGTCACTCATTTCCATGGCGCGGGATTCAAAAAATTAATTAAATATAGCGATCGCTTCCACACGCATCCAAACGGTTCATTTCATTCAGGAGCATAAAATACTTTGATATTTGATATTATGAAATAAAAATGCTTTTTTGTGTCACAGGCACTTTAAAGCAGACACTGTTTTTTCATCTGTGTGATTTTGACAAAAATCAGATCACATTTGATGGTGATTTCATGCAGAAATGTAAGAAATTCCAAAAGGTTGAGATTAGGGCTGTCAAAATTATCGCGTTAACGGGCGGTATTTAATTTTTCAAAATAATTACGTTAAAATATTTGACGCAATTAACGCACAAATGCCCCTCTCAAATAATTAAAATGACAGCACAATGAAAGGTGTACTTGTTGTGTTTTTCGGAGTTTTGCCGCCCTCTGCTGGCGCTTGGGTGCGACTGATTTTATAGGCTTCAGCACCCATGAGCATTGTGTAAGTAATTATTGACATCAACAATAACGAGCTACTAGTTTATTTTTGATTGAAAATTTTACAAATTTTATTAAAACGAAAACATGAAGAGGGGTTTTAATATAAAATTTCTATAACATGTACTAACATTTATCTTTTAAGAACTTCAAGTCTTTCTATCCATGGATCGCTTTAACAGAATGTTAATAATGGTAATACCGTCTTGTTGATTTATTGTCATAATAAACAAATACAGTCTTTATGTCCTTATGTACCGTATGTTGAATGTATATATCCATCTTGTCTTATCTTTCCATTCTAACAATTTATTTTACAGAATATATATATATATATATAAGTTGCAGAAAAATATGGCATATTTTATAGATGGTTTGAATTGCGATTAATTGCGATTAATTACGATTAATTAATTTTTAAGCTGTAATTAAGTCGATTAAAAATGTTAATCGTTTGACAGCCCTGGTATTATGAAATAAACATGCTTTTTCGTGTCACAGGCACTTTAAAGTAGACACTGTTTTTTCATCTGTGTGGTTTTGACAAAAATCAGATCACATTTGATGGTGATTTCATGCAGAAATGTAAGAAATTCCAAAAGGTTCAGATACTTTTTCATACCACTATATGAGTTAAAAAAGTAAGACAAAGAAAGAGTGCGGGCAGTGCATGTTCTCTCCGATGTAATGGTCAACGAAGATGGAGTAAAATGCTGCCTTCGCCAATCGGCTCCTTGATTACTTTTTAATGATTTCTGGTGCTCAAGACAAATGACCGTGTTAAATGAGCAGAATTAGACAAGGGAGCGCATTTACTGGAGGAAAAGGCACTGCATTGTTTACGCCAGTGTTGGAGCACTTGGAATTTACGTTTTCTCACTGGCACGGTTAATACTTTCAAAATGACTACTCTTACATTTGCTCAATTTTACACAATGACTGTGAAAGCCTCCGCCGATGCCAAAGCAATATTGATTTGGATCAGCACCAAGTGGTAAATCCTCACGGGTCCGGCACGTGTCTTCATTTAGTCATTAAAATGAATGTGTCGGTTGTAGATAATGTAAAAGTAAGTGCTGGAAAATATCCTGGATGCCATGTTGTTATTGTGACCATTCCGCAACGTCGCTTCTCGTTGTCCTGCAGGCAACGTGTGCATTCCCGGGGTCTTAGTGTGTGCATTGCTCGCTTCTAAGACCCGTTATGGATCATTACGTCTTCCAGTGGAGAGGCTGCTATGTTTGTGTTGCCTGCTGGTGACATTACAAGCAAAGGGAAAATTGAAAACCCAAAAAAATATTTATCCTTGTAACACATCGGGAGTCGTTTGGCCGACACTACCACCCACCCTGTTGTCTTGTTCTGCCTGCAGAGCACCGTTGTGGTGGAAAAGTCGATCCAGGATCTGATGAATCTCATGCAGGACTTGAGCGCCTACTCCAATCAGTTCCTGGAGATGGTTTGTGACAAGCTCAAGGAGTACAAGGAGACCTGCAACACAGCCTACAGGTAATGCATTTAAATTGATTTCTTATCTTGTGCGGAAGGAGTAACATGCTCTCCGTCCTTAGGGGAATTGTTCAGTGTGAGGATAAGCTGACCATCATCAGCGCTTCCTGGTCTAAAGACGAGGACATCAGTCGTCTGCTCCAGTCCCTCCCCAACTGGGCAAACATGGCCCAGCCTAGACAGACGCGACAGAAACGGGAGGACGAGGAGGACTTCACCCGGTAGCAGACACAGTGTTGTTTTTGCCAGCTATTTGAATTTTCGTCTTAGTCTGAATCCTAATTTAGTCATTTCGAAATGTGTTAGTCTTCGTCGAGTTTTAGTGAACGAAAACTCAGACGAATTTCATGTAAAATGTTCTCCAAGAGTTTTAGAAAACACAGAGCGCTAAATGCTAATGCTAATACAAAAGCTAAGCTAACGCGAACACTATGCTAACATTAAAAGTTAGTTTAGTGTGTGATGATCACTCAGCAGACTTTTATAGGCTAAAGCAACATGCCATATCTGGCCAAGATAAGAAAGCAAAACTTGCCAAAGACCACCTGACACATACAGTGGGGAGAACAAGAATTTGATACACTGCCAATGGGTTTTCCCATTGACTGTGTATCAAATACTTGTTCTCCCCACTGTATGTTTCACAAAAGGAGCCTGGAATGGGCACAGGCTTACTCAATGGCCGGCGCAGCACGTCACATGATTGACACGAGCAAACACTGCTATATCCGTGCTAACTATACATACAGTACACATACAATAAGAAAATATCACACATTGTGAATTTATGACGGAAACTATGGCGAATTTTCATCTCGTTCTCGTGCCGTCAGACGACAACTGGCATCTGTCTCGTTATGTTTTATTTTCCCTAGACACATTTTCAGCGCGTCATCGTGACGTCATTGTCATCCAAAAAATTGTTCATTGACGAAATACTTTCGTAATTGTCCCGAAAACAACACTGAGCAGACATTTGCACATTTTACAAGAGACAGCAAGAACCAAAAATGGTATTTGGAATGAGGCAAATTTTGTTATGTGGCATTGTTTTTGTGGCTAAATTGATTTTGACATGTGGCATTTTTTCTTCCATGTGGCATTTCTGCCATCTAAAATGAATGAAAAATTTAGATGTTCATAGCCATTAATGGCATAGCCTTATTTGGGTGCTAGTTGAATGTCAATGTGCTGTAATGTAAAGTGTATGGTCAAAAATCACAACCACACGGTTTTCTGTTCGGACGTTCATAGCCGTCAATGGCATAGCCTTACTTGCGTGCCAGTTTAATGTCAACGCGCTGTAATGGTAAGTGTATAGTCAAAAATCACAGCCACAAGTTTTTCTTCCATTTAGAATGAATGGAAAATTCGGACGTGCATTGCCGTCAATGGCATGGACGGCCATGGTCTGCAAAAATGCAATATACCAAAATAAAAAATGCACATGGCAAAATCCATTTTACCACATACCAACAAACAAAATACCACATGTCAAAATACATTTTGCCACATGGCAAAAAATGTCACATGGCAAAATCACATTTTGCTACATGGCAAAAAAATGCCGCATGGCAAGAAAAATGCCACTTGGCAAAATCCCATTTTGCCACATGTCAAAATACATTTTGCCACATGGCAAAAAAATGCCACATGGCAAAATCAATTTTGCCTCATGGCAAAAAAAAAAATTGCCACATGGCAAAATCAATTTTGCCTCATGACAAAAAGAATACAACATGGCAAAAGAAATGCAACATGGCAAAATCAATTTTGCTACATGGCAAAAAAAATGCCACATGGCAAAAAAATGCCAAATGGCAAAATCACATATTGCCACATGGCAAAATCAATTTTGCCACATGGCGGCAGAAAAATGCACCATGGCAAAATAAATTTTGCTACATGACAAAAAAATGCCACATGGCAAAATCACATTTTCCACATCTCAAAATACATTTTGCCACATTGCAAAAAAAAATGCCACATGGCAAAATCACTTTTGCCTCATTGCAAAAAAAATTGCCACATGGCAAAATCAATTTTGCCTCATGGCAAAAAGAATACAACAAGGCAAAAGAAATGTCACATGGCAAAATTAATTTTGTCATATGGCAAAAAATGCCACATGTCAAAATACATTTTGCCACATGGCGAAATCAATTTTGCCACATAGCGGCAAAAAAAATGCAACATGGCAAAAGAAATGCCATATGGCAAAATTAATTTTGCCACAAGGCAAGAAAAATGCCACTTGGCAAAATCCCATTTTGCCACGTGGCAAAATAAATTTTGCCTCATGGCAAAAAGAATACAACATGGCAAAAGAAATGCCACATGGCAAAATGAATTTTGCTACATGGCAAAAAAATGCCACATGTCAAAATACATTTCGCCACATGGCAAAAGAAATGCCACATGGCAAAATCACATTTTGCCACATGGCAAAAAAAATGCCTCAAGGCAAGAAAAATGCCACTTTGCAATATCCCATTTTGCCACATGGCAAAAAAATGCCACATGGCAAAATCAATTTTGCCACATACCAAATACCACTTTTCATTCTCAGCCCAGCTGCATTTTCCTCGAGTTGTGTTTCCTTGTTCAATAAAGATGTTGCGGAAGCAGGATTAAGAGTGCACACTGATTGAACAATCTTAATCCTTCATTAAACAGCGCGGCGTTCGCCAAGGAGTCGGAGGTTCTGACGGGCAACCTGGGCGACAAGCTCATCCCTCCCAACGAAATCCTGCGCGACGTCAGCGACCTGAAATCCCTGGCCAACCTCCACGAGAGCATGGAGTGGCTGGCCGGCCGCCTCAAGGCCTTCTTCGCCGGCCTGCCTCAGGGCGCCGGTGAGTAGCGAACCGCTTCATCATTAATTCTATTCCCCTCGTTATTAGCCGAGCAGTAAGTCGCTTAGTGCCGCCCGGAGGAGGGTGGGCTAGCTTGGCAGGCAAATGTCACTGTTGAGAGATGGTGATATTTTTCTTGCAGAGAGTCACACTTGTGAAATCTGCGCAGCGCAGACTTGAGATTTGTCAGTTCAAGTCACCTGCAGCAGCGAAAAGGGCCTCGGGCCGCAATGCCTGTTGCTCGCTGATAGCGCCGACTTCACTACTTTTTTTTTAACATGAGTATTCTCACGATTGCTGTAAGCTGCTGGAGTCGTCTCCAATTCTTGGTGAACTCCACGGGCTGGGAGCTGACTTTTAGAGTTTGCCCTAGTGCCATGGCAACAGAACGCTTTGATGCCGGCCACCTGGTCACTCGCGTTAATGGCTTCTCTGCTAGCCTCTCGCTGTTCAAATGAATGAAACATCTATCGGCGTCAATGGAAGAATAACAGCGCGGAAATATCAATGCCTAAATGTCATCGCTAATCACAACGTTTTGCATTCACAAATCAAAAATTAGACACCTACGTTTTAGTGTTCGTGCTTGGTTATGTCTTCCCCATTAAATCCAATTTTGGATTTGCGGCTTTTCCCGCAATGTCATCTAAAAACGTTCAGTTTCACTTCCTTTTCCTTGATAAGGATTCAATAAAAGTGTGGGGGAAGACAAGACAAAGTAATTGTCTTTAATTTGTGTCGCTGAGTGTGTGTATTGTGCCTGTGTGGCTAGGCGAAGGGCACTTACTTATCATGCCAGGACAGCCTGAGCATTGTTCATTATTTAGTGTTTGCTGAGCTGATGAAGGACCAAGTGTGTGTGTGTGTGTTGAGTCAGTGCGTGTGTGTGAGGGGACAAGGCAACCGCGGGGGAGAAAGGGACCCCACCTTATCTCATCCCCACCGCCCCTCACGTCCGTGCCTCTCCAAATTGGATTTTATATTACAGGAGCAGTCAGGTATGAACAACTCATTTTCCTCCTTTTTTTGGAGGGGGGTACTTTTTTCTTTCATTCCCTCGTCATCAACTTGAAAGCATTTCTTGTTTTGTTTTAGTGGAGCGTGCTGATGAATGTCAACTCATTGGTGGTTAATGGC
This sequence comes from Corythoichthys intestinalis, assembly GCF_030265065.1. Classification (NCBI taxonomy): domain Eukaryota; kingdom Metazoa; phylum Chordata; class Actinopteri; order Syngnathiformes; family Syngnathidae; genus Corythoichthys; species Corythoichthys intestinalis. Next base: position 13,366,639 of record NC_080407.1, read on the forward strand.
GGCCAATGAGTTAAGTGGGTTTAAGAGACTTTTAGTATTTTAATTCTTCTACATTTTCTTGCCATTTTGATTTCCTCTTTGGAGTCTAATATTTTATGCACTTTGGTCAGCAGGGTGGTGAAAAAAATTAGCTGCAGACGATCTATAGATCTTGATTACAGTGGCCTGAAAATGTACCAGAACCTTTTGGAATTTCTCAGTTTTCTGCATAAAAACACCATCAAATGTGATCTGATGTTTGTCAAAATCACACAGATGTAAAAACAGTGTCTGCTTTAACTAAAATCAGCCAAACATTTATAGGTTTTCACATTTTAGTGAACCTAAGGCGACTTAAAGAGCAATTGATACCAATTTTCACCAAACAATTTAAGTCAGGTGTGTGCCCAATCACTGATCACTGGTTTAACCCTTTAATGCCTGCAATATGAAGCAATTGTCAAAGAATCACAAAATTTGAAAAATAAGGTCTCAATGAAACCTTTTTTTTTTTTCAAATTTGTAAAAAAGAAAAAAATAATAATATGTGTAATAAGCGCTCTAATATCTAAGATATAACCCGTGCTAAATCCTGTTTTTTTTTTCTCATGGAACCTGCAGATGCATGAGTTGACTTGCATCCATTATAATTTTTTGAGGAAAGATATTTCAAAATTCTGAATTAGTCTCAAAATCCTGAAATTCTAAGTGTATCAAATGTGATACATTTTGGCAAAAAGGGATTAAAGCTGCCCTGCCCAGTATAAAACACACACCTGGTAAGAATTGTCTTTAAAAGCATTGTCTGATGTGCATCATGGCTCGGTCAAAAGAGCTGACTGAAGACCTGCGATCAAGGATTGTTGATTTGTATAAAGCTGGGAAAGGATACAAAACCATCATCATGTTCAACAATCGACAGTCAGAGAAATTGTCTAGAAATGGAGAGAGTTTGGCACTGTTGCTTCTCTCCCAAGGAGTGGCCGTCCACCAAAGATGACCCCAAGAGTTCAGCGCAGAATACTCAGAAAAGTAAAAAAGAACCCGAGAATGTCTGCTGAAGACTTACAGAAATCACTGGCACAGTCTATGGCCAAGAATGGTGTTCATGGGAGAACTCCATGGAGGAAGCCACTGCTGTCTAAAAAAAAATTGTTGCTCATTTAATGCTCGCAAAAAGGCATTTGGACACTCCACAGACGTTTTGGCAAAATATTTTGTGGACTGATGAAACTAAAGTTGAATTGTTTGAGAGTAACACACAACGTCATGTGTGGAGGAAAAATGAACAGCTAACCAACATCAACACTTCATCCCCACCGTGAAGCATGGTGGAGGGAGCATCATGATTTGGGGCTGTTTTGCTGCTCAGGGCCTGGACAACTTGCAATCATTCATTAAAGAATGAATTCAAAAGTTTATCAGGATGTTTTGCAGAAAAAACCCGAAGCCGTCTGTTAGATAGTTGGAGCTAAATAGAAGATGAGTGCTGCAACAAGACAATGGTCCAAAACACAGAAGTAAATCAACTTCAGAATGGTTTCAGAAGAACAAAATACACGTTCCGGAGTAGCCAAGTCAAAGTCCAAACTTGAAACCCATTGTGATGCTTTGGCATGACCTAAAGACAGCGATTCATGCAAGACATCTTAGGAATCTGACTGAACTACAGCAGTTGTGTGAAGAAGAAAGGGCCAAGATTAGTCCTGATCAATGTGCCAGATTGATCTGCAGCTACAGCAAGCGTCTGGTTGAAGTTACACAAAATATTAAATGTGATGGTTCACTTACTTATTTTTCCCCCTTCAGTCATTTTTTGCATACTATCCTCATTCAAATATGAACACCACTAAATGTTTGGGAGGTTTTAGTTAAAGCAAAAACTGTTTTTTCATCTGTGTGATTTTGACAAACACATTTGAAGGTGATTTTATGCAGAAATGTGAGAAATTCCAAAAGGTTCAGATACTTTTTCATACCACTGTAAATATACAACTTAATTGAATATGATAAGTGAACCAAAAATTATTTTTATCAACTTGTTGTGAACATGATTTTTTCATTAGTAATTAGTAGTTTGGGGCTGGAAAACATACCTAACTTGATGTATCTCGGTTAATTTTGTACCCAGTGTTCTTTGGGCGTTCTTTCAGTTATTCCTCACCTTTCTGACACCAAAACATTCCAGTCCACTGTGAACCGTGCCGTCAACTAGAGCTCTCTTCGGCACCTTCACTTACTTAAATTACATCACATCGATTTGGCCAGTAAATATTTTACTCCATGCGACAGTTTATAACAGAGTAAAATATCGTAGCGACTGTTATATATCTGTTACACCGCAATGCATAATGGGTAGTTGTGGCAACCTTGACTGAGAATAATGATTGCTGTTATTATTTTGTGTGGTCTGGTCAATAAAGTGTTGTTTTTTTGGGGTCATTCGGTGTAATGGGGCACAAGAACATCAAGTGTTAAAAACAAAAGCCAGTCTCTATCATTCTTCTCCAAGTGGCTCGCAACAATATATACTTACCAAATCGATGTGAAGGTGTTGAAGAGAGCTCTGTTCATACTATATAAGGTTATACTACTATAATTTCACACCAAGTATTAACAAAACATTCAGGAGCGTGTCAAGAGTTAGTAGGTCGCCATTGTTGTTGACGACGCAATGCAGTCTGGGCGGTGACATCACTGGGCAGTCGGTTCTGCCCTTCAAATTTGAACCCTAGCGGAAAAGTAATGAGCAGGACAGCACTGTCCAGATCTCCAGCAGGATTCCAACCCGCGTTTCCCATGCAACAGACAAGTGTGTAGACCACAGGACTATACTTCCGCGTGACTTGAGTCGTGATTTTCCTTATAAAGCAATCACAACCCACATGCATTGTCTGTCAGTGTAGTAAAACCTGAAAAGGAAACACAATTGAAAAGATAGGTGGGCTGGCTTCACAATAGAGTTAGAAAACGCGGCTCACTTTCGACAGCAAGCAGACAAAGTTAACATAGGGATTGTGTAAAAAGGTTCATTGACGCGATTGCAAAAAGTCAGAGGGAAAACCGCGGTGCAAGGCAGACAAACGCAAAAAAAAAAAGAAAATGATGCAACTAGCAACAGCAAGTCAATATCTCGGCAAGCCGCCTAGGATCGGTTTAAAGACACTGCTGATGAGCTGGAATTGGATGCAGGTACAACGTTGGGAACTCATTCACATCTCTGTAACAAAACAATCTGGCCTGCAGCAGAATGTGACAAAATCACGCTAGTCATCATACTAGCTTCGTTTGCTAGCTAGCACAGCTATTCTCCCAGTCCAGTCCAATTCACCCCCAGCGTGCATTGCGCGCGTAAAACATTGCCCCTTCAAAACATGTACTAAATATTATAGATTTTTAAATCCCCAGCAATAATATGTGTTTCTAATAACATATTTTAGTAAAAGAGAACAATTAATCCATTGAGTGTTCTACATTTACAGTGCCCTCCATAAATATTGGCACCCCTGAAAAAGATGTGTTTTTTATAGGGCTGTCAAAATTATCGCGTTAACGGGCGGTAATTAATTTTTTAAATTAATCACGTTAAAATATTTGACGCAATTAACGCACATGCCCAGCTCAGACAGATTTAAATGACAGTACAGTGAAATGCCTACTTGTTAATTGTGTTTTATGGAGTTTTGCCGCCCTCTGCTGGCGCTTGGGTGCGACTGATTTTATAGGCTTCAGCACCCATGAGCATTGTGTAAGTAATTATTGACATCAACAATGGCGGGCTACTAGTTTATTTTTTGATTGAAAATTTAACAAATTTTATTACAACGAAAACATTAAGCGGGGTTTTAGTATAACATTTCTATAATTTGTACTAACATTTATCTTTTAAGAACTACAAGCCATGGATCGCTTTAACAGAATGTTAATAATGTTAATGCCCTCTTGTTGATTTATTGTTTTAATAAACAAATACAGTCCTTATGTACCATATGTTGAATGTATATATCCATCTTGTCTTATCTTTCCATTCCAATAATAATTTACAGAAAAATATGGCATATTTTATAGATGGTTTGAATTGCGATTAATTGCGATTAATTACGATTAATTAATTTTTAAGCTGTAATTAACTCATTTAAAAAATTTAAGCGTTTGACAGCCCTAGTTTTTTAGCTTCTAATAATTTTTTTTTTTAAATTCAAATAATATGGGACCTTAATGGAAAAAAAGAGAAAAATCTAACCTTCAATACAAGTGCATTCATTCAGTGGGGAAAAAATTCCACATAAAGAAAAAATTACTTGACATCAAATAATGTGTGTCACAATTATTAGCACCCCTGGTGTTAATACTTTGTACAACCCCCTTTTGCCAACAAAACAAGGTCTGGGGACTGAGATGGCCATGGGAGGAGATTGATTTTGTGTCTGGTGAACCATTTCTGTGTAGATTTGGCCATATGTTTAGGGTCATTGTCTTGCTGAAAGACCCAGTGACGACCCATCTTCAGCTTTCGGGCAGAGGGCAACAGATTTTGGTTTAAAATGTCCTGGTATTTCAAAGCATTCATGATGCCATGCACCCTAACAAGGTTCCCAGGGCCTTTGGAAGCGAAACAGCATCACTGACCCACCCCCATACTTCACAGTGGGTATGAGGTGCTTTTCAGCATGCGCATCTTTCGTGGCACGCCAGACCCACTTAGAGTGTTTGTTGCCAAAAAGCTCAATCGTGGTCTCATCTGACCAAAGCACACGGTCCTAGTTGAAGCCTGGGACCGTATGTATTTTTGTGTGAGACCTATTTGAGGGTAGGTTTGTTAGAGATTGAAAATATTGTATAATTATTTCAGGTTAAAAAAAAGCAATGTTCACCTGCAAATGATGAATGAGCAGTTCAGTTCAGTTCACTTCAGTAATGGAAGTTCACAATAAGTAAGTTACTGTAATCCAATTATTAACGTTAATTTAAAATCCTGAAGTAAATTGCATCGAATTAATGTCAGTAACATTAATATTTTCTCAAGCAGCAATTTTTTTTTATACATAAAGTCAACTTAGAATATTTTACAGTGCACCCCGCGGCATTATTTGACAACAATAATCGTCTTTGGTGGAATAACCTTGATTGTGTACTTTCCTCTCTGTCCGTTAAAAGCGAGTGCTCAAATCCCATCGCTATTCAGAACGGAGGCCGCCCCGGAGGCTTGTGTGCAACAGGAGATGATGGTGTTGTTTGTGCCAGCTGAAAAAATATCATCTTTTACTTCATAGTCCCTGAGATGCCTTGTGGTGATTTTTTTTTTTTTTAATCCCCCAACATGTGAAGACATTCCTCACCTCATATTTTCTCACCTTCTCAGTGGACGCCGCTCAGATGATGCTCTCCTTCTACCAGGGGCAGCAAAATAATTAATAACTCTCCTCCTTCTCGCGCTTACATTCTTGGACGGTCGTCGCTCATGAATCATTCATGATGCGCGCCGGCCCTGCAGCGTGCTCTTCTGAGCTAGTTTTTCCTCCATCTTCCACTAAAAGGATGTTTGTCCGTTTTTCATGTCCTCGCTTGCAAACTGCGTCTGCTTGGATGTATATGTGTCATCACTCGCTGTAGAAATGAGCAAAGTAAAGAGGAAAAGTTGGGAGCAATGAGCCTTTTCACCCATCTGTCCTCGCTAATGACAAGCCCCCATGCTGCGACGCCCTCGCATCATCAAAGTCGTATAGGAATCCGTATATACGCACGCGTTTGCGGACACCCCCGGAAAGACCCCCTACGACCGCCGTCTTGCCATTTGCGTTATCTTAAGGCGGCCAAGGTGACGTCCGAAGGTTCCCGGCACGTCCAATGGGCCGGCTTCTTCATCTCCTAATGATCTGATAAGTCGACCGCGGGGAATATCCGCCTAAATTCAATCACGGGAAGTCAATTAACACCCATCCCTGGAGAAATCATAGCACACAGTCTCTTGTTGTTGGCGGGACTTATTACAGAGGAGAGGAGATTGATATCAAAGCGGCAACAGGAGGCGAGGAGATAGCTCAACTTGGTTGGAGACACCAAAACACTGTACCGGTTTACTCATGATATCAAAACGGCAACAGGAGGCGAGGAGATAGCTCAAAATGGTTGGAGACACCAAAACACTGCACCGGTTTACTCATGATATCAAAACGGCAACAGGAGGCGAGGAGATACTGTAGCTCAATTTGGTTGGAGACACCAAAACACTGCACCAGTTTACTCATTTCAAAACGACAACAGGAGGTGGTGAGGAGCTAGCTCAACTTGGTTGGAGACACCAAAACACTGCACCAGTTTCCTCATATCAAAACGGCAACAGGAGGCGAGGAGATTGCTCAACTTGGTTGGTTGGAGAAACCAAACCACTGCACCAGTTTACTCATATCAAAGCGGCAACAGGAGGCGAGGACATTAGCCTGGTACTCCAGACTCACCGCTGTTCCAGCTATTGAGTCTGGCCACCATTAAGCGGATAAAATTTCCAGGGCTGAGCAAGCCACAGCATACACAGCGGAGTGGACGTTAGAAACGCGACGAGGGACTTGCGTGCGGAAGTAAACATACGAGGAGAGCAGAGTTTATTCAACATGGCTAGCGCGAGACAGACTGTTGGCGATGACTTGTGTCGATGTGTTTTCGGTCATTTAAAACTGATTTTACCGTGGATTGGAACATATTCTCAGCTCTCCTGTTCGCCATCTCTGTTGTTGTGGAGACGACTTCCGACGCGGAAGAGTGACGTTGCTCGTTAAGAACACGTCACGCAAATAAACGAATCTGATTTGATGATTGATTTTGTACTTGCTCGAGAGGCCGTTAATGGGCTGGGTCCCAGACTATTCTCTCAGTGTTTGAAAAATACAGGGGGAACAGTCTGGCCGTGCCAGGCAACGAGGAAATAGCTCAACTTGGTTGGAGACACCAAAACACTGCACCGGTCTACTCAAATCGAAACGAACACAGGAGGTGAGGAGATGGCTCAGCTTGGTTGGAGAAACCAAAACACTGCACTGGTTTATGCATGATATCATAACAGCAACACGAGGCGAGGAGATTAGGGATTAGGAGGTTAGGGTCACCAAAACACCGCACCAGTTTACTCATTTACTTCCTTTGACGGCGAAAGATGTCCAGTCATGTGGCTTTTTTTAGTTTGTTGTGAGTAGATGTCCAATCCATTTGAATTGGTCCAGTTCAAATGAATTGGACGTCTATTGCCGTCAGCCAATGAGTGAACCAGCAAGTCCTTTTTTTATACCAAATGAATGACACTAATAGGAAAGCTTTTATCTTCTGAACCTCACAACGTGTTTGCCTTGTTGATGAGAATGGACGGATCCGTGCGCTCTTCTTATCACGGGGGTTCATTTAAAATAACTCTAATGGGGATTGGGTGTTCACCAGTTCAAACAAAAAGATGCGGGCAACGCGGGAATTCTCGCCTGCCGAGGAACTCTGCAATTACGCCGATAAGACTCCCGAGCAAACATGCTAGGAATGGAGATGATGTACGTACATGACAGTTGGAGACTTCAATGTGGTAGTAGTACACACAAAATGGTATCATTCAAAATGGAGTAAGGGTCGCTCTGTTTCTATGCAGGTGTACCCAATGTTGTTGTCAGGTGACGTGCAGGTGACAATAGGTGAGACAGAAAGAAAGGCCATCTTCTTTTTCGTCTTTCTGCGACTGTCGTGAGGTGTGAAGGCATGAGGGAATTTGCGTTGGTGCTGGCAGCCATCCATGTGTGACCTTCGCAAAGGCGCCAAGAGTAGCAGGGGAGTCGGCCGCGCGACTGCGGCACATCGATCGCCGACCCCTGCATTCTCCGGCTCAACAGTCACCCTTCATACTCGCACACGCTCGCCTCATTGACCAAATAGACTTACATATGAGTGACGGGGCCAATTTCTCTCCCCCTTTCCTCCCCGTTCGCCAATTTACGAGCATTGATCTACGCAGGGCTGAATTTATACACGCTCATCATGCTTCCGTGCTCTCCGCACCCCACCCCTTTTTTTTTTTTTTAACACTCACATGCACGCATAGGCCTTTTGTGAGGCTAACACTGCAGTGCGCCGACACTTACTGCTGCTGCCTCAGCACAAGCGGCCAGTGAAAGTGCAAAGACGAGCTGAAGGGCGAGCAGGGAAGTTGAGCTATTCCTTGACCCGACTTTTCCCACGGCCGCAGGGTTGCCTCCGTGCACGTCCGAAAGCCAGGCGATGGGTGACGGCGAGCGCAGCCGGGAGCAGATCCTACAGACGCTGGCTGACCTGGGCAGGGGCTTCATGGACATCGCCAACCGCTGCCTGCTTGCATTGCACCTGGAAGTCAGGTACAAAAAGTAATCAGTAATAATCACCCATCATTCAAAAATAGTCTAATGATTGTCAAATGGCCACTAAAAATGTCTTAAAATTACATTTATTATATAAAAGGTATATTGAATATACAGTATTAGAAGTATCTAATTTTGTACCATACATGGTAAAATATTATAATTATGCATTATGCAAGAAAAAATATCTGAACCTTCTGGAATTTCTCACATTTCTGCATAAAATCACCATCAAATTTGATCTGATCTTTGTCAAAATCACACGGGTGAAAAACCACTGTCTGCTTTAACTAAAACCAAACAGTTATAGGTTTTCATATTTTATGAGAATAGTATGCAAACAATGACAGAAGGGGGAAAATAAGTCAGTTTTTCTTGCCTGGCATTAATCACTGTCTTTAGGTGATGCCCCAGCATCTCAATGGGATTCAAGTCTGGACTTTGACTTGGCCACTCCAGAACGTGTATTTTCTTCTACTGAAACCAATCTGAAGTTGATTTACTTCTGTATTTTGGATGATTGCATTACTGATTGCAAGTTGCCTAGGCCCTGAGGCAGCAAAACAGCCCCAAATTATGATGCTCCCTCCACCATGCTTCACTGTGGGGATTAGGTGTTGATGTTGGTGATATGTTCCATTTTTCCTCCACACATGACATCATGTGTTATTTCCAAACAATTCAACTTTGGTTTCATCAGTCCACTAAATATTTTGCCTTCTGTGGAGTGTCCAAGTGCCTTTTTTCGAACATTAAACGAGCAACAATGTTTTTCTTAGACAGCAGTGGCTTCCTCTGTGGAGTCCTCCCATGAACACCATTCTTGGCCATAATTTTACACATCGTTGGACTGCGCCAGTGATTCCTGTAAGTCTTTAGCAGGCACTTTAGGGTTCTTCTTTACCTCTCTGAGTATTCTGCACTGAACTCTTAGCGTTATCTTTGGTGGACGGCCACTCCTTGGGAGAGAAGCAACAGTGCCAAACTTTCTCTGACTGTCGATTAATGAACATCCAGACTTTTAGAGATGGCTTTATATCCTTTCCCAGCTTTATACAAATCAACAATCCTTTATCGCAGGTTTTCAGACAGCTCTTTTGACCGACCCATGATGCACATCAGACAATGCTTCTCACCAAGACAACTCTTACCAGGTGTGTGTTTTATAGTGGGGACGGCAGCTTGAAACCACTCATCAGTGATTGGGCACACACCTGACTTAAAATGCTTGGTAAAAATTGGTTTCAGTTTCTTTTCAAGTCTCTTTAGGCAGAGGGTTCACTTATTTTTCCCCTTCTGTCATTGTTTGCATGCAATCCTGATTAAATTATGAAAACCTATTAATGTTTGGGTGGTTTTAATTTAAGCAGACACTGTTTTTTCATCTGTGTGATTTTGACAAAGATCAGATCACATTTGATGATGATTTTATGCATAAATGTGAGAAATTCCAAAAGGTTCAGATACTTTTTCATACCACTGTACTCTTGAGTAAAATTTCGGCTACTCTACCCACCTCTGATCATTATGAATTAATCATGAATTCATTCTTCATTTTTCCAATTTTTATCCAATTTTTCGTGATCAAACTGCATTTGCCTAACATTAGTGACAAAACTTTGGAAGTGCGAGCAAAGAACAACCTCTCCAGTTTCTTCCCTTCCTGTAGGTGTAACCAATTACGGTCCCATACAGTGTAGGTGTTTTCAATCTCTTATAATATCCGAGTTAATTTACCACACCATAACCCTTCTCCCCCCTGCAAGCCCTTAATAGCCCCCATCAACCCACTTCTTGCAACTTATGCAACGTTGTTTATGCTTTTCAGTCAGGAAAAGGAGGGGAAAAAAACCTCCCCGAGGCGTGCGTCCTGCAATACGCTCCACTCCATTGGCTCCCCTCATCCGCAGAATTTCCCTCGATAGTTGTACCAGTTAAATGAAGCCGTGAAGAAGAAAGCGCTTGCAGGGTGGGAGATGAGCGCGGGTCACGGGAGGGTAAAGCACAACATTTTATGTGGGCATCTACTGAAATTTTACCGATTAATTCTGTTTATTTCTATTGGGAAATGTGACGTTTGACACATCTTTATGACATCTGCACATACAGTGGGGCAAATAAGTATTTAGTCAACCACTAATCGTGCAAGTTCTCCTACTTGAAAATATTAGAGGCCTGTAATTGTCAACATGGGTAAACCTCAACCATGAGAGACAGAATGTGGAAAAAAAAAAACAGAAAATCACATTGTTTGGTTTTTAAATAATTTATTTGCAACTCATGGTGGAAAATAAGTATCTGGTCAATACCAAAAGTTCATCTCAATACTTTGTTATGTACCCTTTGTTGGCAATAACGGAGGCCAAACGTTTTCAGTAACTCTTCACTTTTCACACACTGTTGCTAGTATTTTGGCCCATTCCTCCATGCAGATCTCCTCTAGAGCAGTGATGTCGTTGGGCAACACAGACTTTCAACTCCCTCCACAGATTTTCTATGGGGTTGAGATCTGGAGACTGGCGAGGCCACTCCAGGACCTTGAAATGCTTCTTACGAAGCCACTCCTTTGTTGCCCTGGCTGTGTGTTTGGGATCATTGTCATGCTGAAAGACCCAGCCACATCTCATCTTCAATGCCCTTGCTGATGGAAGGAGATTTTCACTCAAAATCTCTCGATACATGGCCCCATTCATTCTTTCCTTTACCAGGGGTGTCCAAACTTTTTGCAAAGGGGGCCAGATTTGGTATGGTAAAAATGTGGGGGGCCGACCTTGGCGGACGTCCTTTACGTAGAACAATATACCGGTATTCAAGCAAATTTTGGCAAGCCATTCTGTGTGTCACATTTGCTTTATTATTTTTAATAATTTCAACAATCTCGCAACTCGCCTTTGTGGCATTCTCTTTCGACTCTCGGGCTCTTGCAAAATACTGCTGCTGTGAAATTAAACTAGCTTCAAGTTGCTTCAATTTCTCGCTGCGTATCTTCCCTATAATCTTGTCGTACATGTCAGCGTGTCTTGTTTGGTCTTATCGCCTCACATTGAACTCGTTAAAAACAGCGACTGTCTCTTTGCAAATGAGGCAGACAGAGTTGTTGCGTATTTTAGTGAAGAAATTGTCCAATTTCAACATATCCTTGAAGCGTCGGCCATCGCAGTCAACTTTCTTCTTTTTGTTGATTGTCGCCATTTTAGAAATTGGAAGTAAAGGGTGTGACCGCACACGAGGTAGGCCTGGCCAGGAAGGAGCTTGAGACGCCAAGGTGTCCAACAAAAAGGTCTTTAATCAGAAAAAACAGCGGGTTTCCCCAAAAGAAAAATGGCCGAAAGGTGGCACAAACAGTAACAGAGCAAACAATCAACCAAAATGTCTCAAAATGGCAACTTAGGTCTGTTCTCTTCAAAATACTAAAATGTCTCAAAATGGCAACTTAGGTCTGTTCTCTTCAAAATACTTTCTTCCAAGTGTTTCTGTCAATCTCCTTCAGCCTTCCCCTTCGCTTCATCTGGTCGTCTCTTATATTGTCCTTCAGGCCAGCTGCAATTAAGTGGCTCAAGCAGCTACACCTGGAGGCGTTGTGCGGCAGGCTGGGAAGTGTAGTCTTTGGGCTGGCGGCCATTTTGACTGGATTCTTCAGATCTGGAAAGAGAATGTAACGGCCCTCCACTACCTGCCCCCGCATGATGTCACAAGGGTCACACAGGGTAATGTTACTTAGAGTGCAGCTGCCTTTTAGTAGGTAAATGAGGAGCAGCATTTAGTGTGTAAGCTACTTCATATGCTGGTAGCAGTACTACTGACCAATTTATTAAGACTTCGTGTGGGCCAGACGTAATTGATTTTATGACAGAGGCTGGGGGCCGGATGAAATTTGACCACGGGCCGCATTTGGCCCGGACTTTGGACATGTCTGCTTCACACAGATGAGTTGTCCAGGTCCTTTTGCAGAAAAACAGCCCCAAAGCATGATGTTTCCACCCCCATGCTTCACAGTGGGTATGGTGTTCTTCGGATGCAATTCAGTATTCTTTCTCCTCCAAATACGAGAACCTGTGTTTCGACCATAAAGTTCGATTTTGGTTTCATCTGACCATAACACATTCTCCCAGTTTTCTTCTGGATCATCCAAATGCTCTCTAGCGAACCGCAGACGGGCCTGGACGTGTACTTTCTTCAGCAGGGGGACACGTCTGGCAGTGCAGGATATGAGTCCCTGGCGGCGCATTGTGTTGCTGATAGTAGCCTTTGTTACTGTGGTCCCAGCTCTCACTAGGTCCTCCTGTGTGGTTCTGGGATTTTTGCTCCCCGTTCTTGTTATCATTTTGACGCCACGGGATGATATCTTGCATGGAGCCCCAGATCGAGGGAGATTATCAGTGGTCTTGTATGTCTTCCATTTTCTAATAATTGCTCCCACAGTTGATTTCTTTACACCAAGTGTTTTACCTATTGCAGATTCAGTCTTCCCAGCCTGGTGCAGGTCTACAATTTTGTCTCTGGTGTCCTTCGACAGCTCTTTGGTCTTGACCATAGTGGAGTTTGGAGTGTGACTGACTGAGTTTGTGGACAAGTGTCTGTTAAAACAGATGCCATTAATACAGGTGACAAGTGGAACCTCGTTAGACTTCGTTAAACCTTGTTAGAAGACGTTAAGACCTCTTTGACAGCCAAAAATCTTGCTTGTTTGGAGGAGACCAAACACTTATTTTCCACTCTAATTTGGGAAATAAATTCTTTGTTTTTGTTTTTTTCCACATTCTGTCCCTCATAGTTGAGGTTTACCCATGTTGACAATTACAGGCCTCTCCAATCTTTTCAAGTAGGAGAACTGGCCTAATTGGTGGTTGACTAAATACTTATTTGCCCCACTGTATTTTCCGTCAGTTTTTAAGAATCAATGCACTCCTTTTACCAGCCGAAAGTGTTCCGGGTACCTAAGTGACCCCGCAAGCCGTGTTCAGAAGCCGCAGTTGAAGCAGATCAAACAAAAAAAAAATTAAGCAGCGTTTTTCGAGCTCAAAGCTTCATTTTGCTCTGCGTTTTTCTGCAATTAAAGCTTTTGAACGGAACAGTTTGCTCGCGGGCTTGAAAAATGGAGCTTTTGTGTTTTAAAGGCTGTGGGCTGTGTGTTTACACAAGCCTTGTACCGCGCCGTGTTTCACCTCCTAATCATATTTCACCGCTGAATAGCACCCAGCTGTGATGAGCGCAGCAAATACTGTAGTTGCCTTGGAAATATGAGGTGATTTGGCTTTTAAATTTAGGCCTTTTTATTCAGAGTGCACTGCTTCCACTACCTGATCCCGCTGACCAAGGAAGGCAACTACGCCATCGTGGCCAACGTGGAGAGCATGGATTACGACCCGCTGGTGGTCAAACTCAACAAGGACATCTCGGCCATTGAGGAGGCCATGGGGGCCGCCCTGCAGCAGCACAAGTTCCAGTACATCTTTGAAGGTAAGCCAGGGGGCGCCGATCTGCAAGAACGTCTTCACTGATGTGCGATTCTCCCAACCAGGGCTGGGCCACCTGATCTCCTGCATCCTCATCAATGGCGCCCAATACTTCAAGAGGATCAGTGAGTCCGGCATAAAGAAAATGTGCCGGAACATCTTTGTGCTGCAGCAGAACCTCACAAACATCACCATGTCGCGGGAGGCCGACCTTGACTTTGCTAGGTATTCTGTGTTTTTTGTTTGTTTTGTTTTGTTTTTCAGAGCAACTAAAACAACTTGAAGTGTGGCCAGCATGCATTGATTAACGCATTGTTTCTCCCCTTTGTCAACTTTGATTACGACAACCGACACCCCCCCCCCAACATCCCCCTCCTCTTGGGTCGCTCTGATTGCGGCGCGGAGGCGTTGATTGGGAATCGGCATTGTTTACACTTGGCCGGACACACAAAAGCACTCTTTTAACTCGAAACTGCAATTTCTGGAGACATTTCAGGGACAACATCAGGTCACCTCCTGTTAATTTGTGGACATTTGTGGGACACGTGCTTGGTCATAACAGGTCAGTTGTGGACATTTGGGGGGGTGTCCTGGTCATACGGGTCATTTCCAGTTGATTTGGGGACGTTTGTTTTTTTTGCCATTGAAAATGAATAGGTAATTTGGATGGCCATGGCTTTCAATGGCACCGACTTACATATGCCTCAATCGAATCCGAGTACATTGGCATCAATAGAATCGACAAACATGGCCGTCAATGGCATTAAACAAAGTAAATACCATTAAAAATGAATGGGTAATTTGGACGTCCATGGCTGTCAATGGCACCGACTTAAATATGCCTCAATGGAATTCGAGTACATTGGCATCAATAGAATCGACAAACATGGCCGTCAATGGCATTAAACAAAGTAAATGCCATTCAAAATGAATGGGTAATTTGGACGTCCATGGCTGTCAATGGCACCGACTTAAATATGCCTCAATGGAATTCGAGTACATTGGCATCAATAGAATCGACAAACATGGCCGTTAATGGCGTTAAACAAAGTAAATGCCATTGAAAATGAATAGGAAATTTGAACGTCCATGGCCGTCAATGGCATCGACTTACATATATGTCAATGGAATCCAAGTACATTAGCATCAATAGATTGGACATACATAGCCATCAATGACATCAATGCAATGTAAATTCCATTGGAAATTACATTGAAAGTGAATGGGAAATTTCCTATTAAAAATGAATGGGAAAGTTAATGGCAAATTTCCGGGGAATCGTAAATTTTTTTCCAAATTCTATCTACAACTGTTATCTGGAATTTTTTATGTCCAAATTATATAATTTGGTAAAAAATTGTAGGACTACATAAATTTTAACACTTTTTTTTGTTCCGAAATATCACCGTGTACGGGTGAACGGAATATTTTTCGGTGCTGTTTTTAAAATGAGCTGCGTCGCGCGAAAATACCGGTTGTTTCGATACTGGAACGGTGCCGATCGGTCAAACTGTTCGGGCGCTGTGGCGTGCCGTTTTTCCCATTAAAAATGAATAGGAAATTTTGGGGCAAATTTCCGGGGAGCCGTAAATTTTTTCCAAATTCTGTATACTTTTATGACCCTCACCATCCCAGAATTTTTGATGCCCAAATTATGTGATTTGATCAAAAATCTGATGATAATAATATTGGGCTATGGCTGAAGGTTTATTTATTTTCATTTTATTTAGAATATTTTATTTATTTATATTAACTTAACATTATACTTATGTTCCAATTTGCTAATATGTTGTTTTAAAAAATAAAAATCCTGTTCAATGGGAAAAAAAAATAACCTAGACATCTCAAAATCACACATTTTAGAGCTGTAATTGCAATGACGACGTGATATTTTTGCTTAAGGTTATCAGACCGTCAGAATCTCATAGCAGCACATGCCTACTATGTACACATGTACTTTGTATGTACGCGCGCGTGTTAAGGACAGGTTGTTCTTCCCATTTGGGGAAAGAGAGCGGCAGTCAGAGAGAGGGAGTGAGCTGGACAAGGGCACAGTAATAAGCATTGATCTGAGTTAAAACTGAGCAGAAGCCCAGCAGCCAGCACTGCAAAACGCATGGAGAACTCACAAAACACACAAAGAAGCATGCACACACAACCCAATGTGTGAGATGTTGAAATATTGCCACCATGTGGCTGATTTTCAAATTGCAAGATATATTTTTTGGGGTGTCGTCCCGTCCACCACAAGTTAAAAGTGAACGGGTGTTGCCTGGCAACAAGCCGACCTGGACTCAGGGGTTAATTTGTGCCTAATCCTGCCAGAACAAGATCCGGCACCTATTGATTTTGGCCTCCGTGTTTTCTGGGATTTATTTGGGCAGATCCGGCACCTCTCCTATATACAGTAGAAAATAATAATAATTAGGGTTGTTCCGATCATTTTTTTTTGCTGCCGATCGTTTTAGTTTGAGTATTTGCCGATCCCGATATTTCCCGATCCAATTGCTTTTTTTTTTTTTTTTTTTTTTTTTCGCTCCCGATTCAATTCCAATCATTCCCGATAATTTTTCCCGATCATATACATTTTGGCAATGCATTAAGAAAAAAATGAAAAAAACTCGGATGAATATATACATTCAACATACAGTACATAAGTACTGTATTTGTTTATTATGACAATAAATCCTCAAGATGGCATTTACATGATTAACATTCTTTCTGTGAGAGGGATCCACGGATAGAAAGACTTGTAATTCTTAAAGGATAAATGTGACTTTGTATATTGTGACTAAATATTGCCATCTAGTGTATTTGTTGAGCTTTCAGTAAATGATACTGTAGCCGTTTAACTTCTGCCCAAATGCATGATGGGTAGTGCAACCATGACTGTGCGTCGTGGTACCAATTGATATATCTTCTCTGCGTTGGGAAATAACATAGGGTGTTAAGAAAAAGATCAGTGGGAGAGGTATTGTAAGGCTTTAGCCATTTAAAAAAAGGCTCCAAAGGTTGCCAAAATTCACTCTACTCATTTTACACTGCATTTTAGCTCTATATACTGTATGGGTAAAACTGCGACATTATAGATTGAACGCGACAATGCGTGAGTGATAAATGTAAAAAATATTCAATCTCGCCGTTAACGCGATAAATTTGATAACCCTACCTTAAGCTTAAACTAAAGACTCTGGAAGAGTGTAACACATTATGTCTGTAACGTTAAATGCAATTAGAAAACGATTTAATTTAAAGAACAAGTATTTGATACACTGCCAATGGGTTTTCCCATTAACTGTGTATCAAATACTTGTTCTCCCCACTGTATATTAAAAAAAGGCATGTCCGATATTTTTATGCCGATTCCGATACATTGAAAATGACATGATCGGACCCGATCGATCGGCATCGCTAATAAATTCATTTACAGAACAAATGCCAAGAATTGCATTTTTTTTTTAAATAAAAGATTGACGTCATTTGAAAGAGTCAGAGATTTGTTGATGCACTGAAAAGATGGACCAACAAATCACGCCCATGAGATAATTTTTTTTTTTAATGTAAATTTGTGGCATCTGGGGAGCAAGCCGCCAGGATCAAACGGTATTTTGAACATGCCAAAAAAATTTGTATTTACTGTCGTTTTTCAAAAAGAAAAAGGATGGTTCAAAATGAGTCAGAAAAGCAACAACAGGCGATGAGGGCAGCTACAGCGATCATGCTAACGGGCAGGACCAGGTGCAGCAGGAGGCGCGCCTCGCAGCAGCTAGCCAGGTTCACGGACAGCCAGCCAGGCCGGGGCAGGAGGCTGCTACTGTGGTAGCAGCTGGTCAGGTTCAGCGCCACCCAGAGTGGGGGCCAGCTACAGCGCCAGCAGTCAGCCAGGTGGACCACTAACATCCGGAGAAACAAACAAACAGCCTAATTCAGAGGTGTCTTAACTTTTTGCAAAGAAGGCCAGATTGGTGTGATAAAAATGTGGGGGGTCGACCTTGGCTGACGTCCTTTACGTAGAACAATATATTTAAACAAATTTTAGCAAGCCATTCTGTGTGTCACATTTGCTTTATTTATTTATTTTCTTAATTAATAATTTCAACAATCTCGCAACTAGCCTTTGTGCTGTTCTCTTTCGACTCTCGGACTCTTGCGAAAAACTGCTGCTTTGAAATTAAACTAGCTTCAATTCGCTTCAATGGCATACCGCAAGCAACACGTCACTTCCGCTCATTAATATTCATGACATTAGCTACTGTTGCTAAGTAGGGACAAGCCACCGTTTGTCCCTAATAGGAAATGAATGGAAATCGTGTACGAAGGAGATGTTTACAGAGCTTAACCTACCAATGCTCTCAGAAAATGATGTGCCTGGTGCCAAATTCACTGGCAAAGATGTGGAAGAACATCAAAATGTTCAGTTAAAAAGATGGCTTGAGTGTCGAAGGCTGAAAAAGACAGAAAAAACGAGCCGAGTTTTTGGATCGAATCAAGGTAAGTATGAGATAATATCTCGTTAAAGTCATGGCGTCTGTAATTCTGCTCTCGCGTGCTCTCGCCTCCAGATGGTGTTTTGCTGTTTAAAAAACTTTTTTATTTTTTTTAAATGCCCTCCTGTTCAAAATTTTTCTTCCCCCAGAAATTGGAGATTTTAAGCTTTCCAATGATGTATCACACATGCATATCAGACAATACTGAAATTTGGCCAAATTGGGGGTCTCAGAGCGGAACCTCAAGTCACCTGAGTGTTTCCCGCCATTTATATATAACAGAAACGGTAACAGTGGCAGTCAGATACCATTGTAATTCTTTTCAGGTCATTCATTGTCAGACAGAAGCAGTACGGCACAATTTTTCGCTAAAAAAATAAGTTAAAAATATCAAAATGGCTTACCTCTTTGTCCTCTGAAAGACCATGCCAACCCAACAAAATGTTTACTTGCATATGAAATGTGAATGGATTCACGGAGCTGGTGTTAAAGTCCGCGCAAGTTAATTCGGTCTTCACATTTTTTTCCTCCCGAGTTTTTAGTTTCCGGAAACATATGAAGAAAACATCCTTCATGTGTCGTAATGTCTAGAGTTGTTTCTACAAGTTCCAAAAAAGCAAAGAATGGGTTTGTGTTTTTTATCGTAATCTATTTTTAGACCTGTTGAGAAACTAATCGCTGACTGTGTACGGTAAGTCCCACCTGTGGTAATGTGGGCAATTACCCGTGTTGTGCGGAGTATATCCTAAATAATTGTAAATTGTTGTCATGACATTTTTACCAGGGATATGATCTGAAATTGAGGCTTAAAGTCCCACAGAATGACAACTGGGCATTTGTGTGTTGTTTCAAGCACCATTTTCTGCGTATGTTCCGGGACCTGTACCCATCTTGTCATCCCTGCGCTGTCATATGTATTTTGCGTTCCGGCATGATTTACAAATCAAGCACCGACTCTGCGGCTTATTTAGGTACGCACAACATACGTCAGCGCCTTTTTAGAGCTATATGGTCATATCATTAGCAGTTTTTCTGTCTGCTTTCACACATGTGAAAGTTATTTTAAGCCTGGGCAACTGTTCTCGATTATTCAGATGAGTTTGTGTTTCTTGGACTCAAGGTGTCGAAATGCACTGTGGCAAGTGGCTGTTTTTAAATGTAGTTTGATTCGGTTAAAGAAGTGGGCTTCACGTGTATTGATTTTTTTTCAATGACCAAACACACAAGGAAACACAATGACAACAGTTTCACCGGTGGCCCAGTTTTATTTGGGCCCTGAAATTTTTCCACGCGCTGACCCATGTCAGCAAGTAACAAAGGGCTGTCTTCGCCCGCCACCAGCTCCACTAACACCCGTGTGACAGGAAGGCTCCTGACCTGTCTGCTTCAGGAAACTACACTGGCGCACGTGCACCAAACAAGCCAAAGTGGCGCGCCGTGTCTCTGGTGGAGAGCCCGTGGTAATAAGTACAGCTGACAGGCGTGTCAGAAGCTAGTGGGGTGTCAACAGATAAAACTGTTTGTATTTAGGAGCCCCGGCTGCGGCGCACTGTCACTTCCACTGCCTTCTGCCTCCCCTCCTGTCACCCTTTTCTTTTTGTCTCCCTTCTTTCTTATCTTCACACTTTTTCCCACCGTTTCCCTGTCATCGCTTCTCTCTGTTTGCAACGACACGCACCCGTTACAGTTGGGCTCAGCTATTAATTTTTCAAAGTAGAAGCTACAAGCTCTTCTTTCCAATCCTGTAAAGTTTCCTTTGTTGTATACTCACTGTATATTTTGCTTCTCTCTGGCTGCACTGTAATGCCGAGACAAAGCAGACTCATCAGTCCCGTCGGATGTTGTCTTGGTTGATGGAGAGGATGACGGCTAACCAATTTGTGACACCAAACATGCTGACCGAGGCATCTCGTAATGGCCTTCTCACTCATTCATTACTACAGCTGAAAATAAATTGTGATCGCTCTGTTCTTTTGTCACACGTAAGCTATGCAGCGTGAATTGACTTAATATTCAGTGTGGGGGTTGTTTAATTAGAATGTTTATAAATTACACCTCAGGGACACACATACGCAGCTGTCTTGTGGCTCGCAAATAAACAACACACCGACATGCGGATACGTCTGTTGACAATGATATTATATACTGTACCGATAAATACAGATAAAAGACAGTTGCAAATGTTCAGAAAGAAATACAGTGGGGCAAATAAGTATTTAGTCAACCACTAATTGTGCAAGTTCTCCCACTTGAAAATATTAGAGAGGCCTGTAATTGTCAACATGGGTAAACCTCAACCATGACTGACAGAATGTGGGGAAAAAAACAGAAAATCACATTGTTTGATTTTTAAAGAATTTATTTCTAAATTAGAGTGGAAAATAATTATTTGGTCACCTACAAACAAACAAGATTTCTGGCTGTCAAAGTGGTCTAACTTCTTCTAACGAGGCTCCACTCGTTACCTGTTTAAATGGCACCTGTTTTAACTCATTATCGGTATAAAAGACACCTGTCCACAACTTCAGTCAGTCACACTCCAAACTTCACTATGGGCAAGACCAAAGAAACAAAAGAGACAAAATTGTAGACCTGCACCAGGCTGAGAAGAATGAATCTGCAATAGGTAAAACACTTGGTGTAAAGAAATAACTGTGGGAGCAATTATTAGAAAATGGAAGACATACAAGACCACTGATAATCTCCCTCGATCTGGGGCTCCATGCAAGATCTCACCCCGAGGCTTCAAAATGATAACAAGAACAGTGAAAAAATCCTAGAACCACACGGGGGGACCTAGTGAATGATCTACAGAGAGCTGGGACCACAGTAACAAAGGCAACTATCAGTAACACAATGCGCCGCCATGGACTCAAATCCTGCACTGCCAGACGTGTCCCCCTGCTGAAGCCAGTACACATCCAGACCCGTCTGCGGTTTGCTAGAGAGCATTTGGATGATCCAGAAGAGGACTGGGAGAGTGTGTTATGGTCAGATGAAACCAAAATAGAACGTTTTGGTAGAAACACAGGTTCTCGTGTTTGGAGGAGAAAGAATACTGAATTGCATCCGAAGAACACCATACCCACTGTGAAGCATGGGGGTGGAAACATCATGGTTTGGGGCTGTTTTTCTGCAAAGGGACCAGGACGATTGATCTGTGTAGAGGAAAGAATGAATGGGGCCATGTATTGAGAGATTATGAGTGAAAATCTCCTTCCATTTGCAAGGGCAATGAAGATGAGACGTGGCTGGGTCTGTCAGCATGACAATGATCCCAAACACACAGCCAGGGCAACAAAGGAGTGGCTTCGTAAGAAGCATTTCAAGGTCCTGGAGGTCTCCAGATCTCAACCCCATAGAAAATCTGTAGAGGGAGTTGAAAGTCCGTGTTGCCCAACGACAGCCCCAAAACATCACTGCTCTAGAGGAGATCTGCATGGAGGAATGGGGCAAAATACCAGCAACAGTGTGTGAAAAGCTTCTGAAGAGTTACAGGAAACGTTTCGCCTCGGTTATTGCCAACAAAGGATACATAACAAAGTATTGAGATGAACTTTGGGTATTGACCAAATACTTATTTTCCACCATGATTTGCAAATAAATTCTTTAAAAATCAAACAATGTGATTTTATGGGTTTTTTTCCACATTCTGTCTCTCATGGTTGAGGTTTACCCATGTTGACAATTACAGGCCTCTCTAATATTTTCAAGTGGGAGAACTTGCAAAATTAGTGGTTGACTAAATACTTATTTGCCCCACTGTCATGGCTAGACTTAAGTTTGCTTGAGTAAATGTAGCCAAAGACTAGGACTTTTGGAATAATGTTGTTTGGACAGATGAATCTAAAATTGAATTACTTGGGACACCAAAATAGAGAACATGTTTGGCGTAAACCCAATACAGCATTCCAGGAAAAGAACCTCATACCAACTGTGAAGCATGGAGGTGGAAGTGTCATGGTTTAGGGATGCTTTGCTGCAGCAGGACTTGGCCAGCTCAAATCACTTTCCAGAGATTAGGAAAAACAAATCAGACACCTGAACATTTCTTAATAAAGAACTGAATATTTCATGGGGTGTCCTAATTTTTTTCACATGACTGTATGTCTTCTTAACTCATTGGCTGCCGTTGACGACGACAGATGTCCATTGAAACGTTTCTTTCCCTCTCTTTTATCTTCAGGCAGTACTATGAGATGCTCTACAACACTGCGGACGAGCTCCTCAACCTGGTGGTGGATCAGGGAGTGCGCTACACTGAGTTGGAGTACATCAACGCCCTGTCGCTACTCCACCGCAGCCAGACTGGAGTAGGCGACCTGAGCACCCAGAACACCCGGCTGCAGCGGCTAAAGGAGATCGTGTGCGAGCAGGCTGCCATCAAGCAAGCCAGCAAGGACAAGAAGATCACCACAGTGTGATGGCAAACTGTCTCATCTGTTTTTTTCCATTTACAGTCATCACACTCCATTAATAATTGCAGTTTGAGTCTGTTATTCTTTTTTTTTTTGACTGAATCTAAAAAGGCAAATGTTATGACCTTATTCTTGTACACTCAGAAATTCTCCTCCTCTCTCTGCTCCTGTAAACAAAAATCCCGGAACATAAACTTCCCCCTCAAGCGGCCCTCCCTGTGTTTTAGTTCATTAACTTGGAAGAGGAGTACTTAACGAGAGGAGCGGGAGGAGGAGGAAGAGGGCTTTGTCAATACCTCGGCGGCCCCCCACAATCAATCATATTGACACTTTGGCCCGGGATCGATGGGAAAACAGCTGCAGGTTCCCCCCGGACAGGTTTGACGAAACTTGGCGAAAAGCCTTAAAAAGCTGCTACTTGCCACGATTCAATACATGGGGAAACTTGAGCAGAATGTTAAGTTACAGCTTATGTTAGAATGCACAATAAAACGTGCCACACACTGATTTATCTGCTTTTTATTCGTCGGTCACACGTCATTTTCTCAGTTTTTCATAGACAGTCGCGTGAAAAAATTAGGACACCCTATGGAAGCCTTTGTTTTCATAAATATTTGGTCATGTGGATATTTAATATCAATATTTTGATTGAAAAAGATACAACTTTCTATAAAATGTAATTTTAAATAAATGCAATTTTTATTGAGGAATAAATTAAGACACCGCCACATTCAATCCCACTTAAAATGGCTAAAATCACAAGTGTATCGCATCAGGTGCACATGATTACAACATCATTACCCAGTGTTTTGAAGGAGGCTTGCCTTATTTAAACCTCACATTCAGTTTGGTGTGCCCCTGACTGTTGAAGTGAGAGAAAACACCATGGTGAGATCAAAGGAGCTGTCTGAGGCCTTCAGAAAGAAAATTGTAGACGCTTTTGAATCTGGTAAGGAATTTCAAAAGATCTCAAAGCCTCCAGTGGCCGAAAGTGTCATTGCCTGTAATTGACTTTCCTATGTATGATTTTAAAATTAAGAGTTTTCCGGTAAAATATTGTCTATAAAAGTTGTAAAGCAATAAAACAACAAAAATGAATGAAATGAACAAAAAAATATATTTTTATCATGGGTCAAAATTATTTTTCGAACAGATCATGTGACTACCACCTTAGACCAACATTTGCTTTGCTTAGCCAAAACCACCCTAGGACCGAAGAGGCAAGATGGATGGATGTCATTTTTTCAAATTTTTTCAAAAGCGACAACAACTACTTAGCAAGAACCAAGGATTGAAAATGTGGAGCATGCAATGCCAGAGAGCACTGCCAAAATGGTGAGCGGAGTTTCAATTTGCCCCACTAAAGATGTTAATTGTACAACAGAGCCACCACCGGTGTCTTGCCAATGTAGTTACCCCCTTCAAAAATTGGCCGCGGTAGCCCACACACACACATTAGTTATGAGTTATGCCGATTTGATCAACTGAAGCCAGAACCACTGTTATACTGTATATTTTGGACATCGATGTTTATTATACTGGAGAAACTCCATACAGGACTTTAATTACAGTAATAACAGTTATAGGTCATCCTACAAGTAAAACAGTAAAACATTGCCTTATTCTATGTTCAGTATGTATGTTACATTAAAAACCTCGTAGATAACCACATCATTAGGGCTGCAGCTATCAAATATTTTAGTAGTTGATTAATCGATGGACTAGTTCGAATAATTTAGTAATCGGATTAGGAACATGAAAAATTAAAATATCTGAGCTGAGCCTTTTAAATGAGGATCTCTGTACAACAAAAGAACAATTAGCTAACTTACATAGAAAAAGTTCGCTAGCTTAAATGCTATAAAATGCTAAAGTTTTTTTACAATGCTCTTAACAAATGTTTCAGACACATATTCCCACAAATAACGACCAAATATACCTATAAACTAAATTATGAATGCATTAAAAACATTAGCTCAAACAAAAACACGTTGGTCTTAACAGGGAGCAGTTGCATGCAGCCATGTGAAAAGAGGCAGACCTTATTCAATAAATCTAAATGCAAAAACTTTCAAAATAAACCATTACAACGCCACTTTAATTAAAGGAATACTTGAAGCAAGAAAATGTAATTATTAAATTTAATTATTTTTTTCTAATGGAATACTTGAGTTAATTGATTAATCGTTGCAGCACTACACATCACCAAAACACAGAAATGAAGTAAATCAGTGCAGCGCAGTAGCTCCGGTCAGGGGATATAATTTTTGACGAGGGGTAACAGCATTGGCACGACACCGTCGGGCATATCATATTCAATGGATGACGATCTTGGCGAAAAGTATAGCTGTCCTAAGCAGCCTGATTTAGAATTCCCCTCAAGAATGATGGGAAACAAAAAAAAAAACGCTCATTTTCAACTTACTATTATAAATATTCTTGCGCGCGTTTCGGGGTCATCAACATGTTGTGCAACCCCTGCCCCAAAACTCTGCCTATGCCTCATACCAACTGTGAAGCAGGGAGGTGGAAGTTTCATGGTTTGGGGATGCTTTGCTGCAGCAGGACCTGGCCAGCTCTCCATCATAGAATCCACCATGAATTCTATCGTGTATCAGAGGGTGCATGTGAGATCATCTGTGAAAAAATTGAAGCTGAAGAGAAACTGGAACCTGCAACATGTCAATGACCCGAAACATACATAAACCCACCAAGGATTGGCTGAAAAGGAAGAAACGGAGAGTCCTGGAATGGCCGAGTCAAAGCCCAAATCTTAATCCCATTGAGATGCTGTGGGGTGACTTGAAACGGGCTGTACATGGAAGAAACCCCTCAAACATTTTATAGCTGAAAGTATTCTGCGTTGAGGAGTGGGGTAAACTTTCAACAGACCGATGTCTAAGACTGGTGGATGAATACAAAAAGAAACTTTTTCCTCAGTTAAAATATGCATTTTTGTTGAAATTCTTCTTTTACTCTGAAACAATGTTAATTGTTGTTGTTTACCTGCAATTAAATCACTTTCTTTTCCAGAGATTAAGAAAAACACGATCAGACATTGATATGTAAACATTTCTTCAAGGGTACCAGGGTTAGAAAGATGTATTTCCTAAAAGATAAATTTTAGTACGTGTTATAATAATTTGATAATAAAACCCCTCTTAATGTTTTCATTTTATTAAAATTTGTAAAATTATTTTAACTAGTAGGTCGCCATTGGTGTTGGAAGTCACAGGGCGGTGACGTCACATGGGCACGCTGCCAGACTTCCACAGTGTCACTCTAACTGCATAAACATGTCGTCATTTCTGCCCTTCCAATTTGAACCCGAGTGGAACGTGAATAAGAACAACAGCAAAAGCAAAATGAACAGGAAAGACGGGATGAGATGAGTAGCGTTCATGTGTCCACTAGAGCAGGAAAGTGTTTGATGTCAAAAACTTTGCCGATCTTCACCGTAAATTATTGTGTGATCCAACTTATTCCAATATTATTATGGCAATAGTTAGCATCCAGAGCTGTCGCGTGCTTGGCGTAAAAGCAGTTGTCCTGATTGCTGATCATCCTGCCGGTGTTTTCAGATTTATCAGACTTATCAGATAGATGTTGCTCCAGAAGCTTGCTTCCCGGTGAATAAGCGACACGGAAAACGAATAAATGTATTAAACTTCGTTTGATTGCTGGCTTTTAGTGTAATTTTCTGGCCAACAGATTATAATGTTGCCTTATTTTGTACATTGAGATCTAAGAGGCAGAGAATGGCGAGTTGACACAGGTGTTCAAATTCGTAGCTCGGACCGCGCCGTTTATTGTCATAAGCTTCGGCTTTCACAACAAACATAAAAATCATATAGTGAAAATACAACAAAAATTATATTCATATCTCTCAAAAAATAATGTTCACGAAAAGAAAAGTGCTTTAATCTGTATTATTAAGGCCCTATTCTCACACAGTTAAACAACAATCCAAATTCACAATCAAAATGAGCATAAAACTTACTCAGACTTTGGTCAAAATCTATTCAAACATTTTAGCAACTCGTTTAGCTCAACAAATACACTGAATGGCAATATTTAGTCACAATATACAAACTACGTTGCTGGGAGCCATTATCAGGAGTCTTGTATGTTGCGAAAACATACAAATGAACGAAAAGCACAATGGACCGCACTAAAAAGGAAACTACGGCGTCAGTCGAGGGACAAAACGCACTCATTGGCTTGATCTCTAATTTAAAACTCGCCATTGACACCTTGTGTTGTATTTAAATCACTAACTTACATAGTTAAAGAGTGACTCTGTGGAAGTACAGCAGCGTATCCATATGATGTCAACAACAATTTTTTGGTTTAAAATTTTACAAAGTTTAATAAAACAAAAACAATAAGAAGGGTTTTAATATCAAATTATAATAACCATAAGTGGCCGAAAAGCGTCATTGCATGTAATTGACTTTCCTATATATACATATATATATATGTATATTAAAGTTTTAAAACAATAAAACGGCAACAAAAATGAATGAAATGGACAAAAAAATATTTTTTATAATGGGTCAAAATTATTTTTCAAACAGATCATGTGACTAGCACCTTTGACGGTCATTTTTTTGGGGGGGGTTGAAAATATTTTGATTAAATAATGACAAAAATGTCCTAACCAAAATGTAGCCCAAACACAAATCAACACGACTTCAATCCAAAAAACTTGACTTTGATCCAAAAAAAAAAATTTTTTTTTTTTTCCGTTTTTGTGATTTTCAAATTTATTTTTGCTTTCAAACATTTTTTTTTTTTTTATTGAAGCAATTTTTTTTAATTGAAAAATAAAGACACAAATCTACCTCCTTATGGCTCCACCCAGGGGATACAATTTTTAACTGGGGTAACTACATTGGCACGACACCGGCGGGCGTACCATATACAATGGATGACGATCTTGGCGAAAAGTATTGCCTAAGCAGCCTGATTTAGAATTCCCCTCAAGAATGATGGGAAACAAAAAACACTCATCGTCAACTTATTATTTTAAATATTCTTTAAGTTAATTGTATTGCTGACACTGCGTTTCGGGGTCATCAACATGTTGTGCCCCCCCTGCCCCAAAAGTCAAACTCCGCCTATGATAATAACTTGTACTAACATTTATTATTGTAGGAACTACATGTCTTTCTAGCCGTGGTACCCTTGGGGTGTCCTAATTTTTTCACATTACTCTCAATATTTGTACACCAGTTGTGGAAAAAAATGCTTAATAAATATTATATTGTGTACTGTTTTTAAACATTATTAATGTAATCACGTGAGCATTGTAAGTTTTTTTTTTTTTTTTTTTTTGGTGAGCATTGTAAGTAATGCAAGTAGAACACTTTTAGATGACGTCACTGACTCACGTGCCGATCCACAGGTGTCTCTGATTACCTCACATGAGGTAACGTGCTCTCCAAACCGGGTGAGTTGCAAGACTTTTCTTGCCCAACTAACACCATTAACATGCGTATTTACAGGTTCATCTCTTTGGATTGAATTAGGTTTGTGAAATCGCCATATTGCACTGTTAGCTAACGTTTTGTACACCATAAAATGCGTCAAAAGACAGATAGGCGTTTCTTCACGGGCGTCGGTCGTGAAAAACCACATTACCCACAATCCTCTTAACCCTCGTGCCTACACGTTGCTAAGCGACAAATACAAACGCCTTGGTGTGCAAATTGCTAGACAGCCATTGCATTACGTCACAACGACGGCGTCGGTGACATATTTTTTGGACAACTTTTCGTCATTTAATAATTATAATAACCAACCAATAGCGGTTTGAGAAGAGTCGAGCAGGTGTGCAAAAATGGATGAAAGGGTAAGTGTGACTTTTAATGGAGAAACTTTCCAAGTCGGGGTTCTTCTTTTTTTTTTTTTTTTTTTTTTGTCATCTTATTCCCAGTTTTGTTTTTGCTACTGCTATTGTTGTTGGTTTTTTTAAACGGGTTAAAACAACAGCATATGCTTACCTGTTCCGGATTTATTGGGTTTTAGTGCAGCTTCATGATGTTGCAGGTCGCAGCTGGATTTTTTTCCCCTTTTTTTTTTCCTGGGTAAATTAAAAGTATTATGCGTGGCTGATTAATTGTATTGCATTGTTTAAATTATTTGTATAGCAAGGATGTATGTTTGCATGGGTACAATAAAGACATAACACTACTAACTTTTCAGGATGCTCAATTTGTCAACTTTTAAGCAACCTTATTTGCATTATATAATGAGTTCAGTTATACAGGTAATTTAGATTGTCTTCCTATATGTTGTAAGGATAGAATTGATTATACCATTATCAAGTGAATTATTTTCATTATGTTCAGACTTAAATTTTCCCCTTTTCACTTGCTGAATATGCATTTTTACCCCTCAATTGCACATTTATTTGTTTATTATTCCGTTATATTTCATGAATTTATTTAGACAATGTTGAGTGGTCTTAGTAGCGTATATGTCAATATGCTGTGGTATGAAAAAGTATCTGAACCTTTTGGAATTTCTCACATTTCTGAATAAAATCACCATCAAATGTGATCTGATCTGTCAAAATCACACAGATGGAAAAAAGTGCTTTAACTAAAACCAGCCAAACATTTATAGGTCTTCATATTTTAATGAGGATAGTATGTAAACAATGACAAAAGGGGGGAAATAAGTCATTGAACCATCACATTTAATATTTTGTGCCCAATCCTTTCCCAGCTTTATACAAATCAACAGGTCTTCTGACAGATCTTTTGATTGAGCCGTGATGCACATCAGACAATGCTTCTCATCAAGACAATTCTTACCAGATGTGTGTTTATAGTGGGCAGGGTAGTTTTAAACCACTCATCAGTCATTGGCCTTAAATTGTTTGGTAAAAATTGGTTTCAATTGCTCTATAAGTCTCCTTAGGCAGAGGGTTTACTTAGTTATTTTCCCCCTTCTGTCATTGTTTGCATGCTATCCTCATTAAAATATGAAAACCTACAAATGTTTTGGTGGTTTTAGTTAAAGCAGACCCTTTTTTTCCATCTGTGTGATTTTGACGAAGATCAGATCACATTTGATGGTGATTTTATGCAGAAATGTGCAAAATTCCAAAATATGCAAAATTCCAAAAGGTGTTCACCCAATCTGTTTAGTCTTATATCCCGTCCCCAGCAAAAAGTGTACATGCAGGTTATGCTGTCCCAACCAATGTTGAGACCAAACCTGGACAATCTGCACACTTTTGTTTTAACGTTGTTTGCATGTTTGTGTTCCCAGGGTGCAGTTTTAAGTGCCGGGGTGGTATCCAACTGCGTGGCCCAGCTCGGGTGCTTCGGAACTGGACTTCACCACCCATACTTCCATTTGGCACTCCCTGTAAGAATGTTTGCAAATATTGACGTCAATATATGTCGAATACAACAGAGTGTTTTATAACAGTTCAAACTCCATGAATGCTATATATAGACCATTTTTCTTTTTTTCATCAGGGGCGCAAACTTGGTGACATATCTATTTTGTGTAAGTATGTTCACCTGCAAAAGCTGGAGCTGTCCAACAACAGAATTACAGGTGAATACATCATATTTGCATGTTCTTGTCTTATTTATGTACAGTGGGGCAAATACGTATTTAGTCACCACTAATTGTGCAAGTTCTCCCACTTGAAAATATTAGAGAGGTCTGTGATTGTCAACATGGGTAAACCTCAACCATGAGGGACATAATATGGGAAAAAAACAAAACCAGAAAATCACATTGTTTGATTTTTAAAGAATTTATTTGCAAATCATGGTTGAAAATAAGTATTTGGTCAATACCAAAATACTTTGTTATGTACCCTTTGTTGGCAATAACGGAGGCCAAACGTTTTTTGTAACTCTTCACAAGCTTTTCACACACTGTTGCTGGTATTTTGGCCCATTCCTCCATGCAGATCTCCTCTAGAGCAGTGATGTTTTGGGGCTGTCATTGGGCAACACAGACTTTCAACTTCCTCCTCACCCTGTAGCGTCAAAATGATAACAAAAACGGGGAGCAAAAATCCCAGAACCACACAGGGGGACCAAGAGAATGACCTACAGAGAGCTGGGACCACAGTAACAAAGGCGCCGCCAGGGACTCGAATCCTGCACTGCCAGACGTGTCCCCCTGCTGAAGAAAGTACACTTCCAGGCCCGTCTGCGTTCCAGAAGAGGACTGGGAGAATGTGTTATGGTCAGATGAAACCAAAATAGAACTTTTTGGTAGAAACACAGGTTCTCTTGTTTGGAGGAAAAAGAATACTGAATTGCACCATACCCACTGTGAAGCATGGGGGTGGAAACATGCTTTGGGGCTGTTTTTCTGCAAAGGGACCAGGACGGCTGATCTGTGTCAAGGAAAGAAGTAAGGCCATTGAAGATGAGACGTGGCTGGGTCTTTCAGCATGACAATGATCCCAAACACACAGCCAGGGCAACAAAGGAGTGGCTTCGTCAGAAGCATTTCAAGGTCCTGGAGTGGCCTAGCCAGTCTCCACATCTCAACCCCATAGAAAATCTGTGGAGGGAGTTGAAAGTCCGTGTTGCCCAGCGACAGCCCCAAAACATCACTGCTCTAGAGGAGATCTGCATGGAGGAATGGGCCAAAATACTAGCAAAAGTGTGTGAAAAGGTTGTGAAGAGTTGCAGAAAACATTTGGCCTCCGTTACTGCCAACAAAGGGTACATAACAAAGTATTTTGGTATTGACCAAATACTTGTTTTCCACCATGATTTTCAAATAAATTATTTAAAAATCAAACAATGTGATTTTCTGGGTTTTTTTCCCCACATTCTGTCTCTCATGGTTGAGGTTTAACCATGTTGACAATTACAGGCCTCTCTAATATTTTCAAGTGGGAGAACTTGCACAATTAGTGGTGACTAAATACCTATTTGCCCAACTGTATTAATAAAAAAAAAATTCCCATTCCATTTATATTCTAGATCTATCTTGCGTCAGCCACATGCCCTTCCTCGTCATCCTGGATGTGTCTTACAACGAAATCTCGCAATTCTTTGGCTTCGAGGCCCCCAAGAACTTGAAGGTAAGCGGCAAGCAGGACCTTGAGCTGACAGTAGAAGACAAAGTTTGACTGGTGGCTGCGTTATTCCCCGTGACGGGCCCGCATGCCATCTGCCGTCACTCCAAACATGCTTAAAAGGCTTTAAACGCCCTTGAATGCTCACCTAATTGAATCTCCTGGTGGAATTAGTCAATTTCTGCCTGCTGCTTTTACAGGAGGTCAACCTCTCCCACAACTATTTGACACAAATGAAGGACATGTCGGCCTACGAGGCGCTCGTCAGTCTCGATCTGGACCGTATCCTTATTCAGAAATATGCAAAAACAACACACGCGCATGTCACGCATCACCCTTGACTGTCTTGGTGCTCAGATAACCAACTGACGCAGATCCACGGACTGGAGAAGTGCTGTAAACTGACCCGTCTCAGCGTGGCGCACAATAGAATCGCCAACATCACCGGTCTGGAACGCGTACCGCTTACATACCTCAACCTGGTTAGTCAACAATAAGATTATTATGTCTCTGAAAATATGTATTTTTGAATTGTAACTCGTTTGTTGCCATTCCAGGTGTATCTACAGTGCTGGCCAAAAGTATTGGCACCATGCAATTCTGTCAGATGATGTTCAATTTCTCCCAGAAAATGATTGCAAATTTACAATTACAAATGTTTTGGTCGTAATATCTTCATTTTAGGGTTGTTCCAATCATGTTTTTTTGCTCCCAATCGTTTTAGTTTGAGTATCTGCCGATCCCGATATTTCCCGATCAGATTGCTTTTTTTTTTCTTTTGCTCCCGATTCAATTCCAATTATTCCCGATAAATTTTTCCGATCATATACATTTTGGCAATGCATTAAGAAAAAAATGAATAAAACTCGGACGAATATATACATTCAACATACAGTACATAAGTACTGTATTTGTTTATTATGACAATAAATCCTCAAGATTTACATTATTAACTTTCTTTCTGTGAGAGGGATCCACGGATAGAAAGACTTATAATTCTTAAAGAATAAATGTGACTTTGTATATTGTGACTAAATATTGCCATCTAGTGGCTTTTTATGAGCTTTCAGTAAATGATACTGCAGCCATTTGACTTCTGCCCAAATGCATAATGGGAAGTGCAACCATGATTGTGCGTAATGGTACCAATTGATATATCTTCTCAGCATTGGGAAATAAAATAGGGTGTTAAGAAAATGATCAACTACTACCTTTCTTCCCCACATTGCTTCCCACGATATTTCTAATCGTTGAGAGAGGGATTGTAAGGCTTTAGTCAGTGAAAAAAATGCTTTTAAAGGTTGCCAAAATTCTCACATTTTACGTTGCCTTTTAGCTCTATGTATACGTAATACGGTGCCATTATAGATTGAACGTGACAATGCGTGAGTGGGTCGTGCAGCGCACCATGATTTGCAAATAAATTCTTTATAAATCAAAAAATGATATTTTCTGTTTTCCCACATTCTGTCTCTGTTGACAATTACACTCACCGGCCACTCTATCAGGTACACAATGCTAGTAATGGGTTGGACCCCCTTTTGCCTTCAGAACTGCCTCAATTCTTCGTGGCATAGATTCAACAAGGTGCTGGAAGCATTCCTCTGAGAGTTTGGTCCATATGGACATCATGGCATCACACAGTTGGTGCAGATTTGTCGACTGCACGTCCATGATGCGAATCTCCCGTTCCACCACATCCCAAAGATGCTCTATTGGATTGAGATCTGGTGACTGTGGAGGCCATTTCAGTACAGTGAACTCATTGTCATGTTCAAGAAACCAGTCTGAGATGATTCCAGCTTTATGACATGGCGCATTACCCTGCTTAAAGGAGCCATCAGAAGTTGGGTACGTTGTGGTCATAAAAGGATGGACATGGTCAGCAACAATACTTAGGTAGGCTGTGGCGTTTCAACGATGCTCAATTGGTACCAAGGGCCCCAAAGAGGGCCAAGAAAATATTCCCCACACCATTACACCACCACCACCGGCCTCAGCCGTTGATACAAGGCAGGATGGATCCATGCTTTCATGTTGTTGACGCCAAATTCTAACCCTACCATCCGAATGTCGCAGCAGAAATCGAGACTTATCAGACCAGGCAACGTTTTTCCAATCTGCTATTGTCCAATTTCGATGAGCTTGTGCAAATTGTAACCTCAGTTTCCTGTTCTTAGCTGAAAGGAGTGGCACCCGGCGTGGTCTTCTGCTGCTGTAGCCCATCTGCCTCAAAGTTCGACGTACTGTGCGTTGAGAGATGCTGTTCCTTGGTTGTAACGGGTGGTTATTTGAGTCACTGTTGCCTTTCTATCAGCTCGAACCAGTCTGGCCATTCTCTTCTGACCTCTGGCATCAACAAGGCATTTCCGCCTACAGAACTGCTGCTCACTGGATATTTTTTCTTTTTCGGACCATTCTCTGTAAACCCTAGAGATGGTTGTGCGTGAAAATCCCAGTAGATCAGCAGTTTCTGAAGTACTCAGACCAGCCCTTCTGGCACCAACAACCATGCCACGTTCAAAGTCACTCAAATCTCCTTTCTTCCCCATACTGATGCTTTGTTTGAACTGCAGGAGATTGTCTTAAACCATGTCTACATGCCTAAATGCACTGAGTTGCCGCCATGTGATTGGCTGATTAGAAATTAAGTGTGAACGAGCAGTTGGACAGGTGTACCTAATAAAGAGGCCGGTGAGTGTACAGGCCTCTCTAACATTTTCAAGTGGGAGAACTTGCACAATTAGTGGTTGATTAAATACTTATTTGCCCCACTGTATTACTACGAAAGCATTTGAATTGCAATCATTTTCTGGGAGAAATTGAGCATTATCTGAAAGAATTACAGGTGTGCCAATACGTTTGGCAAACACTGTATAGTATTCACAAAGTATGTGCTGTTGTAGTTAAAAAACAAAGTTAAAAAAACATTTAAAACCGCACAAAGCAGCCAATTCTTTATTTTCTAGCTTATAAGGCAAGTAACAAAACAAACCTTAATCACACGTTGTACCCATTTCAAATCCCACCATATGGCCGCCATGGCTTCCCACTCGCAGTGGTCCTGGCTGATCTATCTCGCACCTGACACGCTGCCCCCGTAAACAGCCAAACTTGTCCCCCCATCATCATCTCCCGCCACGCGGCAAGTGGCCGTCTGCCAAACCTCGACGAACGCTTGCCAGGCAGCGAGATAACGACTTTAGTCAAAGCGTGTAAACTAGCAACCGGTGACCGTGAAGCTTTGGCTTTGTGCTGAGTGAGCACCTTGCCAGCTGTTGGCATGCCTCATCTGTCAGAATTTAGGGCGGGGTGGGTTGAGGGAGGACCATGCAGAGTGACTGTGGTTTACTTCTAAATTGAACTACAGGGAATCACGGAGCATTTCTGCAATGTTAAATGTCTTTTCTATTTGTGTCCAGAGGGGGAACCTGCTGACAAGCACAGAAGGTCTGGAGAACCTGAGGAGGCTGCAGGTTCTCGATCTGTGTCTGAACCAGATCAGCAGTCTTTCTGGCCTCAACAACCTCCACCTGCTGGGCTCTATCAACCTGGAAAAAAATCAGGTGTTTATGCAGTGCAAATAAAATGCAGATTCGCACTGCAACACTTTGACACAATTATTTTTTTTAACTTAGGTTTCTGAGATCGAGGAGTGTAAACACATTCATCATCTTCTCCTGCTGAGGGATTTGAATCTCTTTGGCAACCCCGTACAGGTAACTTATACTCCATACGTGGACACTTTGACGGCGATGAATCAAAGTCCTCAAAAAGCGACCTTGGCAAAGTCAACAATGCTGACTTGTGACTGCAAATCATTCATATTCATGTAACAGTTTGTCAAATGTATGCTGTGCTGTATTAGAAGCAGCCAGAATATAGGCTGTCGGTGGTCTTCCTCCTTCAGCATCTGACCATGTTGGACCAAGAGCAAGTCACTGTTGAAGAGAAGGTATGTATATATATATATATATATATATATATATATATATATATATGTGTGTATGTATATAGCATTGATATGTATTAAATGTAGGGCTGTCAAACGATTAAAATTTTTAATCGAGTTAATTACAGCTTAAAAATTAATCGTAATTAATCGCAATTCAAACCATCTATAAAATATGCCATCTTTTTCTGTGAATATATATATATTCTGTAAAATGTTGGAATGGAAAGATAAGACACAAGATGGATATATACATTCAACATACGGTACATAAGGACTGTAGTGGGCATTTCACACTACTGTCATTTAAATCTGTCTATTCTGTCCTCACTCCGAAGCGTCTACTTTTTCCAAAGGTAGACAGCTAGTGAACGACGCCTTAATAATCAGACTTCTTCCTTTTTAATCTGATTTATTAATAAAATGGCCTCAAACCATTGTCCTCTTTAGACCGTTGTGAATCTACAAAAAAAAAAAGTACACAAGCATTGCATTAGCCACAACGTTAGCTTAGCACGCTATACAGGTTCACTAAACATAAACAAAAAGTCTCATACAAAAAATATAACATTTCGCTTACTAACATAATATGTACATTCTTTACAACAACCATACTTACGGACAAATCTTGTCCAAGGATCATATAAGCCCAACATTACAACGTAGGCGTCAGCCCGAGACGTCATGCAGCCATATTGAACTGGCAAGAAAACAATAAACCATGTCGCAAAGCGACCACAAGAGTTCGCTATTAGACAGCACAAAAAGCCTTGCTGTAAAACTTACCAAAAGGCAGAATACTGTCTGAGCGGGACATGTGTGTTAATTGCGTCAAATATTTTAACGTGATTAATTTAAAAAATTAATCACAGCGCGTTAACGCGATAATTTTGAACGCGATAATTTTGACAGCCCTAATTAAATGTAAAATATTTATACGTACCCATATACTGTATAGCAGGGGTTCCCAACCTATTCCACTAAGGCACACTGTGGGTGCAGGATTTCATTCTTACCAAACAAGATGACAACACTTTTTCCCCAATCTGGTGTTTTACAAGTGCAATCAGTTGATTGCAGTCAGGTGTGGCTTGTTTTAGCAGAAGCCTCATTGGTTCAACTGTCTCTGCTGGATCGGCTGGAACAAAAACCAGGACCCACAGTGTGCCTTGAGGACTGGGTTGAAAACCCCTGCTGTATAGCGTGTGTATATATATGTACAATGTACAGTGGTATGAAGAAGTATCTGAACCTTTTGGAAATTCTCACATTTCTGCATAAAATCACCATCAAATGTTATCTGATCTTTGTCAAAATCACACAGATGAAAAAACAGTGTCTGCTTTAACTAAAACCACCCAAACAATTATAGGTGTTTATGAGGGCTGTCAAAATTATCGCGTTAACGAGCGGTAATTATTTTTTAAATTAATCACGTTAGAATATTTGACGCAATTACCGCACATGCCCCGTTCAGACAGATTTAAATGACAGGACAGTGAAATGCCCACGTGTTGATTGTGTTTTATGGAGTTTTGCCGCCCTCTGCTGGCGCTTGGGTGCGACTGATTTTATAGGCTTCAGCACCCATGAGCACTGTGTAAGTAATTATTGACATCAACAATGGCGGGCTTCTAGTTTACTTTTTGATTGAAAACTTTACAAATTGTATGAAAATGAAAACATTAAGAGGGTTTTTAAGATAAAATTTCTATAACTTGTACTAACATTTATCTTTTAAGTACTACAAGTCTTTCTATCCATGGATTGCTTTAACAGAATGTTAATAATGTTCATGCCATCTTGTTGATTTATTGTTATAATAAACAAATACAGTCCTTATGTACCGTATGTTGAATGTATATATCCATCTTGTGTCTTATCTTTCCATTCCAACAATAATTTACAGAAAAATATGGCATATTTAATAGATGGTTTGAATTGCCATTAATTGTGATTAATTACAATTAATTAATTTTTAAGCTGTAATTAACTCGATTAAAAATTTTAATTGTTTGACAGCCCTAGTTTTTATATTTTAATGAGGATAGCATGTAAACAATGACAGAAGGCGGAAAAATAAGTGAACCCTCTGCCTAAGGACACTTAAACAGCAATTGAAACCATTTTTTTACCAAACAATTTAAGTCAGGTGTGTGCCCATTCACTGATGAGTGGTTTTAAGCTGCCCTGCCCACTATAAAACACACACCTGGTAAGAAATGTCTTGATGAGAAGCATTGTCTGATGTGCATCATGGCTCGGTCAAAAGAGCTGTCTGAAGACATGTTGATTTGTATAAAGCTGGGAAAGGATCTCTAAGAGTCTGGATGTTCATTAATCGACATTTAGGGAAGTTGCTTCTCTCCCAAGGAGTGGCCGTCCACCAAAGATGACGCCAAGAGTTCAGTGCAGAATACTCAGAGAGGTAAAAAGAACCCTCGAGTATCTGCTAAAGACTTACAGAATTCACTGGCACAGTCCAATATCTCTGTGAACACATCAATTATGGCCAAAAATGGCGTTCATGGGAAGATTCCACTGCTGTCTAAAAAAAAACATTGTTGCTCGTTTAATGTTCGCAAAAACACACTTGGACACTCCACAGAAGTTTTTTCAAAATATTTTGTGGACTGATGAAACCAAAGTTGAATTGTTTGGGAGTCACACACAACATCATATGTGGAGGAAAAATGGAACAGCTCACCAAAATCAACACCTCATCCCCACCATTGTGGAGGGAGCATCATGATTTGGGGCTGTTTCCCTACCTCAGGGCCTGGACAACTTGCAATCCTTAATTGAAGAATGAATTCAAAAGTTAATCAGGATGTTTTGCAGGAAAACCTGAGGCCATCTGTTACAGTTGAATCTAAAAAGAGGATGGATACGACAACAAGACAATGATCCAAAACACAGAAGTAAATCCCTTTCTGGAGTGGTCAAGTCAAAGTCCAGACTTGAACCCCATTGAGATGCTGTTGCATGTCCTAAAGACAGCGATTCATGCCAGACATCCCAGGAATCTGACTGAACTACAGCAGTTTTGTAGAAAAGAATGGGCCATGTTTAGTCCAGATCGATGTGCCAGACTGATATGCAACTACTGAAAACGTCTGGTTGACATTATTGCTGCATGGTGGAGGGAGCATCACGATTTGGGGCTGTTTTGCTACCTCAGGACTTGGGCTACTTGCAATCATTCATGGAAGAATGAATTCAAAAGTTTGTCAGGATGTTTTGCAGGAAAACCTGAGGCCGTCTGTCAGACACTTGAAGCTAAAAAGAGGATGGATGCTGCAACAAGACAATGACCCAAAACAGAAGTAAATCAACTTCAGAATGGTCTCAGAAGAACAAAATATAAATTCTGGAGTGGGCAAGTCAAAATCCAGACTTGAACCCCATTGATATGCTGTGGCATGACCTAAAGACAGCGATTCATGCCAGACATCCCAGGAATCTGGCTGAACTACAGCAGTTCTGTAACGAAGAATGGACTAAGTTAGTCCTGATCGATGTGCCAGACTGATCTGCAGCGACAGGAAGCGTCTGGTTGAAGTTTTGCTGCCAAAGGGGGGCCCACAAAATAATAAATGTAATGGTTCACTGACTTATTTTCCCCCTTCTGTTATTGTTTGCATACTATCCTCATGAAAAAATGAAAACCTATAAATGTTTGGGTGGTTTTATTACAAGCATACACTGTTTTTTCATCTGTGTGAATTGACAAAGATCAGATCACATTTGATGGTGATTTTATGCAGAAATGTGAGAAATTAAAAGTTATTGCTGCCAAAGGGGGGGGGCACAAATTATGAAATGTAATGGTTCACTTATTTTTCCCCCCTTCTGTCATTGTTTGCATACTATCCCCATTAAAATATGAAAACCTATAAATGTTTGGGTTGTTTTAGTTAAAGCAGACTGTTTTTTCATCTGTGTGATTTTGACAAAGATCACATTTGATGGTGATTTTATGCAGAAATGTGAGAAATTCCAAAAGGTTCAGATACTTTTTCATACCACAGTATACCATGTTTCAAATTTCACAGTACATTTGCATGCAATATTTCAGAACTTTTTATTAGTATTCATATTTGCATCGTTTTTATGTTTGTTTTTGATAGTACTCTGTTACTCAACACTTGGTTTACCATTGACAAACTGTCTTTTCCAGGTGTTTTCAATCAACAAGTATGACCCCCCAATGGAAGTGGTGGCAGCCAGAGATCATATGACCCAGCTGATGTATCATCTAATGCAGCCTCAGCTTCTCTATGACACGTTCGTATTTGCGGCATCAGTTTGTTGTCTTAGAAAACTTTCACTACAAGCTTATCCGCAGTTGCTCCATCGCTCATCACATCTGACATATCTTTTCAAACAAGCACACGCCGCAGTTGTTTTTGGAGTGCCGAGCGCTTTTTTTCTGTTATCTGCGGCGTGTCCTGTTATCTCTTCGCTCAAAAACAATGAAAACAAGATGAGTTAATACATTTATTATCACTCTAAAAAAGAAAAATGTCAGACTCTTGGGCATATTATTCAACCAGAATTGTTCTAATATGGGGGTAAAAAAAAATCCACGTTGTCTTTTTTTTTAATGCTTTTAATTCCAATGTTATTTTTTTGTCTTGATCCTTGTAGAACTCTTCCCAGTAACGACGCTCCATATCCGATGCTGGTTCTAACCGGTCCGCAAGGCTGCGGGAAAAGGCAGATGGCCTACCGCCTGTGTAAGGAGTTTGACGAATACTTCGCGTATGGGTCAGTGCATTTTATTCATGAGCACAGCTTCCCCCCCAAAAAAAATCCCAATACATTGTCTTCGTTTAACCGTCCATTTTCATTTGACAAACTGCCCATAAATAAAACCTGAAGTGAATGTTCAATTCTTGAACACATTCCACTGCCGAAGGGGTCTCGTCCTGAGACCTGACCCCTATAAGTCTGGCATTTCACCTCGTAAATTACACGCTTCTTCAATTGCACTTCAATTTTTCCTCATTTCACACAGGATCAGCCACACCACCAGGGAGCCCTACATGGGCGAGAAGAACTGTAGCGACTACCATTTTGTCAGCAAGGAAGAGTTTGAGTGTCTTGAACAGCGGGTGCGTCTCTTTGAAAACTTTACAGTAGTATGGTTTGCCATTTGGTTGAAAATGGAGAAAAACTCTATCACTGAATGGTGATTCAGCCATTGACGTCAATAGACATAGTTTTTACTGGGAGGGCTGGCAGCGGTCAATTTTCTTGACTTACATTGGCTTGAAAAAGTATTTGAACCTTTTGAAATTTCTCACATTTCTGCATAAAATCGCCGTCAAATGTGATCTGCTCTTTGTCAAAATCGCACAGATGAAAAAAACAGTCTGCTTGAACTAAAACTAACCAAACATTGATAGATTTTCATATTTTAATGAGGATAGCATGCAAACAATGACAGAAGGGGGGGGGGGGGGGTCCGGTGGGGCAAATAAGGATTTAGTCAACCATTAATTGTGCAAGTTCTCCCACTTGAAAATATTAGAGAGGCCTGTAATTATCAACATGGGTTAACCTCAACCATGAGAGACAGAATGTGGAAAAAAAAAACAGAAAATCACATTGTTTGATTTATAAAGAATTTATTTGCTAATCATGGTGGAAAATAAGAATCTGGTCAATACCAAAAGTTCATCTCAATACTTTGTTATGTACCCTTTGTTGGCAATAACGGAGGCCAAACGTTTTCTGTAACTCTTCATAAGCTTTTCACACACTGTTGCTGGTATTTTGGCCCATTCCTCCATGCAGATCTCCTCTAGAGCAGTGATGTTTTGGGGCTGTTGTTGGGCAACACGGACTTTCAACTCCCTCTGCAGATTTTCTATGGGGTTGAGATCTGGAGACTGACGAAGCCACTCCAGGGCCTTGAAATGCTTCTTACAAAGCCACTCCTTTGTTGCCCTGGCTGTGTGTTTGGGATCATTGTCATGCTGAAAGACCCAGCCACCTCTCATCTTCAACGCCCTTGCTGATGGAAGGAGATTTTCATTCAAAATCTCTCAATACATGGCCCCATTCATTCTTTGCTTTACACAGATCAGTTGTCCTGGTCCCTTTGAGGAAAAATAGCCCCAAAGCATGATGTTTCCACCCCCATGCTTCACAGTGGGTATGGTGTTCTTGGGATGCAATTCAGTATTCTTTCTCCCCCAAACACGAGAACCTGTGTTTCTACCAAAAAGTTCTATTTTGGTTTCATCTGACCATAACACATTCTCCCAGTCCTGTTCTGGATCATCCAAATGCTCTGTAGCGAACCGCAGATGGGCCTGGACGTGTACTTTCTTCAGCAGGGGGACACGTCTAGCAGTGAAGGATTTGACTGATTTGATTTTACTGTGGTCCCAGCTCTCTGTAGGTCATTCACTAGGTCCCCCGTTTGGTTCTGGGATTTTTGCTCACCGTTCTTGTTATCATTTTGACGCCACAGGGTGAGATCTTCCATGGAGCCCCAGATCGAAGGAGATTATCAGTGGTCTTGTATGTCTTCCATTTTCTAATAATTGCGCCCACAGTTGATTTCTTTACACCAAGCGTTTTACCGATTGCAGATTCAGTCTTCCCAGCCTGGTGCAGGTCTATAATTTTGTCTCTGGTGTCCTTCGACAGCTCTTTGGTCTTGGCCATAGTGACGTTTGGAGTGTGACTGACTGAGGTTGTGGACAGGTGTCTTTTATACCGATAATGAGTTA
The DNA here is from genome assembly GCF_030265065.1 of Corythoichthys intestinalis. Classification (NCBI taxonomy): domain Eukaryota; kingdom Metazoa; phylum Chordata; class Actinopteri; order Syngnathiformes; family Syngnathidae; genus Corythoichthys; species Corythoichthys intestinalis. Next base: position 13,409,110 of record NC_080407.1, read on the forward strand.
AAACAGGTGCCATTAATACAGGTAACGAGTGGAACCTTGTTAGACCTCGTTAGAAGAAGTTAGACCCCTTTGACAGCCAGAAATCTTGCTTGTTTGTAGGTGACCAAATTCTTATTTTCCACCATGATTTGCCAATAGATTCTTTAAAAAATCAAACAATGTGATTTTCTGTTTTTTTTTCTCCCCACATTCTGTCTCTCATGAACTTGCACAACTGGCGGTTGACTAAATACTTATTTGCCCCACTGTATGTAAAACTATGGCCCAGAATGAAGTTAATGGGAGGAGTCCACCTAGGAATTCATTGCTGTCCAAAAATAAATAAATAAATAAAAAGTTGCTGGTTTAATGTTCGCAAAAGGGCACTTGGACACGCCACAGAAGTTTTGGCAACATATTTTGTGGACTGATGAAACCAAAGTTGGTATGGGATCAACACACAATGTCATATGTGGAAGACAAATGAAACAGCTCACCAACATCAACACCTCATCCCCACCTTGGTAGATGGAGCGTCATGATTTGAGGCTGTTTTGCTGCCCCAGGGCCTGGACAACTTGTAATCCTCAATGGAAGAATGAATTCAAAAGTTAATCAGGATGTTTTGCAGGAACACCTGAGGCCGTCTGTCAGACAGTTGAAGCTAAAAAGAGGATGGGTGCTGCAACAAGACAATGATTCAAAACACAAGTAAATCAACTTCAGAATGGTTTCAGAAGAACAAAATATATGTTCTGGAGTGGCCAAGACAAAGTCCAGACTTGAACCACATTGAGATGCTGTGGCATGACCTAAAGACGGCGATTCATGCCAGACATCCCAGGAATTTGACTGAACTACAGCAGTTTTGTCGAGAAAAATGGGCCAAGATTAGTCCTGATCGATGTGCCAGACTGATCTGCTGATACAGGAAGCGTCTTGTATAAATTATTGCTTTTGTCGTTGTTTGCATACTATCCTCATTAAAATACAAAAAAATTATTAATGTTTGGGTGATATTAGTTAAAGCAGAGTTTTTTTCATCTGTGTGATTTTGACAAAGATAAGGTCACATTTGATGGTGATTTTATGCAGAAATGTGAGAAATTCCAAAAATTCCTTTTTCATACCACTGTGCAATTTTTGGCTTTCCCTTTTTTTCTCCCGTATGCTTATGTTTTCAGCCACATAATTTATTGCCAACAACTCAAAAACCTGTGCTTCACAATGTATTATTCACTCTCTGAGTGTACAAATAAACAGAATTCTATAGTCACCTATATGTGACCAAGCGTCCCTACTGTAGGGTGTTTTTGTGCAGACTGTCACTCATGGTGGGCACAGGTACGGTCTGAGCAGAGATGCTATCGAAGATGTCGCGCGGGAAGGATTGGCGTGCTGCGTGCAAATGGAGCTGGAGGTGAGTGGGTGACCCGATTGAAAGTTTCATCCCACAGCAAAAAGTATGGAATTACTAGTCTCGGACGAGCACTCGCTAAGACATTTTATCATGTAGCACAAACTCCAATAAAAAGCTTGAAAAAAATAGTCTTAGTTCAAAAGTGCAACTCTTTAGCATTCAGAAACACTAATAGAAAGAAATAAAAAACGTTGTGGTGGTCAGTAAATGTTAATTTTATAGAGCAAATGCAGGGAAATATACATGGAATCACTCCATTCTGAGGAAAAAAATATGGAATCATTAGAAACAAACAAAGAAATAACAATCGAAACACATCTCTAGTATTTAGTAGCACCACTTCTGGCTTTTATGACAGCTTGCAGTCTCTGAGGCACGGACTTGATGAGTATTCTTCATCAATTTGGTGCCAACTCTTTGATTGTAGTTGCCAGATCATCCTTGCAGGTCGGAGCCTCGCTGTGGACCATTTTTTTCAATTTCCACCACAGGTTATCAATAGGGTTGACATCATAGGCGGATTTTAAGGTGGGGCCTGGGTGTCTGAAAAGTGTTATTGCATGTAATTCACTGTCCTATGTATATACAAGTTGTAAAGCAATAAAACTGCAATTGAAATGAACAAAAAAATATATTTATTTAATGGGTCAAAATTATTTTTCGAGCACCTTAGACTGTCATTTTCTTTGCATATAATTTAAAAAATATTCGAAAAAATATTTTAAAATGATTTTTTTTTTTTGAAAATTTTTAACTTTTTGGGGGATCGAATGATTTAGACACAAATGTCCTAATCATAATATGGCCCAAACACAAAAAGTATTGCTTCAAAGAAAATGTTTTAAATGAAAAATTAAGTGTTCAAATGCAAAATTTTCAATCTCAAATATTTTTTCGCTTTCAAAAACTTTTTTTTTTTGGTTGAAATGTTTCCTTTTCTAATTAAGGTGATTTTCTTTTTGAGAATCTTTTTTTTTTTTAAGCAATTTATTTTTTTGATTGAATAATAAAGCCAATATGTGGGCCAAACACAAATCAATATTAGTTAAATCAAAAAAAGTTGATTCAATCAAAAAAATAAATATTTTTTTAAAAATAGTTTTCACATGCATTTTTTTGAGTTTCAAATTTATTTTTGCATTCACATTTTGTTTTTGATTGAAGCGACATTTTTTCGGTTGAAAATATATATTGATATATATTGAAGCACCTTTTTTTTTATTGCATAAAAAGACATAAATCTACCTCCATATGGCTCCACCCAGGGGATACAATTTTTGACTGGGGTAACTACAATGGCATGACACCGGCGGGCGTACCATATTCAGTGGATGACGATCTTGGCAAAAAGGATTGCCTAAGCAGCCTGAATTAGAATTCCCCTCAAGAATGATGGGAAACAAAAAAATGCTCATTGTCAACTTGTTATAAATATTCTTGTAAGTTAATTTTATTGCTGACACTGCGTTTCAGGGTCATCAACATGTTGTGCCCCCTACCTACCCCAAAAGTCAAACTCCGCCTATGGTTGAGATCTGGGCTATTTGCAGGCCATGACATTGACTGGATGAGTCTTTCTCCAAGGAATGCTTTAACAGTTTTAGCTCTGTGGCATGATGCATTGTCATCTTTGGAAAACATATTTTCAATTTGAAGGGATAAGAAAGCTGTCTAAAATTTAAAGTTGTGCATTTATTGAAAATTTTAACCACAGCCATTTCCCCAGAGCCTTTGCCTGACATGCAGCCCCACATTATCAAGGACTGAGGGAATTTTGATGGCTGCTTCAGGCAGTCATCTTTTTAAATCTCACTGGAACAGCATCAAACAAAAGTTCCAGCATCATCACCTTGTCCAATGCAGATTATTGACTCATGACAAGTCTAAAACTGTTAGTGAAGGGCAGGATGTTTCAAAGGTCAAATCTGTCTTCACAGGGCGTGCTGAGTCTCAAAAAGAGCATCTTCGAACCTCGCTATATCCTGATCGTCCCCACCATGGCTGATAACTACAGGGCCGCTTTGAGGACTCGCAACCGCTACACGGACGCCCAAATGGATGCAGTGGTGTCTCGCATTGAGCTGTACACCAACTTCAACAGAAGGAGGCCCAACTTCTTCGACAACGTCATCCGCTGCGGTACGCCTCTCGCCGATTTAACACTAGAAGTCCCAGAGAATTCCGGTACTCCTACTATTCCCAAACAATAGCCGATATGGCCTTTCCCCCGGAAAACCCAGAGGTGGCAAAAATGAACCAAGTGCTTTTGAATTGGCAAGTCGTCGTCTGACAGACAACAGCCGTTCGTGTGGAAATGCAACCACTAGACATACATTAACTTCAGACACAATGACCACAATCCATACTCCATGCCCCTGATTCAGTCCTTCTAAAGTACAGACACAATTCCTGCTTTACACTCACATTGCAGTTCTAAAATGCTTTTTTTTCTTCTTCAAAACAATGTACACATTTGGACCATTCTTTGTCGTTATGTGTGGAGTATAGGAGAAGTTAATTAAAACGTGTATAACGTGTCAAACTTCATAAATAAATGTAATAAATGTAGCTTGACTTGAAATGACACAAACTATCACGAGTCACGGAGGAGAGGCCAAATCGGCCATTGCTGGGGAATATGAGGAGTAGGGTTGTTCCGATCATGTTTTTTTGCTCCCGATCGTTTTAGTTTGAGTATCTGCCGATCACGATATTTCCCGATCCAATTGCTTTTTTTTTTTTTTGCTCCCGATTCAATTCCAATCATTCCCGATAATTTTTCCCGATCATATACATTTTGGCAATGCATTAAGAAAAAAATGAATAAAACTCGGACGAATATATACATTCAACGTACAGTACATAAGTACTGTATTTGTTTATTATGACAGTAAATCCTCAAGATGGCATTTACATTATTAACATTCTTGCTGTGAGAGGGATCCACGGATAGAAAGACTTGTTATTCTTAAAGGATAGATGTGACTGTATATTGTGACTAAATATTGCCATCTAGTGTATTTGTTGAGCTTTCAGTCAATGATACTGTAGCCATTTAACTGTTCTGCCCAAATGCATGATGGGAAGTGCAACCATGACTGTGCGTAGTGGTACTAATTGATATATCTTCTCTGAGTTGGGAAATAACATAGGGTGTTAAGATAAAGATCAACTACTACCTTTCTTCCCCACATTGCATCCCACGATATTTCTAATCAGTGGGAGAGGGATTGTAAGGCTTTAGCCAATTAAAAAAAGGCTCCAAAGGCTGCCAAAATTCACTCTATTCATTTAACGCTGCCTTTTAGCTCTATATATAGGTAAAACGGCGCCATTATAGATTGAACGCGACAATGCGTGTGTGGGTCGTGCAGCGCATGCGTTAATTTAACATAATTTTTTTTTAAAATTAATTACTGCCGTTAACGCGATAAATTTGATAACCCTACCTTAAGCTTAAACTAAAGACTCTGGAAGAGTGTAACACATTATGTCTGTAACGTTAAATACAATTAGAAAACGATTTAATTAAAAATATATACAGTGCCTTGCAAAAGTATTCGGCCCCCTTGAATCTTGCAACCTTTCGCCACATTTCAGGCTTCAAACATAAAGATATGAAATTAAATTTTTTTGTCAAGAATCAACAACAAGTGGGACACAATCGTGAAGTGGAACAAAATGTGTTGGATAATTTAAACTTTTTTAACAAATAAAAAACTGAAAAGTGGGCCGTGCAATATTATTCGGCCCCTTTACTTTCAGTGCAGCATACTCACTCCAGAAGTTCAGTGAGGATCTCTGAATGATCCAATGTTGTCCTAAATGACCGATGATGATAAATAGAATCCACCTGTGTGTAATCAAGTCTCCGTATAAATGCACCTGCTCTGTGATAGTCTCAGGGTTCTGTGTAAAGGGCAGAGAGCATTATGAAAACCAAGGAACACACCAGGCAGGTCCGAGATACTGTTGTGGAGAAGTTTAAAGCCGGATTTGGATACAAAAAGATTTCCCAAGCTTTAAACATCTCAAGGAGCACTGTGCAAGCCATCATATTGAAATGGAAGGAGCATCAGACCACTGCAAATCTACCAAGACCCGGCCTTCCTTCCAAACTTTCTTCTCAAACAAGGAGAAAACTGATCAGAGATGCAGCCAAGAGGCCCATGATCACTCTGGATGAACTGCAGAGATCTACAGCTGAGGTGGGAGAGTCTGTCCATAGGACAAGAATCAGTCGTACACTGCACAAATCTGGCCTTTATGGAAGAGTGGCAAGAAGAAAGCCATTTCTCAAAGATATCCATAAAAAGTCTCTTTTAAAGTTTGCCACAAGCCACCTGGGAGACACACCAAACATGTGGAAGAAGGTGCTCTGGTCAGATGAAACCAAAATTGAACTTTTTGGCCACAATGCCGATATGTTTGGCGTAAAAGCAACACAGCTCATCACCCTGAACACATCATCCCCACTGTCAAACATGGTGGTGGCAGCATCATGGTTTGGGCCTGCTTTTCTTCAGCAGGGACAGGGAAGATGGTTAAAATTGACGGGAAGATGGATGCAGCCAAATACAGGAACATTCTGGAAGAAAACCTGTTTGTATCTGCACAAGACCTGAGACTGGGACGGAGATTTATCTTCCAACAGGACAATGATCCAAAACATAAAGCCAAATCTACAATGGAATGGTTCAAAAATAAACGTATCCAGGTGTTAGAATGGCCAAGTCAAAGTCCAGACCTGAATCCAATTGAGAATCTGTGGAAAGAGCTGAAGACTGCTGTTCACAAACACTCTCCATCCAACCTCACTGAGCTCGAGCTGTTTTGCAAGGAAGAATGGGCAAGAATGTCAGTCTCTCGATGTGCAAAACTGATAGAAACATACCCCAAGCGACTTGCAGCTGTAATTGGAGCAAAAGGTGGCGCTACAAAGTATTAACGCAAGGGGGCCGAATAATATTGCACGCCCCACTTTTCAGTTTTTTATTTGTTAAAAAAGTTTAAATTATCCAACACATTTTGTTCCACTTCACGATTGTGTCCCACTTGTTGTTGATTCTTGACAAAAAATTAAAATTTTATATCTTTATGTTTGAAGCCTGAAATGTGGCAAAAGGTTTCAAGGTTCAAGGGGGCCGAATACTTTTGCAAGGCACTGTACATTCAACATACAGTACATAAGTACTGTATTTGTTTATTATGACAATAAATCCTCAAGATGGCATTTACATTATTAACATTCTTTCTGTGAGAGGGATCCACGGATAGAAAGACTTGTTATTCTTAAAGGATAAATGTGACTGTATATTGTGACTAAATATTGCCATCTAGTGTATTTGTTGAGCTTTCAGTAAATGATACTGTAGCCATTTAACTGTTCTGCCCAAATGCATGATGGGAAGTGCAACCATGACTGTGCGTAGTGGTACTAATTGATATAAGAAAAAGATCAACTACTACCTTTCTTCCCCACATTGCATCCCACGATATTTCTAATCAGTGGGAGAGGGATTGTAAGGCTTTAGACAATTAAAAAAAGGCTCCAAAGGCTGCCAAAATTCACTCTACTCATTTAACGCTGCCTTTTAGCTCTATATATAGGTAAAACGGCGCCATTATAGATTGAACGCGACAATGCGTGTGTGGGTCGTGCAGCGCATGCGTTAATTTAACATGATAAATTTTTTGAAAAATTATTGCCGTTAACGCGATAAATTTGATAACTCTACCTTAAGCTTAAACTAAAGACTCTGGAAGAGTGTAACATATTATGTCTGTAACGTTAAATACAATTAGAAAACGATTTAATTAAAAAAATATATATATATATTAAAAAAAGGCATGTCCGATATTTTTTTGCCGATTCTGAAACTTTGAAAATGACGTGATCGGGACATCTCTAATGTACACATTTGGGCCATTCTTTCTGTCGTCATGTGTTCGGTATAGGAGAAGTTAATTAAAAAAATGTGTAAAACGTGTCAAACTTGCATTCTTTCTGTCGTCATGTGTTCAGTATAGGAGAAGTTAATTAAAAAATGTGTAAAACGTGTCAAACTTCATAAATAAATGTAATTAAATAAATGTAGCTTGACTTGAACTGACACAAACTATCACGCGTCACGGAGGAGAGGCCAAATCGGCTATTGCTAGGGAATATTTGGAGTGTTTGTCTTGGGAAAGGCCAAGTCGGGCTCTGCTGGGTTTTCTAGTGTTAATGGCAAGTGATGTTTTTTTGGAGACAAACCGCCGCTGATAAGGCCTTAGATAAATGAACACGCCTCACTGAAATCCATACAGCGCAATTTCAATCCCATTACCACTTTGTATTAAGGCCACGCCAGCACCGGCAAACACTTTGTCATGCCGGGCGTTTTAGCTGCTTCTTAATGAGAGCGACACGCAGGGAGGGCAGCACACTCATCACTTTTATGCTCCGGCGACGTCCTCGTGGCCTTTTCTTTCATTGCTACTTGACGGGAGGTGCGGCGGCCAGATTGGTGAACAGACTGTGCCTGTGTGCAGATTACTGGGACAAAGCCTACCAGGTGCTGCAGCGGGTAGTGAGGAACTACCTGTTGCTCGACAAACGGGAAGAATGTAAGATCCTCTCTGGTTTGTGCACTTTTCCTCAACCATTTGCCCTCATAAATGTTTTCCTGCAGGTGAAAGTGAGCTTCCCGCAAAGCAGCGAAGGTCAGACTCATCCGCAACCTCCCTCCCGGCCGCAGTCCTTGACCCACCACAGCCACTCTACAGAAACTATTCCAACAAAACCCTGCAACAGCTCTTCCCCCACAAGACTCCAACAGTGAGTTCGGACAGAAAATTAAGTAAGCCTCTTGTCTGCCAATTATTAGCACTTTGGTTGTTTTTTTTATACTTCAGGAGCTAGTGTCCATCTGCAGGCAGGAGCAGCCAGTGAGAGAGGCAGTAATGGGGAGGAGTCCAGGGGTCTACAGTTGGCTCATCAGAAGGTTCATTTTCAAGCAGCACACACTTGACCGCGCTCCCTCTCGTGCCTAATTTTGAGTGGCGACCCTGTTGTCCACCTGCCTGTCAGGAGGCAAAATAGACTTGATTGGCCCACTTGTCCTAACTGCTTTTTGATGGTTTGTTTGGACTTCCTGTTTGACCTTGAGGGTGAAGTGTCCCACCGCCGAAACTGCCAGTCAGGCTAATTTGTTATGCTTGTTGTAGTGTTTCAACTCGGATCAAACCCTCGTCTCCTCTAAAACTAGAAATGAACTTGTCGCTGATCTTTTTATCCTTCAATACCACACATGTTACCAGATCTCTGTCAAAATCACACGGATGTAAAAAATGTGTCTGGTTTAACTAAAACCACCCAAACATATATAGGTGTTCATTTTTTAATGGGGATAGCATGCAAACAATGACAGCAGGAGCAAAATAAGTAAGTAATCCCTCTGCCTAATGAGTCTTAAAGAGCAATAGAAACAAATTTTTACCAAACAATTTAAGTCAGGTGTGTGCCCAATTACTGATGAATGGTTTAAAGCTGCCCTGCCCACTATAAAACACACACCTGGTAAGAATTGTCTCGATGAGAAGCTTTGTCTGATGTGCATCATGGCTCGGTCAAAAGAGCTGTCTGATTGTTGATTTGTATCAAGCTGGGAAAGGATACAAAACCATCTTTAGAAGTCTGGATGTCCATCAATTGACAGTCAGAGAAGTTGTCTACCAATGTTGCTTCTCTCCCAAGGAGTGGCCATCCACCAAAGATGACGCCCAGAGTTTAGTGCAGAATACTAAGAGAGGTAAAAAAAGAACCCTATTGTCTGCTAAAGACTTACAGAAATCACTGGCACAGTCCAATATCTCTTTGCACACATCAACTAAATGTAAAACTATGGCTAAGAATGGTGTTCATGGGAGTACTCCACAGAGGAAGCCACGGCTGTCTAAAAACAAAAAAACAAACAAAACCCCCCCCCCCCCCCCCAAAAAAAACATTGTTGCTCATATAATGTTCGCAAAAACGCACTTTTTAGCAAAATAAAATAAAAATTGTGGACTGATGAATCCAAAGTTGAATTGTTTGGGAGTAACAACGTCATGTGTGGAGGAAAAATGGAACAGCTTAACAACATCAACAACACCTCATCCTCAACGTGAAGCATGGTGGAGGGAGCATCATAATTTGGGGCTGTTTTGCTACCTCAGGGCCTGGACAACTTGAAATCATTAATGGAAGAATGAATTCAAAAGTTTATCAGGATGTTTTGCAGGAAATCCTGAGGCCGTCTGTCAGACAGTTGAAGCTAAAAAGAGGATCGGTGCTGAAAGAAGACAAAACACAGAAGTTAACCAACTTCAAAATGGTTTCAGAAGAACAAAATACATGTCTTGGAGTGGCCAAGGCAAAGTCCAGACTTGAACCCCATTGAGATGCTGTGGCATGACCTAAAGACAGCGATACATCCCAAGAATCTGACTGAACTACAGCATTTTTATGGGCCGAGATTAGTCCTGATCGATGTGCCAGACTGATCTGAAATGTGATAGTTCACTTATTTTTTCCCCCTTCTGTCATTGTTGGCATACTATCCTCATTAAAATATGACAGCCTATAAATGTTTGGTTTTAGTTAAAGCACTGTTTTTCCATCTGTGTGATTTTGACAAAGATCACATTTGATGGTGATTTTCCAAGAAATTCCAAAAGGTTCAGATACTTTTTCATACTATTGTACATGTAGGTTATGCTGATATATCATCCCTACCAATATTGAGACCAAAACTACGCCCTTGCATCCAATCTACTGCCAGCCCTACCAGTTCAAATGGATTGGACGTCTACGGCTGTCAAGGCAGCCAGTGACCCAAGTGCAGTTCTAATTTTCCTTTCCTGCGGCCTCATCACGTCATTTGCCATCAAACATTTGAACGTTACTCATCCCCGGAGTATTTGTGTAGCGGATTCCAGACATGTCTTCTTGTCTGCACTCATCTTAGCTGGGATGCGTCCCAGCTTGTGAGTGTCTCCATCCCGTATTGTCACCGCGCATCACATAGCTGTCGATTAATTGAGTCCCAGGGGCTGTCGTTTTTGTATCCAGGCAGCAAAACATGGAGTTTCACGTCTTGGTCTCCTTTTATCTGGGAAGGTGCTATAACTTCCACTTATCATGTCGTTTTTCCCCAGCAGCTCAGATGAATCTCAGGGCCACTCTGCGGATACGATCAAAGGTGATTCCAGCGAGAGCGCTTTTCATATCTCACCAGTCGATTTATATCGAGTTTCTCATCTCGCGTTGTCATTTGTAGGTGACAAGCTGCCGGACCAACTGGGAGTCGGACGTCCCAGATCCGGCATCAAACCAGTTCTGCCGCCGATCCCGCCCGGACGAAAGACCCCGCAAGCCAACAGCCCGCTGCCGTCGCCCAGACGTGGCCGCGTCCAGGCCGTCGCGCAAAGATAGCGTGAAGGTTCTCGAAGGCTCAAATTGCCATTTTTTTTAAAAAACGTGTCGAGTTGCCTTTTAAACAGGGGTCGCACCTGGCCATCCATCACTGTCTTTCTTGCTCTGGAGGCAGCAGATGTTGCAGGGCCGTCATAATTCTTTGGCAGATATTGTCTGCACGCTCGGCACCGCTGGGGTCTAACCTACTTACGCTGCAGTCGGAGCTTTCCACAAACTCAGTTTGGGCAATTGGTGCCCTTTCTATAAACAGGACAGCGGCCATTTTAGTCTGTACACACAGTATTTGAAAACATTGTGCTCTTTTTTTAGGTCTTTTTGTGCATCAATTGACAAAATCAAATTGTGACTCAGTCACATACAATAAAAAGACATAATGCTAACGAGATTTTCTGTTGACGTGAGCGATGTATTTCAGTGTCGTTGACGGAGCTAGACGTCCAATGCATTTTTTTACGAATTTATATTTTGTTAGGGCCCGAGCACTAAGTGTGCGAGAGCCTTATTGTAATGCAAAGGGTTATTATTCTTTTTTCAGAGCAAATGAAAATGGCCAATTTGGAGGCTTGAACATGCTCGAAAACTCACCAAAATTTGCACGTACATACAGCTTGGCGTAAATTTTGATAATTTTGCAACCTCTCAACAAAAAAACAACAAAATGGCTTAAATTTTTCAAAAAGGCCTCTCCTATTAGGCTTTTTCAACGTAGAGTGAATACATTTTGGTTTTGAAGAAGGGCATGGCTGCACAGTTCAGTAGCGCCTCCTTTTTTGTAGGACCCTCTTCAATAGGGTTTCTTTCTCCTAGGTGTGTGAATGAATTTTTTATCCCCCCTAAAAAGACACGTGTTTCGAGCAAGTGTGGAGATGATGTGAGGGAGAACGATCTGCCACCACCCTGACCTGCGTGCCGTCCGAGTTCGCGTAATGTCAGAGTTGTGCCAAAGTGTGAGGGCCCATTCAGTCCTGCTTGCAGCCCTAGTTTTTTTTTTTTTTTTTTTTTATTCATTTTGACTGGGACGCCAGTCAAAATGTATTGGACGTCTATTGCTGTCAATGAGTTAAGAGGTTGAGACTTCAAGCCCAATAATATATTACCGTCGGTGTTTTAGTCAAATATTAGCGTTGCGACGCGGCCGCCTAAACTCTGCTGCAATGCTCAGTCGCCATGGCAACGGCTCTCCTCCCTCTCCGCGGACGTATAACTCCTCGCCGCCTCTTCCCTGCGGACACATTCATTCGTTGCCAGATTCATTGGCTGTCGGCTGGCTGGAAACAAAAAGTTTCTGTTTTAATTAGTTTGCCGCAGTGTGTGTGGCCGCGTCATCCATCTATCTGTGTCGCCGCTTCCACCTACACCAGCGCTGGCCTTGCCGTCGTCTCTATCGCGCCCCGCTGGCTCTCTGGTGTAATTAAAGCCAGCCCGTGCGGATAATAGAAGCGTAATGGTGTGTAATTGTGATAATCAATACATAGTGCATACTAAAGAAGTCAGCGTTTATGAATTTAGAGCGGAGCAGTCCACGCTCGCTCACTATCTGGCACGCTTCATAGAGCGGGAGTGACCTTGAAGGGGACGCCTCAGTTATTAAAGAGCGTTTAACACATTGGCTGCCATTGACAGGCATGGTAAGGCTGGTTGACATATCCTTTAAAGGTTTTGTGATTGTTGTTCAAAATGTTGGCACTATAAGTCTTAACTACTTGGATCCCCACCGTTATCTTCGAAAAGTGGTACGACCGCAACTTGAAAACAGCGGGGTCACCTGAGCAGGTAAGGTTACCTCATTTTTAGATTGTAGTCATTGGGTACCATTGACAGTGATAGACATAACATCTAATGGTAGCGATAACACATTCACATCCACGACAGGTGTCAATTTTCGCACTATAAGGCGCACCTGACTAGAAGCCGCCACCCACCAAATTTGACACGAAAATGACATTTGTTCATAGATAAAATGCACTGGGCTATAAGCTGCAGCTGTCCTTGCTGTATTATGGGATATTTACACCAAAACATTTTAACTGGGAGCACTTCATTTGACGGCGGCATCATACAACTGTCATAAGACCAAATCAACCACCACGAAGCTTTGAACCAATTGGCTGCAACGCTTCATTGCTTCAAAAAGCTTAATTTGGCCATCACTGCTTCTTTGGAGGAGACAATTGATCTCTGCTGCCACCTGCTGTCAACACAGTTGTCCAACATGCCTCCTAGTCAACCTAAAGCTTCTTGAAGCAATGAAGCTTTGCAGGCAATTGGTTCAAGCTTTATTGCTTCAAGAAGCTTCATTTGGCCACTGTTGTCCAACATGCCTCCTAGTCAATCTGAAGCTTCTTGGAGCAATGAAGCTTTGCAGCCAATTGGTTCAAAGCTTTATTGCTTCAAAAAGCGTCAGGTTGACTGTCTCCCCCAAGGGAGTAGTGATGGCCAAATGAAGCTTCTTGAAGCAATGAAGCTTTAAACCAATTGGCTGCAAAGCTTTTTGACACAATGAAGCTTTGAACCAATTGCCTGCAAAGATTTTTGAAGCATTGAAGCTTTGAACCAATTAGCTGCAAAGCTTCATTGCTTCAAGAAGCTTCATTTGACCATCACTGCTCCCTTGAGGAAGATAGTCAACCTCTGCTGCCACCTGCTGTCAACACTGTTGTTGTCCAACGTGCCCCCTCATCAACCTGACACTTCTTGAAGCTTTGCAGCCAATTGGTTCAAAGCTTCATTTGTCAGCTTCAAGCGTCAGGTTGACTGTCTCCCCCAGGGGAGCAGTGATGGTCAAATGAAGCTTCCTGAAGCAATGAAGCTTCGAACCAATTGGCTGCAAAGCTTCATTGCTTCAAGAAGCTTCATTTGGCCACTGTTGTCCAACATGCCTCCTAGTCAACCTGAAGCTTCTTGGTGCAATGAAGCTTTGCAGTCAATTAGTTCAAAGCTTTATTGCTTCAAGAAGCGTCAGGTTGACTGTCTCCCCCAAGGGAGCAGTGATGGCCAAATGAAGTTTTTTGAACCAATGAAGCTCTGCAGCCAATTGTTTCAAAGCTTCATTGCTTCAAGAAGCATCAGGTTGGCTGTGTCCCCAAAGGGACTGTCTACACTGTTGTTGGCAACATGCCTCCTAGTCAACCTGGAGCTCCTGAAGCAATTAAGCATTGCAGGCAATTGGTTCAAAGCTTCATTGCTTCAAAAAGCTTTGCAGCCATTTGGTTCAAAGCTTCATTGCTTCAAGAAGCTTCATTTGGTCATCACTGCGCCCTTGGAGGAGATAGTCAACCTGAAGCTGCTTGAAGCAACGAAGCTTTGCAGCCAATTAATTCAAAGCTTCATTGCCTCAGGAAGCTTTGCAGCCACTTGGTTCCAAATGAAGCTTCTTGAAGCTTTGAAACTTCTAACCAATTGGCTGCAACACCTTTTGAAGCAATGAAGCTTTGAACCAATTGACTACAAAGCTCTATTGCTTCAGTTGGCCATCACTGCTCCACTGGGGGAGATAGTCAACCTCTGCTGCCACCTGCTGTCAACACTATTGTTGCCCAACATGCCTCCTAGTCAACCTGAAGCTTCTTGAAGCAATGAAGCATTGCAGTCAATTGGTTCAAAGCTTCATTGCTTCGAGAAGCGTCAGGTTGACTGTCTCCCCCAAGGTAGCAGTGATGGCCAAATGAAGCTTCTTGAAACAATGAAGCATTGCAGACAATTGGTTCAAAGCTTCATTGCTTCAAGAAGCTTCAATTGGCCATCATTGCTCCTTTAGGGGGGACAGTCATTACTTCATGAAGCTTTGCAATGAATTGGTTCAAAGCTTCATTGCTTCAAGAAGCCTCAATTGGCCATCACTGCTCCTTTGGGGGGGACAGTCAATCTCTGCTGCCACCTGCTTTCAGCACTGTTGTTGTTCAACATGCTTCCTAGAATACATTGCAGCGCTACAGATGCAAATAGCAATCAAAATTCATGTTCTCTGCTAATTATCTCACTTTTGAATGGATGTAAAAGATCCGAGCTGGACATAAATGGAGATAGTGACATAATTTGCCAGATGACACTTAATGACATCTGTCATAAGCATTCAGTAATGTCCATGATAGTGTCATGTCATAATTATGACGGTCTTATTACGCCACTGTAAAATAAAGTGTTACCTATTCACCCAAATAAATCTAATAAGCCGCACTGGACTATAAGCCACAAAATTCAAAATGAAGGAAAAAAAGTAGCGGCTTATTGTCTGAAAATGACGGTACATGTGCTTCAACACGTGTATAATAACAGGAAGATTCAGTTTTTCCATTCTGGTGTGCGCTGCCACAAAAACTGCAATGGTCCGCTCGCAGAAGACTTGTCTCTGCCTGCGTATGTACGTCATCGCTCAACCGTGACTGACATGTGCTTTTATACAATGCATTCCAGTGAGCTCTCTGACAGAAGTTTAAAATATATATATATTTGTTTTGAGGCAATAAATAGAATTTTGATTTTTGATGAATGCCCTTGAGTAGAAAATCTTGCTATATTTTGCAAGTTAGGCCAAAAATATTTTCAAATGTCCTTGCTATCGTCGTAGAAAATTCTGCAGTACTTATTACAAATACACACTTTAAAACTAATTCCATTTTGTGTTGCAGCCAGACAATGTGAGGAGCTGCCAAAAGTCGCCAAAATTGACGTAAGTAGACCCTATTTATATCTGTTCATGAATCCACCTTTTGGCTTGCTTAGTGCACGCACGTTACACTGAAAATAGTTTCAAACGTCCAACACAAGTAGATGAGCTTTATATACTTGCAGGCGTTTTTTTAAACTCTAATTTCCTGACTATTCGCCGCCACCCACCAAATTTGACACGAAAAACGACATTTGTTCATAGGTAAGCCGCACTGGACTATTAGCCGCTGCTGTCCTCGCTGTATTATTGGATATTTACACCAAAATATATTAACTGGTAGCACTTTATTTGACAGCGGCATCATAAAACCAAAGCTTAAGCAATGAAGCGGCCGTGGCGCAGTTGGTAGCTGGAGTTGTCCTTGGACCGAAGGGCCAGTGGTTTGAGTCCTGGCTATGACTGCCCACTGTCGAAGTGCCCTTGGGCAAGGCACTGAACCCTGATTTGCCTCCAATGGGTTGACAGCACCTTGCATGGCAGCAGCCTCATTTGTGTGTGAATGTGTGCGTGAACGGGTAAATGTGTGCTAATGTAAAGCGCTTTGGGCATGGTAACCATGCAGATAAATGCGCTACAGTGCCTTGCAAAAGTATTCGGCCCCCTTGAACCTTGCAACCTTTCGCCACATTTCAGGCTTCAAACATAAAGATATAAAATTTTAATTTTTTGTCAAGAATCAACAACAAGTGGGACACAATCGTGAAGTGGAACAAAATTTATTGGATAATTTAAACTTTTTTAACAAATAAAAAACTGAAAAGTGGGGCGTGCAATATTATTCGGCCCCCTTGCGTTAATACTTTGTAGCGCCACCTTTTGCTCCAATTACAGCTGCAAGTCGCTTGGGGTATGTTTCTATCAGTTTTGCACATCGAGAGACTGACATTCTTGCCCATTCTTCCTTGCAAAACAGCTCGAGCTCAGTGAGGTTGGATGGAGAGTGTTTGTGAACAGCAGTCTTCAGCTCTTTCCACAGATTCTCGATTGGATTCAGGTCTGGACTTTGGCTTGGCCATTCTAACACCTGGATACGTTTATTTTTGAACCATTCCATTGTAGATTTGGCTTTGTGTTTTGGATCATTGTCCTGTTGGAAGATAAATCTCCGTCCCAGTCTCAGGTCTTGTGCAGATACCAACAGGTTTTCTTCCAGAATGTTCCTGTATTTGGCTGCATCCATCTTCCCGTCAATTTGAATCATCTTCCCTGTCCCTGCTGAAGAAAAGCAGGCCCAAACCATGATGCTGCCACCACCATGTTTGACAGTGGGGATGGTGTGTTCAGGGTGATGAGCTGTGTTGCTTTTACGCCAAACATATCGTTTTGCATTGTGGCCAAAAAGTTCCATTTTGGTTTCATCTGACCAAAGCACCTTCTTCCACATGTTTGGTGTGTCTCCCAGGTGGCTTGTGGCAAACTTTAAACGAGACTTTTTATGGATATCTTTGAGAAATGGCTTTCTTCTTGCCACTCTTCCATAAAGGCCAGATTTGTGCAGTGTACGACTGATTGTTGTCCTATGGACAGACTCTCCCACCTCAGCTGTAGATCTCTGCAGTTCATCCAGAGTGATCATGGGCCTCTTGGCTGCATCTCTGATCAGTTTTCTCCTTGTTTGAGAAGAAAGTTTGGAAGGACGGCCGGGTCTTGATAGATTTGCAGTGGTCTGACGCTCCTTCCATTTCAATATGATGGCTTGCACAGTGCTCCTTGAGATGTTTAAAGCTTGGGAAATCTTTTTGTATCCAAATCGGGCTTTAAACTTCTCCACAACAGTATCTCGGACCTGCCTGGTGTGTTCCTTGGTTTTCATAATGCTCTCTGCACTTTAAACAGAACCCTGAGACTATCACAGAGCAGGTGCATTTATACGGAGACTTGATTACACACAGGTGGATTCTATTTATCATCATCGGTCATTTAGGACAACATTGGATCATTCAGAGATCCTCACTGAACTTCTGGAGTGAGTTTGCTGCACTGAAAGTAAAGGGGCCGAATAACATTGCACGCCCCACTTTTCAGTTTTTTATTTGTTAAAAAAGTTTAATTATTCAATAAATGTTGTTCCACTTCACAATTGTGTCCCACTTGTTGTTGATTCTTGACAAAAATATTAAATTTCATATCTTTATGTTTGAAGCCTGAAATGTGGTGAAAGGTTGCAAGATTCAAGGGGGCCGAATACTTTTGCAAGGCACTGTATATAAGTGCTGACCAAGCTTTATTTGGCCATCACTGCTCCCTTAGAGGAGACATTCAAACTCTGCTTTCAACACTGTTGTTTTCCAACATGCCTCTTAGCATGCATTGCAGCGCTACAGATGTAAATAACAATCAAAATGTTCTCTGCTAATTATTTCTTCAGTTACTGCTCCAGTTGTTAATTGTTAATTGCTAGTTATGGTATTTTGGGAACACATTTGACAATGGTGCCTAAGACCGTCATAATTGACATTGCCATGAGCATTATTGAATCTTTATGAGAGAGATCATTTTGTGTCATCCGGCAAATTATCTCACTTTTGAATGGATGTAAAGGATCCGAGCTGGACATAATGACATCTCTTATAAGTATTCATTAATGCCCATGATAGTGTCATGTCCTAATTATGACAGTTTTATGGCAGTGTTATGAAGACGCTGTCAAATAGTGTTACCTATTAACCCAAATAAGCCGCACTGGACTATAAGTCACAGGATTCAAAATGAGGGGAAAAAGATGCGGCATAGACTTCCTTTTATTGACGGGACACTGGGCCCGGGGCCGATAAATAGGGGGCCTGCATTGTTGGCGAGGCTGTCAAAGCCGACTAAATGGAATCACAGGCAAAGCTTTTTTCGTTGAAAATTGTTGTGAATAAATGCTTAAATCCCCGAATTCTTTATAGATATGCACGTAAAACAGTCTTGATTCTTGGTTAACCGCCAAAAAACTGCATTTTTTTTTTTTTTTTTCTTAATGTAAATATGTGGAAGTACAATGCTAGTCTGTTAGTGAATATAGAGTAGCTAGCGGCCGCCTTATGTAAACAGAGCTTTTCCGGTGAAAATTCTTGTGAATAAATGCTTAAATCCCCAAATTATTTATAGGTATGGAAGTAAAGCAGTCTCTATTCTTGGTTAAAAGCAAAAAAACTGTGTAGTTAGCATTTATTATACATTAATATGTCGAAGTACAATGCTCGTCTGTTAGTGAATGTAGCTAGCGGCCGCCTGATGTAAACAGAGCTTTTCCGTTGAAAATTCTTGTGAATAAATGCTTAAATCCCCAAATTATTTATTGATATGTACGCAAAACAGTCCGAGTCGTGGTTAAAAGCAAAAAAAAACATGCAATTACCATTTATTTTACGGAAATATGTCGAAGTACAATGCTAGTCTGTTAGTAAAAGTGGCGAGCGGCCGCCTGATGTAAACAACAGCTTTTCCGGTGAAAGTTCTGTGAATAAATGCTTAAATCCCCGAATTCTTTTTAGATATGGATGTAAAGCAGTCTCAATTCTTGGTTAAAAGCAAAAAAACTGTATAGTTAGCATTTATTTTACATTAATATGTCGAAGTACAATGCTAGTCTGTTAGTGAATGTAGCTAGCGGCCGCCTGATGTAAACAAGAGCTTTTCAGGTGAAAATTCTTGTGAATAAATGCTTAAATCCGTGAATTCTTTATAGATGTGGACGTAAAACAGTCTCCATTCTTGATTGAAAGCACACAAAAAAACGTGCAGGGAGCATTTATTCAACAGTCTCCATTCTTGATTAAAAGCAACAACAACAAAAAAGTGCAGTGAGCATTTATTTAATGTAAATATGTCGAAGTACAATGCTAGTCTGTTAATAAATGTAGCGAGCGGCCGCCTGATGTAAACAAGAGCTTTTCTGGTGAAAATTCTTGTGAATAAATGCTTCAATCCCTGAATTCTTTATAGATATGGACGTAAAGCAGTCTCAATTATTGGTTAAAAGCAAAAAAAAAACTGTATAGTTAGCATTTATTTTTTCAGTTAATATGTCGAAGTACAATGCTAGTCTGTTAGTGAATGTAGCTAGCGGCCGCCTGATGTAAACAAGAGCTTTTCAGGTGAAAATTCTTGTGAATAAATGCTTAAATCCGCAAATTCTTTATAGATATGGACGTAAAGCAGTCTCCATTCTTAATTAAAAGCAAAAAAAAAAAAAAAGTGAAGTGAGCATTTATTTAATGTAAATATGTCGAAGTACAATATTAGTCTGTTGGTAAATGTAGTGAGTGGCCGCCTGATGTAAACGAGCTTTTCCCGTGAAAATTCTTGTGAATAAACGCTTAAATCCCCAAATTATTTACAGATATGGATGTGAAACAGTCTCGATTCTTGGTTAAAAGCACAAAAAAAAACACAAAAAAAACTTGCAGTTAGCATTTATTTTACGTAAATTATGCAAACTATGACGCCAATGCAGTCGCGGCTAATTACTCCCGTTGATTTTTTTTTTTTTTTTTTTTTTTTTAACACACAACGTTTCAAAATGCATGCATGGTACGAAAAATATAATAATTACCTTGAATCCTCCAACAAATCACTCCTGAGACAATCGACAGCTTTCGTACTTTTTCAACAGAAATCCGGCGTTAGATCGCTGCGTGCGTGTTTGTAAATAGCTCCTCTTGATATGGGCGGCCCCCTACTTGAATGTGAGGCGCAGTTCATGACCGATCTGACCCGTCAATACATTATGAAGTCTATGTTAGTGGCTTATAGTCCGAAAATTACGGTAATCATTCAAATTTGGTTTTGAAAATTCATATCTGTAGTCATTTATTTCCCTTTACATGCTTCTCTCTTTTGGAGCATGCTAGTCACACTCATTGTAATGTTCCAGTGAGTTCTCATGTAAAAGCCAGCACACATTTGTTCCCACCGCCTTGCTTTTTGTTTTCTCCGCGTTGATGGGATTTACTGAGCCAATGCGCGTTCATTATTTGGAGATTCTCTCGTAGGCTCGGGAGTGGTAATTGGACACACGCTCGTGACTAATTCTCTCGCCTGCATCTCAATCCTCCGCTCGGGTCTGGAACGCGGGCCTAGCCGCGCAACGGCTCTGTTTTGCTTCCCGTTGCCATGACGGCTCGCGTCACAGTCGCGAACGGCTAATTAGGTGAATTTATCACAGCGGAACCGGGGGGTGAAAAATGAAATCTTGCAAAGGGTGGCTTCGCTGTCTACATGTGTTTGGTCTTATGCATGAAGCTGCTGCTTTTATGGGCGTTTTATGTGAAAAGTTTCTTCTTTGGCTCACTACCACAACACATACTCTATGAATAATAGGTGGCCGTGAGTGATAGGGGCGTGACAAAATATCGAAATAGTGATATATCGTGATACTTTGTATCCCAAAAGGTTATCGATATGCTCCTGCAAGAATCGAGATATCATTTTAAAAAGGTGTCGGTGTTTTTCAAAAAAAATAAAAAATCTTCCACTATAATAGTGTCTCAGTTAACTCTAAGGGGCTGTTTACATGGCAACTTTGCGACACGAAGACGCAATGACTGAGTAGCGGGATCGCCTCGCGCACATATGGTGTCGGTGAAGACGAAAAATTCTGAATCCTGCCTCCAAAGTGGAAGAATTTGATTGCGTTGGATTGAGAGGGTTTGCTCCGGATGAATATTAAAAGCTCCCGCGGCGCGAGCTCGCCAACACTCGTACACGTCACATTGGGCGTGCATAGCGGTGCTACTAAACATTAGAAACCGCAAATATGGAGGAATGTCGGCTTCAATTCACTGTTTTGAAAAAGTTTTAAATTAAATATGTTGAATGTTTCCATTTTTGTGCCTTTTTGAACAGAAGAACAGAATGCCATTGCTTCGAGTGGGCCGGGATATTTTTTTTTCTGGGCTGAGGAGCTTGTTGGGGTCAAAGTGCATTATATGCATGATGGGAAGTGGAACCATGACTGTGCGTAGTGCTACCAATTGATATATCTTCTCTGCGTTGGCAAATAACATAAGGTGTTAAGAAAAAGATCAATTGCTACCTTGCTTCCCCACATTGCTTCCCATGATATTTCTAATCGTAGGGAGAGGGATTGTAAGGTTTTAGCCAATTAAAAAAAAGGCTCCAAAGGCTGCCAAAATTCACTCTACTCATTTTACGCTGTCTTTTATCTCTCTATATAGGTAAAACGGCGCCATTACAGATTGAGCGCGACAATGCGTGAGTGGGTCGTGCAGCGCATGCATTAATTGCATTAAATATTGTAACGTGATTCATTTTTTAAAAAATTAATTACCGCCATTATTAGGATAAATTTGATAACCCTACCTTAAGCCTGAACTAAAGACTCTGGAAGAGTGAAACATGTCTATAACATTAAATACAATTAGAAAACGATTTAATTAAAAAATATATAATATTAAAAAAAGGCATGGCCGATATTTTTTTTGCCGATTCCGATACTTTGAAAATGACGTGATCGGGACATCTCTAATAATAATTTTAGATTTTTTTTTTAAAGATTTGTTTTAAATAATGTTGGAAAGGCAAAGTCAGTGTTCTGAATCTGTTTATTTTCCATTCTTTTGCACTAATAAATGCGATCAGCATTTAACCTCATTGTTTATTTGTGATTAATTATTGTTATTTACATGATTATTTGTACTTTAATAAAGAATTTAAGTGTTCCAAAATGGTTTTGTGAATTAATAAGCGTCAACAAAAATTTCATTGCTAAATTAGTAAAAAAAAAAAAAAATTTTTTTTAGATTAGTTGACTAATCGTAAAACTAGTCGGCTGACTAATCAGTAGAAAATTTGTCGTTTAGGATAGCCCTAGTGTACCAGAACGTATTTCCTCCACACCCTTCTCACCTTTTTAACTCCTGACCCATGAAGAGGGCCCCTGGATATGTTCGCCTTAGGCCCCAAAATTGCCAAGTCCGCCACTGATCGTGAGGTCCCAAGAGGTTCGCACTCCTAAAGTGTGTGGACTCCATTTTTTATATTTCAGGACTTACAGTTGTGGTCAAAAGTTTACATACACTTGTGAAGAGTATAATGTCATGGCTCTCTTGAGTTTCCAGTTATTTCTACAACTCTGATTTTTCTCTGATAGAGTGATTGGAACAGATACTTCTTTGTCACAAAAAAACATTCATGAAGTTTGGTTCTTTTATGACTTTATTATGGGTGAGCAGAAAAAAGTGATCAAATCTGCTGGGTCAAAAATATACACATAGAGCAGCACTAATATTTGGTAACATGTCCCCTTGGCCATTTTCACTTCAATTAGGCACTTTTGGTAGCCATCCACAAGCTTCTGGCAAGCTTCTGGTTGAATCTTTGACCACTCCTCTTGACAGAATTGGTGCAGTTCAGTTAAATTTGATGGCTTTCTGACATGGACTTGTTTCTTCAGCATTGTCCACAAGTTCTCAATGGGGTTTAAGTCAGGACTTTGGGAAGGCCATTCGAAAACCTTAATTCTAGCCTGATTTAGCCATTCCATTCCAACTTTTGGTGTGTTTTTGGGGTCATTGTCCTGTTGGAACACCCAACTGCGCCCAAGATCCAATCTTCGGGCTGATGACGTTAGGTTATCTTGAAGAATTTGAAGGTAATCCTCCTTCTTCATTATCCCATTTACTCTCTGTAAAGCACCAGTTCCATTGGCAGCAAAACAGCCCCAAAGCATAATACTACCACCACCGTGCTTGACGGTAGGCATGGTGTACTTGGGGTTAAAGGCCTCACCTTTTCTCCTCCAAACATATTGCTGGGCATTGTGGCCAAACAGCTCGATTTTTGTTTCGTCTGACCACAGAACTTTCCTCCAGAAGGTCTTATCTTTGTCCATGTGATCAGCAGCAAACTTCAGTCGAGCCTTAAGGTGCCGCTTTTGGAGCAAGGGCTTCCTTCTTGCACGGCAGCCTCTCAGTCAATGGAGATGCAAAACACGCTTGACTGTGGACACTGACACCTGTGTTCCAGCAGCTTCTAATTCTTGGCAGATCTGCTTTTTGGTGATTCTCGGTTGAATCTTCACCCTCCTGACCAATTTTCTCTCAGCAGCAGGTGATAGCTTGCGTTTTCTTCCTGATCGTGGCAGTAACAAAACAGTGCCATGCACTTTATACTTACAAACAATTGTTTGCACTGTTGCTCTTGGGACCTGCAGCTGCTTTGAAATGGCTCCAAGTGACTTTCCTGACTTGTTCAAGTCAATGATTCGCTTTTTCAGATCCATGTATGTATATTTTTGATATATTTAATAAGGTTATAAAAGAACCAAACTTCATGAATGTTTTTTGTGACAAAGAAGTATCTGTTCCAATCACTCTATCAGAGAAAAATCAGAGTTGTAGAAATAACTGGAAACTCAAGAGAGCCATGACATTATGTTCTTCACAAGTGTATGTAAACTTTTGACCACAACTGTATAATGTCAGTTGACCAGACACAATGTATGGCGACACATCTGCTAAAACAGTTTGCGAAAGGCAGTTTCTCTCGTGTCCCAATACTTTTGTCCACATGGCGTATTTGCATAAATCTTTATTTTGGTTCTGTATTCCATCTGTAACCAATGACAATCATCTGTTGCCTTTATTCCCAGCGCACCGCCCACTCTTAAGCCTCCAAACTCACACCCTTCATCTTGAACTCCCAGCGGCTTTCTAGATTTATTGCATTTTTTTGCCTTGTTTTCTCGTCCCCCTCCTTTGTCTTTTTGTTTCCCTCGCCTCCCATCGCGCACGGTTGCGTTCATGTTGGCTCGCGGCGTGAATTTAATCAAACGTGCGCCGCCACCTCTTGTCGCCGGGGGAGCAAGCGTACTCGCGTATGTGCTGGGGGGTTGTTGGAAACTGTAAACAGCGCGATTAGTGGTTAATATCCCTGCCGTGTGAATACATCCAACAGGTTTCGCGATGCAGCGCGCACACCTGCAGCTTCAAGTGTGACCGCCGATAATTAATGCGATGAGAATGTGGTCACGCAATTTCGGAGTGGCGCCTTCATAATGTGAATTATTTTCAAACAAGAATAACGTAGAAAAATGCTAGTCTTTGTTCAATACTTTAGTGAGTCAACTCACACACAATGAGTTGCCACAGCACACTACGCTAGTGTTTAACAAGCTAAACGATGATTGACACATTTGGCGCCTTTGAAGGTAGCGCTACCAAGCTTTTCAATCATCGTTAACAAGCAAACTACAGTGCGCTGCTGACCAAGAAAAGCAGCAGGCTGTACGAGCATGAAGTAGAAAAACCTATTTTAAAAAAAATAAAAACCCGATTCTTTTCACCCGATTCCGATCCTCTGAAAAATGGCGCCATGAGCGCGATTCTCGATCACGTGATCGGATCAGGATATCCCGATTTTGAACTATATGAGCAGGACTGAGCAGTATAATATACAGTGGTATGCAAAAAGTATCTGAACCTTTTGTAATTTCTCACATTTCTGCATAAAATCACCATCAAATGTGATCTGCCATCAAATGTGATCTGATCTTTGTCAAAATCACACAGATGAAAAAACAGTGTATGCTTGTAATAAAACCACCCAAACATTTATAGGTTTTCATATTTTCATGAGGATAGTATGCAAACAATGACAGAAGGGGGAAAAATAAGTCCGTGAACCATTACATTTAATATTTTGTAGGCCCCCCTTTGGCAGCAATAACTTCAACCAGACGCTTCCTGTAGCTGCAGATCAGTCTGGCACATCGATCAGGACTATTATTGGCCCATTCTTCTCTACAAAACTGCTGGAATTCGGTCAGATTCCTGGGATGTCTGGCATGAATCACTGTGTTTAGGTCAAGCCACAGCATCTCAATGGGGTTCAAGTCTGGATTTTGACTTGGCCACTCCAGAACATGTATTTTGTTCTTCTGAAACCATTTTGAAGTTGATTTATTTCTGTGTTTTGGATCGTCTTGCTGCAGCATCCATCCTCTTTTTAGCTTCAACTGTCGGACAGAAGGCCTCAGGATATCCTGCAAAACATCGTGATAAACTTTTGAATTCATTCTTCTATTAATATTTGCAAGTTGTCCAAGCCCTGAGGCAGCAAAACAGCCCCAAATCATGATACTCACTCCACCATGCTTCTCGGTGGGGATGAGGTGTTGATATTGGTGAGCTGTTCCATTTTCCTCCACCTATGACGCTGTGTGTTACTCCCAAACAATTCAACTTTGGTTTCATCAGTCCACAAAATATTTTGCCAAAACTTCTGCAGAGTGGCTAAGTGCCTTTTTGCAAACAATAAACGAGCAAAAATTGTTATTTTTTTTAGACAGCAGTGGCTTCCTCTGTGGAGTCCTGCCATGAACATCATTACTGGCCATAGTTTTACATATAGTTGATGTGTGCACAGAGATATTGGACTGTGCCAGTGATTTCTGAAAGTCTAGCAGACATTCTAGGGTTCTTTTTACCTCTCTGAGTATTCTGCTCTGAACTCTTGGCGTCATCTTTGGTGGATGGCCACTCCTTGGGAGAGAAGCAACAGTGCCTCTATTTGTGGAAAACATCCCTCAATCTCAATTGATGAATATCCAGACTTTCAGAGATGGTTTTGTATCTTTTCCCAGCTTTATACAAATCAACAATCCTTGATCGCAGGTCTTCAGACAGCTCTTTTGACCGATTGCCTGGCACAGCCAGACTATTCTCCCTTTGTTTCAAACACTGTGGGAAATAGTCTGGGACCCAGCCCATTAACGGATTCTCGAGCAACATACAAAATCAATCGTCCAATCAAATTAGTTTATTTGCGTGACGTGTTCTTAACGAGTAACGTCACTCTTGCGCGCCAAAAGTCATCTCTACAACAACACAGATGGCGAACAGGAGAGCCGATAATATGTTCCAATCCGCGGTAAACCCAGTTTTAAATTAAAAAAAACAAATAGAAAAAAGTCATTGACAACAGTCAACATGGCTCGCGCTAGCCATGTTGAATAAACTTCTCCATTCTCCGCTCACGCTAATTACTTGTCGCTTTAACAACGTCACGTCTGCCCGTCGCTGACTGGTCCACTCCGCTGTCTGTTTGCTGTGGCTTTCTCCGCCCTCGGAATTTGATCCGCCGGACGGTCGCCAGACTCAATCGCTGGAACAGCGGTGAGTCTGGAAAACCAGGCAATTTGACCGAGCCATGATGCACATCAGACAATGCTTCTCATCGAGGCAATTCAGACCAGGTGTGTGTTTTATAGTGGGCAGGGCAGCTCTAAACCACTCATCAGTGATTGGGCACACACCTGACTTAAATTGTTTGGTAAAAATTGGTTTCAGTTGCTCTTAAAGTCTCCTTAGGCAGAGGGTTCACTTACTTATTTTCCCCCTTCTGTCATTGTTTGCATGCTAGCCATTAAAATATGAAAACCTATCAATGTTTGGGTGGTTTTAGTTAAAGCAGACTTTTTTTTTTTTCGTCTGTGTGATTTTGACAAAGATCAGATCACATTTGATGGTGATTTTATGCAGAAATGTGAGAAATTCCAAAAGGTTCAGATACTTTTTCATACCACTGTAGATGTACAGCCTAATTATTTTCTTGCAGAGGATAAAGAATACACTATATGTCTGAAAGCAGTGTGTTGCTAAATATTTGCATTCAAATATGCAACATCAGTGTTAATTTTGTTATCCCTTCTATTGTGTTTTGAAATGTTTGGACTTTCCTAATGTTATTAATATCCAGTATGTAACTCTTTGTTCCACTATCTGCAAAACTGATGCATGGTGTGAAGTGAGCTTTCAAGTCGAACCAAAAATTTGTCTTGGATTGCATTTTGAATTGCCTTGCGTGACATCCAAACTCCTTAAGGCTCCAAATCTCAGCATCCCCTCAAAGATAACATGGTGACATCATGCCCAAAAAGTTTTTCTTTCTGTGTTTTACAAAGCTGTTTTCAGTGACCTCAATTGCAGCTCTTGTGAAGACAGAAAATCCCCCCCCAAAACTGTTTTGAAACATCAGTGTTTACACGCTCACTTTATTGCCTCACTGTGACTCCAAGGGAGAAGAACACTCACACGCCTGGAGACAAACTCCAGCCCCGTGACTTCCTCTTTGACGCTGCAAGTCAAAGCAGTCCGGGATGCCTCTTTTGATGTGTGAGAGGTCACCGGCAGGGCAGAGCATAGCCCATATGCTTGCTTGTGAAGGAGATAGTACCTTTTCTAGTAGGCACCGTCTGTTTACATTATTCTAACACAATATAATCAATGAGGGATTAGTATTGTTTCCCATATTTACTGTTTGACTGTTTGTAATACTCTAACACACCCAATATAAAATAAATATCACTTACATCATAGTTTAAGGAAAACAAGCAGAATATAGGGCATAAGAGATACATGACACCTTCTTATCACGGAAGCCCAACGTGTGCGTCATTAAACTGACTGAGCAAGATTGCACTGACAAGCCCACATCTTCACCACCAACTCTCGCAATCAGTTCTCCCGGACGGTTCAGAACAAATTGCGGGACGCCCTGTCCCAACACAAGGAACACCGGAGAACACCTGATGTCTAACTGGTAACACGACTGCTAAGACTCCAAGAACCCCTTTGACGCTGAGGTGGCAAAATCCAAAACCCTCATTGCCCTGACAATAGTATCTCCCGAATCCCCCTGTCCAATCCACAAACAGACAATAATCCTAAACAACGCCCAAGCACACCCTTCTTCTGCCCACAGCCCGCCCCACGAGAGCCTTCAAAAGACTGAATGTTTAACTAATCATTGTCATTGGATCCTCACCTGTGTGCTGTTTGCCTGGCACAGCCAGACTGTTCTCCCTATATTTTTCAAACTGTGAGAATAGTCTGGGGCCCAGCTTCTTAATGGCCCCACCGAGCCGAAAGAAATCATCCGTGCAATCAGATTTGATTATTTGCGTGACGTATTCTTAACGAGTGAAGGAATTTTGGCCCCTCGGCCAAGCCGCGGAAACAGCGACAGCCGAACGAAATGGGTGTTCCGCTGGCACCGCTCCCGCAAGTCGGCCGGAAGGGCCAAAATTCCGCGCGTTCACTCCAGTGTTAACCCTTTGTACTGACTCCATGTTCCAAAAGTTTGAAGAAGGCTCACCGAAAACAGGTTAACAATTTATTCGTCAACAATGTTAAAAAACAAGGCAGAAACAGACGACTGAGAGACAATGCTGGATCCAGGGTCTGCAAAACAAGGCTACATAGAAATGTTCCCGAGCAGCAACCGTGTTACGGTCAGTTCTTTTTGAAAGCTGTGGTGGAGTGGGCTGGGCCGAAGGCGTGGCTGGGTGTTGTCTTGGGATCCTCCCCCTGTGGCAGGTCAGGTTCGTGCGTCATCTTTCGTGGCTGGGACATGGTTGCCACAGCGACCGACGCAGGTCTTGACGTCCAAGGCGCCCGCGCTATCATCTTGTTATCCTGGTTGGTCGATGGTGTTCTCCGATGCTACTTCTTTTGGGACAGAGGGCCCTGCTCTTTGTCCTGAAGTGCCGCGGGAACTGATTGCAAGAGTTGGTGCGTCAATCTTGCTCATGACGCGTTGGGCTTCTGTGATAAGATGGTGTTGTGTATCTTTTATGTCCTCTATTCTGCTTCTTTTCATTAAACTATTGTAAAAGTGCTATTTGTTTTATATAAGGTGTATTAGAGTAATACAGTCCTACAATAAATCTGAGAAACTACACTATTCCCTGATTGATATGAAGTGTGGGAGTAATGCAAACAGTTATATTGTGTTCGAGAAAAGTAACTATTCCCTTCACGAGCAACGTCACTCTTGCGCGACGGCATTCTCCACAGCAACACAGTTGGCAAACGGGAGAGCTGAGAATATGTTCTAATCCGCGTTAAAGTCACAAAAACACATCGACACAAGTCATTGACTACAGTTTGTCTCGTCACGTCACGTCCGCCCACTGCTGATTGGTTCACTCTGCTGTCTGTTTGGTGTGGCTTACTCCACCCTGGGAATTTGATCCGCGGGACGGTCGCCAGACTCAATCGCTGGGACAGCGGTGAGTCTGGAGTTCCACGCTACTGTGCTGTATGATTGCTGTCGACTCGTCATAAATACAGTGGGGCAAATAAGTATTTAGTCAACCACTAAATGTGCAAGTTCTCCCACTTGAAAATATTACAGTGGCCCGTAATTGTCAACATGGGTAGACCTCAACCATGAGAGAATTTGGGAAACAAAAAAAAAACAGCAAATCACATTGCTTGATTTTTAAAGAATTTATTTGCACATCATGGTGGAAAATAAGTATTTGGTCAATACCAAAAGTTCATCTCAATACTTTGTTATGTACCCTTTGTTGGCAATAACGGAGGCCAAACGTTTTCTGTAACTCTTCACAAGCTTTTCACACACTGTTGCTGGTATTTTGGCCCATTCCTCCATGCAGATCTCCTCTAGATCAGTGATGTTTTGGGGCTGTCGTTGGGCAACAATTCCCTCCACAGATTTTCTATGGGGTTGAGATCTGGAGACTGGCTAGGCCACTCCTTCTTACGAAGCCACTCCTTTGTTGCCCTGGCTGTGTGTTTGGGATCCTTGTCATGCTGAAAGACCCAGCCACATCTCATCTTCAATGCCCTTGCTGATGGAAGATTTTCACTCAAAATCTCTCGATACATGGCCCCATTCATTCTTTCCTTTACACAGATCAGTCGTCCTGGTCCCTTTGCAGAAAAATAGCCCCAAAGCATGATGTTTCCACCCCCATGCTTCACAGTGGGTATGGTGTTCTTCGGATGCAATTCAATATTCTTTCTCCTCCAAACACGAGAACCTGTGTTTCTACCAAAAAGTTCTATTTTGGTTTCATCTGACCATAACACATTCTCCCAGTCCTTTTCTGGATCATCCAAATGCTCTCTAGCAAACCTTAGACGGGCCTGGACGTGTATTTTCTTCAGCAGGGCGAAACGTCTTGCAATGCAGGATTTGAGTCCAAATATCAAATACTAAATACTTATTTTAGGTATTCTAATTTGGAAATAAATTGTTTAAAAATCAAACAATGTGATTTTCTGTTTTTTTCCCCCACATTGGTTGAGGTTTATCATGTTGACAATTACAGGCCCTTCTAATCTTTTCAGTAGGAGAACTTGCAGAATTGGTGGTTGACTTAATAATTATTTGCCCTACTTTAAATTGTCAACTTGTGCTTCGAACCCTTTTTCCAGCTTTCAAAATGGAGTCAGTACAAGGAGTTAAGACTAAGATGAACACGCGAAGTTTGGCGTTTTGGCTTTTTTGTCGGTGTCTCGCCGGCCTGGGTCGCTGGTCGGAATCCTTCACTTGAACCTCAAAACACAATTTAGTTGGCTTAGAAAAGAGAAGTTGTCAACACATGACCGCCGGCTGGTCGACGTGTGTTTTGAGTCCGAGCATGTCGACCCGCACAGCTGGCCACAGCCCATTAAAGCGGTCAGCGCATTCCTCCAAGGTGACCCAGTGTCCAAACCCAACAAACCAAAAGGGGATGCTTGTAAAATGTGATTTATCCCCACTTGTTTTTATTCCTGTTTGGTTTGGTAGTGTCGTAAGCCCCCCCTCCACTTCTCCGAAGGCAGCCTCCACCCCTCTTCTCAAACGTTTTATGTGTATTAGCCAAGCCCCCAAAAATCCAAGTGTCATTCATTCATTCACACACAACTACCTCCTCCTTTCAGACACACATTCATGTCTTTTCCCCTCACTTGGATTTGATATTCTTGTCTTTTAACAGATTTTTCCTCTTATCTGGAACTCACCTGGATCATTCTGATGAATGTGAACACACAGGTAAGCAGAAGGCCTTTCAAAATCTATTAACTTTCTTCCACTGCCTTTGCTTGTAATGGACGTCCAATCCATTTTGGGTCAATGGCAGCTAATGTACCGATTTAACAAGTTGCGTGTTAATCTCCTAATCGCGTATTCAAGATTCTCTTCTTGTGATTATGTATGGCTGGGATGCACTTACACGTCTGCGTTGCTCGGCTGCACCTGCAAACTTTTCCGCTTTGGGCTTTCAAAATCAAGAATTACGTCGCTTAGGTCTCGCGTGGCTTTTTTCGCCTCTAACCGTCTCGCGGGGATAATCCATTCCGGGAGGTGGCGAGGTGGAAAATGCCATTATGTAGAAAGAGCTGACGTACGGCTACACTTGCAGGGCCGCCGACGTGTGCGAGGCGAGAGAGAAAGAAGCAGATAACGCCGAGTGAGGCAGTGAACTTCATTTTGTAATATTGTTTAATCTTCTCGGGGCAGTGATAAACGCAAGTGTTGTGCCAGTGTGTTGTTAATATGAGACATTGCCGTGTTTTGATGGCGACTCTATTGCACGGCGCTAACAACGCCACAAAAGAAAAATAATTGCAGCATATTGCTTCATATTTCTGCACGCCGGCTGTCATTCATAAAAACCTCCACACCTGACTGGCTCTTTTCTGCACTAATAAGATACATGCAGAGACATATCTGCATTGGTATGCGAGGAGGAGGTGAAGTTACCCTGCCAGCCGCTCGCTTGTAAATGTCATCTCGCCTTCAGCCAAGTGGTCGAAGCACAGCCAGGAATTTCCCAAAATGGCTCCCTATTGAGCCCGATCGCTTTTTACGGCACTTTTACGCTTATGTTAATCGGTCAAGCCGGACCTACAAAGATGGAGACGAAAATGTTGGGACATACACGATAATTGCCCGCTTTTGTATTTTGGTTTGTCACTTTAGAGCAGACATGTCCAAAGTCTGGCCCGGGGACCAAATGCGGCCCGCGGTCAAATTTCATCTGGCCCCCATCCTCTATCATAAAATCAATTACGTCTGGCCCGCACACCGTATTGGCCCGAATATAAGACGGTGTTTTTTGCATTGAAATAAGACTGAAAAAGTGGGGGTCATCTTATATTCGCGGTCTAGGGATTATACCCATTTACGACACTAGAGGGCGCCAGATATCATTGAAGCGATGTTC
The DNA here is from genome assembly GCF_030265065.1 of Corythoichthys intestinalis. NCBI lineage: Eukaryota > Metazoa > Chordata > Actinopteri > Syngnathiformes > Syngnathidae > Corythoichthys > Corythoichthys intestinalis. The sequence goes on from NC_080407.1 coordinate 13,441,607, forward strand.
TGTCATGACCAGTGTTCTTAATAACGGCGTTACAATATAAAGGCGTTACTAACGGCGTTATTTTTTTCAGTAGTGGGTAATCTAATTAATTACTTTGCTCATCTTGGCAACGCCGTTACCGTTAGTGAGGACGGAAAGGCATGCGTTACTATGCGTTACTAATATTGGTCGAAAAGTCTGAGGGAGACGGACTCACCGAGACGACAGAACAGAGCAGGAGTAGGGAGGAGGCAAAGTTGTGACGCCGAGCAAACGCGATGCTAGGTAGCTCCAATAATAGATGTTGTAGCCGATAGCTAGTACAAACTACGCCCGCATGTTATGGTAGATATGGTAGACATGGTAGATATCACATGTACTGTACATAGATATAACTAGATGCAAACAGACATGGCACTAAATGGGTTAGTAGACAGCTGCCATCTTAAAGCAGTAGACTTTTTAGGACGGCTCTGTTGTAGAGAACCTTCCTAGCGAACCTAAGTAACTTTTTATCTAAAATACTTCTAAATCGGCAAAATCTTGACTTGAATCTATCTTTAAATGATGAAACTGTTTTAAAATTTTCATATGTCGAAAGTAGAGAGAAGGGAACTAATGCAATAATGGGAGCAATTTTAACAACTTTTAACAGTTGATTCAGGGTAAAGGGTAAATTAGGGTAAAGAATTGGGCTCGGGCCAATTGTACCAAAAACCTTCACAAAAAACTTCACATAGTGTGGCCAATGTTTTTTGTTTTTTTTTTTTTTGAGGAAAAAAAAAAAAAAAAAGTAATTATCACCAATTACTTTGCCGAGTAACTAATTACTCTTACATTCAGATAATTGAGTTACTAACGCAATTACTTTTTGGGAGAAGTAATTTGTAACTATAATTAATTACTTTTTTTCAATAAGATTAACAACACTGGTCATGACAGATCTCAGCTACTATCAAGTTTAACCAGTTTGCATTATTTTATTACAATGTTTTTCCTTATTCAGATTTGTTTCAAGACTACAGTGAGACTTCACTTTGATGTTTAATGCAGTTATTGCAATTTTGTTGTTTTATCACAATAGATTGGTTTATTTCCATTTCAAAAACCAGAAGAAATGTGATTGCACTTTAGTTTACACAGTTAAATGTTAAGATATTAAGATTTGAATGAGGCAAAATAACATGTTTTTTCTCTCAAATATATTGTTATAATCATTTGTTTCAGATGTACTGTAATTATTGTCTAAAAAAATTAATTTGGTGTTCAAAAAGTCTTTTTTTCAAACTTGAGTCTTAAAAAAGAGGGGGTCGTCTTATAATCAGGGCAGTCTTATATTTGGGCTAATACGGTAAATTGGTCAGCAGTGCTGCTACCAGCATATGAAGTAGTTTACACACTAAATGCTGCTCCTCATTTACCCACTAAAAGGTTGCATCACTGTAAGCAACATTACCCCGTGTGACTTTTTACTTCCAATTTTCTAAAATGGCGACAATCAACAAAAAAAAAAAAAAAAGTTGACTGCGACGGCCGACGCTTCAAGGATAGGTGGAAATTGGACTATTTCTTCACTAAAATATGCAACAACTCGGTCTGCCTCATTTGCAAAGAGACAGTAGCTGTTTTTAAAAAGTTCAATGTGAGGCAATAGTACCAAACAAGACACGCTGACAAGACAAGATTATAGGGAAGATACGCAGCGAGAAATTGAAGCAACTTGAAGCTAGTTTAATTTCACAGCAGCAATATTTCGCAAGAGTCAAAAGAGAACGCCACAAAGGCTAGTTGCGAGATTGTTGAAATTATTAATTTAAAAATAATAATAATAAAGAAAATGTAACACACAGAATGGCTTGCTAAAATTTGCTTAAATATATTGTTCTACATAAAAGACGTCATCCATGGTCGGCCCGCCACATTTTTACCACACCAAATCTGGCCCCCTTTGAAAAAAGTTTGGACACCCCTGCTTTAGGGAGACGGATTTTGAGGTTTTCTATTCTCATATTTTGGCCAATGGAGGAATTAGAATACAGTGGTACCTCGACATACGATCCTTTCGACATCTGACCTAAAATTTGACCCGAAAACGACATTTATTCATAGATAAGCCACTGCTGTTCTCAATGTATTATGGGATATTTACACCAAAAGATATGAACCGGTAACATTAAGTTTGACAGCGGCATCATACGAATGACATAAGACCAAATGAACCACCATGAATTGCTGATTGCTTCAAGAAGCTTCATTTCGCCATTACTGTTGCATCCAACATGCCTCCTAGCATGCATTGCGACACTACAGATGCACACTGATGGACAAAAGTATTGGCACCCCTGCAATTCTGTCAAATAATTATCAGTTTCTCCCAGAAAATGATTGCAATTACAAATGCTTTGTTAGTAATATCTTTATTTAGTTTGCTTGCAATGAAAAAGCACAAAAAGAGGAAAAAAAGTTAAATCATTATCATTTCATTAGGGCTGTCAAAATTATCGCGTTAACGGGCAGTAATTAATTTTTCTAATTAATCCCGTTAAAATATTTGACGCAATTAACGCACATGCCCCCCTCAAACAGATTAAAATGACAGCACAGTGCAATGCCAACTTACTTGTGTTTTTTGGAGTTTTGCTGCCCTCTGCTGGCGCTTGGGTGCGACTGGTTTTATGGGCTTGAGCACCCATGAGCATTGTGTAATTATTACATCAACAATGGCGGGCTACTAGTTTATTTTTTTGATTGAAAATTTTACAAATTTTATTAAAACGAAAACATAAAGAGGGGTTTTAGTATAAAATTTCTATAACTTGTACTAACATTTATCTTTTAAGAACTACAAGTCTTTCTATCCATGTTTTAACAATGATAATAATGTTAATGCCATCATGTTGATTTATTGTTATAATCAACAAATACGGTACTTATATACCGTATGTTGAATGTATATATCCCTCTTGTGTCTTATCTTTCCATTCCAACAATAATTTACAGAAAAATATGGCATATTTTATAGATGCTTTGAATTGCGATTAATTACGATTGATTAATTAATTTTTAAGCTGTAATTAACTCGATTGAAAATTTTAATCATTTGATTTTACACAAAACTCGGACACCCTCAGCCTAATACTTGGTAGCACAACCTTAAGACAAAATAACTGCAAACAACCGCTTCCGGTATCGATCAGTTTCTTACAATGCTCTGCTGGAAGTTTAAACCATTCTTCTTTGGTCAACTGCTCCAGGTCTCTGAGATTTGAAGGGTGCCACATCTCTCCACAGGTGTTCTATGGGATTCTGATCTGGACTCATTGCTGGACACTTTAGAAGTCTCCAGTGTTTTCTCTCAAACCATTTTCTAGTGCTTTTTGAGGCGTGTTTTGGGTCATTGTCCTGTAGGAAGACCCTGGACCTTTGAGGGAGACCCAGCTTTTTGTCACACTGGGGCCTCGATTATGCTGCAAAATTTGTTGGTAGTCTTCAGACTTCATAATGCCATGCACACAGTCAAGCAGTCCAGTGCCAGAGGCAACAAAGCAACCCAAAAATATCAGGGAACCATGTTTGACTGTGGCCTCAGGCAACAAGCAACATGGGGCCCTTCTGAGTCACGTGACACACATACAGTGGGGCAAATAAGTATTTAGTCAACCACTAAATGTGCAAGTTCTCCCACTTGAAAATATTAGAGAGGCCTGTAATTGTCAACATGGGTAAACCTCAACCACGGGAGACAATGTGGGAAAAAAAAAAAACAGAAAATCACATTGTTTGATTTTTAAAGAATTGATTTGCAAATCATGGTGCAAAATAAGTATTTGGTCAACACCAAAAGTTCATCTCAATACTTTGTTATGTACCCTTTGTTGGCAATAACGGAGGCCAAACGTTTTCTGTAACTCTTCACAAGCTTTTCACACACTGTTGCTGGTATTTTGTCCCATTCCTCCATGCAGATCTCCTCTCGAGCAGTGATGTTTTGGCGCTGTCGTTGGCCAACACAGACTTTCAACTCCCTGCACAGATTTTCAATGGGGTTGAGATCTGGAGACTGGCTAGGCCACTCCAGGACCTTGAAATGCTTCTTACGAAGCCACTCCTTTGTTGCCCTGGCTGTGTGTTTGGGATCATTGTCATGCTGAAAGACCCAGCCACGTCTCATCTTCAATGCCCATGCTGATGGAAGGAGATTTTCACTCAAAATCTCTCCATACATGGCCCCATTCATTCTTTCCTTTACACAGATCAGTCGTCCTGGTCCCTTTGCAGGAAAACAGCCCCAAAGTATGATGTTTCCACCCCCATGCTTGACAGTGAGTATGGTGCAATTCAGTAGGGAACCTGTGTTTCTCCCAAAAAGTTCTATTTTGGTTTCATCTGACCATAACACATTCTCCTAGTCCTCTTCTGGATCATCCAAATGCTCTCTAGCGAACCGCAGACAGGCCTGGACGTGTACTTTCTTCAGCAGGGGGACACGTCTGGCAGTGCAGGATTTGAGTCCCTGGCGGCGCATTGTGTTACTGATAGTAGCCTTTGTTACTGTGGTCCCAGCTTTCTTTAGGTCATTCACTAGGTCCCTCCGTTTGGTTCTGGGATTTTTGCTCACCGTTCTTGTTATCATTTTGACGCCACGGGGTGAGGAGGGAGTTGAAAGTCCGTGTTGCCCAACGACAACCCCAAAACATCACTGCTCTAGAGGAGATCTGCATGGAGGAATGGGCCAAAATACCAACAACAGCGTGTGAAAAGCTTGTGAAGAGTTACAGAAAACGTTTGGCCTCCGTTATTGCCAACAAAGGGTACATAACAAAGTTTTGAGATGAACTTTTGGTATAGACCAAATACTTATTTTCCACTATGATTTGCAAATAAATTCTTTAAAAATCAAACAATGTGATTTTCTGGGGGGGGTTCACATTCTGTCTCTCATGGTTAAGGTTTACCCATGTTGACAATTACATTCCTCTCTAATATTTTCAAGTGGGAGAACAACCACAATTAGTGGTTGACTAAATATACTTATTTGCCCCACTGTATAGTCACAGAACACAACATTCTGAAGCTATGAGAGCCAAACCAACTTGTTTCCTATTTGTCATGCTTGTCATCTTGGGAAATAATGAAGCTGTCAGTCTGCCCGAGCTCAACGGACACCACGGCACTCATCGTCTCATTTTCATTCACAAAAGAAAAGCCTCTTTATTTAAATATGCATGATATCCTGAGGAGCCATCATTATAATCAAACATCCTCATCAGCAAAAGGGAAACACCCAATCTGATGATAGTTTAGTGTGTATATAAAAACTAGTGCGATACCCTTTTGGATTGTTAATGTGACAAATTCCAAATGGGTGTTTGTTTGGACGCTGCATTAAATGCTTTTTGTTTAAAAAGCTGCTTTCGCTTTTACCATCCGCTTCTCGCTTTTATGATAAATGTTACGTGATAGTGATTTGCATGCATCTCAGCAACACCGACGTCCACAAGTTAAATCTAACATTTAAAAAAATGGCTGCTCACGTTTTATCTCTCTTTGACTTTCCCTGTCTCAGATAAGAGGGAAGAAGCGCGGGAATTGATGATCCCTGAGCGCCGTCCTGGAAGGGGATTTGTGACGCGCGAAGGAGGAGCGGGTGATCGTGAAGGGACGAGGAGGAGAGAGAATGGGCTGCTCCTTTATTATCATCCTGTTGCTTTGCATCACATGTCGAAGGGTCTTGGCGCAAGCTGAAGGTAATGACATCACTTCCTGAGTCAATGCCCATTAATGTCAATCGGTTACAGTGGTATGAAAAAGTATCTGAACCTTTTGGAATTCCTCACATTTCAAATGTGATCTGATCTTTGTCAAAATCACACAGATGAAAAAAGTGTCTGCTTTAACGAAAAGCACCCAAACACTTATTGGTTTTCATATTTTAATGAGGATAGTATGCAAACAATGACAGAAGGGCGAAAAAAAAAGTAAGTAAACCATCACATTTAATATTTTGTGGCCCCTCCTTTGGCAGCAATAACTTCAACCAGACACTTCCTGTAGCTGCAGATCAGTCTGGCATATCGATCAGGACTAATCTTGGCCAAACGTGCAGTAGTTCACTCAAATTCCTGTGATGTCTGCCTTGAATCGGTGTCTTTTGGTCATGCCACAGCATCTCAATGAGGTTCAAGTCTGGACTTTGACGTGTATTTTGTTCTTCTGAAACCATTCTGAAGTTGATTTACTTCTGTGTTTTGGATTATTGTCTTGTTGCAGCATCCATCCTCTTTTGAGCTTCAACTGTCTGACAGACAGCCTCAGGTTTTGATGCAAAACATCTTGATAAACTTTTGAATTCATTCTTCCACTAATGATTGGAATTTGTCCAGGCCCTGAGGTAGCAAAACAGCTCCAAATCATGATGCTCACGCCACCATGCTTCTCGGTGAGGATGAGGTGTTGATGTTGGTGAGCTGTTCCATTTTTTGTCCTCACATGACGTTGTGTGTTACTCCCAAAGAATTCAGCTTTGGTTTCATCAGTCCACAAAATATTTTGGCAAAACTTCTGTGAAGTGTCCAAGTTCCTTTTTGCGAACATTAAACGAGCAGCTATGTTTTTTCTAGACAGCAGTGGAGTCTTCCCATGAACACCATTCTTGGCCATAGTTTGACATATAGTTGATGTGTGCACAGAGATACTGGACTGTGCCAGAAATTTCTGTAAGTCTTTAGCAGACACTCTAGGGTTCTTTTTTACCTCTCTGAGTATCCTGCGCTGAACTCTTGGCGTCATCTTTGGTGGACGGCCACTCCTTGGGAGAGAAGCAACAGTGCCAAACACACTCCATTTGTAGACAACTTCTCTGACTGTCAATTGATGGACATCCAGACTTTTAGAAATGGTTTTGTAACCTTTCCCAGCTTTATACAAATCCATAAGCTTTGATCGCAGGTCTTTAGACTGCTCTTTTGACCGAGCCATGATGGACATCAGACAATGCTTCTCATCAAGACAATTCTTACCAGGTGTGTGTTTTATAGTGAGCAGGGCAGCTTTAAACCACTCATCAGTGATAGGGCACACACATGACTTAAAGTTTTTGGTAAAAATTGGTTTCAATTGCTTCAGGTCTCCTTCGGCAGAGGGTTCAATTATTTTTACCCCTTCTGTCATTGTTTGCACGCTATCCTCATTAAAAAATATGAACGACTATAAATGTTTGGGTGGTTTTAGTTAAAGCAGATTCAGTTTTTTCATCTGTGTGATTTTGACAAAGATCAGATCAACACCGTAGTTACATGTCAAAGTTAGACAGGTTTTGGCATCTTGCATTTATAAAGAGATTATGTATGACCAAGGGCGTAGGTTTGCATAGGGATGGTAGGGACCTAACACGACCAACTTTTCAGGATGCTGAAATTGTCCCCACCAACTTTTCAGCAACCTTATTTGCATGATATAATGACTTCAGTTATATCGGTCATTTAGATTGTCTTCCCATATGTTATAAGGATATAATTGACCCAACCATTATTAAGTGTATTATTACAGTACTTTCATTATGTTCAGACGTAGACTTCATAACTCGAGGTTATGAGGACTATGGTTCAGACTTACATTTACCCCTTTTCGCTTGCCTAATGTGCCAGTCCCTTTTTTCCCCTCAAACACACGTTTGATTGGCTGATGACACACACACACACACACATTCACAGCCCGACAGAAATACAACATGACAAGAGATATCAGAAGTTTTTTTCCGCCAGCAGCAGCCACTGAAAGTAATGTAAAAAGACGTCAATGTTGCGGAGACGGGGAACACACCACTAATTTATTTACTGAAAGTCCGATCTGCATCAGAGTTAGCATAACATTAATCTGTGTGAATTTCTCGAACTTGAGGAGGAAGCTGCTTTGATATATTCTCCTGTATGTTTTCTCTTGTTCATGTTAATTAAACTGTAAGAAATGTAGTGAACTAAGGCTTACCCCCTTATAGTTAATTGATGATTAACAAGTTTGTATTTCTTGTGTATGTTCTAGGGCTGTCAAAATTATCGCGTTAACGGGCGGTGATTATTTTCTTAAATTAATCACGTTAAAATATTTGACGCAATTAACGCACATGTCCCGCTCAGACAGATTTAAATGTCAGTCGAGTGAAATGCCCGCTTGTTAATTGTGTTTTATGGAGTTTTGCCGCCCTCTGCTGGCGCTTGGGTGCGACTGATTTTATAGGCTTCAGCACCCATGAGCATTGTGTAAGTAATTATTGACATCAACAATGGCGGGCTACTAGTTTATTTTTTGATTGAAAATTTTACAAATTTTATTACAACGAAAACATTAAGAGGGGTTTTAATATAAAATTTCTATAACTTGTACTAACCTTTATCTTTTAAGAACTACAAGTCTTTCTATCCATTGATCGCTTTAACAGAATGTTAATAATGTTAATGCCATCTTGTTGATTTATTGTTTTAATAAACAAAAACAGTCCTTATGTACTGTATGTTGAATGTATATATCCATCTTGTCTTATCTTTCCATTCCAACAATTTATTTTACAGAATATATATATAATTTACAGAAAAATATGGCATATTTTATAGATGGTTTGAATTGCGATTAATTGCGATTAATTACGATTAATTAATTTTTAAGCTGTAATTAACTCACAGCCCTAGTATGTTCATGTAATTTGTGTTCAAATATTGCAATTTAAATTTGCTAATAAAATCCAAACATTGATTCTGGAAGTTTTCAAAATGTTTCTTCAGTAGTTTTTGAAAACAAAGGTTTGAATCGAACGGTGTATCACCTGAACCAATACACATGAAGTCTAAGTCAATACAGATTTATTTTGCATTGATCATTTAGCCTATTAATTAATTAGGTTCATATTGGTGAGAAATGTGGCCCTGACCCCCAGTCTTTTTGGCCTTATAAATGTCCCGTCCCCAGCAAAAAGTGTACATGCAGATTATGCTGTTATATCGTCCCTACCAATGTTGAGACCAAACCTACGCCCTTGTGTATGACATATACAGAGTATGCGCTGTGGTAGTAAGACAGACTCATAAGATAACCCTAATGCGTAAAACAGATAATGTGGTGAAGTTACAACTGATAGAACAATGTCTTATTTACTCGTTCTACTTTGCACATCTCGTTCATGGATGTCGACTTTAAAAAGCCATTAAAAAGCGCCTGTTAGCTCGGGGAGGCGGGCTGTGTTTACCTTAATATTCTAAGCGTTCCTCATTGCTGTGCTCAAGTTTTATTGCTGGTTTGCTGGGAATATTGATGCTCTTTTTGGGGGCTGACTTGAGTCTCATTAAGCATTCATGGGATTTTGTGGAGCTTGCTGCAGGATGAGCATGGGAAAACTGGATGAAGCAAGACTGCCATCTAGTGAGAGGAGAACAAGTTGATATTGTTGGGATGCTTTTAAGACACCTTCTGTTGGCACTAATATAAATGATTTTTATGGCAGTTTGCCGGACCGCAGTGCAAGCTGATATCGTCTTCTTGGTGGATGAGTCATGGAGCGTCGGAATGAGCGGCTTCTCCGAGGTTCAAGACTTCATCTCGGCGATGCTCTCCTCTTTCGACGGCAGCCTCGTGGGAGCCCAGGGCGTCCGCTTCGGGGTCACGGTCTTCGGGGACGTGCCCAGGTAAAAGTTGACGCACCGGCGACTGAATACGGGATCTCTCCTCACTTCCGTTTGCCATGCAGGATGCGCATCGCTCTGACGGACCACGACTCCCTGAAGGAGGTGCTGGACGCCATCCGGGTCCTACCGTATGAAGGCGGAGCCAGGAAGACGGGCGCCGCCCTCCATTTTCTGTCAGAGCAGGTTTTCAGCCCCGCCATCAGTCGAGACCATGCACCCAAGGTACCTGTAAAAACAGTTCCTTTCAAGATAAAGGAAGCCGGTGACTTCCAAAAGCACATAAAAGTCCGAGCAGCCTGCACCAGACTGCAACTAAACTTGTCAAGTGATAAAATGTGAAGTCTTTTCCTTCTCTATCAGCAGCGGGGAGACTTTGAGTAACTCTGCCGGTTAGCATTCCCATCAGCTCGCTATCTTGTGAGTGTGCGGGTGAATAATTTTGCACTTGACGTGGGAAGGCGGCAGGCAGAGGATTAGGCTGATATATTGAGTTTGTACCAGCGGGCCGCATGCGAGCGGCGGCTACAATCTCATATTGACGCGGTCCTGCTACTGCTGCTTCTTTCTTGAACTTGACGTGAACTTTCCTTGATATTTATTAATGAGCAAATTGCTAGTCTCAGTGGCATACCGCTTGTTCTTGTCACTTGATTTATTCAATTATAAATTCAATTATGAAATAAACCATGAACAAATCTGCGGGGGGCTTTAACGAGCGCGATGCCGTTTTCAAATTAGTTTTTTTTTTTTTAACTCAAACATTGAATTGTTAATTATTCAGCACACAACTGTACAAATGTTGAAACTGTGGAATGGATTGGTGTTGTAAAGTACACACAGTAGCTAAATCTGGAGACGACTTTTAATTTTTTTTTGTTCTAATTTAACTCGTTGGCTGCCATTGACACCGATAGGGAACGATAAGGATTTACTGGACTGAGGAGTAACGTCTTCATGTATTTCCAGAGAATATGCAGAAAAATGACGATTGAATTGTCGTCAATTCTACAGTACAGTGGTATGAAAAAGTGTCTGAACCCTTTGGAATTTCTCACATTTCTGCATAAAATCACCATCAAATATGATTTGGTCTTTGTCAAAATCACACAGATGAAAAAAAAACTGTCTGCTTTAACTAAAACCACCCAAACATTCATAGGTTTTCATTAGTGCTGTCAAAATTATCGTGTTAACGGGCGTTAATTATTTCTTTTTAATTAATCACGTTAAAATATTTGACGCAATTAACGCTGATGCCCCGCTCAGACAGATTTAAATGACAGTACAGTAAAACGCTCACTTGTTACTTGTGTTTTATGGAGTTTTGCCGCCCTCTGCTGGCGCTTGGGTACGACTGATTTTATAGGCTTCAGCACCCATGAGCATTGTGTAAGTAATTATTGACATCAACAATGGCGGGCTACTAGTTTATTTTTTGATTGAAAATTTTACAAATTTTATTAAAACGAAAACATTAAGAGAAGTTTTAATATAAAATTTCTATAACTTGTACTAACATTTTTTTTTAAGAACTACAAGTCTTTCTATCCATGGATCGCTTTAACAGTATGTTAATAATGTTAATGCCATCTTGTTGATTTATTGTTATAATAAACAAATACAGTCCTTATGTACCCTATGTTGAATGTATATATCCATCTTGTGTCTTATCTTCCCATTTCAACAATAATTTACAGAAAAATATGGCGTATTTTATAGATGGTTTGAATTGCGATTAATTACGATTAATTAATTTTTAAGCTGTAATTAACTCGATTAAAAATTTTAATCGTTTGACAGCCCTAGTTTTCATATTTTAATGAGGATAGCATGCAAACAATGACAGAAGGGGGAAAAGTAAGGAAGTGAACCCTCTGCCTAAGGAGGCTTAGGGGCCGTTTACATGGTGACTCTCCGAGAAGGCGAAAAATTTCATGTTTTCATTTATATGGTTCAGTCTGCATTCGAAGAATGTCGCAATTCCGCATGAAAACGATGTAGTATTCATGCCAGGCCCTAGGGGGCAGTGCAGATTTACAAGGCAACAGCGAAGGATGCACTTTGACCTCCTCAGCCCAGAAGACAATATGCCTGCCCACTCCAAGTTTTGTTCAAAAAGGCACAAAAATGGAAACATTCAACATATCTAAGTTAAAGAAATTATAAAAACAGTAAATTAAAGCCGACGTTCTGCCATTTTTGCTGCGCTGCCCACTGTGACGTGTACGAGTGCTGACGTTATCGGCGCGGTCCCGCACCACAGGAGCTTTTGATATGCATGCGGAGCAAGCCTCCCTCAAGCCCCCGCAATCGAATTCTTCCACTTTGGAGGCAGGATTCCAAGGTTTGCGTCTTTGCCTTCCGTTTTCGCCGACGCCATACGAACCGCAATGCAGTCATTGCGTCTTTGTGTCGCAAAGTCATCATGTAAACTGCCTCTAAAAGAGCAATTGAAACCAATTTGTACCAAACAATTTAAGTCAGGTGTGTGCCCAATCACTGATGAGTGGTTTAAAGCAGCTATGCCCACTGTAAAACACACACCTGTTAAGAATTGTTTGATGAGGAGCATTGTCTGATGTGTTTTAGGGCTCAATCAAAAGAGCTGTCTGAAGACCTGCGATCAAGGATTGTTGATTTGTATAAAGCTGGGAAAGGGTACAAAACCATCTGTAAAAGACCGGATGTTCATCGATCGACAGTCAGAGAAGTTGTCTACAAATGGAGAGAGTTTGGCAGTGTTGCTTCTCTCCCAAGGAGTGGCTGTCTACCAAAGATGACGCCAAGAGTTCAGTGCAGAATAATCAGAGAGGTAAAAAAGAACCCTAGAGTGTCTCTAAAACTTACAGAAATCATTGGCACAGTCCAATATCTCTGTGCACACATCAACTATATGTAAAACTATGGCCCCATGGAGGAAGCCACTGCTGTCTAAAAAACACATTGTTGCTCGTTTAATGTTCGCAAAAAGGCACTTGGACACTCCACAGACGTTTTGGCAAAATATTTTGTGGACTGATTACCCAAAGTTGAATTGTTTGGGGGTAACAAACAACGTCATGTGTGGATTAAAAATGGAACAGCTCACCATCATCAACACCTCATACCCACCGTGGTGGAGGGAGCCTCATGATTTGAGGCTGTTTTGCTGCCTCAGGGCCTGGACAACTTGCAATCATAATGGAAGAATGAATTGAAAAGTTTATCAGGATGTTTTGCAGGAAAACCTGAAGCCGTCTGTCAGACAGTTGAAGCTAAAAAGAGGATGGATGCTGCAACAAGACAATGATCCAAAACACAGAAGTAAATCAACTTCAGAATGGTTTCAGAAGGACAAAATACAGGTCAAAGTCCGGACTTAAACCCCATTGAGATGCTGTGGCATGACCTTAAGACACCGATTCATGGCAGACATCACAGGAACTTGAGTGAACTACTGTACGTTTGGCCAAGATTAGTATCTCTGAGCACACATAGACGATATGTAAAACTATGGCCCCCATGGAGGAAGCCACTGCTGTCTAAAAAACACATTGTTGCTCGTTTAATGTTCGCAAAAAGGCACTTGGACACTCCGCAGAAGTTTTGGCAAAATATTTTGTGGACTGATGAAACCAAAGTTGAATTGTTTGGGATCAACACACAATGTCATATGTGGAAGACAAATGGAACAGCTCACCAACATCAACACCTCATACCCACCGTGGTGGAGGGAGCATCATGATTTGAGGCTGTTTTGCTGCCTCAGGGCCTGGACAACTTGCAATCATTAATGGAAGAATGAATTCAAAAGTTTATCAGGATGTTTTGCAGGAAAACCTGAGGCCGTCTGTCAGACAGTTGAAGCTAAAAAGAGGATGGATGTTGCAACAAGACAATGATCCAAAACACAGAAGTAAATCAACTTCAGAATGGTTTCAGAAGAACAAAATATACGTTCTGGAGTGGCCAAGTCGAAGTCCAGACTTGAACCTAATTGAGATGCCTAAATACAGTGATTCATGCCAGACATCCCAGGAATCTGGCTGAATTCCAGCAGTTTTGTCGAGAAGAATGGGCCAATATTAGCCCTGATCGATGTGCCAGACTCATCTGCAGCTACAGGAAGCATCTGGTTAAAGTTATTCCTGCCAAAGGGGGGGCACAAAATATTAAATGGTTCACTTATTTATTTTTCCCCCTTCTGTCATTCTTTGCATACTATCCTCATTAAATTATGAAAACCTATAACTGTTTGGCTGCTTTTAGTTAAAGCAGACACTGTTTTTTCATCTGTGTGATTTTGACAAAGATCAGATCACATTTGATGCTGATTTTATGCAGAAATGTGAGAAATTCCACAGGGCTCAGATACTTTTCTTCCACTGTAATTTAGAGAGTACAATAAAATGCATTGCTATTTTGTTTTTCTTTGTTGTTGTTGTCCAAGCACAGTGACAGAACCCATTTTCTTTCTGCTTAGGTGGCCATTTTGATCACCAACGGACCCTCGGACGACCCCTTCGCCGCCGCAGCCAAAGAAGTGGCCGACAAGGGGATTTCGCTGTTTGCGGTCGGTGAGCTGGCATTACGAATTCCCTCAACATCCGCACTGCCGCGGCCCTCTCAGATCTTATCCGGACCGCCGCTGTTAGAAATTAATGTCCTGGGCTGTTGCGATTCATCAGATTCAGGAACCTTGTGATTAGGCCATATTGGTATTTCAAAGTCACACCGCTGTATAGAATGCAAGTCATCACTTCTACGCATGTGCAGTAGCCACACACATTTTACTCCGCTTGCTTGGAGCACTGCAATAATTACTGCTCATTAGCCAATCGCTCGCTAATTGCGGCCATTATTCACCGACCGATTCATTTCCACCTCTGACGCCGAGCCCCGCTCCTCTTATTCATCATCAAGCAAACCTGCGGATGCTCCTCAATAATCAAAAAGACAGTTGTGCTGTAAACATAGCACATATATGCTGACATGTGGCTTACCAAAGGGTAAATTGATGAAATTCTGTCAAAATAAGAATAACCTGTGAACATCTAATTATGGTAAATAAATTTACATTTAGAAGCCTGAGTCAGCTAATGGAAAATGTGCTGTTTCATTCTTATTTTAAAGCAGGAGGCTGGTTTAACTGAGAAGAAATTGGAAATGCCACAGCTCCCCCTAGTGGATGACGAAAACTACTACTACTTGTGTTCAGGTTTAAGGGGAGCTGATGAGGCCGAGCTGAGGACCGTAGTGTCCCCGCCGCATGAGGAGCACCTTTTGATGGGTGTCGATTTCTCCCTCCTGGAGAGCGTCCTCCCCAAATTGTCCCGCCGAGTGTGTTTCACCGCCTCGGAGCCGCCGCGACCCGTCAAAGCAATCCAGCCTGGTGAGGGAAACGCATGAACTCATTCGCTACAACTAAAACGATCATAATGTAAATTCCCGTCCAGTCAAAGAACCCGTCACGGGTCCAAGAGACCTTCAAGCAAGCGAACTCGCATACAGCTCGCTCCGACTGACGTGGACTGCGGCGACAGGTGACATCGCTTCCTATCGACTCTTCGTCATCCCCCTCAGTTCCAGCGGGAAACCTGTTCATACACAACGCAGACAGGTAACCAAAGTGGAAAACAACCTCATAAAAGTGGAGCAAGTATTTAGTCAACCACCAATTGTGCAACTTCTCCTACTTGAAAAGATAAGAGAGGCCTGTAATTGTCAACATGGGTAAACCTCAACCATGAGAGACAGAACGTGGAAAAAAAACTGAAAATCTCATTGTTTGATTTTTAAAGAATTTGTTTCCAAATTAGAGTGGAAAATAAGTATTTGATCACCTACAAACAAGCAAGATTTCTGCCTGTTAAAGATGTGTAGCTTCTTCTAACGAGGTTTAACGAGGCTCCACTCGTTACCTGTATTAATGGCACCTGTTTTAACTCATTATCGGTATAAAAGACACCTGTCCACAACCTCAGTCAGTCACACTTCAAACTCCACTATGGCCAAGACCAAAGAGCTGTCGAAGAACACGAGAGACAAAATTGTAGACCTGCACAAGGCTGGAAAGACTGAATCTGCAATAGGTAAAACGCTTGGTGTAAAGAAATCAATTGTTGGAGCAATTATTAGAAAATGGAAGACATACAAGACCACTGATAATCTCCCTCGATCTGGGGCTCCATGCAAGAGCTCACCCCGTGGCGTCAAAATGATAACATGAACGGTGAGCAAAAATCCCAGAACCACACGGGGGGACCTAGTGAATGACCTACAGAGAGCTGGGACCACAGTAACAAAGGCTACTATCAGTAACACAATGCGCCGCCAGGGACTCAATCCTGCACTGCCAGACGTGTCCCCCTGCTGAGGCCAGTACACGTCCAGGCCCGTCTGCGGTTCGCTAGACAGCATTTGGATGATCCAGAAGAGGACTGAGAGAATGTGTTATGCTCAGATGAAACCAAAATAGAACTTTTTGGTAGAAACACAGGTTCTCGTGTTTGGAGGAGAAAGAATACTGAATTGCATCCGAAGAATACCATACCCACTGTGAAGCATGGGTGTGGAAACATCATGCTTTGGGGCTGTTTTTCTACAAAGGGACCAGGACGACTGATCTGTGTAAATCTGTCAAAGAGGTCTAACTTCTTCTAACGAGTTCTAACAAGGCTCCACTCGTTACCTGTATTAATGGCACCTGTTTTAACTCATTATCGGTATAAAAGACACCTGTCCACAACCTCAGTCAGTCACACTCTAAACTCCACTATGGCCAAGACCAAGGAGCTGTCGAAGGACACCAGAGACAAAATTGTAGGCCTGCACTAGGCTGGGAAGAACACCATACCCACTGTGAAGCATGGGGGTGGAAACATCATGCTTTGGGGCTGTTTTTCTGCAAAAGGACCAGGACGACTGATCTGTGTAAAGGAAAGAATGAATGGGGCCATGTATCGAGAGATTTTGAGTGAAAATCTCCTTCCATCAGGAAGGGCATTGAAGATGAGACGTGGCTGGGTCTTTCAGCATGACAATGACCCCAAACAAACAGCCAGGGACACAAAGGAGTGGCTTCATAAGAAGCATTTCAAGGTCCTGTAGTGGCCTAGCCAGATCCAGATCTCAACCCCATAGAAATTCTGTAGAGGGAGTTGAAAGTCCGTGTTTCCCAATGACAGCCCCAAAACATCACTGCTCTAGAGGAGATCTGCATGGAGGAATGGGCCAAAATACCAGCAACAATGTGTGAAAAGCTTGTGAAGAGTTACAGAAAACGTTTGGCCTCCGTTATTGCCAACAAAAGGGTACATAACAAAGTATTGAGGTATTGACCAAATACTTATTTTCCCCCATGATTTGCAAATACATTTTTTAAAAAATCAAATAATGTGATTTTCTGTTGTTGTTTTTTTTTTGCCACATTCTGTCTCTCATGGTTGAGGTTTACCCATGTTGACAACTACAGGCCTCTCTAATATTTTCAAGTGGGAGAACTTGCACAATTAGTGGTTGACTAAATACTTATTTGCCCCACTGTATCTCGATAAAACTATTTATTCTACCGTTTCCTCTCAAGATTGATATTAAAGCAGATGTGACGACAACGTTGGTGGAGGATCTCAACCCCAAAACATCCTATTCCTTGACCGTATACGCCGTGTACCCAGGCCTCATTGGAGAGTCCGCAACTACAACTGTCCAGACAAGTGAGTACCTTACCGAGACCCCCGATTGTTGCTTTCCTCAACTACCCCAAGCATTTTTGTCTTTCAGCACCCTTACCTCGAGTATTAAACTTCCGTGTCATCGAAGAAGGTCTTTTCTCGCTCCGTCTGGGATGGACGCCTCCTCTCAAGAAGCTCAACGGATTCAAGATCTTTATCCCGAGACGTAAGATGACGACATATTAGCGACGCCGATTACTTTTGTCTGATTGACGTCCGCTTTCTCAAATGTAGCCGACCGACCGGGCTTTGTGTACGAGCAGCTGCTCCCGGGAGATGCGTCTTCTCACGTGATTGACAGCCTGGAGGAGGACAAAGAGTACACCATCAGTATTCATGCGATTTATCAACAGGGACCGAGTGAACCTGTGTCCATTGTGGGAAAGACATGTACGTATATTTGTGGAGGGAAAAACAGTAATTGCTCATTTTTAATCCACAAAATTTAGGGGAAAAATGTTATGCAGTTGTAGTAATACTGTTTGTCCACTGGAATGCACTGTTGTTCCATAGAAAGGGTTTAATTTTAATCATATAGTTCATTGGTTCTTAACTTGGGCGAACCCCAGGCAGAGGTTAATTTGTGCCGGATCCTGCTGGAACAGGATCCTGCACCTCTCGATTTTGGCCTCCCTGTGTTCCGGTACTTATTTGGGCAGATTCGGCACCTCTCGTGTATAAATAATAATAATAATATAAGAACTTTAAAAAATAAAAATAAAATAAAAAAGGTATAAAATAAATAATAATATGCATAAATTCATTTACAGAACAATCCTAATAATTGCATGTTGTTTATAAAAATTTAACCTCATTTGAAAGAATTGGAGATTTGTTGATGCACTGAAAAGCTGGGCCAACAAATCACGCCTCTGACATTAAAAAATAATAATAATAATAATAAAAACTTTGCCGAAATTTGCGGCATCTGAGGAGCAAGCAGCCAGGATCAAATGGGATTTCAAAATGCCAAAAAGACATTTGAATTTACTGTCTTTTTTTCAAAAAGAAGGAACATGGTCCAAAACAAGTCAGAAAAGCAACAACCGGTGATGAGAGAAGCTGCAGTGATCATGCTATCAGGCAGGACCGGGTGCAGCAGGAGGCTAGCGCCGCAGCAGCTCGTCAGGTTGACGGACAGCCAGGCAAGCCGGGGCAGGAGGCTGCTACCGTGGCAGCAGCTGTTCAGGTTTAGCGTCACCCGGAGTGGAGGCCAGCTACAGCGCCAGCAGTCAGCCAGGTGGACCACCAACAGCCGGAGCAACAGACCAGTACCCTCGCATCAGCTAGCCCTGTAGAGCAGCTGGAGCAAAAGGCGGGAACAGCGACGTCAGCTCGCTTTCAGGAAGATTCAAAACGAGACGAGAGTGCACTCAGCGGAGAAGAATGTGACATGTCCAGCGACAGATCAGGGATTCATTTGCGTGTTGTTTTCAGCACCATTTTCAGCATATGTTCCAGGACCTGTGCCCGTCTCGTCATCCCTGCGCTGTCATATGTACTTTGCGTTCCGGCACCTTATAATTTACAAATTAAGCACTGACCCCAGGGGTTTGGTGAGTAAGTCTAAGGGGTTCGGCGAAGGTCAAGAAATGCAGAGCGCTGTTTTCGTATTCTGATTAAATCTAGGCACAGTGGCTTTTTAGACTAGGTTTTGGACTAGTTTGCTCCCATTTTACTGGCTTAATCAATTTCTTTTAACTGCTAG
This sequence comes from Corythoichthys intestinalis, assembly GCF_030265065.1. Lineage (NCBI taxonomy): Eukaryota > Metazoa > Chordata > Actinopteri > Syngnathiformes > Syngnathidae > Corythoichthys > Corythoichthys intestinalis. The sequence continues at coordinate 13,460,680 of NC_080407.1, forward strand.
GAGTAAATGGTTTGCTCAGTGGAAGGTTGACTCGCACTTGGTATGGGGGAATACAACAGACCAATAGACAGCGTGGTCTCAAATCTTGAGCTGTTTATAAAACATTCTGTCAAAATGAGAAGAATTTTGAACTAGTGCTGAAACCCCGAAGTGGCATTGTAATGGTTTGTTTGGAAAGTGTTCTCATTTAGTTGTATTGATTTGGGTGGATACACTGCCCTCTAGTGGCAATGGTGAATATGATATAACTCATTTCACATGGCTGAATCCAGCTGCTCCCTGGAAAGACCAACATAAGCAGTTTTTGGGGTTTTTTTTAGCTAATGTTTAATATATAATAATTTATAGTTATATTTTGCCGTGTTTTGTGGGTATATGTGTTTGAACCATTTGTTAAGAGCATTATAAAAAACAAAAGTTAGCATTTTTTCTAGCAGACTTTTGCTTTGTAAATTAGCCAATTGTTGTTTTGTTGTACTTAGATCCTCATTTATTGTTTCATACCGTTCCGATTACTCGATTTTTCGAACTAACTTCTTCATCGATTAATCGACTACTAAAATAATCGAAAGCTGCAGCCCTATTCTGAACGGCAATTTTTTATATAAATATAATATATAAATTACCGTAATTTCCGGATTGTGAACCGCTAGTCCAGTGCGGCTTATCTGTTGATTTATTTGGGTTAATCGGTAACTCTTTATTGAACAGCTGCGTCATTAGACCACCATAATTATGACATGACATTGTCATGGGCATTAATGAATGGTTATGACCGATGTCATAAGTGTCACCTGAAAAATTTTGTCACTAACTCCATTTATGTCGAGCTCGGATCTTTTACATCTTTTCAAAAGTGAGATAATTTGCCGGATGACACAAAGTGACATCTGTCATAAGCGTTCATTAATGCTCATTGCAGTGTCATGTCATAATTGTGGTAGTCTTATGGCTCCACTGTCAAATAAAGTTTACCAAATCCCATAACTAGCAATTAATGAAACAACTGGAACAGTAACTGAAGAAACTTGAATCTTGATTGTCATTTATATCTGTAGCGCTTCATTGCATGCTAGGAGGCATGTTGGGCGACAACAGTGTTGACAGCAGGTGGAGCGGTGACGGCCAAATGAAGCTTCTTGAAGCAATGAAGCGCTGCAGTCAGTTGGTTCAAAGCTTCATGATGGTTAATCTGGTTTTGTTCCCAAATGACCTGATATGATTAGGCCACGCCCACCAAATGCCCCCAGATGACCTGAAATGACTACGCCACGCCCCCCAAATGTTCCCAAATGACCTGATATGACTAGGCCACACCTCACAATTGACCTTAATGACCTGGTATGACCAGGACACGTCCCCAAATGTCCCAAAATCATCAGGAAGTGGCCTGATATTGTCCCCGAAATGTCACCAAACTAACCTGGGCAGGGCTAAGATCTGTAACTCCACAGTGCAAAGTAATTTCTCCAGAAATTGCAGTTTCTACTTTGGTTTTGAAAGTCTTACGATGCCACTGGTTAAAAAAACGTGTTACTGGTTAATATCTTTTGGTGAAAATATCCCACAATACAGTGAGGACAGCTGTGGCTTGTAGTCAAGTGCGGCTTTTCTTTGAGCAAATGCCGTTTTCGTGTCAATTGGTCGGTGGCAGCTTATTGTCAGGTGCGCTTTATAGTCCGAAAATTACGGTATTAGCTTACTAGCTTAGATATATCAGTTTTGAATTTGACAAAAATGCTTTGTTATATAATTACAAAGGATTCAGTGAATCCACATGTGAAACTTGTGGGGTTCGGTACGTTTCGCATGGTTAAGATAAGAACCACTGATATTATAGTTGATTATGACATATTTTCTGATCAGATATTTTTTGTCTTAATGTGTTGTACTAGTAAAGTTGGTCGCAATTGAAGAACTCCTTGTCCAGAATGCCACCACTGACACGGTGCAGGCCAAATGGACGCCAGTTAAAGGCGCTACAGGATATCGTCTCACGTGGGCTTCACCAGGTAATACACTCACAGGCAAGGGGGTAGGTTTGGTCTCAACATTGGTAGGGATGATATCACAGCTTAACCTACATCTACACTTTTTGCTGGGGACGGGATAGCCCAAACCTTTCAAATATCGACACGACAGGAATTTTCGTGCGAACAACCCCGAAATTTTTTTCGTTCGCCCGTTAACGCAGATTTTCCGATTTTCTAAAACGCTACTTGTCTTACAATTTTTGACCAAATCACATAATTTGGACATAAAAAATTGCGGGACGGTGAGGGGCATAAAGATTGTATACAGAATTTGGAAAAAAAAAAAAAAAAAAAAGGCTCCCCGGAAATTTTCCAAAAACTTTCCCATTCATTTTTAATGGGATGCCACATCCAAATTTCCCACTCACTTCCAATGGAATTTACATTGCATTGATGCCATTGGCGGCCATGTATGTTGAATATGTTCTATTGATGCCAATGTACTTGTACTCTATTGATGTATATGTAAGTCGATGCCATTGACGGCCATGGACATCCAAATTTCCCATTCATTTTCAATGGCATTTACATCGCATTGATACACATGTGCACAGATGCCAATGAGGGCTATGCACGTTAATACCATTGACGGATATGTGTTTCGATTCTATTGATGCCAATGTACTTGGATTCCACTGAAGCATATGTAAGTCGATGCCATTGACGGCCATGGACGTCCAAATTTCCCATTTTCAATGGTAAAAAAAAAACAATGTCTCCAAATCAACAGGAAATTACCAGATGTCAATAGGATGTGTCCCCCAAATGTCCCTGATTCCATTGACTCATATGGAAGTCGATGCCAATGACGGCCATGGCCCTCCAAATTTCCCATTCATTTTCAATGGCAAAAAAAACAATGTCCAATGACGAACACATTTTTTTAAAGATAAAATACACAAACTTTGTTCAGTTTATTTTCAGCTAGCTATTTTTCTAATTTAAAGAGATTTAAGTGAGTAAAATTGAAACACTGGCAGATAATTTCTCTTATTTCTAGTAGATTTACACTGAAAACAAGGGAATTTAAGGTTGTTGTTCTTTTTTTTTCAGTTTTAAGTTGGTGGATTTTTGCAGTGAATATGTTTTGGTTCAGGTGATACACAGTTCGATTTTTAACCTTTGTTTTAAAAAAATACTAAAACATTTTGTCACACTGCTTTTGTCCACAAGCAAGGACAATCTCAACAAAAAATGAAAGCTCCTTTGGGCTGGTTTGTGACCACATGAATAATATAAAAATGAACACTGGAGAAAAGGAGGTAAACCTTGGTTCACTACATTTCTTAGTTTATCGTTAAGGCTAAAAAACATACAAGAGGATATTTCTCTCAAAGCAGCTTCCTCCTCGAGTTCAAGAAATTCTCACAGATTAATCTTATGCTAATTCTGATGCAGGTCGGACTTTCAGTAGCAAAATTAGTGGTGTGTTCCCCGCCTCCACAACATTAACGTCTTTTTAAATTACTTACAGCGGCTACTGACGGAAAAAACTCATAATTACCGTATTGGCCCGAATATAAGATGGCCCTGATTATAAGACGACCTCCTCTTTTTCAAGACTCAAGTTTGAAAAAAGACTTTTTGAACACCAAATTAATTTTTATTACAGAAAATAATTACAGTACATCCGAAACAAATGATTATAAGAATATATTTGAGAGAAAAAGCATGTTATTTTGCCTCATTCAAATCTTAATATCTGAACATTTAAATATGTAAACTAAAGTGCAATCACATTCGTAAATGAATGGCTTCTTCAAATGTAAATAAACCAACATATTGTGATAGAACAACAAAATTGCATTAACTGCGTTAACCATCAAAGTAAAGTCTAACTCTAACTGTAGTCTTGAAACAAATCTGAATAAGGAAAAACATTGCAACAAAATAATGCAAACTGGTTAAACTTGAGAGTAGCTGAGATCTGTCATGACAGAACATCGCTTCAATGATATCTGGCGCCATCTAGTGTCGTGAATGGGTATAACGTCTAGACCGTGAATATAAGACGACCCCCTCTCTTTCAGTCTAATTTCAATGCAAAAAACATCGTCTTATATTCAGGCCAATATGGTAATACTAATACTAATATCCCTCGTCTTCGAAGGAGGAGGAGGCGGCGGCATGTTGACGACATGTATTTCTGTCGGGCCGTGAAAGGAATGCGTGTGTGTCTGGGAGGGGGCACGTCAAGTCATTAGCCAATCAAACGTACATTTGAGGGGGGAAAAAATGGGCTGGTGCATACAGCAAGTGAAAAGGGGTCAATGTAAGTCTGACCATAATGAAAGTACTGTAATTTATGTAATATTGGTCGGGTCAATTTTATCCTTACACCATATGGGAAGACGATCTAAATTACCTATATAACTAAAGTCCCCATCCTGAAACGTTTTTAGTAGAGAAGTCCCGATCGATGCCGATCGATCGGGTCCGATCACGTCATTTTCAAAGTATCGGAATCGGCAAAAAAATATCGGCCATGCCTTTTTTTAATACTTTTTTTTTTTTTTAATTAAATTGTTTTCTAATTGTATTTAACTTTACAGACATAATGGTACACTCATCCAGAGTCTTTAGTTTAGGCTTAAGGCAGGGTAATCAAATTTATCCCGATAACGGCGGTAATTAATTTTTAAAAATTAATTACGTTAAAATATTTAACGCAATTAATGCATGCGCTGCACGACCCACTCACGCATTGTCGCGCTCAATCTGTAATGGTGCCGTTTTACCTATATAGAGAGATAAAAGGCAGTGTAAAATGAGTAGAGTGAATTTTGGCAACCTTTGGAGCCTTTTTTTAATTGGCTAAAGTCTTACAATCCCGCTCCCTACGATTAAAAATATCATGGGAAGCAAGGTAGCAATTGATCTTTTTCTTAACACCTTATGTTATTTCCCAACGCAGAGAAGATATATCAATTGGTAGCACTACGCACAGTCATGGTTCCACTTCCCATCATGCATTTGGGATGGCTACAGTATCATTTACTGAAAGCTCAACAAATACACTAGATGGCAATATTTAGTCACAATATACAAAGTCACAAGTCTTTCTATCCGTGGATCTCTCTCACAGAAAGAATGTTAATAATGTAAATGCCATCTTGAGGATTTATTGTCATAATAAACGAATACAGTACTTATGTACTGTATGTTAAATGTATATATTCGTCCGAGTTTTATTCATTTTTTTCTTAATGCATTGCCAAAATGTATATGATCGGGAAAAATTATTGGGAATGATTGGAGTTCAATCGGGAGCAAAAAAAAAGCAATCGGATCGGGAAATATCAGGATCGGCAGATACTCGAACTAAAATGATCGGATCGGGAGCTAAAAAACATGATCGGAACAACCCTAGTTGGTAGTGTTATGCCCCTACCGCCCCTATGCAAACCTACGCCCTAGCTTGCAGGATACGTACAAATATCGCGTATTTGACATGTCTCGTGTATTTTTAGACGGCCACATTGAAAACATCAACCTGAGGGACACCTTCGACTTCTACATGATTCAGGGCCTCCACGCGGGCGCCGAGTACACCATCACCATGAACCCAATCTTCGGAGACATTGAGGGGCCCGTCACGTCCGCCAAAGTCGAGACATGTAACCGCCACTCCAGAAAGAACCTGAACAAGACATCATTTCTATGAACTGACTCAATGCCGTCCCGCTAGTGGACAGCAGCGCCGTGCAGACCTTGAAGGTCTCGGCCGTCAGCACCAGCACGGCGGTCGTCACGTGGAACGGCGTGTCGGGGGCCACGGGGTACCGGCTGGCTTGGGGACCCACAATAGGTGCGCCGGACATTTGAATACCGGGGAGAGTGTCCGCTTATATATTTTTTGTGTGTTTATCAGAGTTCGCGGGTCGAGACCGCCCCAGGCAGTTAGCGCTGAATGGAACCACCATTGAGTACCAGCTGAAAAACTTGGCCCATGACACGGAGTATGCCTTGACTCTTTATGTGCTGTTCGGATCAGTGGTTGGCCCTGGCATCACTGCAACCTTCCGAACATGTCAGTAACCACGTTTGGAATAAACTTTCAGTGCCATCGACTGTGATAGACATCCAATCATGTGGCTCTTCTGCAGTGAATTCAAATTAGTTTGTCACCAGAAGACGTCCTGGGAGTAAACCTTCCCAGTTCAAATGGATCAGATGTCTATTGCCTTCATTGTACGTCAATTTAAGTTGTGTCTCGACCGTCCTCAGCTCCTCTAGGTTACGTGTCCAGTTTTGAAGTGACATCCTACACCAGCACTTCCATCGACGTGCAGTGGAGTCCAATAGTTGGCGCGACTGAATACAAAATCACCTGGAATGCAGGTAAAGTTTATCTCCCTTGCCTGCGCCCTCATCTTTTACATTCCTGAGTGTCGCGTGCTTCATGTTTTTAGACGACGGCAGCTCGCAGTCGCGCTATTTGGACAACAGCGTCCTCGCTTATCACATCACGGAGCTTAACCCGCACTCGGTTTATACGGTGACAGTCCGTGCCATATATGGTAACACCGAGGGTCCGGAAATCTCCTTAATGCAAGTCACAGGTAGCGAAAATTTGATGTTCTTGCTTAATGCCTACATTAATGAATGTTTCAATCATAGCTGCTGCCTTGGATTCCGAGCCACCCCAGCTGGTGAAGGAGGTCAAGATTGTTGACACTGGTGTTAACTCCGTCACCCTCTCCTGGAAGCAAACGCCTGGTGCAAGCGGCTACAAAATCTCCTGGATCCATTTCACAGGTGAGATTCTGCCAACTTTACGCTCAGACATGGGCGTAAGTTTGCATAGGGATTGTAGGGACATAAAACTCCCAATGTTTTAGGATGCAACATTTCAGGTTGACTAGGCGGCATGGTGGACAACAACAGTGCCCAAATGAAGCTTCTTAAAGCAATGAAGCTTTGCAGCCAATTGGTTCAAAACTTAATTTCTTCAAGAAGCATCAGGTTGACTGTCTCCCCCAAGGTGATGGCCAAATGAAGCTTCTTGAAGCAATGAAGCTTTGAACCAATTGGCTGCAAAGCTTCTCGAACCAATGACGCTTTGACCCAATTGGCTGCAAAGCTTCTCGAAGCAATGAAACTTTGAACCAATTGGCTGCAAATCTTCTCGAAGCAATGAAGCTTTGAACCGATTGGCTGCAAAGCTTCTCGAAGCAATGAAGCTTTAAACCAATGGGCTGCAAAGCGTCATTGCTTCAAGAAGCTTCAGGTTGATTAGGAGTAATGTTGGACAAGAACAGTGTTGACAGCAGGTGGCAGCAGAGGTTGACTATGTCCCCCAAGGGACTCCCTTGGGGGACATAGTCAACCTCTGCTGCCAGTGATGGCCAAATGAAGCTTCTTGAAGCAATGAAGCTTTGCAGCCAATTGGTTCAAAGCTTCATTGCTTCAAGAAGAAGAAGCTTCTTGAAGCTTGACAGCCAATTGGCTGAAAAGCGTCATTGCTTCAAGAAGCTTCAGGTTGATTAGGAGGCATGTTGGACAACAATAGTGTTGACAGCAGGTGGCAGCAGAGGTTGACTATGTCCCCCATGGGAGCAGTGATGGCCAAATGAAGCTTCTTGAAGCAATGAAGCTTTGACCCAATTGGCTGCAAAACTTCTCGAAGCAATGAAGCTTTGAACCAATTGGCTGCAAAGCTTCTTGAAGCAATGAAGCTTTGACCCAATTGGCTGCAAAGCTTCTTGAAGCAATGAAGCTTTGAACCAATTAACTGCAAAGCTTTGAACCAATTGGCTGCAAAGCTTCTTGAAGCAATGAAGCTTTAACCAAATGGCTGCAGAGCTTCATTGCTTCATTTGAGCCAATTGGCTGCAAAGCTTCTCGGAGCAATACAGTTTTGAACCAATTGGCTGCAAAGCTTCTTGAAGCAATGAAGCTTTGTACCAATTGACTGCAAAGCTTCTCGAAGCAATGAACCTTTGACCCAATTGGCTGCATAGCTTCTCGAAGCAATGAAGCTTTGACCCAATTGGCTGCAAAGCTTCTCGAAGCAATGAAGCTTTGAACCAATTGGCTGCTAAGCTTCTTGAAGCAATGAAACTTTGAAACAAATGGTTGAAAAGCTTCATTGCTTCATTTGAACCAATTGGCTGCAAAGCTTCTCGAAGCAATGAAGCTTTGAACCAATTGGCTGCAAAGCTTCAAGAAGAAGCTTCATTTGGCCGTCACTGCTCCCCGGCTGCAAAGCTTTATTGCAAAGCTGGCCGCCAATTGGCTGCAAAGCTTCTTGAAGCAATGAAGCTTTGAACCAAGTGAAAAGCTTCATTGCTTCAAGAAGCCTCATTTGACCTTCACTGTTCCCTTGGGGGAGCCACAGTCAACCTCTGCTGCCACCTGCTGTCAACACTGTTGTTGTCCAACATGCCTCCTAGCATGCATTGCAGCGCTACGGATGTAAATAACAAACAAAATTCATGTTCTGTGCTAATTATTTCTTTAGTTATTGTTCCAGTTGTTTCATTAATTGCTAATTATGGTATTTGGTAACACTTTATTTGACAGTGGCGCCATAAGACTGTCATTAGACAATTACAATTATGACATGACACTGTCATGAGCATTAATAAATGCTGATCACAGATGTCATTTAGGGTCATCCGGCAAATTATCTCACTTTTGAATGGATGTAAAAGATCCAAGCTGGACATAAACTGAGTTAGCGACATAATTTGCGGGATGAAGCTCGATGACATCTGTCGAAGCCTTCATTAATGCACATAATACTGTCATGTCATAACTATGATGGTTTTTTTCTTCATGTGAACAGCCTGATTTGGAAGGAAAGACATTTTTTAAACCAAATAACTATGAGTGCATTTATTCATTCATTACAATGTAATGATTCATTTTCTACTTATTTATTTAAAAATGTTTTTAAATGCAGCCTATGCAGACATTTTTTCAAGATAATCATATATTAAGTGTAATAGACGTAAGAAGTTGAATTAATCCCAGTTTAGATTTTATTTTCATAATTGCTGAACCCACTGATGCACTTAACAGATGAAAATAAGGGAGAAGAAGATAAACGAAACAACTATTTACAGCAATGTATTAGAGGCTTCTCCCGTCGCCCCTCGTCTTTTCTTCGGGTTAATCTTATCACAATGCGATAGTGTAACTGTCAATGATACTGAAACAATAAACTCTTGTGGTGATGGACTATGTAGGTCAGGGGTCCCCAAACTACGGCCGTTTCCGGCCCGCCTCCACATTTGGTCCGGCCCCCTGAACTTTTTTCTTTTTTTGTTTTTTTGTTTTTTTTAACTTGTGTTATTTATTTCCTGGCTTTTTCTGTGAAGAACCCAGAGAGGGTTATTTGTTATTATCTATTTAATTAATAGTGTTATTATTATATTATATTTAGGCCTGTCAAAATTATCGCGTTAACGGGTGGTAATTGATTTTTTAAATTAATGACGTTAAAATATTTGACGCAATTAACGCACATGCCCCACTCAAACAGATTAAAATGACAGAAGTGTAACGTCCGCTTGTTACTTGTTTTTTGGTGTTTGGCGCTCTCTGCTGGCACTTGGGTCCAAATGATTTTATGGGTTTGGGGAGTGAGCATGGTGTAATTATTGACATCAACAATGGCGAACTGCTAGTTTATTTTTTGATTCAAAATTTAACAAATTTTAATAAAACGAAAACATTAAGAGGGGTTTGAATATAAAATTTCTATAACTTGTAATAACATTTATCTTTTAAGAACTACAAGTCTTTCTATCCATGGATCACTTTAAGAGAATGTTAATAATGTTAATGCCATCTTGTTGATTTATTGTTATAATAAACAAATACAGTACTTATGTACCGTATGTTGAATGTATATATCCGTCTTGTGTCTTATCTTTCCATTCCAACAATAATTTACAGAAAAATACGGCATATTTTATGGATGGTTTGAATTGCGATTAATTACGGTTAATTTTTAAGCTGTAATTAACTCAATTAAAAATTTTAATCGTTTGACAGCCCTAATTATACTATATTATATTATTTTCATTTTATTTATTTTTGTTCCGTGAAGAATCTAGAAAGGGTTATTTGATTGTGGCTTTCTGAAAAACAATCAATTTTTACATTTCGGCACTCCTGCAATCATCACACTTTTTCTGTTACAAACTGACCACGGACCCTCATCAGAGAAGGGAAGAGTTATGTGGCCCTCACAGGAAAAAGTTTGGGGACCCCTAATGTAGGTTAACATGTAGCATAGGTTTTACGACCTGTTTGACTGCTTAAGGGGGAGAAGAGAGGTCCATTACGCTCCCGGCCGGTGTGACAACTTTTACTATCAAGAACCTACGCGAGGGTTCGGCCTACAAGATCCAAGTGTCGTCCGTGGCGGGAAACCGGGAGGGAAGTTCTGTCCTGGTCACAGCACGAACATGTGAGTCCGTCTGGTAAAGAGCAGAACTAATGCACTGTTTTAATTTTATGTCTTTCATTGCACTTTAGTGGACCTCCCAAAAGTGACTGGCTTTACAGCCGTCAACACCACGAACAGCAGCACGATTTTGAGCTGGAACCGAGTAGCGGGTGTCTCCGGCTATCTCCTCAGCTGGAGGCACATCTCAGGTTGGAACCATCCGTTTCATCCATTTCGTCTGGCATTTTCTGAATCAATAACCAGAATCACCCTCCAGAGTTTGAAGCAGATATGATGAGCTTGACATGTTATTGCATTGGGTGTATCGAGTCGCTAAGTGCACTTAAGTGGTGGAGAGAAGAACATTGAAACTGTTTATAAACCCACATGTTGCTTTTTTTCTGTATTTTGGCACTAAGCCGTGATGATGTGTTTTGTCTTACTCAGTGTTTGAGACCAAAAAAGAAACGCTGGGTCTGAGTTTCACCTCTTTTAAGATTGGGGATCTCCTGTATGGCAGAACATATATTTTCTCCATTCGGCCTTTGTATGGGCAAGTGGAAGGGCCGATCAGCACCGTTTATCAGAGGATTGGTAAGGAAGTTTCACAAGGCATAGATTTCACTATCAGTTGACAGGGCTCGGGGCCGATCCGTTGGGCGGCTCTTTTTAAAAACAAAAAAAATATTGGCACACTCACCTTTAGACAAAATAACTGCAAACAACCACTTCCGGTATCCATCAATGAGATTTCTACAGTGTTCTGCTGGAATTTTAGACCATTCTTCCTTGGCCAACTGCTCCAGGTCTCTGAGATTTGAAGGGTGCCTTCTCCAAACTGCCATTTTCAGATCTCTCCACAGGTGTTCTATGGGATTCAGGTCTGGACTCATTGCTGGCCACTTTAGAAGTCTCCATTGCGTTTTCTCGAACCATTTCCTAGTGGTTTTTGGGTCATTGTCCTGCTGGAAGACCCATGATCTCTGAGGGAGACCCAGCTTTCTCACACTGGGCCCTACATTATGCTGCAAAATTTGTTTGGTAGTTTTCAGACTTCATAATGCTCTACACACGGTCAAGCAGTCCAGTGCCAGAGGCAGGAAAGCAACCCCAAAACAACAGGGAACCTTCGCCATGTTTGACTGTGGGGACTGTGTTCTTTTTTTTAACGCCTCGTTTTTTTTCCTGTAAACTCTATTTTGATGCCTTTCCCTAAAAAGCTCTACTTTTGTCTCATCTGACCAGAGAACATTCTTCCAAAACGTTTTTGGCTTTCTCAGATAGGTTTTGGCCAACTCCCACCTGGCTTTTTTATGTCTCTAGGTCAGAAGTGGGGTCTTCCTGGGTATCCTACCATAGAGTCCCTTTTCATTCAGACGCCGACAGATAGTACAGGTTGACACTGTTGTACCCTCGGACTGCAGGACAGCTTGAACTTGTTTAGATGTTAGTCGAGGTTCTTGATCCACCATCCGCTCAATCTTTCGTTGAAATCTCTCGTCAATTTTTCTTTTCCCTCCACATCTAGGGAGGTTAGCCATAGTGCCATGGGCTTTGCGCTTATTGATGACAATGCGCACGGTAGACACAGGAGCATTCAGATATTTGGAGATTGACTTGTAGCCTTGAGATTGCCTATGCTTCCTCACAATTTTGCTTCTCATGTCCTCAGACAGTTCTTTGATCTTCTTTCTTTTCTCATGTCACCACAAAAAAATTTTTTGTTTTTTACTACACCGTCCCTTGTCCTGTAGCCAAACTGCAGCTTTTGGAATATGTAAAAAGGTTGTCCGCCCGATTGCCTGGCTGAGCAGTCCAATGTCCAGCAAAGCCAAGGCAGCCCTCCCCCACAAACACTCATTGTGAGTGTGAATGGGAATGACTAATGAGGACCATAGTGCTCACAAAAGATATGCTGATTAGAGTCAGATGATCCTTCTCTGGTTACAAAGTGATTTGTATCAACTGATCCACCCTTAGTAGTTCTAGTGTTAACCCCTGGTTAGAACTCAGCGTGTGTTTGCGTTCATCAAAGTGAAAGTCTGCCTGGGCCGGCCCCCTACGGGAAGGCATGGCGCAATGTCTGCGGGAGCTGTCTTGTCAACTGTTGGTGAAGTCTATGCACAAGGCTTGTAGGGCTATTCCTTCTTGTGATGATTTTTTGTTTCTATGCGTGTCAGTGGGGCAGCATCCTCCGGTGTCCCAGGCAACAACAATGGCCCCTCATTTCGTAGCCAGCACGACAACCCCTCAAACATCTACTAAAATCACCAAAAACCCAATAATTGAGCTGCCCATTCATACTCCTAAGACGCCAAATCAACCAACAGTAACCCCTGTGTTCACTACATCGACTGCTACGACGTCATCAAGAGCAGGTATTTTTATAATTAAACGTTTATGAAAAATGTTTTTACTTCAACCGTTATTTTTTTGCCAGATTGCAGCCAGACCAAACTTGACTTGGTCTTCTTGGTGGACGAATCGTCGAGCATCGGTGCCAACAACTTTGACAAGATGAAAGACTTCATAGTCCGGGTGGTGACGCACTTCCCGCTCATTGGCCAGGAAGGCACACAAGTCAGAGACCGTTAACTGGTCTGCACTTCACGTTGCGTTTAAGCTCCCCCCCCTCCTAAAAATGAATGTCTCACTTCACTCTCTCAGATAGCTGTGGTTCATTTCAGCGATGAGCCTCGCATTGAATTCCAACTCAACCATCACAAAGACCGGAACTCTGTCCTGAGAGGGATCAAGGGGTTACATTACGGAGGGGGCAACACCAAAACAGGTAACAATATACCACCGTGCGTCAGGAAGAATTTCATTAACTTTAATGATTCTCTGCACTCAGGAAAGGGCATCAGCTACGTCCTGCAGGAAATGTTCCAGGAGTCCCTGGGCATGAGGCGGGACGTGGCCCATGTTCTGGTACTGATAACAGACGGCAGGGCCCAGGACGACGTGGACCATCCCTCCAGGATTGCCCGTGCTTTAGGTCAGTCAATGGTTGCGTCAAGGTTCCGAGCTCGGTAATCTAAAATCTCACATTATGTGCAGGCGTCAGCATCCTGGCGGTGGGCGTAGCCAACGCTGACCTGCAAGAGTTGAGTCGAGTGGCAGCCCCCGGCAGCTACAAGAACGTCTTCTTCTCGCCGACCTTTGACGACTTTCCGTCCGTCGAGAGAGAATTTATTGACAGTGTCTGCGGCGAGGAGCTCATTTCAGAGTTTCAACTGCGGCGGGATACTGAGGTAAAAGCAGAAACTTCAATTATTACGCCGAACAAAGCTTTAATTCTCCTAGTTTGCTTTAGCTGACTCAGACGGACGCACCTACTGATGACCTGAAGGAGCCTGCCGGACCTTTAGCCCCTTGCCAGTGTGTCAAGGTTAGATGATCAAGGGTAAAATGATTCATATTTCTCGTTAAGCATGCCTTAAAATTGTTTTTTTAATTTTTTTCCAGGGTCAGAAAGGAGAAAGAGTGAGTCTGATTGTTCAGGAGAATCATATTCATGTGTAACAAACAAACAAACAATCAATCAAACAATCTGTATCATATTTTCAGGGTGATGGCCTGGGAGGAGGTCTGGTAAGTTGCATCAAATACCGTAATTTTCCGACTATAATGCGCAGCTGACGATAAGCCGCCACCCACCAAATTTGACACAGAAACGTTATTTGTTCATTGAGAAGCCGCACTGGACGAGAAAGCCGTGGACGTCCAAATTTCCCATTCATTTTCAAAAGTTAAAAAAATGAATACCCCCAAATCAACAGGAAATGACCAGATATAGATAGTACGTGTCCCCGAAATGTCCCCGATTCCATTGACGCAGATGGAATGCAATGCCATTGACGGTCATGGACGTCCAAATTTCCCATCCATTGCCAATGCATTGGGCCAATTTCGAGAGATGCCTTTGACGGCCATGTATGTCAATTTTATTGATGCCAATGTACTTGGATTCCATTGACACATATGGATGTCGATGCCATTGACGGCCATGGAGGTCCAAATTTCCCATTCATTTTTGATAGCAAAAAAACAAACATCCCCAAATCAACAGGAAAGAACCAGATATCAATAGTATGTGTCCCCCATATGTCCCCAAATTACCTGATATGACCACGGCATGCCCCCCAAATGTCCCCAAATGACCTGTTATGACCACCACACGCCCCCCAAATGTCCCCAAAATACCTGATATGACCAGGACACGCCCCCCAAATGGCCCCAAATGACCTGATATGACCAGGACACGCCCCCTAAGGGTCCCCGAATAACCTGATATGACCATTACACACACCCCAAATGTCCCCAAATGGCTTGATATGACCAGGACATGCCCCCAAAGGTCCCTAAATGGCCTGACATGACCAGGACACCCCCCCCCCCCCCCCCGCCAAAGGTCCCCAAATGGCCTGATATGACCAGGACACGCCCCTCAAATGTCCCCAAATGGCCTGATATAACAGGACACGCCCCCCAAACCTCCCCAAATGACAAATGACAGGACGTGTCCCCCAAATGGCCCCAAATCAACAGGAAGTGACCTGATATTGTCCCTAAATCAACAGGAAGTGACCTGATATATTTCCGAAATGTCCCCAAACCAACCTGGGCGGGACTAAGATCTGTATCTCCGCACAGCAAAGCCCTAGAGCAGGGGTGCCCAATCCCAGTCCTCGAGAGCCCCTATCCAGCTTGTTTTCCATGTCTCCCTCCTCTAGCACACCTGAATCAACTAATCAGGATCGTTATCAGGCTGCTGCAGAGCTTGCTGATGAGCCGATCATTTAATTCAAGTGTGTTAAAGGAGGGAGACACGGAAAACAAGCTGGATAGGGGCTCTCAGGGACCGCGATTGGGCACCCCTGCCCTAGAGTAATTTCTCCAGAAATTGGTTTCTAGTTTCACCAAATGATATTAAACGGTAACACTTTATTTGACAGCGGCATCATAAGACCCTCATAAAACCAAATAAACCACCATGAAGTTTTGAACCGATTGGCTGCACAGCTTCATTGCTTCAAGAAGCTTCATTGGCCATCACTGCTCCCAAAAAAAGGAAGCCACCTCCTTATTAAAACGTTTGCCATGATCCTAGTATTTGCCATAACATAAAACACGTAGCTTACTCACTTTGTCATCCGTCCAATGGACTCTCGATTGTTGGACTTGTTTTACGCATTCTTTGCGGTGAACAGGAGCTTTTGGAAATCCAAAAAGCCTCACACCACTTTCCCTGGTGTAGCAACAAAAGCCTGCAGCACATTGAGCTAGCGTGAAGCAAAAAATGAACAAATTAATCTGCAAAATCGGCTGAATCCGCAGTCCTTCTGCATACTATAGTAATGGATGTATTGTGAATATGATTAGTCCACATAGGTCTTTTATTTCTGAGATGTTTGTTGTTCTTGTAGAGATTCAGGCAAACTCCTGGACACTATGATCCTTTCACTTCCTCTAAAGGAGAAAAGGGTGAAAAGGTAAGATGCTTGGCAGCTTTTATTGTTTTACAGACTGCAAGTCGGTGAACTGTTCATCTAACCATCCTGCTGCGCTTCTCTGATTGCATGTTCCTTTTGACTAATCGGCCATATTTCTTGAATTTACAGGGACCTCCTGGTACAGATGGCGTTCCTGGGCTCCCTGGCCGGCCTGGAAGAACCGGACCCCCGGGTTCTGCTGGCCAGCGGGTAAGCGAATTCTGAAGAGAACAAACTGACACAGAGATTTGAACTTTTGTTTGAATGTTTATAATGTCGATTTTCTTCTTTCCCAGGGTACTCCAGGTGGACCAGGAGATATGGTAAAACTTCAGAAATGCCAACATGTGTTTCACTGAATGACTGAATAATTGAATAATTTTACCAGGGTCCTCAAGGTGTTCCCGGTCCAAAAGGACAGAGAGGAGAACGAGTAAGATTGTGGTCAAATGGATTTAGACGTTTATTGCTCTCACACCTAAACCATGTCTACACGGAGCAGGGTTCTTTTAAAACCAAGGATCCTGGCCTAATACGTCGGGGGGGTCCACACCAGCACGCTTGTAGAAAAAAAAAGCTTCCACAGCCAACCACAATCATTCATTTTTAAGTTCATTCATGTCCAAGAGTTTAACAGGACACTCTCCGTTAGCATGAGCCTAATGCTAACGCAAGACATGGAATTCACATGTAATCCATCTGAAAAATAAATTAGCCAGAAGCATTCCTATTCTCTTTAGAGCCCAAAATGTGCTAGATGAGTAGGCTCTCCAAACACTTTACAGTGCATTGATTTTGCCATATCTCACCTATTGTGCGGAAATCTGAGGAAACACATATAAAGGCCAGCTGCATCATCTGATGGTCCTTCAAAAGAAAGCAATAAAGATTATCCATGAAGCCTCTTATAGAGCTCACACAAATGAGCTATACATCAAATCTAAGTTTTTAAAATGTTATGATTTGATACATTTCAAAACTGTCCAGATGATGTACAAGGTGCATCCAAATTGTCTTCCGCATAAGTGGCATAACTTACAAATTCGCTTCCAAGCGAGGGAATTGAATTATTGATTTGAGAGGGAACAATGTTTGTAACTATAGCCATGCCAGAACCATTTTAAAATCATTTTCGATTCCAATCATTGGAGCCCGCCTCTGCAATGCTCTAGACCCCGCACTGACTAACACGGGGACCCGAGCAGCTTTTAAGGAGAAATATAAAGAACTTACTCTATACTAGAGATGTCCCGATCGATCGATCGGGTCTGATCACGTCATTTTCAAAGTATTGGAATCGGCAAAAAAATATCGGCCATGCCTTTTTTAAATATATATATATATATATATATATATATTTTTTTTTTTTATTAAATCGTTTTCTAATTGTATTTAACGTTACAGACTTAATATGTAACACTCATCCAGAGTCTTTAGTTTAGGCTTAAGGTCGGGTAATCAAATTTATCCCAAAAACGGCGGTAATTATTTTTTTAAAAAATGTATCACGTTAAAATATTTAACGCAATTAATGCATGCGCTGCACGACCCACTCACGCATTGTCGTGCTCAATCTGTAATGGCGCCGTTTTACCTATATAGAGAGATAAAAGGCAGCATACAATGAGTAGAGTGAATTTTGGCAGCCTTTGGAGCCTTTTTTAAATTGGCTAAATCCTTACAAACCCTCTCCCTACGTCTAGAAATGTCATGGGAAGCAATGTGGGAAAGCAAGGTAGCAATTGATTATTTTCTTAACACCTTATGTTATTTCCCAACGCAGAGACGATATATCAATTGGTAGCACTACGCACAGTCATGATTCCACTTCCCATCATGCATTTGGGTTGAATGGCTGCAGTATCATTTACTGAAAGCTCAACAAATACACTAGATGGCAATATTTAGTCACAATATACAAAGTCACAAGTCTTTCTATCCGTAGATCCCTCTCACAGAAAGAATGTTAATAATGTAAATGCCATCTTGAGGATTTATTATCATAATAAACAAAAACAGTACTTACTGTATGTACTGTATGTTGAATGAATATATTCGTCTGAGTTTTATTCATTTTTTTCTTAATGCATTGCCAAAATGTATATGATCGGGAAAAATTATCGGGAATGATTGGAATTGAATCGGGAGCAAAAAAAAAAAAAGCAATCGGATCGGGAAATATCGGGGTCGGCAGATACTCAAACTAAAACGATCGGGATCGGATCGGAAGCAAAAAAAACATGATCGGAACAACCCTACTCTATACCGTTATAGAGTCTGACCTTTAGCATGGGTAAGAACTGGACAAGGTTCAAAATCAGAGCGTTAATCCAGACACACACACACAAACACTACATAGTGTTCCCATAAAAAAGTGGAGGAGAAGGAGAGACAAAAGATAAAGTGAGACATAACAAGCCTTAATAATCAGCTCTGTCAAAACGACAGAACATCAGATGTTATTCATCTGCTGACATAGGCGAACGCTGTGTAGTTGTGATTAATTTTGTACCAATCTTATGCGTCATGGAACTGCTCAATTGGTCTGTAAGTGTCTTGGACAAGATCTTTTCAACAATGCAACTGGAAGATTTCCTAACAGAGAAATTCTCACCGAATCCATGAGCAAACGGATGATTGACTGAATGACCCAAGTGCCACGTCTAATCAATGACTACTGGGAAGATAATTCATGTGTAAAAAAAAAAAATTATATAGCACTTGTATCACAATGTGAAATGTCTACACTATCATGCGAAGATTTGCGTCCTTTGGTTTACTGGGGACTTTTCTTCGGGTGAATTATTCTTATCGCAATGCTATATTGTAACTGTCAATGATATCGATGATGATGACAATAAACAATAAATAAAGACCAATGCTATGCTAATGCTACGAGTTACATTTAGTTTGTCATGATCACACATTTGAAGGCTAACGCAACATTGCATATTTTCTCGAGTCAAGAAAACAAATTTTCCCGTGTGTGCAAGCCTGGATGGAGACGACACACTTGTGAGTCGGGGGGGGTTGTATGTGCAGCATTTCATAAGACACAACCAGACACTGCAATGATGCAGGCTAACTTAATATAAAACATTGTGAACATGTGACGGAAACTATTCTTGTCTTGTGGACAAAAACTGGCATTCGCCCGATGATTTAATAGTCCCCCGAAACACGTTTTTAGCTCGTTATCGTCTCGTCATGAAAGTGTTGACGAAATATTTTCGTGATCATCATCGTTGACGAAAACAACACTGATCTCTTGTGACAAAGGGGCAAAGTTTGTCGCAGTCAGTGACATGTCCAGTTAAATCTTCAGTTATCAGTGTCCACATGTTGGCGCCACAAATGCAGAATTCGCACATCTTCACTCTGGGCGCAGTTTTCAAGAAGCTTGTGGATGATAGGCCAAACCGTAGAAAAAGTTAATCTTTTTGCCAAATACCCTGCTATGTGTAGACATGGCCTAAGACATGATCATTGCCTGTGTGAATTTCTGAACGAATCACAATGCGTGTTATGCATCCTCACAGGGAGAACCTGGGTATGTGATAGCAAGCCCAGATGCAAACTTCATTCCTGGGCAAAAAGGAGAACCCGGATCCTCGGTGGGCCTCATGCGCAAAATAAATAAATGAATACAAATTGAGATGAGTTTTGGTTTAACAGAGTCTAATCATGTGACAGGGTCCTCCAGGATCGCCTGGTGTTCCGGGAGTCATTGGAGTCCCTGGTCTGCCAGGCCCAGTTGGACCACCAGGAATATCTGTCAAGGTAATACAGTGGGATGAAAAAGTATCTGAACCTTTTGGAATTTCTCACATTTCTGGATAAAATCACCATCAGATGTGATCTGATCTTTGTCAAAATCACACAGAGATGAATAAACAGTGTCTGCTTTAACTAAAACCACCCAATCATCTATAGGTTTTCATATTTTAATGAGGATAGTATGCAAACACTGCAGTGCAGACGCTTCCTGTAGCTGCAGATCAGTCCGGCTAATCGATCAGGACTAGTCTTGGCCCATTCTTCTTGACAAAACGGCTGTAGTTCAGTCAGATTCCTGGGATGGCTGGCATGAATCGCTGTTTTTAGGTCATGCCACAGCATCTCAAAGGAGTTCAAATCTGGACTTTGACTCGCCCACTCCAGAATGTGTATTCTGTGTGTTCTTCTGAAACCATTCTGAAGTTGGTTTACTTTTGTGTTTATAATCATTGTGTTTTTGGGGAATACATCCTCTTTTTAGCTTCAACTGTCTGACAGACGACCTCAGGTTTTCCCTCAAAACATCCTGATAAACCTTTGAATTCATTCTTCTATCTATGATTGTAAGTTGTCCAGGCCCTGTGGTAGCAAAACAGACCCCAATCATGATGCGCCCTCCACCCTGCTTCACGTTGGGTATGAGGTGTTGATGTTGGTAATCTGTTCCATTTTTCCTCCACACATGAGGTTGTGTGTCACTCCCAAACAATTCAACTTTAGTTTCATCAGTCCACAAAATATTTTGCCAAAACTTCTGTGAAGTGTCCAATTGCCTTTTTTGCGAACATTAAACAAGCAACAAAGTTTTTTTTAGACAACAGTGGCTTTCTCCACCGAGTCCTCCCATGAACATCGTTCTTAGCTATAGTTTTACATAGTTGATGTGTGCACAGAGATACTGGACTGTGCCAGTGATTTCTGTAAGTCTTGAGCAGTCACTCTAGGGTTCTTTTTTTACCTCTCTGAGTATTCAGCGCTGAACTCTTGGCGTCATCTTTGGTGGACAGCCACTCCTTGGGAGAGAAATAACAGTGCCAAACTATCTCCATTTGTAGACAACTTTTCTGAATGTTGAGTCATGGTTGATTGATGAGCATCCAGATTTTTAGAGATGGTTTTGTATCCTTTCCCAGCTTTATACAAATCAACAATCCTTGATCGCAGGTCTTCAGACCGCTCTTTTGATTGAGAAATGATGCACATCAGACCATGTTTCTCATCAAGACTATTCTGACCTGGTGTGTGTTTTTATAGTGGGCAGGGACGCTTTAAACCACTCATCAGTGATTGGAAACAGACCTGACTTCAATTGTATGGTAAAAATTAGTTTCACTTGTTCTTCAAGTCTCGTTAGGCAGAGGGTTCACTTAATTATTTTTTTTCCCTTCCCATCCACCCTGCAGTCCGCCGCGGGTCACTGGCTGGACGCCGGTGTATCGGCTGGATATGTCTCCTGCTCCGGTGGGGGACCCTGCTCTGCCCTGGGCTTGGTGGGCTGCTGGGGGTCCCGCGGCGTGCTGTGCCGGTTGGGGGGGCTGTTGCTCGTGGGCCGGGTGGGCGGACGGGGGAGGCGGCGGGCGTGGCGTTGGTGGTGCGTCCCCTCTTCCTATTCCTTAGGGCCGGTTGATGGGAGCGCAGGTGACCCGGGAGACAATGGCTCCTCTGCTGGGCTGCTGGAGGAGGGATGCACTGCGCTATCCCCCCCCCTCCCTCCCCGGGCTGGCTGGGTGGGGGTCGCGGCCCTGGGTTGGCGCCTGCGTGGTGTCTCCGCTCGTCTGTGTGGCTGTCGCGTGTTTTGTGGGGCTCGCGTGCGGCTGGATGTGATTGGGCGCGCTCGGGTGGGGGGTCCCGGCGCCGGGACTGGCAGTGGGGCGGCGTAGGGTCGGTTGCCAACGGGCTCACACTCACAAAGGATTCACACGATTACTGGGTTCTAGATCACAGCGCTGATTTGTGTACACTCTACCCCTCAATCACTTAGCTGATAGACTTCCCCACCCGCCTTCCCTTCTTTCCCGGGTCAACAGGCCCCCCCACATGGTGTCAACAGGAAATACATCTAGCTGACGATAGCACCAACATATTAATAGTTAGTGTCGGTGTTCAATGTATTTCTTGTTGTTGTTTGTGTTTCTTTTCTTTCTTACGTTTCTTTTCGTCAGTCCCCCCATAACCCCTTCCTGTTCACTGTTTTGTCATAATAAACGAGATATGTTGAATGATGACAATGGGAGTAAGTCATATTCTCAATGTGAAACATTAAAACTGTTCAGACCAACCAGACACTTAGACTTCCTTTCTCCGTGTCAAACAGCCAAACAGGACAGGTTTAAAAAAAAAAAAAAAAAATTTTTATTCCCTTCTGTCATTGTTTGCGCAATATCCTCATTAAAATATGAAAACCTATAAATGTTTGGGTGGTGTTAGTTAAAGCAGACTGTCTTTACATCTGTGTGATTTTTATAAAGATCAGATAACATTTGATGATTTTATGGAGAAATGTGGGAAATTCCAAAAGGTTCAGATACTTTTTCATACCTCTGTATAAATATGAGGCATATGCATGACATTTTCTGATTCTTGATCAAATGTTCTGTCTTTTGAAGGGCGAGCCAGGTGAAAAGGTACACATGACGGCTGTCATTAGTTGCTGTCGTTCAACTTGAAATGACATTTGCCATTCAAAAGGGTTTGCGTGGGAAGCCGGGAACGAAGGGCGACACCGGAGAAGCTGGAAGTCCAGTAAGTCTGGATATTAAATTAAACAAATATACATACAATATGTGACAATCTTTTTCCGATTTTAGGGAATCGCAGGCTTTCCAGGACGTGCCGGCGTCGATGGCTTACCGGGTGTGAAAGGAGAGAAGGTGACGGTGTCCGCAAAAATTCTCATTCTTTTGCATTTCTGAACTTTAAAGTGCATGTGACACGAAATAATACACGCGGTATTTTATGCTCCTGAATGATATGGACCGCTTGGATGTGTGTGGAAGCGATCGCTATATTTATTTAGTTTTTTGAATCCCGCGCCATGAAAATGAGTGACTTCCGGCTCCGGTCTTGCATTGAGGAGGAGGGCGCTGTGACGTGTACGGGTGAAGGCGTCCTCTTCACTAAACAGCCGTACTGTTGTGTATGAGGACTAAGGATTCATCTGATTTTTCGGATTAATACGTTTATTTTTCGCATCACTCCAGCCAAACGGCTGCAGAAAAATCTTGCTTTATGAGGGAGAGGTGTGTGCGCCTTTTTAGAGTTTCAAAAGGTTCCCATTCACCGTGGATATCGGCCAAAACAAGCCCTACTACTGAGGGACTATTGGACTTACGAGGAAGTGAGTAAATACCTTGTTTTGTATTATGTCAAATACGAATACAGCGATTACAAAGTAAACACTACAAACTTTCTTTAAATAAAGGACTACTTACGTTTGATCATTGATAGGCATATAAAAAGCTCTCCTCATGCACATTAGCTGCACGACAACTGTAGCCGCCCTCCTCTGGGGAACGAACTGTAGATTTCTCTCCGCCGGGCAGTTTGCCGATCCGCGAAGACAATCGACAACCCAGTCGTCATGTCAAATAATCCGGGCTAGTTATGTGTGATTTTCCGCTTCGAAGACTTTGAAACATCACTCGGTTCGGGTTAGCATGTCGGCTAGCTGTCACGCCTCTTGGTTTGTTTACATTCTCCGAAGCCGGGGAAGGGATATAACATATGTCCGATTTAGGTGTCATAAAATATCGTTCGGGAGGTGACAGTTGACAGTTTTGACCATTATGGAGTAATTTTGCCATGTCGTCCTGAATAAGTGCATTTTATTATTTCATATTCCATTTAGCACAAGACTGTTATTTGTCATGACCATGCCATTTATTTAGCAATTGGGGAAAATACTTTGATAAAAAGAATATCCTGTAAAAATATTGAAGTAGAGACAGAAACAATGACGTTTTCCAGCTCTCTTTGTCACGTTTTCCTCATTGTGAATAGTTCCCCCTCGACGGACTGACTGGTCCTTCTCAAGACATTTATTTAGCTATTGGGGAAAAAAATACTTTGATAAAAAGAATATCCTGTAAAAATACTGGAGTAGAGAGACTGAAACAATGACATTTTGCGGCTCTCTTCGTCGCGTTTTCCTCGTTCTGAATAATTCTCCCTCAATGGGCTGAATAGTAAAACCGATGAGCCTATTCACCCGCTGACACCATCCACCTGTTGGGGACGCTAGAGCCCTATAATGGTAGGCGTGGCTAACCGGCATATTAAAAGACTAATTTCTCGTCATCTACGCTTTGCTAAATTGTTGTATATAGTTAAATCATGTCAAAATATGATTCTAATTCACATAATAATGCTATTTAAGACTTTTTTTCTCCTGTTGTATGCTCTTTAAACCTTTACAGGGCGAAAATTGTGACACCTTACATGGAGCTCAAGGAACCCACAGAGAACCAAGAGAGAAGGTTCTGCATGCAATGTGAATGTTTTTGCAACCATCTTAGCACAATAATTAATTGGTAACTTTTTGCAGGGAAAAGCGGGTCCAATCGGTCCAAAGGTAATTTGTATTTAATTTTAACTCAATGGTTGTTAATGGGTTCATTTGAATGACGTTTTTGTCTTTTTTTTTTTTTATTCCAGGGAGAAATTGGGCCACAAGGTGTCCAAGGAGCCATCGGACCTCGGGTTGGAATCTCCTTGATCATATTTTACACTAAATGAGTTAATGCTAACAATTAGCATTGGAAGAATTCACATTTTATTTGGTCTGCAGGGAAAAAAGGGATTCAAAGGCGAGCAAGGGGACAAAGTAAGTCCTCGCACTTCCAATAATGTTCATTAGATGGGGAAAAATACAAAAGTGTCCTGATTAGTTATTTTCAAGGAAACATCTCATTAACTTGGCTATTTTACCGTGGCTTAAAGTGAGTCTAATATGAACAAATGCATTTCTTTTTAGGGGGAACGAGGAGAGCGGGGGCTCGACGGAGCGCAAGGACCCACAGTGAGTGTAAAAAATCACTATGATGCACTTTATATTTGACTCAAAAAGGCTTAGGCAGAAGCATTAAGGTAAGAATTGGCCAGGAATATTGTCGGACATTATTGTTATAGCGGGTCAACCCCTCCCGCGCCTCTGTGAGAGATGCCGGTGATTACACATGAGACGTCATCCAAATCGTCAAAGCTTCAATGGGTACCTTTCATACATGGCACATTTTGTCCCGCGTCACTGATTTTAATTTCAGGCCCCCCCCCCCCACCCTTCACCCTACTTCACCTTGCCTCCCGTCCAGATGTTATCTCCCTTTTTGTTTTAATGCCTTTTTTGCTAGATGCCTATTGAAAAAAAAGTCACAGATAAGCGCTAATTCCGGAGATGAATTCATTGAAGGAAAAAATACTTGAAATTTGGCTGTACAAAGAAAATCCTGTTTTGTTGCTGTGAACGTTTTGTTTGTTCAGGGTCCAACGGGGCTTATTGGAATCAAGGGTGATGAAGGACCAAGAGGAGCCCCTGGAGACGCCAATGGTGTAAGACCATTCTTTATATTTTAGGCGGAAAACACCAGAAGTATTGGCACCCCTGCAATTCTGTCAGATAATGCTCAATTCCTCCGTGAAAATATTCCAATTACAAATGCTTTGTTAGTAATATTTTCATTGAAAAAACACAAAAGAGAATAGAGAATAAAATTGAATCGTTTTCATTTTACTAGGGCTGACAAACGATTAAAATTTTTAATCGAGTTAATTACAGCTTAACCCTTTAACACCGAACGTTTCAGATGCGACACGTTTACGCATATCATCTTTCAAGCCTCGTAACGCTGTAATTACGTCACCCACGTGCCCCTGATTGCTCTCGTTTGAAAGTACGGAAGTTGATGTCCACACCAGTTTTTATTTGAAATCAATCGACCAAGTAAAACGGGAGATAATGTCATTTGAGTTTTATAGTTTTATTGCACTCATAAATATGCATTAAAACGCTACATGGACCATGTGTCTCTCTCCATATTTCCATCATTTCTTGTCCTTTTTTCAAAACTGAAAGCAGCACAAAAGACTACATATCCCAAGAGCCGTTGTGATGTCAAGAAGGACGAACCTAATGTGAACATTTTTAATAAATTGACAAGTAAGGCGCCAACTAAGGGAAAGGAGGCACGCGGAGCAAGCAACGGCCGGTTGGATTGAGCGAGCGACTTTGAAACGTGCAGAATTAATCAAAAACTAAATTTAGCGCAAGCTAATGCATTATTTCATTAACTCAAGGAATAGGATGAGCTGTATTTGTCATTGTTTTCCTCGGATCAGTCGGCGTCTCAGCAAGTAGAAGTGACAGCAGCGCGCAAACGGTGGATGAGTAGGCTGTGTGACATTGTATGTGACGTAGCTTAGTAACATGTTCGAAAACAAACTTTATCGAGTGCGCAAAAAAAAAAACTTTATTGGGTCGCATGCCTAAAAAATTTGAATTGAACTGAACTACTTGTCAGTATTTTTGAAAATACTTTTTTTTTCAATGTTATTTTTTCTTCATGATGAATCTTTTCAATTTTTATATAGATGTGTGTTCGAGAAGCTTGATTGCATGTACATACAGTATTTGTTGTATTTAGCATTGAAGTCTAGCACCTTGGCTTTATGATATAAGCATCTAATGTATGTGTTGAAACGATAATGGCTAGCACGCTAGTCAGTTAGCCTGCTGTGTCCATAATTCTCGCGCAAGCGTTCGACTGCAATGTATGTCTTTTTGTGGCTTCCCGGTAACTTGAGGTGAGGCATGAGAGAGCATAAATAAAGACACAATGATTTTAATGAGATATTATCGCGTACTTATCTTGTATCGATCCAAAAACTCAGTAGCATGTATCACCAAGTGTCAAGACATAGCTGTGAATGGCCTTTGTGGGGATTTTATGGGTGAAACACGGTAATATCACTAGGGGTCGCGATGCAGAAGTCACACACAAAGAGGAATGGTCGAGATTTTCTTTTTCAAATATTTACCCTTTTCAACATTTTTTCAATCTTTTTTGTTTGGATCGATTATTTATCGTCTAAAATATCAGGGAAAATGCGACAGTAACAAAAAATAAATAAAAATACCATTAAGCGATAGTTATGAGGTAGATATCTGTGACATATTTACAGACATTATTTTTTTCATTGTGACGGAATTTGCTTAATAGTTTAAAATATGCGAGTGAATTTTTTTCAAACTAAATATTAGACATCAATTAATGATTCTAAGCTAAAAATTATAGACATTTCGAATAATAAATACTTTTAAAGGCTGGGTTGAAACAAAAGCGGTTGCGCCGTGTCCGTAAACGGGTGTCTCCAGGGTAAAACGGACAAATTAAAAATAGTTCGGGGGCATCATGCGCAACATTTCTTTTGGCTTAAAATACAGCAGTTTATTTGAAAGAGGGGTGCAAGAGCAGAAACTGCTTTTTTTCGCCTTGTGTGTGTTTTCCGCCATAAATACAGTGGGGCAAACAAGTATTTAGTCAGCCACTAATTGTGCAAGTTCTCCCACTTGAAAATATTCGAGAGGCCTGTAATTGTCAACATGGGTAAACCTCAACCATGAGAGACAATGTGGGAAAAAAAAAACAACAGAAAATCACATTGTTTGATTTTTAAAGAATTTATTTGCAAATCAGGGTGGAAAAAAATTGGATTTGCTGATGGAAGGAGATTTTCACTCAAAATCTCTCGATACATGGCCCCATTCATTCACATTCCCATTCAGAAAAACAGCCCCAAAGCATGACGTTTCCACACCCATGATTCACAGTGGGTATGGTGCAATTCAGTATTCTTTTTCCTCCAAACACGAGAACCTGTGTTTCTACCAAAAAGTTGTATTTTGGTTTCATCTGACCATAACACATTCTCCCAGTCCTCTTCTGGATTATCCAAATGCTTTCTAGCAAACCGCAGACGGGCCTGGACGTGTACTTTCTTCAGCAGGGGGACACGTCTGGCAGTGCAGGATTTGAGTCCCTGGCGGCGCCTTTGTTACTGTGGTCCCAGCTCTCTGTAGGTCATTCACTAGGTCCCCCCGTGTGGTTTTGGGATTTTTGCTCACCTTTCTTATCATTTTGACGCCACGGGGTGAAGAGGGAGTTGAAAGTCCGTGTTGCCCAACGACACCCCCAAAACATCACTGCTCTAGAGGAGATCTGCATGGAGGAATGGGACAAAATACCAGCAACAGTGTGTGAAAAGCTTGTGAAGAGTTAAAGAAAACGTTTGGCCTCTGATATTGCCAACAAAAGGTACATAACAAAGTATTGAGATGAACTTTTGGTATTGACCAAATACTTATTTTCCACCATGATTTGCAAATAAATTCTTTAAAACTCAAACAATGTGATTTTCTGTTTTTTTTTTTCCACATTCTGTCTCTCATGGTTGAGGTTTACCCATGTTGACAATTACAGGCCTCTCTAATATTTTCAAGTGGGAGAACTTGCAAAATTAGTGGTTGACTAAATACTTATTTGCCCCACTGTATGTTTTGTATCTATTTCATTTTCGTTGCTTATTATTGTCTTGTCGTCATAGATTATTGGTCCGACTGGCAAAAAGGGCGTCCGGGTGAGTGTGTTCTGCTGTTTACACCATTTAGTTAAAATCCGTCTATGCAAATGATTATTGTTTTGGAACATGTTCTCCTCTGGGCCCGCCAATCAAAGACAATTAAGAGTTTCCCTCATTAGCTTTTAGCGTTTGGACTGAATGACTCAGAGAGCTCTTTAGTATGCTTTGATGTGTCACATTTCCCGTCTGACAGGGAGACCTTGGTCCAATTGGTCCCCCAGGTGCTCTGGGAACCAAGGGTGAACGAGGAGACAAAGGAGAAAAGGTTGGCTGGTTAAAAAAAGTATAAAATGTGGACAAAACTGAGGGATGAATGCATCTTTAGTGGAATTTGTGTTGGCAGGGAAGTCCAGGTTTTGGGATTCCGGGCCTGGAGGGGCCCAAAGGGGAAAGTGGCGAGCGGGTGAGTTCCTAAATAAATCAATCATAACATTTACATATCTATATTTTTATCTTTTTTTAAATGTATATTGCTGTTTTTCACAGGGAAACGTCGGTTTATCTGGAAAACCAGGGCCAAAGGTAGTTACAAATACTAAGTCAGTGGTTCTTCAACTTGCTAAAGGTATCGATCACCACAAGTTTCACATGCGCATTCACCGAACTCTTTCGCCACAGGGTTGCTAACAGCGATATGCCGATTGTTTAGCCATAACTGGATTCATGAACTTATCACTATTCATCCTTCACACAGCCGCTGGAAACAGAAATGTCGTTAAATCCATCTGCAGGCGCCCGGGAGATCATTATTTTAGGACACTGTGTGGGTGTGCGCTGGTCCATATGGGAAACGCAGTCTTATTTAAGGCAAAACACTACCGCTTTTATCCACCGGCGTCGCTAAAATTGACCAAAAACAAAAAGTTACCTATTTTTGCTTTAATGGAGAAGTCGGCAACACAAAATTGAAGGAATCTGACCTTTTAGCCAGACTGCCGGAATCACGCCAGCCGAACCGCTGGACTCGCGCTGGCGCTCCAGCAACCTGGGTCAGCGGGATCTCGACATCCTAGCCAAAAAGCCAAACTCCACGCGTTAACCTTAGTCTTAACCCCTTTGTACTGACTCCATTTTGAAAGCTGGAAAAAGGCTTCAAAGCACAAGTTGACAATTTATTGAGGTCGACAGCGATCAAACAGCAAGGCGAAACAGAAACCGACTCAGACGGGGAGGCAAGCTCACCCTATCACACGTCAACAAAAAGCTCCCAAGAAAAATGACAACGCTTATACCCCTTTCCCCCTGGCCAAAAAACCCGTGTCAACCCACTAACAATCGGCTTTTGGTGGCAGTGGGAAAGGTGCAGCAACCCGCTTCGACCCGTGTCAATCAACCCGCCAAGCGACCCGCGGTAAAATCACCTCGGCTCTGATCGTCATGCAGTGTGAAAGCAAAACCCCGGGTCAACAGTCAACACCCTAATCTACGTGGTGACGTAGGCCAGTATGTGAAGCGTCATAACAAAAAACAAAAACCATGTGCTCTAGCCCGGATCCACATAGGGCGAACAGTCGGTGTAGCAGCGTTAGCAATAGCCATGACAGACGAAACAAAGGCTCTTCTCCTCCTTCTGTGACGTACACGACTCCTTTCAATTTCAAACCAAAATTCACGTCGCCTACGTTGCCTCAGCACAAGCACAGTGTTGATCCTTTGCTGCATTTCGACCATTTTGCGGGTAGTAAAAAGCATGAAAACAGAACACAAACGGAAAGGAGGCTTCCATGTTGCGTTGCATTGTTAACTTCCTTGAACTGAATAAATTTTGGTCGCACTTGTCGAAGCGCATCTTAGCGTGGTGACGTCACGAACCTCACGCACGGCTGAGGAGGGGTGGGGGGTTAGACAGGTGAAAAAAAAAAAAAAAGACATGGCTTTTTTCGTCAATGGGAAAGGTGCCAAATGCCAATTGCTAGTGGGATGCATCAACTTGGAAAAACACGCGTTGACCCACTAGTTTCAGTGGGAAATGGGCATAAGTTAAACATTTTTCTTTTTTTTTTTTTTTTTTCTTTTTTTTTTGTCTTTTGAAGGCTCTCGCTGGGCGGACCGTGGGCAGGAAGAAGGGTGTGTTTGGGCGTTTAGATTATTGTCTGTTTGTGGATTGGACAGGAGGATTCGGGAATTACTGTTGTCAGGACAATGAGGGTTGTGGATTTTGCCACCTCAGCGTCAAAAGGGCTCTTGGAGTCTTGTCAGTCGTGTTATCAGTTGGATATCGGGCGTTCTCTGGTGTTCCTTGTATTGGCACAGGGCGTCCCGCCATTTGTTGTGGTCTGTCCGGGAGAATTGATTGCGAAAGTTGGTGGTGCAGACGTTGGCTTGTCAGCGCCAATCTTGCTCAGTCAGTTGCATGACGCACACGTTGGCTTCTGTGATAAGAAGGTGTTATGTATCTCTTATCCCATATATTCTGCTTGTTTTCCTTAAACTATGGTTTAAGTGTGATTGATTTTATATGAAAGAGCCTTAATGGATCAAAAAAAGATGTCTGGAGCCGCAAAAAATTAAAAGCCTTAAATAAGCCTAATAATGAAGTCAATTATTAGTCAATCACCAATTGTGCAAGTTCTCCTACTTGAAAAGATTAGAGAGGCCTGTAAATGTCAACATGGGTAAACCTCAACCATGAGAGACAGAATTTTTGGGGAAAAAAGAGAAAATCACATTGGTTGATTTTTAAAGAATTTATTTCCAAATTAGAGTGGAAAATAAGTATTTGGTCACCTACAAACAAGCAAGATTTCTGGCTGTCAAAGAGGTCTAACGAGGCTCCACTCATTACCTGTATTAATGGCACCTGTTTTAAGTCATTATCGGTATAAAAGACACCTGTCCACAAACTCAGTCAGTCACACTCCAAACTCCGCTATGGCCAAGACCAAAGAGCTGTCGAAGGACACTAGAGACAAAATTGTAGACCTGCACCAGGCTGGGAAGACTGAATCTGCAATAGGTAAAATGCTTGGTGTAAAGAAATCAACTGTGGGAGCAATTATTAGAAAATGGAAGACATACAAGACCACTGATAATCTCCCTCGATCTGGGGCTCCATGCAAGATCTCACACCGTGGCGTCAAAATGATAACAAGAATGGTGAGCAAACATCCCAGAACCACACGGGGGACCTATTGAATGACCTACAAAGAGCTGGGACCACAGTAACCAAGGCTACTATCAGCAACACAATGCGTCGCCAGTGACTCAAATCCTGCACTGCCAGACGTGTCCCCCCGCTGAAGCCAGTACACGTCCAGGCCCGTCTGCGGTTCCCTAGAGAGCATTTGGATGATCCAGAAGAGGACTGTGAGAATATGGTATGGTCAGATGAAACCAAAATAGAACTTTTTGGTAGAAACACAGGTTCTCGTGTTTGGAGGAGAAAGAATACTGAATTGCATCCGAAGAACACCATACTCACTGTGAAGCATGGGGGTGGAAACATCCTGATTTGGGGCTGTTTTTCTGCAAAGGGACCAGGACGACTGATCTGTCTAAAGGAAAGAATGAATGGGGTCATGTATCGATAGATTTTGAGTGAAAATCTCCTTCCATCAGCAAGGGCATTGAAGATGAGACGTGGCTGGGTCTTGCAGCATGACTATGATCCCAAACACACAGCCAGGGCAACAAAAGAGTGACTTCGTAAGAAGCATTTCAAGGTCCTGGAGTGGCCTAGCCAGTCTCTAGATCTCAATCCCAACAAAACATGCAGAAGTAGTGGAGTTTGGCGATGCAATCCACTTCTTAAATCTATTTTTGCGCTATTCTAAGTTCAGAAGTAATGGAATCGCACTTTTTCTCACTCCCAACTGGGTACTCGGCTGCCTGTTTGTTGTGATTGTTCATCATGTCTACATTCTCATTTTATGGTCGCATCCTTGCAACACATTTTCATAAAATGTGACGCAAATGTTTTATTATCTGCGCCGTGCACGCTCCCTGTAGGTCTGTTATACTTACTCATACAAAGTGTGAGTCAACCTTCCACTGAGCAAACCACTTTCTCAAAACCTAGTCTAAAACGACACTTGGCCTGGAGTGAGAGTTTGAAAATGGGGCACTGAGTGTCTGAGTGACCGCTGCCTGTTAAACGTATTAGTAACACTTTACAATAAGGCTCCCTTTATTAACATTAGTTAATGCATTTTTAGACAGTCACTAATGGTTTGGTAAAATTAAAAAAAAATATATATATATATATATATATATATATATATATATATATATATATATATATATATATATATATATATATATATATATATATATATAGGCCTATATAGGGTTAGGGTTTTGGGTTTAGGGTTAGTTAACTTAGCATTTATAATTTCTTAGTTAAGGGACACATGTGCTACACTTTACAATAAGGTTAGGGTTTGGGGGGGACTAACCCTAACCCCAAACTAGGCCCGCGGGCTGGATACGGCCCACCTCCACATTTTTTCCGGCCCCCTGAACAATACCAGAGAGCATTTAGATTTTTTTCTTTTTTTTTTTTCAATAGTGTTATTTATTTCCTAGCTTTTTTTCTGTGAAGAACCCAGAGAGGGTTATTTGGTTATCTTTTTAAATGATAGCGTTAATATTATATTATTTTAATTTTATTTATTTTTGTTCCGTGAAGAATCCAGAAAGGGTTATTTGATTGTGGCCTTCTGAAAAACAATACATTTTTACATTTAGGCACTCCTGCAATCGTCACACTTTTTGTGTTACAAACTGACCCAGGTCCCTCATCAGAGAAGGGAAAAGTTATGAGGCCCTCACAGGAAAAAGTTTGGGGACCCCTGCTTTACACAGATCAGTCATCCTGGTCCCTTTGCAGAAAAACAGCCCCAAAGCATGATGTTTCCACCCCCATGCTTCACCGTGGGTATGGTGTTCTTCTTCCCAGCCTGGTGCAGGTCTACAATTTTGTCTCTAGTGTCCTTCGACAGCTCTTTGGTCTTGGCCATTGTGGAGTTTGGAGTGTGACTGACTGAGGTTGTGGACAGGTGTCTTTTATACTGATATTGAGTTAAAACAGGTGCCATTAATCCAGGTAACGAGTGGAGCCTCGTTAGACCTCGTTAGAAGAAGTTAGACCTCTTTGACAGCCAGAAATCTTGCTTGTTTTTAGGTGACCAAATACTTATTTTCCACTGTAATTTGGAAATAAATTCTTTAAAAATTAAACAATGTGTTTTTCTGTTTTTTCCCCCCTATTTCTGTCTCTCATGGTTGAGGTTTACCCATGTTGACAATTACAGGCCTCTCTAATATTTTCAAGTGGGTGAACTTGCACGATTAGTGGTTGAGTAAATACTTATTTGCCCCACTGTATTTATTAATGCACTAATGTATATGTGAATTAATGATAAGTAATCTATTAAATACATTATATATTATAACCTAACCTTAAGTATGGTATTATTTCACGTAGGGTTGTTCCAATCATGTTTTTTTGCTCCCGATCGTTTTAGTTTGAGTATCTGCCGATCCCGATATTTCCCGATCCGATTGCTTTTTTTTGCTCCCGATTCAATTCCAATAATTCCCGATGATTTTTCCCGATCATATACATTTTGGCAATCCATTCAGAAAAAAATGAATAAAACTCGGACGAATATATATATATATTAGGTTTTTTTAACGTAGAGCGATGAAATTTGGGGAGTCAATACGTGGTGAAGAACTGTTCCAAAAGTCTCTTGCCTCCAAATTCCAAACCCAACAGGAAATCGGGTATTTTTGATCAAATGTGAATTTTTTAGCGATTTACACGGTGCGCATTTTAGACCTTGTCGCCGAGCAAGTTAGTTGGTTCATCTTCAAAATTGGTGAGACTGTTCAGGAGATATATGAGATCTTAAGTTTTCAATAGGGTTGTTCCGATCATGTTTTTTTGCTCCCGATCCAATCGTTTTAGTTTGAGTATCTGCCGATCCCGATATTTCCCGATCCGATAGCTTTTTTTTGCTCCTGATTCAATTCCAATCATTCCCGATAATTTTTCCCGATCATATACATTTTGGCAATACATTAAGAAAAAAATGAATAAAACTCGGACGAATATATACATTCAACATACAGTACATAAGTACTGTATTTGTTTACAATGACAATAAATCCTCAAGATTGCATTTACATTATTAACATTCTTTGTGAGACTTGTAATTCTTAAAGGATACATGTGACTTTGTACATTGTGACTAAATATTGCCATCTAGTGTATTTGTTGAGCTTTCAGTAAATGATACTGTAGCCATGGCCAAATGCATGATGGGAAGTGCAACCATGACTGTGCGTAGTGCTAATAATTGATCTCTCTTTGCGTTGGGAAATAACATGGGGTGTTAAGAAAAAGATCAGCTACTACCTTGCTTCCCCACATTGCTTCCCACGATATTTCTAATCGTAGCGAGAGGGATTGTAAGGCTTTAACCAATTAAAAAAAGGCTCCAAAGGCAGCCAAAATTCACTGTACTCATTTTATGCTGCCTTTTAGCTCTCTATATAGGTAAAATGGCGCCGTTACAAATTGAACGCGACAATGCGTGAGTGGGTCATGCAGCGCATGCATTAATTGCGTTACATGTTATAACGTGATACTTTTTTTTTTTTTAATTAATTACCACCGTTATCGGGATAAATTTGATAACCCTACCTTAAGCCTAAACTAAAGACTCTGGATGAGTATAACATATTATGTCTGTAACGTTAAATACAATTAGAAAACGATTTAATTAAAAAATATATAGTGTATGTATATTTTAAAAAGCCATGTCCGATATTTTTTTGCCGATTCCGATACTTTGAAAATTACGTGATCGGACCCGATCGATCGGCATCCCGATCTCTATTGATAAATGTTAGATAAGGGATTAAATGAATATTTGTCATGCATTAACTTATGTTAATTGATGGACCCTTATTGTAAAGTGTTACCAACATATTTGACGTCTATCGCCATCGATGACTGTCGATAATATCGAATGTGTTGTGCAGGGACAGGACGGTCCCAAAGGCGACAAGGGGGATATGGGCTCACCTGGAAATCCTGGCGAAACAGGATTAAGAGGTAAAGATGTAAGTAAATCACATGAGGTTGATACAAGTGATGATATTGATCGTCAAAACTTTTTTTTTTATCCCTGTGCAAATTATTAAATGAGTTTTGTCCTTGTTTTTAGGGCCAACCTGGAGCGAAAGGAGAACAAGGGATAAAGGTGTTGTGCATGTTCAAAAACATGACAAAATATTTCACAGCTTGCAATCAACTGATT
The DNA here is from genome assembly GCF_030265065.1 of Corythoichthys intestinalis. Lineage (NCBI taxonomy): Eukaryota > Metazoa > Chordata > Actinopteri > Syngnathiformes > Syngnathidae > Corythoichthys > Corythoichthys intestinalis. The sequence goes on from NC_080407.1 coordinate 13,496,288, forward strand.
TTGTCTTTTGCAGGGAGAGCAAGGACCGCACGGAGCAACTGGTGACCCAGGAACAAGGGTATTTCCACAATATTGAATCAAGTCAATTACTGTATTGTTGCATTTTTAAAACATTTTTCGAGCAGGGACCATCGGGACTTCAGGGGCGACCGGGAGACAAGGGAGATATTGGAAACACCGGACCGACTGTAAAAAAAAGATCATATTTGTCAATAGTCACATTTCATAATTACTCGTAATGAAATGTTTTTCATCCTCGCAGGGGCGCGACGGAGAAAAAGGCGACAAAGGCGAGCCGGTACGTGTCGGAGATGCTTATTGACTGCTTTGTTTCAATCCGCCGCTTAGCTTTTTATCGCGATGGCTATTCCGATATCTTTTGTTTTGGCCTTTGTGTGTGCCGCTCTTCGACGCGCATTCTATTTCCTGCAAACGCCTGGCATCCTTTGATTTGATTTTAAACAATTTGATCTTTTTTTGTGCGGCCGCTGTCGTCACAAAGGGAAAGCCTGGACCTCCGGGAACGCAGGTAAACAAACCTTTAATAGTGACGCGTGACCGCTTCTCATCAGTCTGGCGGTGTTTAACTGGACCGTTTGTCGCGAGCCCGCTCGTAAAGTCAGGACAATAACACAAGCGATGAGAAATGAACGCTCTCAATCTCTGTTTTTTTTTTTTTTGCTAGCCACTCGGAGGCAATATCTTCACCAGAGTCATCAAGGTAGCTTTATCGATAAAATATTTATGTTGTGTTCCCAAGCGAGTTTCTCTTTTAAAACGGCTTACTGTTTCTATCAGGGAGAACCGGGATTAAGAGGCGAAACGGGCCCGCCTGGACCGAGAGTGAGCGCCACGTTTGCGGTTTTCCACGTGAAAAGTCACCTCACAATGTTGTATTTTGTACATTCGCAGGGTCCTGAGGGTAAACCCGGACTACCGGGATCCTCTCTGGTTGGTATCCAAATGACGTGTCTGTCTACTTTGTTCTATTTCCACTCATGTGATCCATCAAAAAATGTACTTTTGGTTTAACCCTCATGCGAAGCTCTTTCGGATAACCTCAACCACTTGAGTACCCTAATTTTCGCACTATAAGGCGCACCTGACTATAAGCCGCAGCCCACCAAATTTGGCACGAAAACGCCATTTGTTCATAGATAAGTCACACTGGACTATAAGCCGCAGCTGTCCACACTGTATCATGGGATATTTACACCAAAAGATATTAACCGGTACAACCTTATTCGACAGCGGTATCATACGACCGACTGTCATAAGACCAAATGAACCATCAGTAAGCTTTGAACCAATTGCAGCAAAGCTTTATTGCTTCAAGAAGCTTTATTTGGCCATCACTTGGGGGAGACAGTCAACCTCTGCTGCCACCTGCTGTTGGGTGTTGTCATCCAAAATGCCTCTTAGCATGCATTGCAGCACTACAGATGTAAATAACAATCAAAAATCATGTTCTGTGCTAAATATTTCTTCAGTTACTATTCCAATAATTGCTAGTTATGGTATTTGCTAACACTTTCTTTGACAGTGGTGCCATAAGACTGTCATTACACAATCATAATTATGACATGTCTCTTAGAGCCTAGTTCGGGCCTAAAAAATCCAGCCCGACCCGACACGGCCCGAGCCTGATCAATTAACTAGATTTGCAGGCCCGAGCCCGAAAAACCCGATTTTTTTTTTGTTGTTATTGGAGTGACGCGGGGGAAAAAAAAGCAGCAATTTATTTTCATTTCTTCGAGTTAGCAGAAAAAAAGTTTTCTTAATGTTTAAATACTCTACATATTTTTATGATCATTATAAAAACATTTACATAACGAAATAACGCTGGGAAAGTTTAATATTTTTTTTAAAATGTGGTTTTGCAGACACACAGAGGAGAAGATTCAAAAGGATCACATTTGTGTTGCCTTTGTGTGCATAAATAAAAGTGTCTTTCGTAATGAATTCACAGTTGTCAGGAAAAAAATGCTAGTCTCCATATTTTTATGAGAATTATAAAAGCATTTACACAACGAAATAACGCTGGGAAAGTTTGTTAAATATATTTGAGTGTGTGGGTTATTGTTCTCACATGGACGCGCCTCTCTGACAAGGAGAGGGAACAGCAGCAAAAAAAAAAAAAAAAAAAACGACAAATGCTTTGAAATAAGAGTCTTTATTGTAATGACAACAATACCAAAAAAATTAAAATGAAATAAAAGCTTTTAAACTGCGGGCTGGCCTTGACTGCTGTCTGCAACTTGCGGCCTCGTGTCCTGCTCTTTATTCCTGTGAAATAAGGGAAATAATTAGACCGGCTCGGAATAAAAATGGCGATTTGAACAGCAGGATATTATGGCTTACTTACAGTGTTTATAATTTTTGGTCGTCGTCGTGCAGGAATAAGATTGCGTCCACTGGCAGGTTTCAGTGACGTTCTCCGCTGATCTATTGTGCGGCCTGCAGCGCTGAAAACTCTCTCGCTGCTGCTGCTGCTTGCAGGGATGCACAACACTTTTTCTTGCCAACTTGGAAAGTTTTGGGTATATGGTGCATTTGACGAAGCCGACACAGTTTTTTTGTTGCATCTTCCACGATCAATTGAAATTCTTTCCACACCTCACTCCTACCAGTGCATTGTTGCGTCTTCCATTCCCCCGTCTTCAGTTTGTTTTTAACTTCTCGCTGCACCATATTGAAAAAGAAGTACCACGAGGATGAGGAGTTGTGGAGTTGTAGACGCACGGAAGGCGCCAGAGCAGGAGAAAATGAAAAAGAGGGCGGTGCCTCGGCCGTGCGCAAGCGCTACAGCGGGAGGACAAGAAGAAAAAGCGGGCGGCGCCACGGCGTTCATGTGCGTGCGTGCACAAGCAAAAGCGCAATACAGAGAGCCTGCTCTCCATTTTTTTCAAAAATAATTTATTAGTCCGGCACGGCGGCCCGACTCGACCCGAACGTGAATGCTAAACAGTCGGGTCGGGTTCGGGCACATGATCTAACCTCTAATGTCTCTGTCCTGAGCATTCATGAATGCTTATAACAGATGTCATTAAGTGTTATCCGGCAAATGATATCACTTTTGAATGGATGCAAAAGATCCAAGATGGACAAAAATAGAGTTAGTGACATAATTTGCCAAATGACACTTAATGACATAAGCATTCAGTATTGTCCATGATAGTGTCATGTCATTATTTTGATGATCTTATGACAGTCTTATGACACCACTGTCAAATAAAGTGTTACCTAAAAAAATCAACAAATAAGCCGCACTGGTCTATAAGCCACAGGTATCAAAATGAAGGAAAAAAGTAGCGGCTTATAGTCCGAAAATTACGGTAATTTTAATATCTAGTTTCAATGTACTGGAGTGGAGTAGGCCTCGTTCCTCGTTTGCACTCCCTCAGAGGATGACCCAGAGAGATTGGCCATGGAGAAAGGTGGACTTCTCACAGAACGTGGCTGGCTGTGCACAGTCTTCAACCACTATTGGTGGTTCCCAGCCTCATTGGTCAGGCGTTGTCATCCGGCTCAAAGGACCAAGAAATACATCTAAAGAGAAAATCCGTTCTCCCTTTGTTTTTAGAGGAAAAAGGCTCACAATGCAGAAGTCTTTTAAAACGTATGATCACAAGGAGAACACTAATGTTGTAAGGCAAAATACGTCATATGTAGCGTGGGTGGCCAAAATATTGCGAAGTATAATGCCAATGTTGTAGCGGCTACTTTCTCCCATTGATTTTTTTTTTCACAACGTTTCAAAATGCATGCATGGTATGAAAAATATGATAATTACCTTGAATCCTCGAACAAATCACTCCTGGGGCAATCCTTCCTGTTCGTATGCTGTACAGCTTTTGTACTTTTTCAACCTAAATCTGGAGTTGGATCGCTGCATGTGTCGCTGCGACCCACTGCGAATAACTGAAGCGGTTTGAGAAGAACATTTGAGAAGCATACAGTGGGGCAAATAAGTATTTAGTCAACCACTAATTGTGCAAGTTCTCCCACTTGAAAATATTAGAGAAGCATGTAATTGTCAACGTGGGTAAACCTCAACCATGAGAGACAGAATGTGGGGGAAAGAAAAACAGAAAATCACATTGTTTGATTTTTAAAAAATTATTTGTAAATCATGGTGGAAAATAAATATTTGGTCAATACCAAAAGTTCATCTCACTACTTTTTATGTACCCTTTCTTGGCAATAATTGAGGCCAAACGTTTTCTGTTACTCTTCACAAGCTTTTCACACACTGTTGCTGGTATTTTGGCCCATTCCTCCACGCAGATCTCCTCTAGAGCAGTGATGTTATGGGGTTGTCGTTGGGCAACATGGACTTTCAACTCCCTCCGCAGATTTTCCATGGTGTTGAGACCTGGAGACTGGCTAGGCCACTCCAGGACCTTGAAATGCTTCTTACGAAGCCACTCCTTTGTTGCCCTGGCTGTGTGTTTGGGATCATTGTCATGCTGAAAGTCCCAGCCACGTCTCATCTTCAATGCCCTTGCTGATGGAAGGAGATTTTCACTCAAAATCTCTCTGATACATGGCCGTATTCGTTTTTTCCTTTACACAGATCATTTGTCCTGGTCCCTTTGCAGAAAAACATCCCCAAAGCATGATGTTTCCACCCCCATGCTTCACAGTGGGTATGGTGTTCTTCGGATGCAATTCAATATTCTTTCTCCTCCAAACACGAGAACCTGTGTTTCTACCAAAAAGTTCTATTTTGGTTTCATCTGACCATAACACATTCTCCCTGTCCTCTTCTGGATCATCAGAATGCTCTCTAGCGAACTGCAGATGGGCCTGGACGTGTACTGGCTTCAGCAGGGGGACACGTCTGGCATTGCAGGATTTGAGTCCCTGGCGGCGCATTGTAGCCTTTGTTCCTGTGTTCCCAACTCTATGTAGGTCATTCACTAGGTCCCCCCGTGTGGTTCTGGGATTATTGCCCACCGTTCTTGTTATCATTTTGACGCCACAAGGTGAGATCTTGCAGGGAGCCCCAGATCGAGGGAGATTATCAGTGGTTTGTATGTCCTCCATTTTCTAATAATTGCTCCCACAGGTGATCTTTACACCAAGCATTTTACCTATTGCAGATTCAGTCTTCCCAGCCTGGTGCAGGTCTACAGTTTTGTCTCTGGTATCCTTCGGCCTTCTTTGGTCTTGGCCATAGTGGAGTTTGGAGTATGACTGACTGAGATTGTGGACAGGTGTCTTTTATACCGATAATGAGTTAAAACAGGTGCCATTAATACAGGTAATGAGTGGAGCCTCGTTAGACCTCTTTGACAGCCAGAAATCTTGCTTGTTTGTAGGTGACCAAATACTTATTTTCCACTCTAATTTGGAAATAAATTCTTTAAAAATCAAACAATGTGATTTTCTGTTTTTTTTTTCCACATTCTGTCTCTTATGGTTGAGGTTTACCCATGTTGACAATTGCAGGTCTCTCCAATCCTTTCAAGTAGGAGAACTTGCACAATTGGTGGTTGACTAAATACTTACTTGCCACACTGTATGTTGGGAAGCAATTCCTTAATAGTATTTATTACTATGCGCAGGCCGGTTCTGGAAAAGACGGACTTAACGGTTTGACAGGAGAACCGGGCGTAAAGGTCATGTGAGCTTCCTCTTTTCCACTTTTAAAACCACTTGACATTTGCATAACGCTCAAATTTTGACTGGCAGGGGGAGCAAGGAGCGCCTGGTCCTGTAAGTGTCGAAAATAATCCAAATATTCGGAGCTTTAGTTGAATTCCGATTGTGCTTTTTCTAGAAGGGCGAACAAGGTTGGATCGGCATCGCCGGAATGCCCGGATTACCAGGAACGCCGGTAAAGCGTTTGTAGAAATCAGTGATGATTCCCATTATCCTCCTTTAACAAAATGATTGTTTTGTGTTTTGCAGGGACGAGCCGGCGTCGACGGCAAACGGGGACTCCCGGGAAAAGACGTGAGCTACATTTCTTGCTTTGTTTTGCGAACTCAATCTGCTGTTCAATGTATGCAAATTTTGCAGGGAGAGGAGGGACAAAAAGGGGAAGAAGGGAAAAAGGTTCTTGAATGAAACTCAAACATTTAAATAAAATTTCAAGAGTGGAAAATTTTGGTGCCAATTCTACTTTCTCTCACTCTAGGGGGAGAAAGGCGACACAGGCGCAAGTGTAAGTTGTGTTAAACAAAACCATCCACTAACTATCAGTTGACGGGAAACTGGGCGGAGCTAACTTAAAATATTTTCAAAACCAAAGCCGCTAGCGACCTAAAACCAAAATGCACCTCCCTCAGTCCAATATGAGTCTCCACGAGCAGCGGCATAAAAACAAAGTCATTCCCGGATAAAATCCCAATTAGTTATTTTTTTATATGAGTATAACAAAATTTAAAATGGCAATAAAATTCTACGATTTTACGCTAGATGATCCGGCAAATTATGTCACTAACATTTATGTCCAGCTCGATCTTGTACATCCATTCAAGAGTTTGATCATTTGCCGGATGACACAAAATTTTAGACACAAAAATATCTAAATTGCAAGTTTCCTGCCAAAAAACGGGCAGTTGGCCAAATATTACCTGATTGTTTGAATGTAAAGTTAGGCTATTGTGTATGGATACAAAATCCAACATGGCGGCCATCACAAAACAAAGAACTTCCTGAAATTCCTATAGGTATGAACCTTTTGGAATTTTTCACATTTCTGCATAAAATCACGATCAAATATGAGCTGATCTTTGTCAAAATCACACAGATGTAAAAACAGTGTCTGCTTTAACCACCCAAACATTTATAGGTTTTCATGTTTCAATGAGGATAGCATGCAAACAATGACAGAAGGGGCAAAAAAAAAGTAAGTTAACCCTCTGCCTTAGAAGACTTAAAGAGTAGGGCTGTCAAACAATTAAAATTTTTAATCGAGTTAATCACAGCTTAAAAAGGAATTAATCGTAATCAATCGCAATTCAAACCATCGATAAAATATGCCATATTTTCCTGTAAATTATTGTTGGAATGGAAAGATAAGACACAGGACGGATATAGTATACATTCAACATACTGTAAAGGGACAAGTACTGTATTTGTTTGTTATAACAATAAATCAACAAGTTGGCATTAACATTAACATTCTGTCAAAGCAATCAATGGATAGAAAGACTTGTAGTTCTTAAAAGATAAATGTTAGTACAAGTTATAGAAATTTTATATTAAAACACCTTTTTAATTTCGTTTTAATAAAATTTGTAAGATTTTCAATCAAAAAATAAACTAGTAGCTCGCCATTGTTGATGTCAATAATTACACAATTCTTAAGTTGCTAAGCCCAGAAAATCAGTCGCACCCAAGCGCCAGCAGAGGGCGACAAAACTCCAAAAAAACACAAGTAACAAGTGCACATGACACTGTACTGTCATTTTAATCTGTTTGAGTGGGGCATGTGCGTTAATGGCGTCAAATATTTTAACGTGATTAATTTAAAAAGATAATTACCGCCCGTTAACGCAATAATTTTGACTGCCCTATTAAACAGCAATTGAAACCAATTTTTACCAAACAATTTAAGTCAGGTGTGTGCTTAATCACTGATGAAAGGTCTGGATGTTCATCAATCGACAGTCAGAGAAGTTGTCTACAAATGGAGACAGTTTGCCACTGTTGCTTCTCTTCCAAGGAGTGGACGTCAACCAAAGATGACGTCAACAGCGCAGAATACTCAGTTAAAAAAGAACCCTAGAGTGACTTCCAGAAATCAATGGCACAGTCCCATATCTCTGTGCACACATCAACTATATGTAAAACTATGGCCAAGAATGGTGTTCATGGAAAGGACGCCAAGGAAGAAGCCACTGCTGTCTAAAAAAAACATTGTTGCTCGTTTAATGTTTGCAAAAAGGCACTTGGACACTCCACAGACGTTTTGGCAAAATATTTTGTGAACTGATGAAACCAAACTTGAATTGTTTGGGAGTAACACACAACGTCATGTGTGGAGGGAAAATAGCTTACCAACATCAACACCTCATTCCCATTGTGAAGCATGGTGGAGGGATCATCATTAATTTAGGGACGTTTTGCTGCCTCAGGGACTGGACAATTAGCAATCATTAATGGAAGAATACATTAAAAAGTTTTGCAGGAAAACCTGAGACTGTCTGTCAGACATTTGAAGCTAAAAAGAGGATGGAGGCTGCAACAAGACAATGATCTAAAACACAGAAGTCAACGAACTTCAGAATGGTTTCAGGAGAACAAAATACATATTCTGGAGTAGCCAAGTCAAAGTCGAGACTTTAACCCCATTGAGATGCTGTGGCATGACCTAAAGACAGTCTTCAATTCATGTCTTTAGGTTAATTAGTTAGTTAGTTAATCTAATCGATGAATTCATGCCAGACATCCCAGGAATCTGACTGAACTACAGCATTTTTTGAGAATAATGGGCCAAGATTAGTCCTGATCAATGTGCCAGACTGATCTGCAGCTACAGGAAGTGTTTGATTGAAGTTATTGCTGCCAAAGGGGTGAGGGGGGGGCACAAAATAATAGATTTGATGGTTAACTTACTTATACTTCCCCCTTCTTTCATTGTTTGAATGCTAGCCTCGTTAAAAAATATGAAAACCTATAAATGTTTGGGTGGTTTTAGCTGTTTTTTCGTCTGTGTGATTTTGACAAAGATCAGCTCACATTTGATGGTGAATTCATGCAGAAATGTGAGAAATTCCAAAAGGTTCAGATTCTTTTTATTGTCACTGTAGAAGCAAGAAAACGGGCAGTTGTTATTCATTTTACGTAAATATTTCAAGCTAAAGTTACGGGGAAAAAATTCGATTCATTGTTTTCACAACGTTTCAAAATGTATGTATGGTGCTATTTTATGTAGTAATTACCTTAAATCCTACATATTCTGGAGTAGCCAAGTCAAAGTCGAGACTTGAACCCCATTGAGATGCTGTGGCTTGACCTAAAGATAGTCTTCAATTCATGTCTTTAGGTTAGTTAGTTAGTTAGTTAGTTAGTTAGTTAGTTAGTTAGTCTAATCGATGAATTCATGCCAGACATCCCAGGAATCTGACTGAACTACAGCATTTTTTTAGAATAATGGGCCAAGATTAGTCCTGATCGATGTGCCAGACTGATCTGCAGCGACAGGAAGTGTTTGAAGTTATTGCTGGCAAAGGGGTGGGGGGGGGGTGGGGGGCGGCACAAAATAATAAATTTGATGGTTAACTTACTTATACCTCCCCCTTCTTTCATTGTTTGAATGCTAGCCTCGTTAAAATATGAAAACCAATAAATGTTTGGGTGGTTTTAGCTGTTTTTTCGTCTGTGTGATTTTGACAAAGATCAGATCACATTTGATGGTGAATTCATGCAGAAATGTGAAAAATTCCAAAAGGTTCAGATACTTTTAATTCCCACTGTAGAAGCAAAAAAAAAAAAAAACGGGCAGTTATCGTTCATTTTACATAAATATTTCAAGCTAAAGTTAAGGGGGGAAAATTCTATTCATTTCATTGTTTTCACAACATTTCAAAGTGTATGTATGGTGCTATTTTATATAGTAATTACCTTAAATCCTCAACCAAATTACTCTTGAGACACCCCTGCCTCCTTGTATGCACTAAAACCTTCGTCCTGTTTCCGTTTCCACCTGAATTTAGCATTAAAACGCAGCTTGTGTTTGAGTTTATCGCAGTGAAAGCCACGACGACGGCGCTCTACCATGCCCGACACCCTTTGGGAAGCTGTGGCGCAATGTCTATAGTAGCTGTCTCATCAACTGATAGTGAAGTCTATGACAAAACAAAAGGATGCAAGTTAGCGCCTTGTTGTCGCACTGCAGGGTCAGAACGGTAGTAAAGGAGAAGCTGGACCCCCGGGTCCACCTGGGAAGCAGGTCCTCGTCACCACAGAGGTAAAAATACAACATTTGCCATTTTTTGAGCTTTAAATCAACTGAACTTCGGTTGGCAGGGTGCCACCATTGACGAAATCCGCCAAGCCTTTCCCGTACCGATGGGCCCTCCGGGAGCGACGGTAAGGGTCCTGCTTAAATTTCGTGTCATGATCTCATTTTAATATCATTCCAATGTCTTTTAAGGGCTCTCCAGGAATGAAGGTAACATGGAAACGTGGTTCACGCCAACACACAATCACCCGGCCTAATTTGCCTTTTGACTGCAGGGAGAGAAAGGAGACGTTGGCGTGACAGGCCAAAAGGTACAATGGTTTAAATAGAGATTACAATACATGGAAGTGCAGTATTCTGTTTCTTTCTCTAAAGGGTGATCCTGGGAAATCAGTGGAGATGAAGGTGAAGTTCTGAACCCGCTTGCCGTTTTAAGTGAAATTACTTCGACTAATGTCATTTTTCTTCTGCAGGACATTGAGGCAATGTTTGAAAGCTACGGCATCAAGGTGCACGTGCACTCTCGACGTCCTAGCTGTTGGTTCTCCAGACTGACGTCTTTGCTTGCTTCCCAGCTGCCTGTGTTGAAGGCTTTAATGGACAGGCTGCTGCAGGACGGCACGGAGGAGCTGCTTCGCACACTCGGCAGCGCCGCGAAAGCTCAGACAAACGAAGACACGCCGACCTCCAACATCATCACTGAGTACACTGTAAGTCAAGTCCGCTTGGGCTGTTCCATAGACTTCATAATATATTGACATGACACGGAGGGCCGATCTGTAGGAGGCCTATTTTCAAAAACTTATATATTTTCAAATCCAAAACTACTACCGACCAAAAACCAAAACAGGCAGCTACCTTAGCTATACAGTGGGGCAAATAAGTATTTAGTCAACCACCAATTGTGCAAGTTCTCCTACTTGACAAAATTAGAGAGGCCTGTAATCGTCAACATGGGTAAACATCAATCATGAGAGACAGAATGTGAAAAAAAAAAAACAAAATCACATTGTTTGATTTTTAAAGAATTTATTTCCAAATTAGAGTGGAAAATAAGTATTTGGTCACCTACAAACAAGATTTCTGGCTGTCAAAGAGGTCTAACTTTTTCTAACGAGGTCTAACGAGGCTCCACTCGTTACCTGTTTTAACTCATTATCGGTATAAAAGACACCTGTCCACAATCTCAGTCAGTCACACTCCAAACTCCACGATGGCCAAGACCAATGAGTTGTTGAAGGACACCAGAGACAAAAGACTGGGAAGACTGAATCTGCAATAGGTAAAACTAGAGATGTCCTGATCGATCTGCATCCCGATCGATCGGGTCTGATCACATCATTTTCTAAGTATCGGAATCGGCAAAAAAATATCGGCCATGCCTTTTTTTCATATATATATATTTCTTAATTAAATCGTTTTCTAATTGTATTTAACGTTACAGACATAATTTGTTTCACTCATCCAGAGTATCTAGTTTAGGCTTAAGGTAGGGTTATCAAATTTATCCAGATAATGGCGGTTAATTAATTTTTTAAAAAATGTATAACGTTAAAATGTTTAACGCAATTAATGCATGCACTGCACGACTCACTCACGCATTGTCGCGCTCAATCTGTAATGGCGCCGTTTTACCTATATAGAGAAATAAAAGGCAGCGTAAAATGAGTAGAGTGAATTTTAGCAGCCTTTGGCTTAAATATTACATGATAGAGTAGGCATTTCACATTGTGGTACAAGTACTGTATTTTTTTTGTGTTTGTTTACACATGAATTTTCTTCCCAAAAGTCATTGATTTGACGTAACACTTGACATAACATATACATTTTTGCCCAAAATAGCAACTTAAATTGTTTTTAACAGCTAATACAACACTTAATTTCCACATCAGAAACTTAATACTTGAGGAAAACATGCAGAATCAATTATAAACAATTTATAAATAGATTATTAATATTTTTTTATATGCAATCACAACCTATTATAGAATTGAATAGCCCTTTATTGTCATTATACAGTTGTATAGTTAGTTATATAGTTGAGTGAATTAGGCTAGCGGCCGCCTGACGTAAACAGAGATTTTCTGGTGAAAATTCTTGTGAATAATTGCTTAAATCCCCGAATTCTTCATAGATATGGACGTAAAACAGTCTCGACTCTTGGTTAAAAGCAAAGAAACCGCGCAGTTAGCGTTTATTTTACGTGAATATGTCAAAGTACAATGCTACTCTGTTAGCGAATGTGGCTAGCGGCCACCTGGTGTAAACAGTTTTTCTGGCGAAAATTCTTGTGAATAAATGCTTAAATCCCTGAATTCTTTATAGATATGGACGTAAAACAGTCTTGATTCTTGGTTAAAAGCAAAGAAACCTTGCAGTTCGCGTTTATTTTACTTAAATATGGTGCAGTACAATCCTACTGTGTTAGTGAATGAGGCTAGCGGTCGCCTGGTGTAAATAGAGATTTTCTCGCAAAAATTCTTGAGAAATAATACTTTAATCCCTGGATTTTTCATAGATATGGACGAAAAACAGTCTGGATTCTTGGTTAAAAGCAAAGAAACCGTGCAGTTGGCATTTATTTTACGTAAATATGTCGAAGTACAATGCTAGTCTGTTAGTGAATGTAGCTAACGGCCGCCTGATGTAAACAGAGCTTCTCTGGTGAAAATTCTTGTGAATAACTGCCTAAATCCCCGAATTCTTCAGAGATATGGATGTATAACAGTCTCGATTCTTGGTTAAAAGCAAAGAAACCGTGCAGTTAGCATTTATTTTACGTAAATATGTCGAAGTACAATGCTACTTTTAGCGACAGAGGCTAGCGGTGTTAGTGAATGAGGCTAGCGGCCACCTGATGTAAACAGAGATTTTCTTGTGAAAATTCTTGTGAATAACTGCTTAAATCCCCAAATTCTTCATAGATATGAACATAAAACAGTCTCGATTCTTGGTTAAAAGCAAAGAAACCTTGCAGTTACTGTTTATTTTCCGTAAATATGTCGAAGTACAATGCTACTTTTAGTGAATGAGGCTAGCGGCCGCCTGATGTAAACAGCTTCTCCGGTGAAAATTCTTGTGAATAACTGCCTAAATCCCCAAATTCTACATAGATATGGACATAAAACAGTCTCGATTCTTGGTTAAAAGCAAAGAAACAGTGAAGTTAGCGTTTATTTTACTTAAATATGTTGAAGTACAATGCTACTCTGTTAGCGAATGATGCTAACTGCCGTCTGATGCAAACAGAGCTTGTCCGGTGAAAATTCTTGTGAATAAATGCTTAAATCCCCGAATTCTTCATAGATATGGACGTAAAAAAGTCTTGATTCTTGGATAAAAGCAAAAAAAAAAACGTGCAGGTAGCATTTATTTTACGTAAATATTGCGAAGTATAATGCCAATGCTGTAGCGGCTAATTTCTCCCATTTTTTTCACGTTTCAAAATGCATGCATGGTACGAAAAATATAATAATTACCTTGAATCCTCGAACAAATCACTCCTGAGACAATCCTTCATGTTTGTATGTGGTAGAGCTTTCTTAGTTCTTCAAAAATCCGAACTTAAATCCGGCTTGGACATGAGTGTGTGCTGTCTTTGAATGACTATTATGAAATGAACTTCGCCCCCCTATGGTAAGGCAAAGAATGACAAAGTGTCAGGTCAATAGAGTTATGAAGTCTATGGCTGTTCTTTGCAATATTTACATTTCGGTTCTTCGCGCCTCAACAGAGCTCAGAAAAGAGCGAATTTTCCAACCAGTCGCTGTTCGACACCATCGAGGAATTTGAGTTGGACCAACCGACACAGCCTGTGAGTGGTCGACGACTAATTATCTGCTGTGAATTTAAATGAGTTTATCACTCGTAGACATCCAATTCATTTGAAGTGAACATTTATTCTATCACCGTCAACGGTTCGTGCTAACAAGCGTCTTTTTTTCTTGAAAGGACTCCTGGAATGATACTACAGAAGGTCCAACGTTATGGACTGTGCCACCAAAGAAAGAAAAGGTGGAGAAAAAGGCAGGTAGAAAAGGTTCAGGACATAAGAGGAAGGTAAATGTCAGTCGTATTTGTCAATGAGCGTCATTACAAAATATTGATTTTGACTTTTTGTGAACCAGGGGAAAGGAAATAAAGGACGGCAAGCGAGGCACACGCATCACCTGGTAAATGACACATGTTGTGAATTGTCAGAGGCATTTTTAATATAAAAAAAGTGTGCTTTTAGAGAAATGTGTTCTCTCGCTGCCCCTCTCATATCACGGTATTGCAACACTTGTCATCCCCCAGACGGGGGAGCGGCGGGCGGAGGAGGAGTTTTACGAGGCCCGAGATTACGAGCGGGAGGAGGTGGGCGGCCTCATTTTTGAATTGGAAGTGACGCTCGCTGACGTGCGGGCGCCTTCTCGTTAAGCGACCTGTCAAACTTGAATCACACCTACTTCATTGCGTCTTAATTAGAAAACTATGGAGTTGTTCTTTCCGCCCACTTGACATGATATGAGGGCAAGGGCGTAGGTTTGCATAGGGATGGTAGGGACATAACACAAGCAACTTTTCAGGATGCTCAAATTTTCCCCACCAACCTTTAAGCAACCTTATATGCACTACAGTTCAGTTATACAGGTAATTTAGATTTTCTACCTATATGTTGTAAGGATAGAATTGACCCTACCATTATTAAGTGAATTATTTTCATTATGTTCAACTTACATCTACCCCCTTTTCACTTGGTGAATGTGCCGGTCACTCCCCCCCCCCCCCCCCCCCCCCCTCAATTCCACATTTGTTTTCCGAAATTTCCAGGTTCGCGGTGAATCAGTAACAGGCACACTTTTGCTCAATAGACAATGTTTATTGATTAGAAAATGCAGAATACATTAGATTTATTGATTACAATCCCACAAGAGCAAGCAACAAGCATCAAAAACAAGCATAACAAGGGTAACGATGACGCTAGATTTGAGTTTGTCAATCCCAGAATCCCCGTGCTACGTTACAGCACAACCAGGTGTCCCTTAGCAATGAAAATCGCTTACCGTGACAAATGAGCGGGAGACAACGCTCCGGTAAGGCGGCGAAGGAAGTCCGCCAGCGGGTCATGTACGGATCGCCTGGCTTTGTTCCTTCACCGCCTTACCGGAGAGTTGTCTCCCGCTCATTTGTCACGGTAAGCGATTTTCATTGCTAAGGGACACCTGGTTATGCTGTAACGTAGCGCGGGGATTCTGGGATTGACAAACTCAAATCTAGCGTCATCGTTACCCTTGTTATGCTTGTTTTTGATGCTCGTTGCTTGCTCTTGTGGGCTTGTAATCAATAAATCTCATTATTCTGCATTTTCTAATCAATAAACATTGTCTATTGAGCAAAAGTGTGCCTGATACTGATTCACCGCGAACCTGGAAATTTCGGAAAACAATGTTTGATTGGCTGATGACTTGTCCAACACCCGACAAACACGCACACTCACACTCACACAGCCCCGACAGAAATACATGTCGACAACAGTCCGCCTCCTCCGCCCCCTTCCAAGTCGAGGGATATTAGAAGTTTTTTATTCGGCCAGCAGGAGCCACTCTAATTTAAAAAGACAGCAATGTTTTGGAGGTGGGAAACACACCACTAATTTTGCTGCTGAAAATCCGACCTGCATCAGAGTTAGCAGAACATTGAAGTGCTAATGACAGCAAAAAAGCATGTTTATTTCATATTTCACGCGGCATTTTATGCTCCCGAATGAAATGGACCGCTTGGATGTACATTGGGGCAAATAAGTATTTAGTCAACCAGCAATTGTGCAAGTTCTCCTACTTGAAAAGATTAGAGAGGCCTGTAATTGTCAATATGGGTAAACCTCAACCATGAGAGACAATGTGCAGGGAAAAAAACAGAAAATCACATTGTTTGATTTTTAAAGAATTTATTTCCAAATGAGAGTGGAAAATAAGTATTTGGTCACCTACAAACAAGCAAGATTTCTGGCTGTCAAAGAGGTCTAACTTCTTCTAACGTGGCTCCACTCATTACCTGTGTTAATGGCACCTGTTTTAACTCATTATCGGTATAAAAGACACCTGTCCACAACTTCAGTCAGTCACACTCCAAACTTGGCCAAGACCAAAGAGCTGTCCAAGGACACCAAAGACAAAATTGTAGACCTGCACCAGACTGGGACGACTGAATCTGCAATAGGTAAAACGCTTGGTGTAAAGAAATCAACTGTGGGAGCAATTATTAGAAAATGGAAGACATACAAGACCACTGATAATCTCCCTCAATCTGTGGCTCCATGCAAGATCTCACCCCGTGGCGTCAAAATGATAAGCACGGTGAGCAAAAATCCCAGAACCACACGGGGGGACCTAGTGAATGACCTACATAGAGCTGGGACCACAGTAACAAAGGCTACTATCAGTAACACAATGCACCGCCAGGGACTCAAATCCTGCACTGCCAGACGTGTCCCCCTGCTGAAGAAAATACACGTCCAGGCCCGTCTGCGGTTCGCTAGAGAGCATTTGGATGATCCAGAATACGACTGGGAGAATGTGTTATGGTCAGATGAAACCAAAATAGAACTTTTTGGTAGAAACACAGCTTCTCGTGTTTGGAGGAGAAAGAATACTGAATTACATCCGAAGAACACCATACACACTGTGAAGCATGGGGGTGGAAACATCATGCTTTGGGGCTGCAAAGGGACCAGGTCGACTGATCTGTGTAAAGGAAAGAATGAATGGGGCCATGTATCGAGAGATTTTGAGTGAAAATCTCCTTCCATCAGCAAGGGCATTGAAGATGAGACGTGGCCGGGTCTTTCAGCATGAAAATGGTCCCAAACACACAGCCAGGGCAACAAAGGAGTGGCTTCGTAAGAAGCATTTCAAGGTCCTGGAGTGGCCTAGCCAGTCTCCAGATCTCAACCCCATAGAAAATCTGTGGAGAGAGTTGAAAGTCCGTGTTGCCCAATAACAGCCCCAAAACATCACTGCTCTAGAGGAGATCTGCATGGAGGAATGGGCCAAAATACCAGCAACAGTGTGTGAAAAGCTTGTGAAGCGTTACAGAAAATGTTTGACCTCCATTATCGCCAACAAAGAGTACATGACAAAGTATTGAGATGAACTTTTGGTATTGACAAAATATTCATTTTCCACCATGATTTGCAAATTCTTTCAAAATCAAACTGTGATTTTCTGGGGGGTTTTTCCACACTCTGTCTCTCATGGTTGAGGTTTACCCATGTTGACAGTTACAGGCCTCTCTAATATTTTCAAGTGGAAGAACTTCCACAATTAGTGGTTGACTAAATACTTATTTGCCCCACTGGACATGTCGACAACAGTCAGCCGCCTCCACCCCCTTCCAAGACGAGGGATATTAGAAGTTTTTTTCGGCCAGCAGCAGCCACTCTAATTTAAAAAGACGCCAATGTTTTGCAGGTGGGAAACACACCACTAATTTTGCTGCTGAAAATCCGACCTGCATCAGAGTTAGCATAACATTAAAGTGCCTATGACAGCAAAAAAGCATGTTTATTTCATATTTCACGTGGTATTTTATGCTCCTGAATGAAATGGACCGCTTGGATGTATGTGGAAGCGATCGATTTATATATTTAATTTTTTGAATCCCGCGCCATGAAAATGAGTGACTTCTGGATTGAGGAGGAATGCGAATGTGACGTCACCCGGGTCAGCATCTCACAATGCATCATTGCTTTATAGCATGTCGACTGTGGATTCAGCTGATTTTGCGGGTATATTTGTTTATTTTTCAAATCACGCCAGCCAAATATGCTGCAGGGTTTTGTTGCTGCACAAGGGAGAAGCGCGTGACACCTTTTTGGGTTTCAAAAAGTTTCCGTTCACCGCGGACCAATGTTTTCGTCAACGATGACTAATACGAAAACATTTCATCAAGGAACAATTTTCACATGATGATGATGAGACGGTAACGAGCTAAAAACGTGTGTTGGGAGACTAAAACATAACATGAATGCCAGTTTTCCTCTGACGAGACGAAAATGCGCCATAGTTTTTGTCGCATGTTCACAATGTGTGTCTGGTTTGTGTCACCCATGTGACGTGCTGCACACCCCCAATTCACCTGCTAGTGTCCTCTCCAGTCTTCCCATTGCCTGTTTTGAGATACACACGCTAAGATTTGTCTTTTCTTGGCAAGAAGAGAGAATATGCAATGTTGCTTTAGTCTTTAAAGGTCTGTGCTGAGTGATCATCACACACTAAATGCAACTCGTAGCATTAGCATAGCATTCACGGTCACGTTAGCATCAGGCTATTGCTAACGGCGAGCGTCCTCTTAAACTCTCTGTGCTAAGTGATCATCACACACTAAATTTAACTTGTAGCATTAGCATAGCATTCACTGTCACGTTAGCATCAGGCTATTGCTAAAGGCGAGGGTCCTCTTAAACTCTCAGACAACTTTTTTTTACATACAGTTCATTTTGTCCTAGTGGGTTTAATTTTTTTTTTTTCATTTCACAGGCGAAAACATTTTTATTAAACGTGGACTAAAACTAGACAAAATTAGTCTTGAGGTCCAGTCAACAAAAACTTGATGAAGACAAACACCATTTGACATGACTAAAAAATGACAAAGACCAATAAGTATTGTCAGGGCCGGCCCAGCCTATACGCAGACTATGCAGCTGCTTAGGGCCCCTGACCACTAGGGGGCCCCCAATCTGGCAATTGTTTAATTTGTATTCTATTTTGTTTACTACAGTTTGTTTTATTTGATTTTTGTGAGTTTTGATACTTGATTACAAGCTTGAAAAAATAAAAGTTCTTCCTTCTTTCTTTCCTCTTTTAGAAAAAGGTTTGGCGCTATCTACTGTACTGACAATCATTTGGGGTGAGAAGTTTGAAGTATGCAGTGCAACAAAATCTGATTAATATACAAAATATGGACGTATGGCTTGGATTGCGTGTATGGGTTTCACAGTACACTGTGACTAAATGGTGGGCCAAAAATATGGGCCCCTTTGCACTCTTTTGCTTAGGGCCCCCAAATGGCCTGGGCCGGCCCTGAGTATTGTCATCCAAAAGACTAAGACTAAAATTAAAAAGGCAGCCAAAAACAACACTACTCGGGCAGCTACGTGTTTCTCTGACGTCGGCCGGTTTGTCCGGCAGTCATTCTCCAGCTTCTTCCCCGGCAACGAGCACTCCTGCCCGCAGCAGGGGAACGTCGAGCTGTATCTTGCCCGCTGCCTGGGGGGTTGCCGATCGGTGAAGACAATCGACAACCCCGCCGCAGTGTGATATGATCCGGGGTTGTTTTGTGTGATTTTTTGTTTTGTTTTCGAAAGGCGAGAATAAGACGTAAACGCCGCTCGGTTCGGGTTAGCATGTTCGCTAGCTGTCACGCCTCCTGATTTGTTTACACTCTCCGAAGCCGGGACAGGAAAATGACAAAAGCCGGACTAACTCCAGTGGCATAAAATATCGTTTGGGAGGTGCAAGAACTCGACAGTTTTGACCATTATGGAGTAATTTTGCCCTGTTGTGCTGAATGAATGCATTTTTAATATTTCATAATCCATTGAGCGCAAGACCATTATTTGTCATGACCATACCATTTATTTAGCAACTGGGGAAAAATACTTCAATAAAAAAGTAGAGAGATTGAAACAATGACATTTTGCTACTCTCTTGTTCGCATTTTCATCGTTCTGAATCTTCCCCCTCAATGGGCTGAATTCTAAATCAGAAGAAATTTTGACCCTGCCGACGTCCTCCCCCAGCTGGGGACGCTAGAGCGCTATAATGACAGGCGGGGCTAAATAGCTGATTAAAAGACTAGTTTCTCGTCATCTGCGCTTTGCCAAATTGTTGGATATAATCGAATCGTCTCAAAATATGATTCTAATTCACATAATACTGCTTTTTAAGATTTTTTTATATGATGTCACAGGCACTTTAAACGGTGTGAACTTGCCAACCTGCATAACTCATATTCGTGAGAAATGTAGCCCTGACCCCCATTCACCCAATCTGGTTTTATGTCCCATCCCAAGCTAAAAGTGTGCATGCAGGTTATGCTGTTATATCGTCCCTACCAATGTTAAGACCAAACCTACGCCATTATATGAGGGTTAAATTCATTTCACTTTGAAATGGTCAATGTGAATTTTTACTCCTAGGACGAAGAGTCGCTGCCGTCGCCTCCTGTCGACAAACAGGACGCAGACAAGGTGGCATTCTGATCAACTCGCATGCAACATTAACGTGTGTCTAAAACCTGCAATTTTCACCAGTGTGGCAAAACCTGACATTTTAACCTTTTAAAATGCATTCACGCATGATTCAAAGCTCAAACCTATAGTGGTATGAAAAAGTATCTGAACCTTTTGGAATTTCTCTCATTTCTGCATAAAATCCCCATTAAATGTGATCTTTGTCAAAATCACACAGATGGAAAAAAACAGTGTCTGCTTTCACTTAACCACCCAAACATTTATAGGTTTTCATATTTTAATGAGGATAGCATGCAAACAATGACAGAAGTGGGAAAAATAAATAAGTGAACCCTCTCCCTAAGGACACTTAAAGAGCAATTGAAACAAATTATTACCAAACATTTTAAGGCAGGTGTGTGCCCAATCACTGATGAGTGGTTTAAAGCTGCCCTGTCCACTGTAAAACACACACCTGGTAAGAATTGTCTTAATGAGAAGCATTGTCTCATGTGCATTATGGCTCTGTCGAAAAAGCTGTCTGAAAAACTGCCATCAAGAATTGTTGATTTGTATGAATCTGGGAATGGATACAAAACCCTCTCTAAAAGTCTGGATGTTCATCAACTGACAATCAGAGAAGTAGTCTAAAAATGGGGAGAGAGTTTGGCACTGTTGCTCCTCTTCCAAGGAGTGGCCGTCCACCAAAGATGACGCCAAGAGTTCAGCGCAGAATACTCAGAGAGGTAAAAAGGAAGCCTCGAGTATGTGCACACATGAACTATATGTGAAACTATAGCCAAGAATGGGGTTCCCGGGAGGACTCCACAGAGGACGCCACTGCTGTCTAAAAAAAACATTGTTGCTCGTTTAATGTTCGCAAAAAGGCACTTGGACACTCCACAGAAGTTTTGGCAAAGTATTTTGCGGAGAAAAAATGGTACAGCTCATCAACATATACACCTCATCCCTGCCGTGAAGCATGGTGGAAGGAGCATCATGTTTTGGGGTTGTTTTGCTGCCTCAGGGCCTGGACAACTTGCAATCATTACTGGAAGAATAAATTCAAATGTTTATCAGGATGTTTTGCAGTAAAACTTGAGGCCGTCTGTCAAACAGTTGAAGCTAAGAAGAGGATGGATGCTGCAACAAGACAATGATCCAAAACGCAGAGGTAAATCAACATCTGAACAAAATACACCTTCGGGGATGGCCAAGTCAAAGTCCAGACTTGAACCCCATTGAGATGCTGTGGCATGACCTAAAGACTGCGATTCATGCCAGACATCCCAGGAATCTGACAACTACAGCAGTTTTGTAGAGAAGAATGGGCCAAGATTAGTCCTGATCGATGTGCCAGGCTGATCTGCAGCTACAGGAAGCGTCTGGTTTAAGTTATTGCTGCCACATTTTGTGCGGGGGCACAAAATATTAAATGTGATGGTTCACTTACTTATTTTTCCTCTTTCTGTCATTGTTTGCATACTATAAAATATACTATAAAATATGAAAACCTATTCATGTTTGGGTGGTTTTAGTTAAAGCAGACAGTTTTTTCATCTGTGTGATTTTGACAAAAATCAGATCACATTTGATGGTGATTTTATGCAGAAATGTGAGAAATTCCAAAAGGTTCAGATACATTTTCATACCACTGTATATAGTAATGATATATATGGAAACTATGACCATAGAGTTGCAATGGTTCTTAAGGGAACTCGACAACAACAAAGGAAATGCGAATAAAGTGAAGAGAGATCCTCGGACGTCAAAGCCTGCAGCTTATTAATACAAATAAATCGCAATAGCACATTTTGGGTGCACTTTTTTGTTTATTGAAACATCACTGTTATGTAACCTCTTTGATTGTCACTGGTGAAAATTGTTTTCGAGAAAAAAAAATGGAACTGTCAATCTCTGGTTTCCTTCCTTTATCAGCAAAGTTTTGCTCAGGAATATTTGGCCAATCAGGGTCACAAATGTGATTTGAATATGGAAGTTTTGCTGTTGTGAATTTGTAGAGCACAAACTTTAGTGGAAGCGGGCCTGATGACGAGGAATGGAGCGGCGATTGGCGGGAGGAAGACGTGGACCAGGAGGAAGAAGAGTGGGAAAAGCTCGAAACGGAGACGACGGACGAGGGCGAAGGCGGGCAGCCTTACCCGTACCCCCCGGAATATTTTTTTCTCAAGGTAATGGCAAACACACATGCACTTTTGACGGTATTAGACGTCCATTCGTGTGGACATTTTATCCTTCTGCTGTGAATTGAAATGAGTTTATCGCTCGTCGACGTCCAAACCAAATGGGAAGGTGGCAGCGAATGAACATTCGTGAATGTCTAATGCTGTCATTGGCTGCCAATGACAGCATTAGACATTCAAAAATGTTCATTTAAATGTTCAGTTAAAAAAAAAAAAACTCCTTATATGTGTCTTGTGTTATTTAGGGACAACCAGGTGAAGATGGAATGCAAGGTCCAAAGGTATGTATTGATTTATATTTGTTTTGATATTGTAATATATTTAGATGGAGCTTTGCATAGCAAAAGCCTTTATTGTAAAATTCCTTTTTCTTTTCTGTTTGGCACCATTCAAATATCAAAATGACCGGAATTTTCACGCGGTACAGGGAATTTTTCGAAAGACGCCCCCCCTCAAATTTTTTTTTTTTTTTATTTTAAACGCGATGTGTCCTACAATTTTTGACCAAATAACAAAATTTACACATCAATAATTCTAGGACAGTAAAGGGCATAAAAGTTGTGTACAGATTTTGGCAAAAACCTACGTTTCCCCCATCGGTTGCCACTGACAACCATGTTCAGTGGTATGAAAAAGTATCGGAACCTTTTGGAATCTGTCACATTTCTGCATAAAATCACCATCAAATGTGATCTGATCTTTGTCAAAATCACACAGATGAAAAAACTGCTTTAACTAAAACCACCTAAACATTTATAGGTTTTCATATTTTGATGAGGATAGTATGTAAACAATGACAAAAAGGGGGGGGGATAAGTGAACCATCACATTTAATATTTTGTGCCCCCCCCCATTGGCAGCAATAACTTCAACAAGATGCTTCCTGTAGCTGCAGATCAGGCTGGCACATCAATTAGGACTAATCTTGGCTTATTCTTCTCTACAAAACTGTTGTAGTTCAGTCAGATTTCTGGGATGCCTGGCATGAATCGCCATCTTTAGGTCATGCCACAGCATCTCAATTCTGGAATTTGACTTAGCCACTCCAGAACGTGTATTTTGTTCTTCAGAAACCATTCTGAAGTTGATTTGCTTCTGTGTTTTGGATCATTATCTTGTTGCAGCATCCATCCTCTTTTTAGCTCCAACTGTCTGACATACGGCCTCTGGTTTTCCTGCAAAGTATCCTGATAAAGTTTTAAATTCATTCTTCCATTAATGATTGCAAGTTGTCCAGGCCCTGAGGCAGTAAAACAGCCCCAAATCATGAGGCTCCTTCCATCATGCTTCATGGTTGGGATGAGGTGTTGATGTTGGTGAGCGGCTCCATTTTTACTCCCAAACAATTCAACTTGGGTTTCATCAGTCCACAAAATATTTTTTCAAAACTTTTGTTGCGTGTCCAAGTGCCTTTTTGCAAACATTAAACGAGCAACAATGTTTTTTTTTTTTTTTTTTTTTTTTTTGTAGACAGGAGTGGCTTCCTCCGTGGAGTCCTCCCATGAACACCATTCTTGGAGATAGTTTTACATATAATTGATGTGTTCACAGCGATATTGGACTGTGTCAGTGATTTCTGTAAGTCTTCTTCTTTTTTACCTCTCTGAGTATTCTGCGCTGAACTCTTGGCGTCATCTTAGGTGGACGGCCACTCCTTGGGAGAGAAGCAACAGTGCCAAACTCTCTCCATTTGTAGACAAGTCGATGCCATTGACGGCAAAGCACGTCCAAATTTCCAATTGACTTTCAATGGGAGAAAAACCTGTGTGGTTGTGATTTTTGACCAAAATTCTTACCATTACAGCCCATTGACAATCAACCGACGCCCAAGTAAGTCGATACCATTGACAGGCATGCACGTCCAATTTTCCCATTGATTTTCAATGGCAGAAAACCCTGAGTGGTTGTGATTTTTTACCAAAAACTCGCCGTTAAAGCCCATTGACATTCAACTGGCACCCAAGTAAGTCGATGCCACTGACGGCCATGCACGTACAAATTTCCCCATTGATTTTCAATGGCAGAAAAACCTCTGTGGGTTTGATTTTTGACCAAAACTTACCATTATAGCCCATTGACATTCAACTGGTGCCCAAGTAAGTCGATACCATTGACGGCCATGCACATCCAAATTTCCCATTGATTTTCAATGGCAGAAAAACCTTTGTGGTAGTGATTTTTTACCAAAAACTTACCGTTACAGCTTATTGACATTAAACTGGTGCCCAAGTAAGTCGATTCCATTGACGGCCATGCACGTCCAGATTTCCCAGTGATTTTAAATGGCAGAAAAACTTGTGTGGTTGTGATTTTCACCAAAAACTTACAATAACAGCTCATTGACATTCAACTGGTGCCCAAGTAAGTATATTCCATTAACGGCCACGCGCGTTAAAATTTCCCATTGATTTTCAATTGCAGAAAAAACCTGTGTGGTTGTGATTTTTGACCAAAAACTTACCGTTACAGCCCATTGACATTCAACTGTTGCCCAAGTAAGTCGATTCTATTGACGGCCATGCACGTCCAGATTTCCCAGGGATTTTCAATGGCAGAAAAACCTGTGTGTTTGTGATTTTTGACCAAAACGTACCATTACAGCTCATTGGCACCCAACTGGCCTCAAAGTAAGTCGATGCCATTGACGGCCATGCACGTCCAAATTTCCCATTGATTTTCAATGGCAGAAAAACCTGAGTGGTTGTGATTTTTTAACAAAAACTTAGCATTACAGCCCATTGACATTCAACTGGTGCCCAAGTCAGTCAATTCCTTTGACGGCCACGCACGTCCAAATTTCCCATTGATTTTCAATAGCAGAAAAACCTGTGTGGTTGTTATTTTTGACCAAAAACTTACCATTACAGCTCGTTGACATTCAACTGGGGCCAAAGTAAGTCCATGCCGCTGACAGGCATGCACGTCCAAATTTCCCATTGATTTTCAATGGCAGAAAAACCTGAGTGGTTGTGATTTTTGACCAAAAACTTACCATTACAGCCCATTGACATTCAACTGGGGCCCAAGTAAGTCCATGCCACTGACAGGCATGCACGTCCAAATTTCCCATTGATTTTCAATAGCAGAAAAGCTTGTGTGGTTGTGATTTTTGACCAAAAACTTACCATTATAGCTTATTGACATTCAACCGGCACCCAAGTAAGTTAATGCCATTGACAGCCATGCAACCGGACGTGTCCCTGAAATGTCCACAAATCAAAAGGGAGTGACCTGATAGATCTATACCTACCACAGCAAAGCCCCATTGAAATTTCCCCAGAAATTGCTGTTTCTAGAAAATTAAATAAGAATGTTTTTTTGATCAATACTAAGGCCTACGACGCTCCTGTATTTTAATGTAGGAGGTTGGTTATGTTGCTACTTTGGGAAAATGATTTGGGAAAATGATTTCATCACGATCATTTCTATGATGATGTAACAAGTAGGCCTTACATTCATTACTTTCTAAATCTTTTTTATTTATTTTTTGCAAATGAACTTGATGATTGAAATTGTTCATAGGACAATCTATACGATGTGACTAGACACAAAAGAAAAAATTGAGTTTAATACCCTTTTTAAAAAGTGGACTTGGTGCTGAAGTGTCCCCTTAAACGTAAGCATCTCCTCCCGCCCACATGAGCCGCGTTACATCAGCGTTGGGGGAAGACTTGGCCGGTTAGCAGCCTTCTCCCTCTTTTGATGCGGGCGAGATTAAAGAAACGCATGCATGAATAATTCCCCTTGTTAACCCACGCTGATGAGTATTTATTCCGCTCGCATTGCTTTTTTTTTTTTTTTTTTTTAAACAATATCAAGGTGCTCTCTGACTTTACATCCTCAGGGCGACGTCGGAGAGAAGGGACAAAAGGTACACGTCGATGTTGTTTATTGTTCAACAACGGAGATGATGGCGGAATTCATGTGTCCAGGGAGAGCCGGGTATCGGCCACAGAGGGCCCGAAGGCCGGGCAGGTCTGCCTGGTAACAAGGTGACACACTTTTTTAATTTATTTTATTATCATTTTGAAAAAAAAAGATTACAATTCAATCACGTCAATTTTTATTGGCTTTACGTCTGATTTAATTTAGAAGGATTTGAATTGCTGCGTGACTCAGTTAAAGCATTGTTTGATCTTAACACATAATTGAAAAAATAACTACTCCAAAACATAACCTTTATTTGCCTGCTTTGAAAAGCTTGTTCTAAGTAAAATTAGAAAAAAATAAATGATTTGACTAAAAGCAATTTTGTTTTTTGTTTTTTTTCTCAGGGCGAACCGGGAGAGGAAGGGCCTCCCGGTGCTCAGGGAATCCAAGGCATACGCGGGATCCCTGGTGACCAGGGCCCCCCGGGCCACAGGGGCCCCCCCGGGGACCTTGGCGAGCCTGGCCGAGAGGTACGGCATGTCGAGGCTTCGGCTTTCCTCATGGTTTTGACAAAGCTATGCTGTTTTGACTCAGGGTGAGCGAGGAAAGCGAGGAAAAAATGGAACGCCAGGAAGCAAGGGACCCCCGGGATCACAGGGGCTTCATGTAAGCACTCCTAACACAATGTATGCCTATTACAGTGGTATGAAAAAGTATCTGAACCTTTTGGAATTTCTCACATTTCTGCGTAAAACCACCAAGTAAACCAACCAAATATGATCTGATCTTTGTCAAAATCACACAGATGTAAAAATAGTGTCTGCTTGAACTAAAACCACCCGAACATTTATAAGTTTTCATATTTTAATGAGGATAGCATTCAAGCAATGACAGAAGGAGGAAAAGTAGGTAAGTGAACCCTCTGCCTAAGGAGACTTATTGAGCAGCTGAAATCAATTTTTACCAAACAATTTAATCCCAATCACTGATGAGTGGTTTAAAGCATGCCGTGCCCAATGTAAAACACACACCTGGTAAGAATTGTCTTGATGAGAAGCATTGTCTAATGTGCATCATGGCTATGTCAAAAGAGCTGTCTGAAAAACTGCGATCAAGAATTGTTGATTTGTATGAAGCTGGGAATGGATAAAAAAACCATCTCTAAAAGTCTGGATGTTCATCAACCAACAGTCAGAGAAGTTGTCTAAAAATGGGGAGAGAGTTTGGCACTGTTGCTCCTCTTCCAAGGAGTGGCTGTCCACCAAAGATGACGCCAAGAGTTCAGCACAGAATACTTAGAGAGGTAAAAAAGAACCCTAGAGTGTCTGCTAAAGACTTACAAAAATCACTGGTACAGTCCAATATATCTATGCACACATCAACTATATGTGAAACTATGGCCAAGAAGGGTATTCATGGGAGGACTCCACGGAGGAAGCCACTGCTTTCTTAAACAAAACAAAAAAGAATACATTGTTGCTCGTTTAATGTTTGCAAAAAGGCACTTGGACACTCCAAAAATATTTTGTGGACTGATGAAACCAAAGTTGAATTGTTTGGGAGTAACACACAACATCATGTGGGGCGGGGGGCAGCTCACCAACTTCAACACTTCATCCCCACCATTAAGCATGGTGGAGGAAGCATCATGATTTAGGGCCGTTTTGCTGCCTCAGGGCCTGGACAACTTGCAATCATTAATGGAAGAATGAATTCAAAAGTTTATCAAGATGTTTTGCAAGAAAATTTGAGGCCGTCTCTCAGACAGTTGAAGCTAAATAGAAGATGGATGCTGCAACAGGATAATGATCCAAAACGCAGAAGTAAATCAACTTCAGAATGCTTTCATAGGAACAAAATACACCTTCTGGAGTGTCCAAGTCAAAGTCCAGACTTGAACCCCATTGAGATGGTGTGGCATGACCTAAAGATAGGTATTAATGCCAGACATCCCTGGAATCTGACTGAACTACAGCAGTGCGATTTTGACAAAAATCAGGTCACATTTGATGGTGATTTTATGCAGAAATGTGAGGAATTCCAAAAGGTTCAGATACTTTTTCACACATTGTACAAGTACACAAGAAGCTTTAACAGCAAAGAGTGTTTCCTACCAAATTCTCACGGTCTTTTTTTAAAGCAGGGATCCCCTGGCGTGCCTGGAATAAAAGGAGAAAAGGTAAAAAATAAAATAAAAACACAACTGTGAATATTATTGTTGTCGGGTGCAATCCAACAGAGGACCAAATGAGACAGAATGAAATGTATAAATACGTCTTTAAATAAATACTTCATTAAAATGGGAATTAAATAACCATTAAAGATACCAGCTAAATTAATGTAAAAACATATATAATTATTTCTGGGACACATGTTTCAGCACTGCATGAACTTTATGTCAATCAGTGGGCGATAAACGATCGATACAGAGCCAGTAAACATATTCTGACACACTAGGTGGCGCTTTCTTTACTCTTGTCAAACAAGTGGAAGACGAGTGACAGCAAGGTTTGCTTATAAATACATGAAGCGCTGCAACGAAGAGCCGAAATGATGCCAACAACTTACTGTATATGTCATTCTGTCCCATTTGGTCCTCCATACAATCCTCGCCATCAAAAGCAAATCATCATCTTTCTTAATGCAAATGATCTAGGGTGCGAGTATTCCAGGAGAACCTGGGCCTCGCGGTTTGAACGGCTTTCCTGGAAAAAGGGTGAGATTCATTTGTTTTCCCCTCAGTATTAGAGGAACCTACTGGAATTAAGTCCGATTCTTTTATTTCAGGGTGAAATGGGAACACCGGGTGTGAAGGGAGGCACCGGACTTGTTGTGAGTGCTTTGTTTTGTTTCAGTGAGGATTTCCGCTCATGTGATGTTTTTAGGAATAACCCACTTGTTTGTTTTAGGGCCCCAAAGGTTTACGTGGTTTCAAAGGTTTAAAGGTAAAGCTCTTTGTCCAAAGAGGCAAGATTGTCACCGGGTGTCATGCCATTTTTTTCCCCCCGTGTGGCACAGGGTGAACGCGGGGCTCCAGGAATCAGAGGAGAAAGGGTTGGTTTCTTTGTTTGACATGTTTACTCATTTGACGGCATTAGACGTCCAATCCGTTTGACGTGAGAGAGTTGGCACCATCCTGGTTCAAACAGATTGAACGTCTAAATAATTACGGTAATTTTTTTTTACTACAAGGCGCACCTGACTATAAGCCGCCACCCACCAAATTTGACACGAAAACGGCAATTGTTCAGAGATAAGCCGCACTGGACTATGAGCTGCAGCTGTCCTCACTGTATTATGGGATATTTACCCCAAAAGATATGAACCGGTGACACGTTATTTAACAGCGGCATCATAAGACTGTCATAAGACCAAATGAACCACCATGAAGCTTTGAACAAATTGGCTGCAAAGCTTCATTGCTTCAAGAAGCTTCATTTGGCCAGCACTGCTCTCTTTAGGGAGACTTCTGCTGCCACCTGCTGTCAACACTGTTGTTGGCCAACATGTCTCCTAGCATGCATTGCAGCGCTACAGATGTAAATAACAATAAAAATTCATGTTCTGTGCTAATTATTTCTTCAGTTACTGTTCTAGTTGTTTCATTAACTGCTAGTTATGGTATTTGGTCACACTTTATTTGATAGTGACCCCATAAGACGTTCATAATTATTAAAGATGCACCGATACCAGGATCGGCAGGGGCAGGAATGTCCAAAGTCCGGCCCGGGGGCCAAATGCGGCCCGTAGTCAAATTTCATCCGCCCCCCAACTTCTGTCATAAAATCAATAACGTCTGGCCCGCACACAGACTTAATAAGTTGGTCAGTAGTACTGCTACCAGCATATGAAGTAGCTTAAAAACTAAATGCTGCTCCTCATTTACCCAATAAAAGGCAGCAGCACTCTAAGCAACATTACCCCGTGTGACCCTTTACTTCCAATTTTCTAAAATGGCGACAATTAACAAAAAAAAGAAAGTTGACTGCAACGTCCGCCGCTTCAAGTATAGATGGAAATTGGACTATTTCTTCACTAAAATAAGCAACAACTGTGTCTGCCTTATTTGCAAAGAGACAGTCCCTGTTGAGTTCAATGTGAGGCGATATTACCAAACAAGACACGCTGACATGTACGACAAGATTATAGGGAAGATAGGCAGCGAGAAATTGAAGCAACTTGAAGCTAGTTTAATTTCACAGAAGCAGTATTTCGCAAGAGCCCGAGAGTCGAAAGAGAACGCCTCAAAGGCGAGTTGCGAGATTGTTGAAATTATTAATTATAAAATATTAATAAAGCAAATGTGACACAAAGAATGGCTTGCTAAAATTTGCTTGAATATATTCTATGTAAAGGACGTCAGCCAAGGTCGGCCCCCCACATTTTTGCCGCACCCAATCTGGCCCCCTTTGCAAAAAGTTTGGACACCCCTGGGCAGGGGGGACGATCCAGCCCGAAATGGTGGTATCGGTATCGGCGAGCACCAACAAAGAGGTCGCTAATTACAGGTCCAGTATTATAACACCTGATGCTCACTACACTCTTTTGTGTAATGACACGTGATCACTTTGCATGCCAAGCAGCTATCGCTATTGGCCTGATCCTGACCAATGAGAGCTGGCCAATAGCCACTCTAAACCAATACCGGGGCAGCTTTTTCATATGTAGGAAAAACAAACTCCGAGAGGAAAATGTCGGCGGTCTGGAAATATTTCAGTTTATGTGCAAAGTAAATGCGAAGTTAGCTAAGCTAAGTGGCTAAGTGTGTGTTGCTGCTGGTACACAGAGAGCAAGGCTAATAGGGAGACAGGATGCTGTGGTCAATTACTATTACTTATAATTTCATGAAAGTTGCACTGTTTGGCCTTTGAGAACCAAAACTCAGGGTTTAAAGAAGTTTATTCATCATTCATTCATTATATTTTTATTTTCTTATTATTGGGCTAGAATTATACATGTTTTAATTTCACGAATTTAGCACTATTTTGCCATTTGCGAGCCAAATGTTTATTTAGCTAATTTGTCACCCATACCAGATATGCAATAAAAAGTTCTACTGGATTCACTTTGTGTATATTGTATAAACAAACACATAGGGCCCGAGCATTAAGTGTGCGAGAGCCCTATTGTAATGCAAAGGATTCTTATTATTTCTTCTCCTCGGCAAATAAAAATGGCCAATTTGGAGGCCTGAACATGCTCAAAAACTCTCCAAAATTTGCACAAATGTGCGGCTTTGCGTAAATTTTGATTACTTTGCAACGTTGCAAAAGAAATGTGACAAAAAGGCTCAGTGGTGCCCCCTTGAATTTTTAAAAAAGGCCTCTTAGTTTAGGTTTTTTAACGTAGAGCGATGAAATTTGGGGATTGGATACATTGTGCAAAACTGCTCCAAAAAAGTCTCTTGCATCAATATTCCAAACCCAACAGGAAATCAGCTATTTTGGATTGAATCTGAATTTGAATTAGGGTGCACATTTGAGACATTGGTGCCTATAGTGTTAGTTGGATTTTCCTCAAAATTGGTGAGAATGTTCATGAGACATATAAGATCTTAAGTTCACGGGCCTGACCTGGGCGGTCTGCCAAAGTTGGCCATTTTTTTAGCAAAGCACCAAATTCAGAAAAGGACTAATAACTCCCTCATACAATGTTCAATCTTTTTCATATCTGGCATGTACAGTGGGGAGAACAAGTATTTGATACACTGCCAATGGGTTTTCCCATTGTCAGTGTATCAAATACTTGTTCTCCCCACTGTATGTGAGGTATCCCAGCCTGAACACGACTGCATTGAAATATTACCCATTAGGCCTGGTGCCCCCTAGTGGGAACAGGAAAAGCCCTTTTTTACGAGACAGGCTCCTCCTTCAAGGGAAAAAAATCTATTGACCTCAAACCTGTTTCAGGGAAGCTTTAAGACACAGGTGTCAAACCGATTCCAGAAAGGGCCAAAGTGGGTGCAGGTTTGCTTTGCAACCAATGAATAGGACACCTTTTCACCAATCAGATCTTTTACATGTGTAATCAGTTAAACTTTGTCAGGTGCTGCTTGTTTCAGTAGGAGGTTCATTGCTTAAACTCTGCACGGTATCGGTTGGAACAAAATCCAGCACCCACTTGGCCCTTTCTGGAATCTGTTTGACACCTGTGCTTTAAGACATGTGTTCAGGTGCCTGAGGAAAAATATTGAGGTTTTGTTGAGGCGGAGGGGTCCAAACAGGAAAGTGAAATTTCTGAAGTCATAACTTGGCAGACATACAACATATCTGCGCCAAACTTTTGTGCTTGGTGAGAGTCATACCCTGAAAGGTACTGTTTGGGTCATTTGCATCAACTCTTTAGCGCTAACTAGTGGCAACAGAAAGTCATTTTTTTACATGTCCAGTTCTTTCCAGGTTGGTCATTGTAGTTTCAAGACCTTTTGTAAGACTGCAATTTAAGGCCCATGTCCACACGTCTCTGTCTATTGCCGTGATGACCCTTTGCTCGCCATTAAAAGAAAGTAGATTTTTTCAGGGACTTAGCTCATAGACCCACAAAATTTTGCACACTTGGTCGAATAGGCCCAATTAGAAGATTCATTTTGTTTGTGAATATGGGCGTGGCTGCACAGCTCAGTAGCGCCTCTATTTTGTAGGACTGTCTTCAGTAGGGGCTTTTTCACCTAGGTGTGTGAATGTATTTGTAATCCCAAAAAAAAAAGAGGAGTTCCGAGAAAGTTAGGTTCCCAGGAGATGATGAGAGGGAGACAAGCTGCCACCACCCTGACCTGCGTGCCGTCCTAGTTGCGTGACGTCCGAGTTGCGCCAAAGTGCGAGGCCTAATTTTTTTTTATTTTTTTTTTCCAAACAAAGATGTATCAGTATGGTATCAGTATCGGCCAATACTTCACAGCCAGGTATTGGGGCCAAAAAATGGTATTGGTGCAACACTAATAATTATGACATGACACTGTCATGAACATTAATGAATGCTTATAACAGATGTCTTTTAGTGTCATCTGGCAAATTATCTCACTTTTGAATGGATGCAAACTGGACATAAATGGAGTTAGTGACATAATTTGCCGGATGACACTGAATGACATCTGTCCTAAGCATTCAGTAATGTCCATGATAATGTCATAATTATGACTGTCTTATGACAGTCTTATGACGCCGCTGTCAAATAAAGTGTTGCCTATTAACCCAAATAAATCAACAAATAAGCCGTACTGGACTAAAAATTTTAAAATAAGAGAAAAAAAGTAGCGGCTTATAGTACGAAAATTATGGTAGCTAATAATAAGGAAGTAACAAGGATATAATTTTTAGTTCGAGTCACGTTTGTTTTCTCCTTTCACAGGGAAGCGCGCT
Organism: Corythoichthys intestinalis; assembly: GCF_030265065.1. Lineage (NCBI taxonomy): Eukaryota > Metazoa > Chordata > Actinopteri > Syngnathiformes > Syngnathidae > Corythoichthys > Corythoichthys intestinalis. Next base: position 13,529,852 of record NC_080407.1, read on the forward strand.
TCAAGTTCACGGGCCTCGCGGTTTAAAAGGCGTCAAAGGCGACGCGGTGAGCCGTCTGTTGTGAAGTTCTCAGAAGGAGCTCTAGACATTCTCTATTGGGTTTGTTTCAGGGGGAGCGAGGCTCGCCGGGGTTTGAGGGCGACAAAGGAGAAAAAGGCGAGGACGGCCCACCTGGATTCAAGGTAGGACGATCGTTATTCTTCTCTGATTTGAATTAAGCTTTTATTCCTTCAGGGTATAAAGGGGGACGCGGGTACGAAAGGCGCTTTGGGTCGATTTGGCGCCCGAGGACCGGGCGGGCAGAAGGTTTGTAGATAGACGCGTGATGTCACTAAATTTTTAAAATGTTTAAAAATTGGACAATGTTTCTGCAGGGAGATCCGGGAGAACCAGGCGAGCTCGGAATCATGGTAAAAACAGAGAAATGGATCCTACGCGATGGGTATCGACTAGGGTTGTTCCGATCTTGTTTTTTTGCTCCTGATCCGATCCCGATTGTTTTAGGTTGAGTATCTGCCGATCCCGATTATTTCCCGATCCGATTGCTCTCTTTTTTTTGCTCCCGATTCAATTCCAATCATTCCCGATAATTTTTCCCGATCATACAGTATTCATTTTGGCAATGCATTAAGAAAAAAAATTAATAAAACTCGGACAAATATGTTCATTCTGTATTTGTTTATTATGACAATAAATCCTCAAGATGGCATTTACATTATTAACATTCTTTCTGTGAGAGGGATCCACGGATAGAAAGACTTGTAATTCTTAAAGGATAAATGTGACTTTGTATATTGTGACTAAATATTGCTATCTAGTGTATTTGTTGAGCTTTCTGTAAATGATACTGTAGCCATTTAACTGTTCTGCCCAAATGCATGATGGGAAGTGCAACCATGACTGTGCAATGTGGCACCAATTGATATATCTTCTCTGCCTTGGGAAATAACATAGGGTGTTAAGAAAAAGATCAACTACTACCTATCTTCCCCACATTGCTTCCCACGATGTTTCTAATTGTTGAGAGAGGGATTGTAAGGCTATAGCCAAATAAAAAGGCTCTAAAGGCTGCCAAAATTCACTCTACTCATTTTACGCTGCCTTTTAGCTCTATATATAGGTAAAACGGCGCCATTATAGATTGAACGTGACATTGCGTGAGTGGGTCGTGCAGCGCATGCGTTGATTGCGTTAAATACTTTAACGTGATTAATTTAAAAATAATTACCACCGTTAACGCGATAAATTTGATAACCCTACTTTAAGCCAAAACTAAAGACTCTGGATGGGTGTAAGACATTTTGTCTGTAACGTTAATACAATTAGAAAACGATTTTATTAAAAAATATATATATTAAAAAAAGGCATGTCCGATGGCGATCGATCGGGACATCTTTAGTATCGACGAGTTTGGATGATTTTTTTTTTGTTGTTTTTAAGGGTCATCCCGGAAATGACGGCGTGAACGGCACCAAAGGCGACAAAGGAGACGTTGGAGTAAAAGGTCTAAAGGGAATTCAGGTAGAGGGAATTGAGAGTATTCATTGTTTTTGGTTGGCAATAACTGGTCATTTTGGGGTTTTAGGGCGATTCAGGAGAAACAGGGTCACCTGGTGAAAAGGGAGCGAAGGGGGAAAAGGGCTTCCGTGGCTTCCCGGGACGCTTCGGGATTCCCGGCTTCCATGGTGAAAAGGTCGGTCAGGGATCTGGCAATCGGCTATGACGTAACTAATTGTTATGTGGCTTCTCAATAGGGGGACACAGGCTTACCTGGCAACCCTGGCGTACCCGGCATGAACGGACTCGCTGGACGAAAGGTTGAAAGAAAATTAAAATGGTTAACTCATAAAAATCAACTTGAGAGTGTTACTTTAATCTTATGTGTTTTATTACATTCATACACTGCTGACCAAAAGTATTGGCACCCCTGGAATTCTGTCACGTAATGCTCAATTTCTCCCAGAAAATGATTGCAATTACAAATGCTTTATTAGTAATATCTTCATTTATTTTGCTTGCAATAAAAAAAAAACACAAAAGACAATGGGGAAAAAAAATCTAAATCTAACTAAACCACACTTGCAGCCAATTAAAAGGGATTAAAGTTGACTCAACATCTGTCCCGTGACCTTGTGTGTACCACATTGAGCATGGAGAAAAGAAAGAAGACCAAAGAACTGTCTGAGGACTTGAGAAGCAAAATTGTGAGGAAGCACGGGCAATCTTAAGGCTACTAGTCCATCTCCAAAGACCTGAATGTTCCTTTGTCTACCGTGTGCAGTGTCATCAATAAGTGTGAAGCCCATGCTGTGGCTAACCTCCCTAGATGTGGATGGAAAAGAAAAATTGACGAGAGATTTCAAAGAAACTACCCAGGAAGACCCCACTTCTGACCCAGAGACGTAAAAAAGCCAGGCTGGAGTTTGCCAAAACATACCTGAGAAAGCCAAAAACGTTTTGGAAGAATGTTCTCTGGTCAGATGAGACAAAAGTAGAGCTTTTTGGGAAAAGGCATCAACATAGTTTACAGGTAAAAAAAAAAAAAAAAACGAGGCCTTCAAAGCAAAGAATATTGTCCCAACAGTTAAACATGGCGGAGGTTTGCTGATGTTTTGGGGTTGATTTGCTGCCTCTGGGACTGTACTGCTTGGCTGTGTGCATGGTATTATTAGGTCTGAAGACTACCAACAAATTTTGCAGCATAATGTAGGGCCCAGTGTGAGAAAGCTGGGTCTCTCAGAGGTCATGGGTCTTCCAGCACGACAATGACCCAAAACACACTTCAAAAAGCTCTAGAAAATGGATTTGAGAGAAAGCACTGGAGACTTCTAAAGTGGCCAGCAATGAGTCCAGACCTGAATCCCATAGAACACCTGTGGAGAGATTTGAAAAAGGCAGTTTGGAGAGTGCACCCTTCAAATCTCAGAGACCTGGAGAAGTTGCCCAAAGAAGAATGGTCTAAAATTCCAGCAGAGCATTGTAACAAACCCATTGATGGATACCGGATGCGTTTTTTTGCAGTTATTTTGTCGAAAGGTTGTGCTACCAAGTATTAGGCTGAGGGTGCCAATACTTTTGGCCAGCAGTGTAGAGGGAAGTAGCAGCTGCCCACTGCAGTTAAAACTGTCGCTGAAAGTGTTAAACTGAATCATATTTCGCTCTATTAGGGCGACAAAGGTCACGCTGGCATCAACGGCATGGATGGTAACGCTGGAGGAAAAGGTGAAAAGGTTTGTAAACAACGAAAGTCTGTCGTAAATCCACTAAAATTGCTGAAAAACATCACTAATTTTGTTTTTAGGGCGCTGCCGGTTTCCCGGGTTTCCCCGGTTTCAAGGGCTCACCAGGAAGACCAGGCGACATCGGAAACCAGGGACCGCCGGGTAGCCCCGGATCCCGTGGGGTCCCGGGGTCCAAGGTATGTCATTATTACAACGCCGCCTCAAGTCAGACAAACCAAACAAGTCATAAAACCAAAGTACAGTATTTTTAAATCTTATAAAACTTAGTACTTTTTTCAGTCACTTCTCAAGTATAGAATACCAAAATCCATTTACCAAACCCCTTATGAGACAAAAGTCCTTCAGGTTTTCTTCCAAGTAATAATGAGACCCTTTGAAAGGCTTTTATAAACACGTATAAAACCTAGTCATTTCTGAGTAACTTCTCAAGGAATACCAAACCTAGTTTCTGAGACATACTGCTCTCAACGATTACATGAACCGTCCTAATTTTTACGAGTTACCGCTCGAAGGAAACCGTTGCAAAACCGATTTTAGTACGCTTTTACGAGTTACCGCTCGAAGGAATTTAACCTATTTCACTCACACATTCATACAACAAAAGCTAAACCTACCACCCGCTTGTTCTTCTGCTGTACTTCGAAAACGCGTCAATCCTTGGACGCCAACAAACCAGAAAAAGCACCTCACCTCAGTAAAAAACTTGAAACTTGATGGTGATGAATCTTGCTGGCTGGCGTCGTCCATATATGTTGCGCCTGGCTCGAAGGACCAAGACAATGGACAGACAGCTAGAACCAAAAGTGGTATTTGCCATGTGGCCTTTTTTTTGCCATGTGGCAAAAAGGATTTTGACATGTTGCTTTTTTTTGGGGGGGGGGGGTTGTGGCAAAATAAACTTTGGTTTTTGTCATTTCTGAGGGGGGTGTATGGCATTTTTGGCATTTATGGCAGTTTTGTAGGTCCATGCCATTGACGGCCATGCACGTCCAAATTTTCCATTTATTTTGAATGACAGAAAAACATGAGTGGCTGTAATTTTTGGCCATCCACTTACCATTACAGCGCATTGACATTCAACTGACACCCGAGTCAGGCTATGCATGTCCAAATTTTCCATTTATTTTAAATGGCAGAAAAACATGTTTGGCTGTGATGTTCGACCATACAATTTACATTACAGCGCATTGACATTCAACTAGCAACCAAGTCAGGCTACGCCATTGGCGGCTATGCACATACCAAAAAAATAAAATGCCACATGGCAAAATAAATTTGCCACATTGCAAAAAAAAAAAAATGCCTCACGGCAAAAAAATACCCCATGACAAAATCCATTATGACACATGGCAAAAAAATGCCACATGGCAAAAAAAAAATTTGCCATATGGCAAAAAAAATGTTGCCACATGACAAATTCCATTTTGCCACATGGCAAAAAAATGCCACAAGACAAAATCCATTTTGCCACATGGCAAAAAAATGCCACATGGCAAAAAAATGCCAAAAGATGAAATCCATTTTGCCACATGGCAAAAAAAATGCCACATGGCAAAAAAAAAAATTGCCACATGGCAAAAAAAAAAATGCCACAAGACAAAATCCATTTTGACACATGGCAAAAATATGCCACATGGCAAAATCCATTTTTCCACATGGCAAAAAAAATTGCCACATGGGGGAAAAAAATGCCAAATGACAAAATCCATTTTGCCACATGGCAAAAAAAAATGCCACATGGCAAATAACACTTTTGGTCCTCTGCCCTGCTGAAAAACTTAGCCTCAAATCTAACATTTTATGTACACGTAGTTTGGCTAAAAAGAACACACAAGTCGATGCAGCTTTTGTGGAGGTTGGTAGCTGCTCCCCCCAGCTGCTGTGATAGCAGCCTTCTTTATTCAGGGGCAAACAAAAGGATGGGTCGATTCAGGAAAGCAACATAGAACATTGAGTAGACTACATGTGGGCCACATGGCCCAGAACAAAGGAAAGGCTGTTTAGACAGAAGTTATCCTATAAGGTGACTAACTATAAGGAAAGCATAAATGTTAACTGTATGCACAACAATTCCAACACGCTGTCATTTCCCACAGCTGAAATAACGTAAGCCATTGTCAGAATCACAGTATAAAACTAGTTGGTTGCTCTTAAATGAGCAACAATTAGGACACCCACAGAATGTCTGGAGTCCTCTAACGAGGAATTCCGGTCTAATTGGTTGTCACGCCGAGACGTGATGAACATGCGTGTGCTTTTTTCCAAATAAGGGCGAGAGGGGGCGCAGGGGGAAAGCGCAGCCGTGCCAAGCAGGAGCGCCAGGAACCCCTGGACTCAGAGGACAGAATGTGAGTTGACGTCTATCGTAGTGTTTTTCAACCACTGTGCCGCGGAACACTACTGTACCGTGGCGTAGTGTATGGTGTGCTGGTGAAAATCATCCACTTTCACCTAATTGATGTGAAAATGTTTTTGGACAGTGAATCTGCAAATGCGCAAATTATGTCTGTGCTGTCCAATGGTCGGTAATCATGCAATCCTCTTCCTTGTCAGTAGGTGTCAATTTGTAGCCAATTATTTTGTCTAGTGCTGCGGAAGAGGTCAGAGTGGTACTGGCGCAAGCTCGCCGTAGCGGCTAGTGGCGGCGGGCAGCTAGCTGGCTAGTGGCGGCGGCCGGATAGTACTTCGTCCGTATTTTTTGCATTGAAATAAGACTGAAAAAGAGGGGGTCGTCTTATATTCGCGGTCAAGACATTACACCCATTCACGACGCTAGATGGCGCCAGATATCATTGAAGCGATGTTCTGTCATGATAGATCTCAGCTACTCTCAACTTTACCCAGTTTGCATTATTTTATTGTAATGTTTTTCCTTATTCAGATTTGTTTCAAGACTACAGTTAGTTAGACTTCACTTTGATGGTTAATGCAGTTATTGCAATTATGTTGTTTTCTCACAATAGATTGGTTTATTTACATGTCAAGAACCAGAAGCCATTCATTTACGAATGTGATTGCACGTTACATATTTAAATGTTCAGATATTAAGATTTGAATGAGGCAGAATAACATGCTTTTTCTCTCAAATATATTGTTATAATCATTTGTTTTGGATGTACTGTAATTATTTTCTGTATAAAAATTAATTTGGTGTTCAAAAAGTCTGTTTTTCAAACTTGAGTCTTGAAAAAGAGGGGGTCGTCTTATAACCAGGGCCGTCTTTATATTCAGGCCAATACTGTAGTGCTAGCGATGGCGGCCGGCTAGTGGCAGCGGACAGCTTGGCGGCGGCCAGCAAGTAGTGTCCAGCTAGCGGCCCTGGGTAGTGGCTAGCTAGGCTGCTAGCTAGTGGCGGCTAGCAGCTGTGGCCAGCTAGCTACTATTGGCGGCGGCGGCGGCCAGCTAGCTAGTAGCAGCGGCCGGCTAGCTAGTGGCAGCAGCCGTCTAGTAGTGTCCAGCTAGCAGCGGTCAGTTAGCTAGCGGCGGCACCCGGCTAGCTAGTGGCAGCGTACGGCGAGTAGTGTCCAGCTAGCGGCGGCCAGTTAGCTTGCACCGGCCTGATAGGTAGCAGCAGCGGCCGGCTAGCGGCAGGGGTGGCAGCCGGCTAACTAGTCGCAGCTGGCGGCGTTGGGCGGCTAGTAGTGTCCAGCTAGCAGCGGTCAGTTAGCTAGCAACGGTCAGTTAGCTAGCAACGGTCAGTTAGCTAGCAACGGTCAGTTAGCTAGCAGCGGTCAGTTAGCTAGCAGCCAGCTTGCTAGTGGCAGCGGACGGCTAGTAGTGTTCACCTAGCTGCGGCCAGCTAGCTTGCCAGCCTGATAGGTAGCAGTGGCGGCCGGCTAGCAGCAGTGGCGGCCGGCTAGCAGCAGGGGCGGCGGCCGGCTAACTAGTAGCGGCTAGGCTAGTATTATCAAGCTAGCGGCCATGGGTAGTGGCTAGCTATGGAGCTAGCTAGTGGCGGCGAGCAGCTGTGGCTAGTGGCGGCTAACAGCTATTGCCAGCTGGCTAGTAGTGGTGCCCAGCTAGCTAGTAGCAGCAGCCGGTTAGCTAGTGGCAGCAGCCGGCTAGTAGTGTCCAGCTAGCAGCGGTCAGTTAGCTAGCGGCGGCACCCGGCTAGCTAGTGGCAGAGGACGGCTAGTAGTGTCCAGCTAGCGGCGGCCAGCTAGCTAGTGGCAGGGGCCGGCTAATAGTGTCCAGCTAGCAGCGGCCAGCTAGCTAGTGGCAGCGGCCGGCTAGTAGTATCTAGCTAGCAGTGACCTGATAGCTAGTAGCAGTGGCCGGCTAGCGGCGGCGGCAGCCGGCTACCTAGTGGCAGCTAGCGGCAGCAGCTGGCTAGTAGTGTCCAGCGAGCAACTCCGTGTAGCGGCTAGCTAGCAGCGGTGGATGGCTAGCAAGCAGCAGCGGCCGGGTATTAGTGTCCAGCTAGAGGCTAGTTATTGTTAATATAGTTGACATTCGTTTTGAGATTTTTTGATTGTGGAGTGCTTTGTTTTTTTTTGTTTTTGTTTTTTTTATGAAAAAAAGTGTGCTGTGGCTCAAAATAGGTTAAAAACACTGGTCTATCGCCATCAATGGCAGCTAGTTAGTTAAGAGTGTGCATTGTCCCAACAGGGCCTGTCGGGTATCGGGGGCGCCAAAGGCGAAAAAGGGGAACCGGGCATATCGGTATGCACTCGCACACGCTTTCAGAACAAACAAACATGCTGATTTTGTTCCTATCTGTAAAGGCTCATGAAGTGAAGAACATCATCACGCAGGAGGTGACGGACAAGTGCGGTAAGCGCGTATTTGTGGGGGTGTGCGCATCAACATGGCACCCGTGTGCGGGACACCATCTGTTGTGTCCTCACACATACTACAGTGCCAAAAAACACAATTCAAGAGAAAGGACTGGAATTTTTGATTGTTTTGGAATGATCGGGTGTGGCTGATCATTGTAGGTTTGGCGTATAAGTTGATGGTGAAGTCTGTGGACCCCGACGGGAGGTCCGCGCCCGCCGTACCTGATGAGGAAGACTACGATGAGGAAGGGTCAGAAACGCAGCAAGGATTCCCGACGAATGACAGCAGTGAGTGTCGTGTGAAAAGTACGGCGCTCATTAGCGAGCAACGACCCCCCTCCGGACCACCAGATCAATCTCCAACCCAATTTACTTCCATCAAAAGGCTGCCATCGCCTGACTCAATGATAAATCTTCACTTAAAATAACTCAAACCGCCCTTACACAACTTATTTTCAATACGCGTCCTTCGCTGACCATTTTTTTTCCAAAATGTTTCATAACATTATTTGTCAAAAATAGCAAACCTACTAACGATCTCTTTTTGTTCACTAGCCGTGGAGATGCTCCAAAGGGAAAAAATAGGACTTTTTGGAAGCACGTCCTCCAGTGAGTCTGGCTTTCTTCTACTTCCTGTTTATTATTTCCGTCATGTATGAGTAATGACTTGTTTGAAAGCCAGCACAAAACGGAATATATGAATGTTAGACAGCCTTGTGTGCTAGTTTGGTTTAGCGCTGACATAATGCAGTAAATTTAAGAATCCGTGTTCCTAATATTTTGAGGGTCCGAGCGCTGCCTGGAGCCCATGTCGGAGGGCACGTGCTCCGACTATGCCCTCTTGTGGTTTTTCCACGCCGAGGCAGACGACTGCCGACCGTTCGTGTACGGCGGCTGCGGCGGAAACAGCAACCGTTTCCCGTCACGTCGCGAATGTCTCAAACACTGCGTGATAAGGGGCCGACAAGGTAAGAAAACAAAAATACATTCCGCGTAGTGTGGGGCGAATAAGTATTTACTCAACCACCAATTGTGCAAGTTCTCCTACTTGAAAAGATTAGAGAGGCCTGTAATTGTCAATCTGGGTAAACCTCAACCATGAGACACAGAATGTGGAGAAAAAAAACAGAAAATCACATTGTTTGATTTTTAAGGAATTTATTTCCAAATTAGAGTGGAAAATAAGTATTTGGTCATCTACAAACAAGCAAGATTTCTTCTTCTAACGAGGCTCCACTCGTTACCTGTATTAATGGCACCTGTTTTAACTCAGCATCAGTATAAAAGACACCTGTCCACAGTCAGTCACACTCCAAACTCCACTATGGCCAAGACCAAAGAGCTGTCGAAGGACACCAGAGACAAAATTGTAGGCCTGCACCAGGCTGGGAAGACTGAATCTGCAATAGTTAAAACGCTTGGTGTAAAGAAATCAACTGTGGGAGCAATTATTAGAAAATGGAAGACATAAAAGACCACTGATAATCTCCCTTGATCTGGGGCTCCATGCAAGATCTCACCCCGTGGCGTCAAAATAATAACAAGAACGGTGAGCAAAAATCCCAGAACCGCCCGGGGGGGACCTAGTGAATGACCTACAGAGGGGTGGGACCACAGTAACAAAGGCTACTATCAGTAACACAATGCGCCGCCAGGGACTCAAATCCTGCCCTGCCAGACGTGTCCCCCTGCTGAAGAAAGTACACGTCCAGGCCCGTCTGCAGTTCGCTAGAGAGCATTTGGATGATCCAGAAGAGGATTGGGAGAACGTGTTATCGTCAGATGAAACCAAAATAGAACTTTTTGGTAGAAACACAGGTTCTCGTGTTTGGAGGCGAAAGAATACTGAATTGCATCCGAAGAACACCATACCCACTGTGAAGAATGGGAGTGGAAACATCATGCTTTGGGGCTGTTTTTCTGCAAAGGGACCAGGACGACTGATCTGTGTAAAGCAAAGAATGAATGGGGCCATGTATCGAGAGATTTTGAGTTAAATCTCCTTCAATCAGCAAGGGCATTGAAGATGAGGCGTGGCTGGATTTTTCAGCATGACCATGATCCCAAATACACAGCCAGGGCAACAAAGGAGTGGCTTCGTAAGAAGCATTTCAAGGTGCTGGAGTGGCCTAGCCAGTCTCTAGATCTCAACCCCATAGAAAATCTGTGGAGGGAGTTGAAAGTCCGTGTTGCCCAACGACAGCCCCAAAACATCACTGCTCTAGAGGAGATCTGCATGGAGGAATGGGCCAAAATACCAGCAACAGTGTGTGAAAAACTTGTGAAGAGTTACAGAAAACGTTTGGCCTCCGTTATTGCCAACAAAGTGTACATAAAAAAGTAATGAGATGAACTTTTGGTATTGACCAAATACTTATTTTCCACCATGATTTGCAAATAAATTCTTTAAAAATCAAACAATGTGATTTTCTCGTTTTTTTTTCCACAATCTGTCTCTTATGGTTATGGTTTACCCATGTTGACAATTACAGGCCTCTATGATATTTTCAAGTGGGAGAACTTGCACAATTAGCGGTTGACTAAACACTTATTTGCCCCACTGTATGCTACATACTTTAATTATTGCGTTTTTTATTTTCGCAGATGAAAACAGCGCCTAAACATGAAGAGGAAACTTTTTTTTGTACTGTACAGGATTGCTATTTATACATATGCAGTAAAAATTGGATGTCTATCACCGCTAATGGCACTGTAACATAATCACCGCAAAGCTGAAGACTTGAAGCACCCATCTTCTCCGCAGCGGTTCGTGACGCCAAAATAATAAAACCCACATTTGGTTAAATTGGAGTGTTTTCCAGTGTCTGACTAACCCCACTAACACTAGTACAGTATGTGATGTCATCGCCATTAAAGTTGAAGTGGAGCAAGTCATTCCCCCCCTTGGCGAGCGCGGGCGCCTGTCGCCGCCTCGGTGCCATTATTAATCCCACCGCCCTCGTCGCATCTTGACCGGCGTCAAAACGTGATCATCACCAGTAGAATACGTGAAGAATGAATCGAAATTATAGGAGCGATTAATCCATACATCTATAATTGATGGGAAGCATTAAAAATAATCCGTATACAGTGCTGGCCAAAAGTATTGGCACCCTTGCAATTCTTTCAGATAATGCTCAATTTCTCTTAGAAAATGATTGCAATTACAAATGCTTTAGTAGCAATATCTTCATTTATTTTACTTGCAATGAAAAAACATGAATGAGAATGGGAAAAAAATCATTTTACGCAAAACTCCAAAAATAGGCCAGACAAAAGTATTGGCACCCTTTGAAAAATCATGTGATGCTTCTATAATTTGTGTAATTAACAGCACCTGTTACTTACCTGTGGCACATAACAGATAGTGGCAGTAACTAAATCACACTTGCAGCCAGTTAAAATGGATTAAAGTTGACTCAACCTCTGTCCCGTGTTCTTGTGTGTACCACATTGAGCATGGAGAAAAGAAATAAGACCAAAGAACTTTCTGAGGACTTGAGAAGCAAATTGTGAGGACTCACGGGCAATCTCAAGGCCATGATTTTGCCACCACCAAACTTCACTGTTTTCTGAGTGAATCTTGGATCCATGCGGGCGCCAGTAGGTCTCCTGCAATATTTGCGGCGACTGTGGTGTAATTCAATGGAAGATTCATCTGAAAAATCCACCTTTTGCCACAAAACAGTGACGTTTGGTGGTGGCAAAATGGGGTTACATCCGGTTTTGGGGTGTGCGAGAGATCTGCAGGGTGGAAGGCAACATAAATAGTCTGAAATATCAACAAATCTTAGCTGCCTCTTACATTCCTAACCATAAAAAGGGACAAATTCTGCAGCAGGATGGTGCTCCATCGCATACTTCAATCTCTACCGCAAAGTTCCTCAAGGCAAAGAAGATCAAGATCCTGCAGAACTGGCCAGCCCGGTCACCAGACATGAACAGGATGAAAGAGGAAGCATGGAAGACGAAACCCAAGAATGTTGATGCATGCAAGACTGGTTTCTTTGATGTTCCTGATGACTTCATCAATAAATTGTATGAATCCTTGCCGAACCGCATGGATGCAGTCCTTCAAGCCCATGGAAGTCGTACAAAATATTAAATTTGGATCTCACAGCACCCCTACTTAATTCGCTTATGTTATGTAACATATTTTTGCATTTGAAGTACATTTTTTGTTCAATTTTCAAACTACTTTCTGCAGGCGACAAAACTTTAGTCTTGCCAAAATTTGACCTTTATGTCTTCGTTAAATGATAAATCTTTTTTCAGAGAAATATATTTTTGTACATTCAATAACATTTGGGAGGGTCTTAGCTTTCATATGAGCCATTTCTGAAACCAATTAAATAATTAAAAGTCAGGTTATGAGCAATTGTTTCTACAAAATGCATAAGCGACAAGGGGCTGTATAGTCAGACCTGTGCCGCCCATAAGGCAATTTAAGCAACCGCCTAAGGGCGCACCAGCATCCAAAAAGGCGTGAAGAAAATATTTAAATAATATTTTATGAAAGCAGTATTTAAAAAATCATACAAAACAATAAAACAAAAGAACAACAAAACCGTTCATAATAAGTCTTTAATAATGTCTTCTGCCCGTTTTACTTTTTCCTGTGATGCTGATAATTTCACCACGGACCTGAGTCTCACCACCCAGCAGACCAGCGAGCTACCTGAAGGTGCTATTTTTAGCCTCTGCAATTGAGCGATGTTACGGTGACAATTCAACTTCATGAAAAGACAAAAGTCCTTCGGGTCAGAAGAAAAAGAAGACAGCAAAAACGTGAAGAAAAACAGGTTTGTTGTGATAATTTTTTTCAACAGCATAAACATGTAGACTTAGCGCAACTGCAAGCTAGCGCTTATTTACATAGAGCTTATATGATTTAGTGCTAAAGCAAAATTATACTGTTTTAGAAATATTTTCAGTATTCAGCCAGCTGTGGATTAGTTTGTTAAATTTACTCCCCCTCCAATTTTAGAGAAATTTGGACAAAGTGTATGGGAGACTAAAATTGTCTTGCTTATTTTGATGTGATGTGAACCACTTTTACCTTGTGTTAAATTGTGCTTTTCAAATAAATTTGCCTTGCCTAAAAGTGCCAAGGTTAATTAAATACACCATTAAATATGGAATTAATAATTTCAAAATTCTGTGGTACTGGGGACTAAAAGTGCCGCGGATTTGAATGCAAACATTTGTTATTAAATGTGTCATTAATTCATTAAAATGGCGATCACATTCATGTAAAAACTTTTTTTTTTTTTTTGCTATCATATATTATTTAACTCATTATTATTGGATAGTCCTGTGTAGTTGCCGTGCTTAGAGAATTTATTTTCTTTTAACTACACCCATCAAAGATAGCGGCCGGATCCAATCGACAGCTACAGTAGGCTGCAAGAATTTAGGCGCTAATATGGTTATGTCATGCTGGTTTCACAATCAACAGCTATTTGACTAATATAATGTAACATTCCACTTTCTTTGTAGATGCTCTTCTGAAATATTTTCTTTCTACCTCTGTACATCATGGGCCATCTTTTACAGCGAACTTATCCACATCAGCACCAAGTCCAGGAAAGAAGTGCACCTTCCACAACAATTGTTATATGAAAGTGCAATAGATGCTTTTGCATCAGTGAAGATAAGGTGAGTAAGGTTATAAATCAAGGTGAAAAAAAAGTAGCATTTTAAAGTGTTCTGTGTGTCTTTATATAGGTTTGTGTGGCTTGGTGTTTATCATATTGTAATAATTGTAATTTACTTAATGCATTTGTTTATGAAGTGTTTTCATTGGTCCTTTTGAATGGTTATTGCAGCATTTTTCTTTTAATTTCTGCACTTGTTCAATATATTTTTTTATATAATAAATTACAAAGAGAGAACGTGCTTTTTCAGTGTGAGTGTTTAAATATATGTGATGAAAATAAGGGGGGGGCAATAAATATGTTGCCTAGGGCAATGTTTTTCAACCTTTTCTGAGTCACGGCACGTTTTTACAATGGAAAACATCTCGCGGCATACCAAAACTGGTTACTACCTGACTGGGTTTGCAGTCAGGTAGTATGAGTGTCTCTGCCACAGTGTGGGATTTTTTGGATTCAGCAACAAGTTCAGCATCAAGGTAACTGGCTTTGAGGGCTTTCTAATTTACCTTTGTAGTTTTTCTAAAAAAAATTTATTTTTTTTTGCCTGTTTGTCTGTGTTTTCAAAAAGTCAAACAAAATAGTCCATCAACTTGTTTTGAAGTGACAAGTTTAGTTTGTAGATGACGCTTAAACTTGCTTGGCACCATAGCGCTGTTGGATAGTTGCTCGTGTCACATTCAAGAACTGCTCGGATTTCTAGCCATCAGCCACCTTGCTGTCCTCAAGAATGTGTTGGAATAAAACATATTGGAATAAAACACAGAGGGGATAAGGTGGCTGATGGCTAGAAATCCGAGCAGTTCTTGAACGCGACACGAGCAATACTTCGCTCATCTGCACATGACCGCAACCTTCTACCTACTCCTTCCTTCCTACTGTTACTCCCCCCGACGACGTCTAAAAAAAAAAATGCGATATTGGATCATTTCTCGCGGCACACTGGTTGAAAAACACTGGCCTAGGGCACCAAATTGGTCAGGAACGGCCCTATATATAGTGGTAGGCGTGGCTAAACGGCAAATTAAAAGACTAATTTCTCGTCATCTGCCCTTTGACAAATTGTTGTGTATATAGTCGAATCTTCTCAAAATATGATTCTAATTCAAATAATAATGCTATTTAAAACTTTTTTTATCCTGTCGTATATGCACCTTAAAGGGGAAATGTGAACTAAGGTTGGCCAACCATGTTTTTGAATAATATCAATGGCTCAACAATTATAAGCATATTTTCATAATTTTTTTTAACGCAACCCTTCCAGATTGTTTGTTTAACCCATAGCAACGAAAATGCTTTTCTTCGGCAATCTTCGGAAATCTTCGGAAATTACGTAACACCGGGAAGTGCAAGAAAGTCCACCATAGAACACTATTGTTTGTTGCATTGCTTCTCGGTAAGATGCCACAGCGGTGTGTGGGGCAATATTTGTTCTCACTCAAACGAAAAGTTGTATGAGTGGCCAAAGGATAGCAGGGCACGTAAATGTACATCTTTCGTTCGCACGAAGCGAATGAATTTCACGCCATCATCGAGTAGTGTTCTCTGCTGCAAACACTTCGAAGATGCCTGCTTCCTTAACCGGTCTGCTTATGATCAAGGATTTGCCAAAAAGTAAGTGTGATTTTTGGATAGATGACTGATGACTTTGTCAAAGCAGAGCTGCCAACTGTTGTGGAATGTACAGTAGAAGCTAGCGACGTTAGCCGAAAGCCAACTCGTGGCAATAGTCGTGGCAAAGTTGTTGTTGTGTTCGCTAGTGTTACGTCCCAAGGACGGGTCGCGAAGGGCGTAACATAAAACGAGCCACACAATTTCACAAGTGGCACAAAATTTACACAACAAACTCGCAATGAATATGATAAATGTTGTTATATAGCGCTTTTCCACCATTCAAGGCAATATGTACAAAATGTAGATGAAGCACGGCTTCAGGGTAAGCCCAGGCCAAACAAACAAAAGGAATCTACACTTGAACCCCAACCGCTATCTAAACCATGATCATGAAAAAGAACGAAGAAAAGACAGCCACTACCCTAGCTTCTTACGCTAAAAAAAAACAGGAGAAAATGGGTTGAACAGAAATGGCGACTTACCCCTTCTTGCTTCAGTGCTCTTATTTACAGTGGTGAACAAAAACGATCCAATAACGAATAAACACAAAAGTCCTCACCGAAAAAGCGGGAGTGTATCAGACTAGCGTGAATGGCAAGGTAACAGCTGCGAGGAGGACCGCGGCAGAATGCTGTCAAATGTGAACGTTGACAGCTCAAGTCCCGCAGTAAATCATGGGAAATGTAGTCTTGGGACAAAACTGAAGTGGTGCTTTGTAATCTGTTCGCTTGTGTGAAAAAACTACATTTCCTCACGCCATTAGACGCCACTTCCTGCCGATAGCCCCAGGAAGTAGTAGTAGCTGGAAGTGCGAGGCGGAGATAAGCGACAAGCAAAACTTTGCGGTCGAATGTGGCGGCAGTCCGCTATTATTTTGTTTTCTTGTTGTTCCCACAATAAAGTGGAGAAAGCCATCAACGACTCATCTCCTTCTCCCCCCCAACGTTTTCATATTATTATTTTATATGCATGAGCGCTGCCGGATCTGCCAAAATGAACATGCAGTCTGATTATTATTTTTTTAAGCAATGTCATCAGATAGACAAAAACATAAAATTATGTGCAAATGCCTGCATTATCAAATCATGAAAATAATAACAGCCTAAATCTTACCAATCTTGTAATCTCGATGGATCTTGTCTATATTCGATGTCAGGTAGTCTGGGCACATTGTTTGCATCCTGATTAGCGTCTGGCTAATACATTTTAGGTCCAACATAAAATTCCAAGCTCCTCTTCTTCCTCCAACTCTTCAAAAACTTGGATCTCCTCCCTTGCGTTTGGTCTATTGCAGGGGTCCCCAACCTATTCCACTAAGGCACACTGTGGGTGCAGGATTTCATTCTTACCAAACAAGATGACAACACTTTTTCCCCAATCTGGTGTTTTACAAGTGCAATCAGTTGATTGCAGTCAGGTGTGGCTTGTTTTAGCAGAAGCCTCATTGGTTCAACTGTCTCTGCTGGATCGGCTGGAACAAAAACCAGGACCCACAGTGTGCCTTGAGGACTGGGTTGAAAACCCCTGGTCTATTGCTTATATCGCTGTTTGAAGGGCTTTGTATGGCGGCCGTATGGAGCGCTGCCACCGATGTTCTCGGTGTGACGTATCACTTCCGGGTTCCTCCCCTTTCAGGCTCGAACTTCGGAAACGCGATTATTTTGTCAAATATACAACATATAAATTTTTTCATGTTTTTTTTTTGTTGGACAATGTTTAATTACTTTAATTGTGACCCTATTTGGCATGTTATGAAATTACTTCACATTACAGCTTTAATATACCTGTGAAAGTTTTGTAGCTATCCATGGTGCTGAAAGTAGAATTTCTCTTCATCCTCTGAATGAGTTCGTCTAAAAATGGTTGTTGGATTTTTGGGGCGTGGCTGGTCGGTGACGCCATCTGGATGACGCCATACTCGCTACTAAATGGAAGGCGGCGGTAAATGAAGGTGCCAAGTGCGTCTCCCACTCCGACGGGATAGTTCAGCTTCTTTTCCAAAGACTGCTGGTTCTTTGCTTTGACTCGTGTGGTAAGTTGAATCCTTCGATTGATCAGACTTAAAAGACAGCCCAAAGTGAGGAAAAGTTGACTTGTCCCGCAGAAGACAACCTGGGCAGATGATGCTGTCGTCCCTTAAGACACTTCTGCTGCTGTCGGTCCTGTGCACGCCGTCGTCCAGCCTATGCCTCCGCCTGGTCCACGGCCGCGCCGACGTCCTGTGCGAGCGGCAGATGGCCGGCGGCTTCTCCCCGGAGGACGGCTGGAGCTCCCTGCTGCGCTCCTCAGCAGAGCTCCTGGCCGCCTCCGGGTCCGAGGAGTCGGCGAGCCGAGAGAAAAGGACTTTTAACCCGGCGCGCTCGCGCTTCCAGAGTCCGGCCAAACTAAGGAACGTCGGCAAGAAGGAGCATCGGAGCTGGCGCTACCTGTCGCTGGATGTGCCCACCTATATCATGAACGTGCGCCTCACGAAGGCCAAAGAACAGCAACTGCGCAAACAGTTGGACGCGAACGCGCTGCTGCTTGCTAGTATTGGACGGAGAAAATGATCCGCTCGGCTCGGCTTTTGGAACTATTCATCACTTGTTCATAATTTACATTGCATTATTATTGGTGCCTCACTGAGGATAAAAAAAATAATTTTTAGCACCGTAAAGTCAACAAAACATCTTTTAACTCACGTGCTGACATTGACGCTTATAGACGTCCATTCCTTTTTGACCAGTAGAGATGCCAGACCCTCCCAGTCAAAAAGAACTGGACGTTGCTGTCGATTGCACCGAAACATGATTGTTGTGTATAATCTTAATCTTGTATTGTTGGAAAAATCTCCCCACACAAATTGAGAAATGCATGGGAATATCTTTGAATGTGCGCTCGTCAGATGTTATTTTTATATACTAAAATAATTATTTTCCCCAAATAAAGCAGATCCAACAAACTACAGTTCCTCTTTTTGACGTCTTTCATATTTATTTTTGGAACCAAGATAAATCACGAAATAATATGTGTACTTTGTGCGTTTCGTTTTGGAACTTTTTCAAAGTATGAGATTTATGTTGCAATGCTGTCCTCTTGTGGGGATGTGGGAGAACTGCAGGTGGGAAGAAACAGTTCGGTGAGGACATGCGCTTAAATGTTTAAATCAAAGTTGTTAATAATCTCTTAACTATCCAGGAATGCAAAAAAAAAAAATAAACCTTTGTCTTAAGACCACTCAACATTGTCTGTCTAAATAAATAAAATATAACTGAAAAACCTTAGTCAGCGATTTAACCCTTAGATGCATGAGTGGGTCAAAAATGACCCGGTGAGGTTGTTTTCTTGAAATATCTTCGGAATGAAAATTTGTTATCAATTTATATTACAGCTATTCCTCAAAAACATGTTCTTGATATAATGCCATTCAAATTTTTGATGAACTTTTTATACATTTGAAGAAATTGTCATTTTTGTATTACTCCCCTAAACTTCCACAAGTGGGTCAAAAATGACCCACATGCATTTTCTATGGAATCCAATGGGAATCTTTCATTCTTATCAACTTTGGCTCTCAGGAATAAATTTACTGTGCACCACACAGACTAAGTATGTAAAAAGTAACATCCCTTAAGAAGATCATTTCACACAGCAAGAGCTGATACGTGTACTGTAAGTATTATATCCATTTATGTGTGTCTTTCATGACACTTTATTATTATTTATCAACAAATTAACCTACTTCATAACTAGCTAGCTAACTGAGGCTAGGTTCATACCGAAGGTCCTAATGCACAATTCCGATTTTTTGTCATATCTGTTTTTTTGGCGTACCAGTTCAGACTGCCTTTGTCCATTTAGCCTGTTCAAGTATCACACACGCGCTCTAATTTGCAGTCCGAGATGCGCTGAGCAAACTGGCCCTTATTCGAGGGAGCATTGGAGCAGAGAGAAAACTGAGCATTGTCAGGCTTATTCTGAACCCATTTTATTTTTTTATGACTTGTCAAGCCCGCTTCTTCCCCAAAAGCCGCTTTCAAGCTAGGCGCTAACGCTATGCAAAGCTGCACCGCTACCGTAGCACCCTGTCTCTCTCGCTCTTTGCTGATTTTAATTGCTGCATGAATTCCAATTAGGGGGACTTGACAGTTCGGACTGCAGCCACATTCTGGAAAAATGTGGCCCGGATGGGATTTTTAACCACATATGAAAGTTACCTGGATTGAATTTGAAAATGGTTCACTTTTATGCAACTTTTCCCGTTCAGTCGAGTCGGAAAAACACGAAAAAATCGGATTTGTGCAAGATTTACAGCTGAAATGGTCCTACAGATGTTGGATGATGGAGAGGCAATGACGGGGTTGGACTCAAGTCTCCGAAATTTCTGATAATGAGGACCCAGACTATTGTCCAGGTGGCAGTGGCAGTTGTCCACCTGGAAATCCAACTGAACAGGATCAATCTGACTCATAAGATTCCACTTATGTGTCCTTTGAAGAAGAAAGTGTCCAAATCATGGCCAACAGAATTAGTTGGTAGGGCTCTTACTAGAGAAATTACCTCCCACCCAGGCCAGAACACAGAGCCACAATATCCTCAGAAATCGGTCAGTGCCTCCACAAGGGTTTAGCACCGCTGTCTTACCAAAAAGATGCATGGGAGCGCTTCATCATTGATGATAAAATACAAGGATACAAGGATTTTTTTAAAATGTTAATTGAATCATAAAGATATTTCAAGCATGAAATAATTCTTGTGTACCCCTAAATATCATACTAATTAATATACAAGTGATTATTCGTCACCAAAATGGCATAAAAACACATTAGTTCTAATATGGGTCATTTTTGACCCACTTATGGAAGAGTGTGGGGTTCAGTAACTTGTGCATCTAAGGGTTAAAAAAAAAAAAAAAATTAAATGGAGCCTTCCCTCAGGTTGCTTTTGTCCACAAGAACAGCCACACTCAACAAAAAAATGAAAGCTCCTTTGAACTGCTTTAAGACCACATAAATAAAATGAAAATGAAACTTGGGGAGAAAGGGTAAGCTTCACTTCACTCCATTTCTCACAGTTTAATTAACGTTAACAAACATATAGGAGGACATTTCTCTCTAAGCAGCTTCCTACTCAAGCCGATTACCAAGTTCACAGTTTAATGTTATGCTAACTCTGATGCAGGTCGGACTGATAGTAGCAAAATTAGTGGTGTGTTCCCCACCGCCATAGCATTTTTACATTACTTACAGTGGCTGCTGCTGGCCGAAAAACAACTTCGAATATCCCTCCTCTTCTACAGGGGCGGAGAAGGCGGCATGTTGTCTGTGTTGGGGCTGTGTGCGTGTGTGTTTGGTCAAGTCATCAGCCAATCAAAGGTGCGTTTTAAGGGGGGGTAGTATGGTAGAGGTAAGTCTATTCTTACAACATATGGGAAGACAGGATAGCACTAAAAATGTTCGCGAAACCCCATCTCGGATGGCCGAATGGTTAAGAGTAGTTACCGCCACCCAAGCAAGTGTACAATGATATTGTAGACATTGTCTTTAACCATTAGACCACTGATGTCATTCGGAGAGTCAGCAATGTTTTGTGTCTATGGAGGGTTGTTTATCCACTTAAAATCCATTTTCATATAGTAAGACACTACCACAGAAATTAATTGCCGATATAAGGATTTTAGTTATTATAGAATTGTCTGTTGTATAACCATATTGCTGTCATACACTGTAAATAAAAAAATCGTTAATATATTTTTCTCTAGTTTTCATTCTCATGATATAATAATTTTCAATAGACAGTGCATTTTGTGTCATGAGCGCCAATGGATATTAAAGGGCGGGAAACTAAATACAGTCAAAGTTTTTTAAAACCCAAGAAGTCAGCGTGTAGTTATTGTTTTATCAAGTTTATTCTCGTTTTACATGACCGCAATGTTACATGTTACAAGCGACAAAATTTAAAGTAATAACATATAACCAGGGGTGAAAGTGGGCCAGAACGGTCACGAACGCAGTTCCGGTATAAGATTCAGGGCCGGAATGCTGTTCCGGTATAATATTCAGGGCCGGTCAAAACTGTCAAAACGCTATGTAAAAAAAAAAAAAAAAATGCTTAGCTGCCACACATGCATTTCATCTCCAAGAAGAAAACAATCTACCAACATCAGATTTGCATACACAATACATAATCACACAAGCGTAATTCATTTCCACCTATATTTATTATTTATTTTATTCCACGGACGGCATGGAGGTTTCCCCAGCTGCTGCAGTTATCTGAGTCTGATGATGAGTTACGTCAATGCGCGAATGCATGCCGCAAAGCAAAACGCGTGGACTCATTTATCCGTTCAATTGGCTGACATACTGACATGTGATCAGCAGAGATAGTTAGCTCTGATTGGTTCAAATGTGCATGTTTTCTGGAACAGCAAAAAATGCGACAGATGCGACAAAAAAGGGCAATGCAACACAAAATGGATCAAATCTTTAAGAGCAACGAAAGAGTTGAGGAGGCTTATTCATCATATTAGATGTTTTTACTCTGATGGGGAGGTTCAGAACATGTTAGCTGTCAATTGGACTTATATTTGTTCATTTATGTTAGGTTACTTATTCATTTCCTTATGATTTAAAAAAAAAAAAAAAATCAATGTTTGCACGATCATCAAAATATATTCCATTTCACTCTGCATACTATAAGTCATTTGTACTTATTTTTCTCAATGTATATTGCTTATATCTTTGTTAATTTAATTATTTATTTTTTTTAAAAAGGAAATTTTTACATTTACTTCAATTTGAATATACATCCTATGTTCTTTATTAGTTAAAATTGAGATTTGGCATTTATTATGTGAGGAAATGAGGGAAAATAAAAATTAGGTGAAGGGGGTTGTGGTTATTGCTGTTTTTGTTAACTTTTCTTTTACAAGTCAAAAAATTTTTAATTTTGAATGAAAATCCGTTTTTGTATGTGTTATAGAAATAACTGCTAAAACGGTTTTCTTTGCATTTCAGTAGTTGAAGAGGTTTGCCCCCCGCCCCCCGCCCAAAAAAAAAAAAAAATTCTGGCTCTGTGGCGACCTTTACGTTAGGCCAGTGCTTCTCAATTATTTTCTGTTACGCCTCCCCCCAGAAAGACCTAAACGTTTCGCGCCCCCCCAAATCTTCCGCGACTGTAAATTGTATCATTTGCCTATAAATTATTATTATAAGTACACCTCTGCATAACATTGTGTACTTTTTAATATCAAAGAAAAAATATACAGCCCAATTTACAATAAAGTATAGAAAAGACTTGAAGTGCATCACTTTGCCTGAATTAATTAAAAAAAAAAAAAAAAAGTCACATCCAATCTGTAAAAATACATTCATGGTACATTTTTTGACCATTTAATAGTGAAAAATAAAATTTAATGGAATCAATAATAATAAATTCAAATAACCATTTTTCCAAAAATACAAAAGTTAATCGAACAAAAACAACAGTGTCATTGGACAGTGGGACCATTTTTATTTTTGCTATTTTGCACTGAGCAACTTGGTATGTCACATTATATGATGCTAACAGTGCTGGCTGGTTTACCTATGTAACACTGCGAAACAAAGCGGGACGGTTGTTGGCATTATTTGGAACGTCTTGGCTGAAAAAAAAATCAAGTGGCTTATCAATGTGAGTGGGGTCTAATGTTTATAGGTGACATGTTAATGGATGTGGCTTTCTGCTGTCTGTTGCAAACATTTTTAGACACAGACTGGTCTTTTCTCATCTCCCACTGTATTAAAAGTCAAAGCCAAACGTCATTTCCTTGTCTTAGCTCTTCATATCTCCAGTGCTCTTTGCTGTGTGCTCTTGTTTTGTTCAAAAATACTGCGCACACTTTGAAAATAATACATTACTCTACTATGGTAAAAAAAAAAGTATGTTCCCCGAGGTCACATGTGCCACCCCTGGCATCGCTCTGCGCCCCCCTAGGGGTTCCGGCAAGAAATTCTATCCACTTTCAGCCACTGGTAGGCAGTCTTTAGACAACGCAGACGGAAGTCAAGTAGTGATTGACTTTCACTAAAAATAGTCTTAACACGCTGAATTCTTGACGGATTTTCAAAAGCTTTTTGTTTTGGCAAGCCATATTTACCTGGCTATGATCCAAACTGAATGTTTGAATGAAATCTAAACTTCTATCAGTCTTCTTCTTCTGTCCTAAAATGGCCACCAATCGGAGAAGTCAGCCCTTTGCTATTTGGCACAAACACGCCATCTTTTATTCTTATAATATATCCATTAAGGTGACAGATTCAAACATGGCTGCCTCCATGCTGAGTAGTGCCGACCTAAAAACTGATGTTATATCCAAACCAACTGTAGTATTTTGTTAATATTTATTTTCATTTGGCATTTTTATAACTCGCGATGGCAGTGTCACTAGCTGCAGCCTCGAGTTGTAAGATAAGACTGCGGCTTTCCCGGTGCAGGACGCTGTGCAGTAAACCGCCAGAGAATGGGTCGCCTTCGGCCCTGGAACCGAGACCCCGGAAGGACCCCAGCGCCCGCTCCGTGCTCCTGTTCCCCGGCCAGGGTAGCCAGTTCGTGGGCATGGGTCGCGGTCTTTTGCGGTATCCCAACGTGCCGGAGATGTTCGAGGCGGCCAAGAAGATCCTCGGCTACGATCTGCTGTCATTGTGCCTGAACGGCCCCGAAGAGGAGCTCACCAAGACGGTTCACTGCCAGCCGGCTGTGTTCGTCACCTCGCTCGCGGCCGTCGAAAGGCTCAACCACCAAAACCCCAAAGTAAAATTAACACATTAAGCTACCAAAACCACTACATTAATAACAAAAGTTCACAAATTATCATTTGTACAGTTCTTGAGGCTTAATATCTTGTTACAATTCTGATTTTCTGTTAATACTGAGAGTGGCTTACAATTATCTAACACATTTTTTTGTTTTGCACATTAATTTAGTGCATTTATTTTCTTTTTTGTAATTCAAGTCAAGTAATATTAGTAAATCTTTTCCACAAATTAAATATTAAACTGAGAAATAATAATTCAAATACTAGATAGTTGCAGTAATAAGTACCGTAATTTTCGGACTATAAGCCGCTACTTTTTTCCCTCATTTTGAATCCTGCGGTTTATAGTCCAGTGCGGCTTATTGGTTAATAGGTAACACTTTATTCATCGGCGGCGTCATAAGACTGCCACAAGATCGTCATAATTATGAGATGACACTATCATGGGCATTAATGAATGCTTATGACATATTTCATTTAGTATCATGCAGCAAACTATGTCACTAAGACCATTTGTTTCCAGCTCGGATCTTTTGCATCCATTCATAAGTGATATAATTTGCTGGCTGGCACAAAATGACACCTGTCATAAGTATGATGATGGTCTTATGACAGTCTTATGGCACCACTGTCAAATACAGTGCTACTATATACCATAACTAGCAATTAGTGAAACAACTGGAGCAGTAACTGAAGAAAAAATTATCAAAGAACATGAATTTTGATTGTTATTTACATCTTTGGCGCTGCAATGCATGATAGGAGGCATGCTGGACAACAACAGTATTGACAGCAGGTGGCAGCAAAGGTTGACTGTCTCCCCCAAGAAAACAGTGATGGCCAAATGAAGCGAGAACAATGAAGGCCAAATGAAGCTCCTTGAAGCAATGAAGCTTTGCAGCCAATTGTTTCAAAGCTTCATGGTGGTTCATTTGCTCATGCTGTCAAATTAAGTGTTACCTGTTTATATCTTTATGTGTAACTATCCCATACTACAGTGAGGATAGCTGTGGCTTATGGTCCAGTGCGGCTTATCTATGAACAAATGCAGTTTTTGTGTCAAATTTGGTGGGTGGCGGCTTATAGTCAGGTGCGCCCTATAGTCCAGAAATTACAGTAAATCAGTGGTAGAAGTAATACTAATGCCTTGCTTTAACCAACAAATACAATTTTGAATAAAATGCACTGATTAGTTCTGAAAATGTTTGCATTTGTGTTGCCAGGCTATCGAGATGTGTGTCGCCGCTGCCGGCTTCAGCGTGGGCGAATTTGCCGCGCTAGTCTTTTCCGGCGCCATGAGCTTCGCTGGAGGTAAAAGTGCTCAAAGCCCTGAGCCAGGCATGAAAATCTCTCACCGTTTGGCAAAATTTGCCGTTTTACTGCTACTTTTTTCCTTCATTTTGAATCCTGCGGCTTATAGTCCAGTTCGGCTTATTTGTTGATTTATATTTTTTAATAGGTAACACTTTATTTGACAGCGGCGTCATAAAACCGTCATAATTATGATATAACGCAATCATGGCCATTACTGAATGCTTATGACATGTCATTAAGTGTCATCTGGCAAATTATGTCACGAACACCATACAGTGGGGCAAATAAGTATTTAGTCAACCACCAATTGTGCAAGTTCTCCTACTTGAAAAGATTAGAGAGGCCTGTAATTGTCAACATGGGTAAACCTCAACCATAAGAGACAGAATGTGGGGGAAAAAAACAGAAAATCGCATTGTTTGTTTTTAAAGAATTTATTTTCAAATTAGACTGGAAAATAAGTATTTGGTCACCTTCAAACAAGCAAGAATTAAACTGTCAGAGAGCTCTAACTTCTTCTAACGAGGCTCCACTCGTTACCTGTATTAATGGCACCTGTTTTAACTCATTATCGGTATAAAAGACACCTGTCCACGACTCAGTCAGTCACACTCTAAACTCCACAATGGTCAAGACCAAAGAGCTGTCGAAGGACACAAGAGACAAAATTGTAGACCTGCACCAGGCTGGGAAGACTGAATCTGCAATAGGTAAAAGGCTTGGTGTAAAGAAATCAACTGTGGGAGCAATTATTAGAAAATGGAAGACATACAAGACCACTGATAATCTCCCTCGATCTGGGGCTCCATGCAAGATCTCCCCCGGTGGCTTCAAAACGATAACAAGAACGGTGAGCAGAAATCCCAGAACCACACGGGGGGACCTAGTGAATGACCTACAGAGAGCTGGGACCACAGTAACAAAGGCTACTATCAGTAACACAATGCGCCGCCAGGGACTCAAATCCTGCACTGCCAGACGTGTCCCCCTGCTGAAGAAAGTACATGTCCAGGCCCGTCTGCAGTTCGCTAGAGAGCATTTGGATGATCCAGAAGAGGACTGGGAGAATGTGTTATGGTCAGATGAAACCAAAATAGAACATTTTGGTAGAAACACAGGTTCTCGTGTTTGGAGGAGAAAGAATACTGAATTGCATCCGAAGAACACCATACCCACTGTAAGCATTTGGGTGGAAACATCATGCTTTGGGCCTGTTTTTCTGCCAAGGGACCAGGACGACTGATCTGTGTAAAAGAAAGACTGAATGGGGCCATGTATCGAGAGATTTTGAGTGAAAATCTCCTTCTATCAGCAAGGGCATTGAAGATGAGACGTGGCTGGGTCTTTCAGCATGACAATGATCCCAAACACACAGCCAGGGCAACAAAGGAATGGCTTTGTAAGAAGCATTTCAAGGTCCTGGAGTGGCCTAGCCAGTCTCCAGATCTCAACCCCATAGAAAATCTGTGGAGGGAGTTGAAAGTCCGTGTTGCCCAACGACAGCCCCAAAACATCACTGCTCTAGTCTAGAGGAGATCTGCATGGACCAAAATACCAGCAACAGTGTGTGAAAAGCTTGTGAAGAGTTACAGAAAACGTTTGGCCTCCGTTATTGCCAACAAAGTGTACATAACAAAGTATTGAGATGAACTTTGGTATTGACCAAATACTTATTTTCCACCATGATTTGCAAATAAATTCTTTAAAAATCAAACAATGGGATTTTCTGTTTTTTTTCCCCACATTCTGTCTCATAGTTGAGATTTACTCATGTTGACAATAACAGGACTCTCTAATATTTTCAAGTGGGAGAACTTGCACAATTACTGGTTGACTAAATACTTATTTGCCCCATTGTATAGTCCAGCATGGATCTTTTACATCCATTCAAAAGTGAGATATTTTGCAAGATAACACTAAATGATATGTTATAAGCATTCATTAATGTCATAATTATGATTGTCTAATGACAGTCTTATGGCACCACTGTGTAAAGTGTTACCAAATACCATAACTAGCAATTAATGAAACAACTGGAACAGTAACTGAAGAAATAATTACAGGCATAAAAATCTCTCACCTTTTGGCAAAATTCACCGTTTTGAAGTCAAAAAGGGTGGCATACGTGAATTGTGTAGATCCGAGGAGAACATTTTTAAAGGCGGGGGGAGGGTTCGGGAGATTTTCTTTAATGTTAGACGCTCGGTATGCAAGCGGGGAAAGCGGCACAAAGTCAAAAAAGCGCACCAGAGTGGCCAAAACATTGACTTATTTCAACAAAACAAAGGAGGTACACCGTTGTGTCCTGTCTCTTCATTTCCGCGCTTGGCTGCACGTCGGCCGTGAATGAACACCTAAAGCGCCGTCACCCAGTTGTAATTTTGGAAGACGACAGGAGACAATTACAAGCTGGCAGATAGTTAGTTACATGGACTTACAAACTAACTAACGACCTGTTTTATTGAAGTTGCTATGCCTGTCGCGATATGCAATGAGTCCATTTATTGTACGGTAAATAAAAATAAGGCGGGCAATTTTCACGGCTGCGTTTTATCGTTGCGTAGGTGTACACATGCGTGTTGATGGCATATGAGACTCCAGTTCTTTTCACAGATGTTTACTGGTCATCAACATGCCATAGAATTAAAGTTCAGACATGCAAAATCAGGAAACACATCTATGTTAAACACAGTAAACGTTAGCATTGCTACATTGAGGCTAAAGGGGAAAAAAGACAACCTACTTTAGCCTGCTGTAAAACATTGGCAGTCTTCTCCAAAAACTTGCTGTTAAAAGGTGACATTTCAAACATGAAAAATCGCTGCTTAACCCCATTTGCAAACGAAAAAAATGAGTCGTTTGGGACAGCTCTAGTTGTAAAGTGTACTGGAACATATTTTCTCCACACCCTTCTCACCTTTTTTACCCCTGACCCATTTTCATGCCTGCCCTTAGCCCAGGGACATCCAGACTCCTTGTTTTTTTTCGCCCCCCAGCTTTGTACGCGGTGAAAGTGCGCGCTGAGGCCATGCAAGCGGCGTCAGAGCTGGCACCCAGCGGGATGATGTCGGTGGTGGGCAAAGCTCAGGCGAACTACAAACAAGCCTGCCTTGAAGCTCAGGAGCACTGTCGTTCTTTGGGCATTGAAGAGCCCGTGTGCGCTGTGGCAACGTACCTCTTCCCTAACGGTAGGGTGATCGCGGGACACCACCAGGCTTTGGACTATCTGCAGCAGAACGCTCGGCGCCTCCACTTCCTCAGGACCAAAATGCTACCCGTCGGCGGCGCCTTCCACACCGAGCTCATGAGCGCCGCTGCCGAGCCCTTGGCGGATGTTCTGCGTCAGCTGGAGGTGCGTCGCCCCGAGATCAATGTCTACTCCAACGTAGATGGCAAGCGTTACATGAGTGACAGTCACGTGCGGCGCCAGCTAACCCGCCAGCTCACAGCGCCTGTCAAGTGGGAGCAGACGCTGCACGAGATGTTCGAGCGGACCCGCGGCGAACGCTTCCCGCGCGCATACGAGGTCGGGCCCGGACGCCAGCTGGGCGCCACGCTGCAACGGTGCAACCGCAAGGCCTACGACGGCTATGTCCACGTGGACGCTGCCGAAGACGACGAACGGTGACGCAAAGAGGTGCGAATAATTCAGTGCGGTTGCCAGCAATTGATGTTATATCAATTTTGGCTGGGAAGGCGCGAAATACAACCCCTAGCAAAAAGTATGGAATCGCCAGTCTCGGACGAGCACTCACTCACATTTTATTATGTAGAACAAACTCAGATAAAAAGCTTGAAAAATAATGAATTAGTTCAAAAGTGCAACTCGTTAGCATTCAGAAACACAAAAAGAAATGAATAAAAAACATTGTGGTGGTCAGTAAATGTTACTTTTATAGAGCAAGTGCAGGGAAATATAGAATCACTCAATTCTGAGGAAAAATATATGGAATCATGAGAAACAAACAAAGAAATAACAATCAAAACACATCTCTAGTATTTAGTAGCACCACCTCTGGCTTTTATGACAGCTTGCAGTCTCTGAGGCATGGACTTGATGAGTGACAAACAGTATTTTTCAACTACCGGAATTTCCCGAATATAACACGCACTTTTTTTCCCCAAAATCAACTTGTAAAGTCATGGCGCGCAATATAGACGGGTACATGGATGGAGACAGAAGTATAAATGTATTATTTATGTATATGTATATCTATATAAATATATATATTAGGGCTGTCAAAATTATCGCGTAATTAATTTTTTAAATTAATCACGTTAAAATATTTGACGCAATTAACGCACAAATGCCCCGCTCAAACAGATTAAAATGACAGCACAGTGAAATGTGTACTTGTGTCTTCGGAGTTTTGCCGCCCTCTCCTGGCGCTTGGGTGCGACTGATTTTATAGGCTTCAGCACCCATGAGCATTGTGTAAGTAATTATTGACATCAACAATGGCGGGCTACTAGTTTATTTTTTGATTGAAAAATTTACAAATGTTATTAAAACGAAAGCATGAAGAGGGGTTTTAATATAAAATTTCTATAACTTGTACTAACATTTATTTTTTAAGAACTACAAGTCTTTCTATCCATGGATCGCTTTAACATCTTGTTGATTTATTGTAATAATAAAGAAATACAGTACTTATGTACCGTATGTTGAATGGATATATCCATCTTGTGTCTTATCTTTCCATTCCAACAATAATTTACAGAAAAATATGGCATATTTTATAGATGGTTTGAATTGCGATTAATTACGATTAATTAATTTTTAAGCTGTAATTTACTCGATTAAAAATTTTAATCATTTGACACGCCTAACATATATATATATATATATATATATATAAACCGATTTTTTTTATTGACACGGCCACATTGTGTTGAAGAAACGTATGCGGCGATCCGTTGCCGACTTTTACGGTACGTGACGTCACCATTTTGTTTCGGTAATACTTCACTCTGATCGGCCGAATGATTTCATCTGTGTTAAATTCTGCTTTTTTCCACTCTTCATAAAGCACAGAATTTAGTTTCTTGAACTCATTTGAGTCCACGTTTATTGCAGCTCCGCAACTCAGACCATAACAAACGTAACAACAGACTTCCTGTGTGTGTGTGTCCGTCAACTATATCTGTCCCTCGGGAAACTCAAACCCAAATAACAATAGTTCCTATTGTTACTGTCGTGTTGACAGCAATGAGCGCTCTCGGATTTCCGACTTACTTTCTCACTTTCATTTTACCGTATCAATCCATGGAAGAAACATTCATTCATCATGATGAAACGAGATAGTTATACAGCAGCCTTTAAAAGAAAAGTCATCTGTTTTGTTTTCTCCTAGATTCTGGTAAGTTGGAGAAGTTGTCAAATCATATTACTACCGTAAATATTGTCAGTTTATGGTAATGTTTTGAACTACCAATATGCTATGCTTGTGCTGTGTTTCACCAGTCAATAAAATGACATTTCTGTATCTGTACACGAGCTGTTTTCTTGTATTCTTCTATTTTTTGGTGCTAAAATTAGGGTGCGCGTTATAAACGGGTACAATAATTTTCCCTAGATTTTACAAGTAAATTTGGGGTGCGCATTATACACGGGTGCTCCTTATATTCGGGAAATTACGGTATTTGGTGCCAACTCTCTTTGATTGCAGTTGCCAGATCATCCTTGCAGGTCGGAGCCTTGCTGTGGACTATTTTTTTCAATTCCCACTACAGGTTTTCAATAGGGTTGAGATCTGGGCTATTTGCAGGCCATGACATTGACTGGATGAGTCTTTCTCCAAGGAATGCTTTAACAGTTTTAGCTCTGCGGCATGATGCATTGCCATCTTGGAAAATGATTTCATTATCCCCAAACATATTTTCAATTGAAGGGATAAGAAAACTGTCGAAAATTTCAATGGAAACTTGTGCATTTATTGAAGATTTAACCACAGCCATCTCCCCAGTGACTTTGCCTGACATGCAGCCCCATATCATCAAGGACTGAGGGAATTTGGATGTTTTCTTCAGGCAGTCATCTTTGTAAATCTCACTGGAATGGCACCAAACCAAAGTTCCAGCATTATCACCTTGTCAAGAATCTGCATTGGACAAGGTGATCGTTGTAAATCTCACTTGAACGGCACCAAACAAAAGTTCCAGCATCATCACCTTATCCAATGCTGATTCTTAACTCATCACTCAAAATAACCTTCATCCAGTCATTCAAAGTCCACGATTTCCTCTCCTTAGCCCATTGCAGTCTTGTTCTTTTCTGTTTAAGTGTCCATGATGGTTTCCTTTTAGCCTTCCTGTATGAAAATCCCATTTCCTTTCGGTGATTTTGAACAGTTCTGTCACATCCCTTGACTCCACCTTCCTCCCATTTCTTCTTCATTTGTCTTCTTGTACATCTTCTCTTTTCATGACATATGGCCTTTAGTTGTTTGTCATGACGTTTGGATGTCTTCCTCGGTCTACCAGTACGCTTAACTTCTACAACCTTGCCATGCTGTTTGTACTTGGTCCAGATTTTTGATACAGCTGACTGTGAACAGCCCACATCTTTGGCAATCACACGTGTAGCATTACCTTCTTCAAGAAGTTTGATAACCCTCTCCTTGGTGTCAAGAGACAACTCTCTTGTTGGAGCCTTGATTCTTGTGAATCCACTTGGTCCAGCAGCCCTCCAAGGTGTGATAACTGCACTGTTTTTAACTGCTGACTAACGAGCAGATCTAATCTGAGGCAGGGGCCCAATTAAGGAAAGGAAATCGACTGAGTGTGGCTGTATTTTCAACTCTAAATGGAGTGATTCCATATTTTTTCCCTGCTTTTGCTCTATAAAAGTAACATTTACTGACCACCACGGTGTTTTTTAATCATTTCTTTTAGTGTTTCTGAATGCCAAGGAGTTGCACTTTTAAACTAATTCATTGTTTTTTTTTCAAGCTTTCTATCCGAGTTTGTTCTACATAATAAAAAGTCTGAGTGGGTTCTCGTACGAGACTGGTGATTCCATACTTTTTTCTCGGGGATGGAGAGCGGCAATGTCTTCGTGATGATGTCTGATGAGCAGCAACAAAACTCACGAGCTCAAAGTAAAAGATACACGGCTATAGTCACGTCTTGAATTTGCAGTCAAGCCATTTTATTGGTGAAAAACAGAAAGTCCAGCTCCCTTCATGTTGTAAGAAAAGACAGACCAGTGTCCCAATACTTTTGAAAACACTTATAAATGTTACATACTAATTAAATAAAACCACAGGGAAATAATGTTTCTGCAAGGTGATAGGGAAAGGCAGATAGAAACAGTAGAAAAAAGTGACTTTTTTTTTGTCCAATTGGTACTTGTATAAAATATCAGCCAAAGTAAACAGCAAAAAAACAAAGTTGGTTAGATATTTTTTAGTCTTTTACGCCAAAAGGCCTGCTTATGGCTTGTTCCTCCAACCGAGAAGCAGAAGAGCTGCTATCATAAGGGCTCCGCCAGTGAGGTCGCAGCAACTTCCTGCTTTAAAAGTGGACACCTGGGACATGAATACACTGAATTAGAGATTTCAAAATTGAAAAATCACAAATTTAAATGGAAATTACCCAGAATGCACCGCTCTCTATCTGCAAACCCCACAGTGAACGCCGTCGCACATCCCTATGGAACAACAACACTTGAGTCTGCATTTAAAACGCATTGTCCATGCGCGTAAAGTTACCGGGTCCGCCGGTTTCTGGTTCGATTCCAGTCCAGCTCGTCGCCAACGGCAGCCAGCTGGCGACCTACAGCCCGCGCTGACCGGCTCGTGCGCCTAAAAGAAAAGTGAGAAGAAATACAGTGGGCCAAATAAGTATTTAGTAAACCACTAATTGTGCAAGTTTTCCCACTCGAAAATGTTAGAGAGGCCTGTAATTGTCAACATGGGTAAACCTCAACCATGAGAGACGGAATGTGTGTGGGGAGGGGTGACATAAAATCACATTGTTTGATTTTTAAAGAATTTATTTGCAAATCATGGTGGAAAATAAGTATTTAGTCAATACCAAAAGTTCTCTCTTCACAAGCTTTTAACACACTGTTGCTGGTATTTTGGCCCATTCCTCCATGCAGATCTCCTCTAGAGCCGTGATGTTTTGGGGCTGTCGTTGGGCATCACAGACTTTCAACTCCCTCCACAGATTTTCTACGGGGTTGAGATCTGGAGACTGGCTAGGCCACTCCAGGACCTTGAAATGCTTCTTGCGAAGCCACTCCTTTGTTCCCCTGGCTGTGTGTTTGGGATCATTGTCATGCTGAAAGACCCAGCCACGTCTCATCTTCAATGCCCTTGCTGATGGTTTTTCACTCAAAATCTCTCGATACATGGCCCTATTCATTCTTTCCTTTACACAGATCAGTCGTCCTGGTCCCTTTGCAGAAAAGCAGCCCCAACGCATGATGTTTCCACCTCCATGCTTCACAGTGGGTATGGTGTTCTTCGGATGCAATTCAGTATTCTTTCTCTTCCAAACACGTGAACCTGTATTTCTACCAAAAAGTTCTATTTTGGTTTCATCTGACCATAACACATTCTCCCAGTCCTCTTCTGGATCATCCAAATGCTCTCTAGCGTACCGCAGACGGGCCTGGACGTGTACTTTCCTCAGCAGGGGGACACGTCTGGCAGTGCAGGATTTGAGTCCCTGGCGGGGCATTGTGTTACTGATAGTAACCTTTGTTATTGTGGTCCCAGCTCTCTGTAGGTCATTCACTAGGTCCCCCTGTGTGGTTCTGGGATTTTTTCTCACAGTTCTTGTTATCATTTTGACGCCACGGAGTGAGATCTTGCATTGAGCCCCAGATCGAGGGAGATTATCAGTGATCTTGTATGTCTTCCATTTTGTAATAATTGCTACCACATTCGATTTCTTTACACCAAGCGTTTTACCTATTGCAGATTCAGTCTTCCCAGCCCGGTGCAGGTCTACAATTTTGTCTCTGGTGTCCTTCGACAGCTCTTTGGTCTTGCCCATAGTGGAGTTTAGAGTGTGACTGACTGAGTTTGTGGACAGGTGTCTTTTATACTGATAATGAGTTAAAACAGGTGCCATTAATGCAGGTAACGAGTTGAGCCTCGTTAGTCCTCGTTAGAAGATGTTAGACCTCTTTGACAGCCAGAAATCTTGCTTGTTTGTAGGTGACCAAATATTATTTTTCACTGTAATTTGGAAATAAATTCTTTAAAAATCAAACAATGTGATATTCTGTTTTTTTTTCCCACATTCTGTCTCTCATGGTTGAGGTTTACCCATGTTGACAATTACAGGCCTCTCTAATCTTTTCAAGTAGGAGAATTTGCGCAATTGGTGGTTGACTAAATACTTATTTGCCCCACTGTAGGCCATTTCGAACATGATTCTGACCAATATGCGATGAAAAGTAGTGCACCCGCCCCACTGTAGGCCATTTTGAACATGATTCTGACCAATATGCGATGAAAAGTAGTGCACCCATCCCAGTATCGGTGCCGATATGATATAAAAATAGTACAATATATCGTTTAAAACCTTAGGTTAGCGTCTAACAGTTGTCCTGCGATGTCATCACCAGGTCCTGCCTGGGGGGTCCTCGACACGACGACTGCGCGTCTCGGCTCTCGTGTTTGCTCCACCATGATGTCGGCTGCAATCATACCAAATATGCAGAGTACACTCATGTGCGTGTGTAACGTTCACAAACAGGCTGTGTCAACAGCGAAGATGGCGGCCTTGTCCTGACCAAACAGGCTTGTCGAGAAAGGTGACATCATGCGTTGACTCCGGCGCAACAGTTGTAGGTCGCCAACACGACTTTATTAAACCTACCACTTTTTTATTTGGATGTTGAATAAATAAATGTTTTTTTTTTATTAACTTTATGCAATACTGCTTTTTTTTTAATGTACATGCATTAGTCTCCTCAAGCATTTCCTGTCTGTTAATGCAAATTCTCCATTTCCATAATTCAACGACTCCTCATGACCCAGTCATGTTTGACTTCAAAAGATTTTTACTTTTAATCATACTAGTTGTATTATAACAACCTAAAATTTCAAATCTAGGGTAATATTAGTTATGCACTTTGGGTTTATTGTCACGATTACACAAACTCAACGCTGATGTGTAAACAAAGGTCATTTTCAACATCCGTATGAACTTTGTTTACATTCCACACAAAATTAAAAATGCTTTAAAATGAACTTTATGATCAACGATCAAAAGTGAGTGTAAACAGGTAGAAAAACATACCTTGTCAATATGGACGCCGCCCTGTTGGAAAAACAAAAAACACAGTAAAATTATGTTTTAAAGTACAGAAAAATCATTTTTGGATATGATTTTATTCTTCAACTTACAGCAGCGTCCTTTAATCTGGTTGCTGTCGGATAACTGCCGAGAGCTGGCTTGGCCACGCCTTTACTAGTTCATTAGGAGGAGGAAGCGAAGGAGGGAAAAAAACAACACAGGTCAGGTGCACTACAGGTTAGCAGGCTGATATAATTTGAATGACTTTTTTTTTATTTGAATTTAATTTAAAATGTTCAATTAGCAGCTTCAAAATGAAAATACTTTAAGACAACATTTCACACACCTAAAACTTAAACTGTAATTAATATACATTTGTATGTTCTAGGGCTGTCAAAATTATCGCGTTAACGGGCGGTAATTATTTTTTTAAATAAACACGTTAAAATATTTGACGCAATGAATTTTATAGCCATTTATAGCCATTTTGAGTTATGTTATATGAAAAATAATTAATCAGGATTTTGTAAGGGAACGACTTTGGAGACTCATATATGGATAAGGTAGGTGCCTGTTTCTGTTTTAGGTCGGGAACAGTTTTGGTTTTGAAAATATTTCTAAGTTTTTGAGTATAGGCCCCCTACGTATCGGCTAGGTATTGTGCCGAAAAATAGCCACCCCGCGTGAAATGTCCCCCCTGACGGGAATGCTTATTTATAACGCTTTATCGAGTGTTTATTTTATTTATTTAGTTGTTTGTTTATTATTGAGCGCCCACACGTCACTCCTACAAACAGCTTTTTCTTACCAATCGATGGACATGGAAACGATTTTCTTGTACCGTGAATATGTATTATTTTACTATGCTTGAACTAATAAATGTCATACCTGTGTGATCGACATTGGGATATGGTCGTGAAAACATGTAGACTAATACATTTCTGTTCAAAGATGGTTATGTGGCCCAGTCCACGATTTGTTACTAAAATATAGCCCTAGTATTTTGTGTAATTTATTTATTTAAAACTGGGTTTATAGTCGTAAATCCATTACTGTAATGCGTCCATGAAAACATTTGATGTTTTCACCTCAATAAAGCATTATAAATAGTCGTTCCCGTCAGGGGGGACATTTCACACGGGGCAGCTATTTTTCGGCACCACACCGGTGCCCCGTGTCATGTCAATATATTATGAAGTCTATGGATTAAACCACTTGAATTTACTTTTTGTTACAATAATATAGAGGTAGATTTGTGTCTTTATTATTCAATCAAATAAAAAGTGCCCTGCATTGGGCTTGGACTCCAGCAGAATCCGATGGCTGGATGGAGCCCTGGTGGCCATTAGTCTTGCCTCATACTTTTATGCCATTGGCGTCGTCACCTGCTACTCAAACATGCCGGAAGTAGCGTTGAAGTTGAATCTTTGTGTCAAAATGATTCAATCGAAAAAAAGTGCCTTCAAAACTTTTTCTGCTTCAAAAAAAAAAAGTGCGTTCAGAACTTTTTCCACTTTAAAAAAAAAAAAAAAAAAAAAAGAGTTTACTACTTTTTGCTTTTCAAAAAAAGTGACACTTCAATGAAAAAAAATATATTTCAAATAAAAAATATATTTTCAAAAAAATGTATTTCTGCAAATGATTTTTTTCTTTGATTAAAAATAGTTTTTTGATTAAAGCAACTTATATTGCGATTGAATGATTTAGACACAAATGTCCTTCTAATATGACTCAAACACAAAAAAGATTGCTTCAATCAAAGAAAACAGTTTGAATGAAAAATAAAGTGTTCAAATGCGAATTTTTGAGTCTCAAATATTTTTTCACATTCAAACCTTTTTTTTCTACGATCGATTTTTTAAAATTTTTGATTGAAGTGATTTTTCTTTTGAAAATATATATATATATTTTTTGAAGCAACTTATTTTTGATTGAATAGTAAAGACACAAATGTCCTAGCCAAATTGTGGTCCAAACACAAAATTAAATGACTTCAATCAAAAATCAAAGAAAAATAGTTTTCAAATATATTTTTTTGAGTTTCAAATTAATTTTTGCATTCAAACACATTTTTTTGGATTGAAGTTACTTTTTCTTCGATTGAAAATATGTATTTTGATTGAAGCAACTTTTTTTTGCTTGAATAGTAGAGACACAAATCTACCTCTATACAATATCCCCCTCTAGTGGAAGACTAGTGAAGTTGTTTAGCTAGACCGGAAGTCCGAGGACTGACGTGTATTCTTGATACGTAAATTTACCGCCCGCTCCCCTAAAAAATATTATTAACCAATTAACTGTTTTGCATGCTTGAAAACTTTTTTTAAAAAAAAAACATTATTAAGCATATTTTTACCGAGTAAAATAGGTTTACCCACCCCCAGCTGGTGAACCGGGGTAGTGTTTGTGTTGCTAGGTTATGCTGTTTAAAAACATCCCACCCAAATCCCATTGTCACTTCTCTTGAATTCAACCACCACATATATATGAATTAACAAACTTCTAGCACCGGCTTTTATTCTGAAAATAATTCTGTGTCGTCACTCCATCCTCCTCGCGTCGAACGGATCGATAAATTGCTGCATCCGATGCTAAATCGCTATCATCATGGAGACGATTCCGTTCCTCTGATCCGAGCAACCGAGGGACCGAGAGCTGAGCCGATGTCAGGCTGGTGAGGCTGCACCAGCGACGGCTAGGAGGGAGGGCGATGTCCGGGAGGGAGGATGCGGTGTCCTGCTAGCCGGGAAGAGCACCACTGATGACCGGCTGTTTGGCTCTCTTTTTTTTATTCACTGGTGAGACATTTTTTTTAATATCAAATCTATTTGATGTATTGATATTCATATTCTGGCCTTTAAAATATTAATAATAATTTTCTTTTTTGCAGTGGGTGGCAACATGGCCAGTAAGGTAAAGTGGGTGACAGATATTGAGAAGTCAGTGCTCATCAACAACTTTGAAAAGAGGGACTGGATTCAAGTGACTGAAAATGACGACTGGAATTTTTACTGGTAATTATAAATCAATTTTTGGCATAGTTCTTAAACTGTACTATTTCATCTCTATTTTTCAGATCAATTTTAAAAGGGAAAATGATACATGGGTGTGGCCATGATAATTGATTGCAATTGTAGGATTTGTTGAAATAATTGGCAAGGTCACACGGTCATATACAGTGCCCTCCATAATTATTGGCACCCCTGAAAAAGATGTGTTTTTTAGCTTCTAATATATATATTTTTTATAATTCAAATAATATGGGATCATAATGGAAAAAAGAGAAAAATCCAACCTTCAATACAAGTGCATTCATTCAGTGGGGGAAAAAATCCCACATAAAGAAACAATTATTTGACATCAAATAATGTGTGTCACAATTATTCGCACCCCTGGTGTTAATACTTTGTACAACCCCCTTTTGCCAACAAAACAAGGTTTGGGGACTGAGATGGCCATGGGAGGAGCTTTATTTTCTGTGATGAGACCAAGATTGAGCATTATGGAACCAAACACTCTAAGTGGGGTCTGGCGTGCCACGAAAGATGCGCATGCTGAAAAGCACCTCATACCCACTGTGAAGTATGGGGGTGGGTCAGTGATGCTGTGGGGCTGTTTCGCTTCCAAAGGCCCTGAGAACCTTGCTCGGGTGCATAGCATTATTAATGCTTTGAAATACCAGGACATTTTAAATCAAAATCTGTTGCCCTCTGTCCGAAAGCTGAAGATGAGCCGTCACTGGGTCTTTCAGCAAGACAGTGACCCTAAACATATGGCCAAATCTACACAGAAATGGTTCATCAGACACAAAATCAAGCGTCGTGGTACCAATTGATATATCTTTTCTGCGTTGGGAACTAACATAGGGTGTTAAGAAAAAGATCAACTATTACCTTTCTTCCCCACATTGCTTCCCACGATTATTCTAATTGTTGGGAGAGGGATTGTAAGGCTGTAGCCATTTAAAAAAAGGCTCCAAAGGCTGCCAAAATTCTCTCTACTCATTTTACGCTGCCTTTTAGCTCTATATACTGTATGGGTAAAACGGCGCCGTTATAGATTGAACGCGACAATACGTGAGTGGGTCGTGCAGCGCATGCGTTAATTGCGTTAAATATCGTAACGTGATAAATGAAAAAAATATTAATTCTCGCCGTTAACGCGATAAATTTAATAACCCTACCTTAAGCTTAAACTAAAGACTCTGGAAGAGTGTAACACATTATGTTTGTAACTTTAAATACAAATAGAAAACGATTTAATAAAAAAAAATATATATATATACTGTATATTAAAAAAAGGCATGTCCGATATTTTTTTGCCGATTCCGATACTTTGAAAATGACGTGATCGGACCCGATCGATCGACATCTCTAACTTGAAATTACATAAAATGCACATATTACTTGTATTTTTAGTTTTAAATGTATTGTATGGCTCTCACAGAATAACATTTAAAAATATGTGGTGTTCATGGCTCTCTCAGCCAAAAAGATTCCCGACCCCTGCTTTACAGCATGCAGATGGACTGCCGATTCAGCTGATTTTGTGGACTAATTTGTTTATTTTTCGCATCACGCCAGCCAAGCGGCTGCAGAAAATTGTTGCTGCACCAGGTATAGGCGTGAGAGCCTTTTTGGGTTTCAAAAAGTTCCCGTTCACCACGGATATTGGTTAAAACAAGTCCGACAATCAAGAGACCATTGGACTTACGAGTAAACATTGTATTTTGTATTATGTCAAATACTGGGATCATGGCACACGTTTTAATATGGAGGTGGCTTGCATTTTGTGGCTGATTGTCCACCGAGAATGCCACTCGGCCGAGGACCAGAGGCTTGTTTGCACACACCCATCTATACTCTGCTTCCCGTCGTTCTGTCAAATTTTCAACCCCATCAGAAACTTTGTGTTAAAAATGGCTGCGAATACAGCAATTACAAAGTAAACACTACAAACTTTCTTTAAATAAACGACTATTTACTTACGTTTGATCATGGGACATGTAGAAAAGTTCTCCTCAGACACATCCTGCCATGTTAGCTGCACAACAACTGCACGCCGCTTTCTAAACTCACACTATTTACGTCTTCGCCGTGTAGTAAAGCATCATTTTACGCCATATTCATGTTGACCATGTGGCAGCTACGCGAACCTCCGACTTCTGCCAGTTTGTCCGGCGGTACTCTCCAGCTGCTTCCCTGGCGAGCTCACCTGTCCGCAGCAGGGGAACAAGCTGGAACTTGCTCGCCTCCGGGCGTGTTGCCGATCGGCGAAGGCAATTGACAACCCCGCCGTCGTGTGACATCATCCGGGCTAGTTTTGTGTTTTTTTTTTTTTTTTTTCTTCGAAAAGCGAAAATAAGACTTTGAGACGTCACTCGGTTCGGGTTTGCATGTCGGCTAGCCGTCACGCCTCTTTGTTTGTTTACATTCTCCAAAGCCTTGGCAGGGAAAGCCGGACTAACTACGGTGCGCACTTTAACTTTTTGTATCGTCTCTCAACAAAATGGCTGGCATGTTTCCCCAAATCCCAGGATGAGCATCCAGACCATTCGCAACGTGTTCAGCGTGGACACGGGCTACCGCTTAACCGACGAGCAGATGGTCAACCACTTCCCCAACCATTACGAGCTGACTAGGAAAGACCTGATGATCAAGAACATAAAGCGCTACCGCAAAGAGCTGGAGAAGGAAAACAACCCGCTAGCTGAGAAGGACGACAACGGGAAGTACATCCACCTTGGTAAGAAGCAACCGAACAGACCGTCGACATTCGACTTGTTTTTTTATTCTTGGTTATTTCTTCATAACATTTTTTTCCAGATTTCGTGCCGGTGACGTTCATGCTCCCGGCAGATTACAACCTTTTTGTGGAGGAGTTCCGCAAGAACCCGTCCAGCACGTGGATCATGAAGCCGTGCGGCAAAGCGCAGGGCAAAGGCATCTTCCTTATCAACAAACTGTCCCAGATCAAAAAGTGGTCACGGGACAGCCGCACATCTACGTACGTTACTTAAAACAAATAGAGCTATTCATCAAAAAGTTGTAAAAGTGAGTCCTTCGAGCCAGATTTGAGCTAGCGACCTAAGAATGCCTGTCAGACCTCCACTCAGTCTTCCTCTGTACCAACTGAGCTATCGAAGGACTGTTATCTATTCGGCTCCGATCATCAACGAGTTTAATGTTTTACAACAGGTTCATGGCGGCCTCCAGTGGTAAGGAGGCTTACGTCATCTCCCTGTACATCGACAATCCCCTTCTGATCGGCGGAAAAAAATTTGACCTGCGTCTCTACGTTCTGGTCACCACTTACCGGCCACTTAAATGCTATATGTAAGAACCCGCCCACTTTATTAACATCATTTACAATAACGCTAATTATCTTACGGTTCCTGCGTGTGATTTTTGTCGACAGGTACAAGCTGGGTTTCTGTAGATTCTGCACAGTAAAGTACACGCCAAGTACAAGCGAGCTAGACAACATGTTTGTGCACCTTACCAACGTAGCCATCCAAAAACATGGAGTAAGACTTGGGAAATCCAATCAGATTCCATGTTAAGAGTGGACGTTGATGGTTTTATTTGCCCACGCAGGATGACTACAACCATGTCCACGGTGGCAAGTGGACGGTAAGTAATCTGCGGCTTTATCTGGAGAGCACAAGAGGAGACGAAGTGACCAGTCGACTGTTTGACCAGATTCATTGGATCATGGTGCAGTCCTTGAAGGCTGTGGCTGTAAGTGTCACGTTTTCTAATGCCAAATAATCTGTTAATTACTTAACATTTTGACAGTGGTTTGCTCTGTGCTTTCTTCCAAGCCTGTGATGAACAACGACAAACATTGTTTTGAGTGTTATGGTTACGACATCATCATTGATGACAAACTCAAGCCATGGCTCATTGAGGTGGGTCAGTCCACATTTACTCCTTGCATTGTAAAGAGCACCTTGATTGCGCTACCCACCAAATCTGGCACGAAAACAGCATTTGTTCATAGATAAGCCGCACTGGACTAAAAGCAGCAGCTGCCCTCACTGTGTTATGGGATATTTACACCAAAAGATATATAATAAATCAACAAATAAGCCGCAGAATTCAAAATGAAGTAAAAAAGTAGCGGCTTATAGTCCGAAAATTACAGCATGCTGTACAATAGTGCAATAACAATAAAGTCATTCATTCATTACATTGGTGGAAAAGTCAATAAACTGCACGTTTCAATCATTCCAAACTCTTTTCACTGGTTGTCACTGAAATATCAACAGGTCAACGCGTCACCCTCGTTGACATCCAGCACGTCCAACGACCGCATCCTCAAGTACAACCTCATCAACGACACCCTCAACATTGTCATGCCCAATGGCGAGATGCCGGATAGCCGCTGGAACCGAAGCCCTCCTCGAGATGCTCTGGGCAACTATGAACTTCTGTGAGTCCACAAACCGCAGGCTAGTTCACAGTCATTAGATCAAAATTTCCAAATTTTAATCGACGCAGGTACGACGAAGAGCAGGCGCAGAGCGACAACGCCGAGCTGAGGAGCCGCTCGGGTCAGTCGCTGGGGTCAAAAGGCGCCAAGGGCATTTCCGTCCGCCCCGCCGCAGCCACTTGGAAGTGACGAGCTTTTCAACCTCATTACTAATCAAGGATTGAAAAGGAAATGGATTTTATATTTGTTTTATTTTGGATTGTGCCTCATTTTGCCTACTATTGTGGAATGTCACTTTATTTGCTTGCTACCAATGCCTCTGCTTTATAAAGTTTGGATTCAACTTGTTTTGCTTCTCCTCAGAGTAGTTGGAGTGGAATGTTATGGTGCAATGGGCCTTTAAAGTGTCAACACTTGACTTGTTAAGTCAATGATAGGTGTGGTTATTTGCTTAAATACTCAAACTAACGTTTCTTTACAAAGTCATAAAAAATATGCTCTTGTTAAGTTCGCGCTATAAAGTGTTACAAATACTTCTCTGACTGGATGGAAATTTTAGTGGGACGATAAAGTTATGTTCCAAAATAGTTTTTCTAGCGGATGTTACGTAGGCATTTGCATCTCTGAACTCGGGAATCTTTCGACATAAAATTACCATTTCTGGAAGAAAAGCGCCCATAAAATGCAACGAGCGTCTTATTTTGAAATCGACAACTTAACCGGATGTGTTGTAAGAAATTTTGGGGAAACTGACAGCAGTGTCACTCAGGCGTTCCCAGTGGTACCGTTTCTCTTCCGACTAAAAAACGGGGACCAAACTCTTTTTATGCTGCAAAATCGAAGGACTTAATCAACCAATTGGCTTCAACTTATCAGTTTGAACGAATCCGGGAGAGGTAAGGTGTCATCGACATGTTTGTTTGGTTCATTTCAACTTTTTTTTTTGTAAATGGCGGTGGCTAATTTGCTAACACTAGGGGGGAACTACACTGTTTACGTTAAAGTTGTTTCGCAAGATTTAAAAGTGTTTTTCACTTAAGTCAAGCACATAATGGCGAAAAAGCTCCCTTTTCTGTTGAAACTGAATGGCGTTACTTTGGTTCACACTGACATATGACGTTGAAATTATCGAGTGTGATTAAATATTGATTATGGGCGATTGATACCTTGATAAATATTGTTATTAATTTGATCAAGTTGTTTGTTGTAATAAAGGGCGGGGCAGCTTCACCTCCTGCTTCATGTCCTGTCACCACCCCCACCCCTTTCACCGGACAAAACATTAGGAACACTC
Source organism: Corythoichthys intestinalis (assembly GCF_030265065.1). NCBI lineage: Eukaryota > Metazoa > Chordata > Actinopteri > Syngnathiformes > Syngnathidae > Corythoichthys > Corythoichthys intestinalis. Next base: position 13,574,215 of record NC_080407.1, read on the forward strand.
ACACTGTCACCAAAGATGACAATTACAAGGGTTTCAACATTGGTATGGACAATTTATCATACTGCACGTAATGCAAACTGATTCAAATAAGGAAAAACTTCCTTATGGAAGCTGACCTGACCGCAGTAGTGTTGACGGTTAGCAAGTTTAATGTTATGCTAACTCTGATGCAGGTTGAACTTTCAGTAGCAAAATGACTGGTGTTTCCCCCACCTCCACAACATTGATGTCTTTTTACATGACTTACAGTGGCTGCTGCTGGCCGAAAAAGAAACTTCTAATTAGAGTTGGGCATCGAGAATCGAGCATCGATGGGAACCGGTTCTAACACTCCGATGCTCCCGGAATCGTTCGAATTTTAAAATTTATATTCCTTGTTTCGATGCCCTGACCGCCGATGGGAAAAAAATTGCTCGAGTTTAAAGACTGATATTTATATTAGGGCTGCAGCTATCGAATATTTTAGTAGTCGATTAATCGATGGACTAGTTAGTTCGAATAATCGAGTAATCGGATAAGGAACATGAAAAATTGAAATGTGAAATGTGTGAAACCTGAAACGGTATTAAACAAAAAAATAAAAATGAGGATTGATGTACACCGAAAGAACAATTGGCTAACTTACACAGAAAAAGTCGCTAGCTTAAATGCTATAAAATGCTAAAGTTTAAAAAAAAAAATTATTTTTTTTTACAATGTTCTGAACAAATGGTTCAGACACATATTCCCACAAAAAAAAGTACTAGTATAAACTAAATCAAGAATGCATTAAAAAACATTAGCTCAAACAAAAACTTACGTAGGTCTTAACAGGGTGCAGTTGGATTCAGCCATGTGAAAAAAAGACCAGAGGGCAGTGTATCCGCCCTAATCAATAAAACTAAATGTAAACACTTTCAAAATAAACCTTTACAACGCCACTTTAGTTAAACAAATACTCGAAGCAACAGAATTTAATTCGAATATTTTTTTCTAATCGAATAATCGATTAATCGTTGCAGCACTAATTTATATACAAGTTATAATTAGCCCTGTGAGAAGTTAATTTAATTTAAAAAGACGTCAAAAGTTAAGACTTTATTATAAACTATGCAATTTTTTGGACCCTGCATTTTTTTTTTTGTTGACTGCCTCTTAAAAGAATCGGAATCGTTCGGAACTGGAATCGAAAGGTGGAATCGGAATTGGAACCGGAATCGTTCAATTTCAAACGATGCCCAACCTTACTCTAATATGCTGTACTTCCTCTCCGAAGGGGGCGGCATGTTGTCAACATGAATCTGTCGGGGTTGTGTGAGTATGTCTGTATATTATTTGTGGTGGGACGGGGGGCTTCAAGTCATCAGCCAACCAAATGTTCGTTGGAGTGGGAATTAATAGACCGGAACATTCTGCAAGTGAAAAGGGATAACTAAGTCTTACCATAATGACAATAATTCACTTAATAATAATGGTAGGGTCTATTCTACCCTTACAACATATGGTAAGACAATATAAATTACCTACCGTAATTTTCGGACTATAAGACCATACTTTATTTCCTCATTTTGAATCCTGCGGCTTATTTGTTGATTTATTTGGGTTATGGTAACACTTTATGTGACAGCGGCGTTATAAGACTGCCATGAGACCATCATAATTATGACATGACATTATCATGGGCGTTAATGAATGCTTATGACAGATGTCATTAAGTGTCATCCGGCAAATATTGTCACTCCAGCTCGGATCTTTTACAACCATTCAAAAGGGAGATAATTTGCCAGATGACACAAAATGACATCTGTCATAAGCATTATTTAATGCTCATGGCAGTGTCATGTCATAATAATGATGCTCTTATGAGAGTCTGATGGCGCCACCTTCAAATAAAGTGTTAATAAATTCCATAACTAGCAATTAATGAAACAACTAGAACAGTAACTGAACAAATAATTAGCACAGAACATGAATTTTGATTTGTTATTTACATCTGTAGTGCTGCAATGCATGCTAGGAGGCATGTTGGATGACAACAGTGTTGACAGCAGCTGGCAGCAGAGGTTCACTGTCTCCCCCAAGAGAACAATTATGGCCAAATGAAGCTTCTTGAAGCAATGAAGCTTTGGAGCTAATTGGTTCAAAGCTTCATGGTGGTTCATTACGACAATCTTATGATGCCGCTGTCAAATAAAGTGTTACCGGTGGATATCTTTTGGTGTAAATATTAGAGCTGCAGCTATCAATTATTTTAGTAGTCGATTAATCGATGAACCATTAGTTGGAATAATCGAGTAATCGGATAAGGAACATGAAAAATTAAATTACCTGAGCTGAGCCTCAAACGTTATTAAAAAGATAATAAATTAGGATCTATGTACAACAAAAGAACAATTGGCTAACTTATAGCAAAAGTCCGCTAGTTTAAATGCTATAAAATGCTAACTTTTTTTACAATGCTCTTAACAAACGGTTCAGACTCATATTCCACAAAAATAGGCTAAAAATACCTATGAACTAAATAACGAATGCATTAAAAAAAAAAATTAGCACAAACACAACGTAGCTTATGTTGGTCTTAACAGGGAGCAGCTGGATTCAGCTATGTGAAATGAGGCAGACTAGAAGGCAGTGTATCCACCCAAATCAGTAAAACTAAATGCAAACACTTTCAAAATAAACCATTAAAACGCCACTTAAATTAAACGAATACTCAAAGCAGCAAAATTTAATTCGAATCTTTTTTTTTTCTAATCGAATACTCGAGTTAATCGATTAATCGTTGCAGCACTAGTAAATATCCCATAATACAGTGAGGATAGCTGCGACTTATAGTCCAGTGCGGCTTATCTATGAAGAAATGTCGTTTTTATGTCAAATTTGGTGGGTGGCGGCTTATAGTCAGGTGCGGCTTATAGTGTGAAAATTACATTGCTAGTGTTATGTCCCTACCGTCCCTATGCAAACCTACGCCCTTGGACAATTAATCCATTGGCTACCACTGACAAGGTTGGCTTCAAGCACCTCTCAATTAGCATAAATTTGACGTCCATCGTTGTCAATGGTACTGAAACCTGATTATACCCTGCCAGCAAGGGGGTAGGGTTAGCATAGGGACGGTAGGGACATAACACTACCAACTTTTCAGGATGCTCAAATTGTCCCTACCAACCTTTAAGCAACCTTATATGCATTATATAATGAGTTCAGTTATAATACAGATAATTTGGATTGTCTTCCCAAATGTTGTAAAGACCCTACCATTATTAAGTGATTTTTTTTTTCATTATATTAGAACTTATATTTACCCCTTTTCACTTGCTGAATGCGCCGGACCATTTTCCCTCTCAAATGCACGTTTGATTAGCTGATGACTTGACCCACCTCCGACACTCACACAGCCCTGACAGAAATACATGTCGACAACATGCCGCCTCCTCCACCCCCCCTTGAAGACGAGGGATATTTGAAGGTTTTTTTGGCCAGCAGTAGCAGCCACTATAAGTAATGTAAAAAGCCGTCAATGTAGTGGAGGTGGGGAACACACCAGAAATTTTGCTACTGAAAGTCCGACCTGAGGAGGGTCCGTCGGGAAGTCGAATCTCGGATTCAGGAGGAGCAGTGTGGTTTTCGTCCCAGACGTGGAACAGTGGACCAGCAGGGTCCTCGAGGGTCCATGGGAGTTCGCCCAACAAGTCTTCATGTGTTTTGTGGATCTGGAGAAGGCGTTCGACCATGTGCCTCAAGGAGTCCTGTGGGGGAGTGCCCCGGGAGTACGGAGTACTGAGCTCCTAGGTAAAGGCTGTTCGGTCCCTGTACGACCGTTGTCAGAGTTTGGTCTGCATTGCCGGCAGTAAGTCGAATTTGTTCCCAGTGAGGGTTGGACTCCGCCAAGGCTGCCCTTTGTCACCGATTCTGTTCATAATTTTTATGGACAGAATAGGGGGTGAACCGGGATCCGGTTTGGTAACCACAGCATTGAATCTCTGCTTTTTGCAGATGATGTGGTGCTGTTTGCTTCATCAGGCCATGAACTCAAACTCTCAGTGGAGCGGTTTGCAGCCGAGTGTGAAGCGGTTGGGATGAAGATCAGCACCTCCAAATCCGAGACCATGGTCCTCAGTCGGAAAAGGGTGGAGTGCCCTCTCCGGGTCGGGGATGAGCTCCTGCCCTAAGTGGATGAGTTCAAGCATCTTGGGGTCTTGTTCATGAGCGAGTCTAGGAGGGAGAGGGAGATTGATAGGCGGTTCGGTGCAGCGTCTGCAGTAATGCGGACTCTGCACCCGTTTGTAGTGGTGACGAAGGAGCTGAGCGGATTTCAGCGAAGCTCTCGATTTACCAGTTGATCTACGTTCCTACCCTCATCTATGGTCACGAGCTGTGGGTCGTGACCGAAAGAACAAGATCCCAGATACAAGCGGCCGAAATGAGTTTTCTCCGCAGGGTGTCCGGGCTTTCCCTTAGAGCAGGGGTCCCCATCTGCCGGGCCTCGGACCGGTACCGGTCCGTGGCGCATTTGCTAACAGGCCGCACAGAAATAATAATTTAATAACGACCGCATTCTGGCTGAATTAACCCTGTGCCCCTGCTTAACACACCAATATCCCTGTCTACTCTAGATATAATACTACGGAATAGATTAAAATGTCGTCATAGAAATCCATTGATTGGACTGCTATTAGTACATCTCCTTTGTGTATATAATATATCTATGTGCGCTTGTCCTCGATAATAACTATTGCTAGGCCGCGGGCGTAGCACATTTGATCCCGGAAATAATTAGCCCCCACACGCGCGTAGATGACTGAAAAACAGACGTCTTTGGAGATATTTTTACGGCGAAAAGGGCACCTGACGAGCCTAGTACCTCGAAGACCCACGAACTGCGAAGGAATGGATTCAAGACCCGTTTGTGAATAAACCAAGTGATTCGAGCATGTCTGTGCAACAGGAAGATCAACTTGTAGTGATCGCAAATGACGGCGACCTTATTAAACGTACATTTGAGACAACAACTCTACCGAGGTTCTGGAATAAAGTCATTCTGGAATATCCTGACATCGCTACAAGAGCATAGAAAACCTTGATACAATTTCCAACATTGTATCTTTGTGAAGCGGGCTTCTGTTTAACGACAAGGCGAAGTCATTAATGGTGAGAGCGGTGTGCAGTTGTGTGCAGCTTACATGGCAGGATGTATCTGAGGAGAACTTTTCTACAAGTCCTTCCATGATCAAACGTAAGTTAATATTCCTTTCAAGAAAGTTTGTAGTGTTTACTTTGGAATCGCTGCATTTGCGCATTTTGCGGCTATGTTTAACGTTAAGCGCATGCACAGAACCGCATCGTTGCAATTTTTGATGGTTTGGAAAATTTGTCAGAACACCGGTCCGTGAAAAAAAGACCCAAATAAAACCGGTCCGTGGTGCAAAAAAGGTTGGGGAACCCTGCCTTAGAGATAGGGTGAGAAGCTCAGTCATCCGGGAGGGACTAGGCGTCGAGCCGCTACTCCTCTGCGTTGAGAGGAGCCAGCTGAGGTGGCTCAGGCATCTGGTTCGGATGCCTCCCGGACGCCTCCCCGCAGAGGTGTTCTGGGCATGTCCCACCGGCGGGAGGCCACGGGGACGACCTAGGACACGCTTGTTTTCCAATATTTCCGAGTTTGCGGTGAGTCAGTAACAAGTAACACACTTTTGTTCAATAGACGATGTTTATTGATTAGAAACTGCAGAATAAATGAGATTTATTGATTACAATCCCACAAGAGCAAGCAAACAATCATAACAAACGCTAACGATGACGCTAGATTTGTCTTATTTGGTGAATTGAATTACGTAATACTGGGGTTGTGTTGTTTGATAAATTGAATTGAGTAATACTAGGCGAGCCGTAACAGAATAGCGATGTTTAAGAAATTGCGGAAGCCCGGTGGTGGATTAGACGTACGGATCTCCCAGCTTTGTCCTTTTGCCACTTTACCGGAGTCATGGCTTCCCGCTCATTTGTCAAGGTAAGCGATTTTCTTTGCTAAGGGACATCTTATTCAGCTGTAACGGTAACGCGGGGATTCTGGGATTGACAAACTCAAATCTAGCATCATCGTTAGCGTTTCTTATGCTTGTTTGCTTGCTCTTGTGGGATTGTTATCAATAAATCTCACTTATTCTGCATTTTATAATCAATAAACATCGTCTATTGAGCAAAAGTGTGCTTGTTACTGACTCACCGCAAACCCGGAAATTTCGGAAAACAACGCTGGAGAGGCTATGTCTCTCGGCTGGCCTGGAAACGCCTTGGGATCCTGCCGGAACAGCTGGTTGAAGTGGCTGGGGACGGGGAAGTGTGGGCTTCCCTGCTAAAGCTGCTGCCCCCGCGACCCGACCTCTGAGCAAGCTGAAGATGATGGGATGGGTATGGGTACGGTTACGGGTACGGATACGGGTATGGTATGGTCCGACCTGAATCAGAGTTGGCATAACATTAAACTGTCTGAATTTGCTAACTTGCTAAACTTGAGTATGTAGCTGCTTAGAGAGAAGTGTCCTGTTTGTGTTTTGTACTATTAACATTAATTAAACTGTGAAAAATATAGTGAACTCTGCTGTAAACTATGGAACCAGAAAAACATGAGCAAGGAGCTGATTAGAGAGAGACTGATGCTGCATAACGTCATATGTTGCTCACACAACACAACATGAACAAAACCCCCGTTCACTCAATCTGTTTGGTCTTATTAATGTCCCATCCCAAGCAAAAAGTTTACATGCAGGTTATGCTGTTAGATCGTCCCTACCAATGTTGAGACCAAACCTATGCCCTTGCCTGCCAGACCATCCCAGTTCAAACAGATCGTCTTTTGATGCGCATGGTGGAAAATGCTTGAAGCTGCAGGAACAAATGGTATTGTGCAGAGGGCTTACACCGCGGGGTCGACACACACCCAACTTCAGGGTCATAACCTCACCCGGTCATGCAAACGTGCACTTTTTGGTGTTTCTGGGATTTAGCGACATCCCGGACGGATCGACTTTGTGCAACAAAAGAAGGAAGTGGAAACAGAGCTTCCTCTTAACAGGGATAGAATCATTATTTTTTGTTATGTAACTAGAATTTCTGGTTATTTGAGTTTGACTTTTGTGTGAAATAAGACCCTGTTTAGTGTCGTAGTTGTACTTCACACCAACGTGGGAACATGCTCTGCGTTCCCAGGTGGATCCGGAGGCTGTGGTGCACTAAAATTCCATCAGGCTGAGAACACTAGGCCTCGATTGGTCACCATTGTGTTTGATTACGTCACGGCTAACTAAGCTCTGTAATCTACGGAGCGCGGCTCTGCCAATATTTGGAGGCTGATTCAATTAAGTGGCGCTCCGAACACCCCCAAGTTCACCTTGGAGTTTTCACATTGTGTCGAATTCCGAGCGAGGTGCCGGACTTCAGACCTTGACTGAGTCAACACTCGTGTTTACACTCGCGGGTCGAGTCGCGTTCGGTTCCTGTTGACCGTCGATTAGGTTGGCCAGAATAGAGTTGCCTTCTGCAATCACTTTTCATTGTGTGTGAGTCTATATCTACGAGTTGCGTATGCGGTCACAATACCGGCCTCTGTCCAGGCTGTCCTGCGCAAAACGGGTCACTGACCAGACACCACCACTCACACATACACACGCATCCTCTCCGGAAAGAGCGTTTGCTTCCATTTGGCACACACGTGTGTCAAATCACAGTTTTGTGTTGCAAAGTTGCTGGAATTAGGCGAAAAATTGCTGGAGAAGAGTCTCCCATGTGAAGACGGCAGCTGCGCTTAGAAGGAAAGTGTGCGTGCGGTGAATAAAGAGATGCTTTTTTTCCTGGGTGGGGGTGCTCCATTGAAGGACACAAGGAGGTGTGGGGGGTGTAAACAGAGACTTGTCTGTGGTTGTGAGGAAGTGGAAGAGTTCCCACACGCATACATTTTCAAAAGTCCTGTCCCTGCAAGCCCAGTTCCAACACAAACAGGTTAAAAAAAAACATCCAATGTTGTTTCCATGTTGTTCCCAGCAGCCATGTCTGGCTCCTACGACGACTCTATGATCGACGTCTCGAGCGACAGCTTCTGGGAGGTGAGGCGGAACAACCGGAACCGAAAGACAACACAGATCCGAAGTTTTCTTGGGTGTATATTGTCAGGTGGGAAACTACAAGCGAACGGTGAAGCGCGTAGATGACGGCAACCGGCTGTGCAACGATCTAATGAGCTGCATCCATGAGCGTGCACGCATCGAGAAGATGTACGCGCAGCAGCTCAGCGAGTGGGGCAAACGCTGGAGGCAGCTTATAGAAAAAGGTGAGGGGACAACTTTCACTATACAATCCCTGACAAAAGTCTTGTCGCTTATCCATTTTGTAGAAACAATTGCTAATAACCTGACTTTTAATTGTTCAATTGGTTTCAGTAATGGCTCACAAGAAAACTTAAGACTATACAAAAATATATTTGTTTCACTGAAAAAAAATTATAATTTAATGAAGACATAAAGGTCAAATTTTGGCAAGACAAAAGTTTTGTCGCCTACAGAAAGTAGTGTGAAAATTGAACAAAAAATGTTCTTCAAATACAAAAATATGTTTCAGAACATAAGCGAATTAAGTAGTGGTGCTGTGAGATCCAAATTTAATATTTTGTATGACTTCCATGGACTTGAAGGACTGCATCCATGCGGTTCGGCAAGGATTCGTACAAGTTATCAGGAACATCAAAGAAAGCAGTCTTGCATGCCTCCCAGAGTTCATCAACATTCTTGGGTTTCGTCTTCCATGCTTCCTCTTTCATCCTGTTCATGTCTGGTGACTGAGTTGGCCAGTCGTGGAGGATCTTGATCTTCTTTGCCTTGAGGAACTTTGAAGTAGAGATTGAAGTATGCGATGGAGCACCATCCTGCTGCAGAATTTGTCCCTTTTTATGGCTAGGAATGTAAGAGGCAGTTAAGATTTGTACATTTTTGTACATTCAACATCATTTGGGAGGGTCTTAGCTTTCACATGAGCCATTTCTGTAACAATTGAATAATTAAAAGTCAGGTTATTGGTAATCGATCGGGTCCGATCACGTCATTTTCAAAGTATCGGAATCGGCAAAAAAATATCGGACATGCTTTTTTTAATGTATATATAATTTCTAATTGTATTTAACGTTACAGACAAAATGTCTTACACTCATCCAGAGTCTTAAGTTTTGGCTGAAAGTAGGGCTATCAAATTTATCGCGTTAATGGCGGTAATTAGTTTTTTTTATTAGTTTTTAAAAAATTAATCACGTTAAAATATTTAACGTAATTAACGCATGTGCTGCACGACCCACTCACGCATTGTCGCGTTCAATCTATAATGGCACCGTTTTGCCTATATATAGAGCTAAAAGGCAGCTTAAAATGAGTAGAGAGAATCTTGGCTATCTTTGAAGCTTTTTTTTAATTGGCTAAAGCCTTAAAATCCTTCCCTCAACACTTAGAAATATCGTGGGAAGCAATGTGGGGAAGAAAGGTAGTGGTTGATCTTTTCCTTAACACCCTATATTACTTCCCGACACAGAGAAGATATATCAATTGGTGACACTATGCACAGTCATGGTTGCACTTCCCATCATGCATTTGGGCAGAACAGTTAAATGGCTACAGTATCATTGACTGAAAGCTCAACAAATACACTAGATGGCAATATTTAGTCACAATATACAAAGTCACATTTATCCTTTAAGAATTACAAGTCTTTCCATCCGTGGATCCCTCTCACAGAAATAATGTTAATAATGTAAATGCCATCTTGAGGATTTATTGTCGTAATAAACAAATACAGTACTTATGTACTGTATGTTGAATGTATATATTCGTCTGAGTTTTATTCATTTTTTGCTTAATGCATTGCCAAAATGTATATGATTGGGAAAAATTATCGGGAATGATTGGAATTGAATCGGGAGCAAAAAAAAAGCTATCGGATCGGGAAATATTGGGATCGGCAGATACTCAAACTAAAACGATCGGGATCGGATCGGGCGGAAAAAAACATGATCGGAACAACTCTAGTTATTAGCAATTGTTTCTACAAAATGGATAAGTGACAAGACTTTTGTCAGGGACAGCAGTGTCCCGCAGACCTCAAAGAAATCTTTCGTTTCCGACAGGCCCTCAGTACGGCATGCTGGAGCGAGCGTGGTCAGCACTGTGCACGGAGGCAGAGAAGGTGAGCGAGCTCCACCTGGAGGTCAAGGCGGCACTGATGAGCGAGGACTACGAAAAACTGAAGAATTGGCAGCGCGACGCCTTCCACAAGCAGATGATCGGCGGCTTCAAGGAGACCAAGGAGGCCGATGACGGATTCCGCAAGGCGCAGAAGCCCTGGGCAAAGAAACTCAAAGAGGTACAGATGTGGGGTACGCGTACGCGCGGTCCTAGTTACCTAAGCCTGACATGTCTTGGATTTGCCAGGTGGAGACGATGAAGAAAGCGTATCACTCTGCCTGCAAGGAGGAGAAGCTAGCAGCCAGTCGGGAAACCAACAGTAAGCTGGAGAGCAACAACAACCCCGAAGCGCAGAAGAAGCTCCAGGAGAAGGTTGAGAAATGTCAGCAGGAGGCACAAAAGGTAGGATCCTTAAAATAAACGACCTCTTTAACTTGGATTTTTCAAGAAGTTTTGCTTCCGATCAATCTAGACCAAGGAACGCTACGAGAAGTCCTTGGAGGAGCTGGACAAGCTGACCCCTCAGTACATGGAGAACATGGAGCAGGTGTTTGAGCAGTGGCAGCAGTTTGAAGACAAGCGCATCCGCTTTTTCAAGGAGCTCCTGCTGGAAGTCAAGCAACATTTGGACCTCTCCACCAATCACAGGTCAGGCCTCCACGTTGACTTCGCAGACCCGCCAGTAGGAATGAAACTGAAACACTTGTCGGTAGGTTCCAAACCATATACCACACGCTAGAAGACACCATCGACGCCACGGACGCAGAGGAGGACCTGAAATGGTTCCGGTCCAACCACGGCCCGGGCATGCCCATGAACTGGCCGCAATTTGAGGTAATGCACTGCAGTTAAATGAGTAAATATCTCCGGGAATGCTTCCGTATCAATGATTGAACTCCACGTTTCTTAATCCTTTTGTGCATGCCTTCCCTTTCCTCCAGTACCTGGATTGGTCCCGCGTTCGCTCCTTTAAACGAAGGTCCATTTTAGTGAGTCCTGCACGAAATGACTGGTCTTCTTATCACTGTGGGAGGGGGCGGGACAGTCGTCTCGTGATCCTTCTTCATTCACCCTCCCACTCTTTAATGCTTTGATTCGTGGGCGAGGAAATGAGTTCAGTAGTGAGTCGGGAATTACACAACTCAACAGATGATAAACTGATAAGTCTCAAAGACAAGCATCTTAATGACCTTTGAGTGAACTTATCCAAAATAAATAAAGACCCTCTCACACGGGCTGAGTGTTTTTCCGCCATGCATCAAATTCTCCGAATGCATGTAGTGGTTAGGGGAACGCGCACTGCTTCATTTTGGTGATGTCTGTCTGGGAGGTTGTGAAAAGGGGCTAGAGACCTCCAGGTTCACTAGTTCTGGTGGCGGACTGTTCCCTCTCAGCAGGTGATGGCTAAAGTGGGGCAAATAAGTAGTCAACCACTCATTGTGCAAGTTCTACCACTTGAAAATATTAGAGAGGCCTGTAATTGTCAACATGGGTAAACCTCAACCATGAGAGACAGAATGTGGGGGAAAAAAAACAGAAAATCACATTGTTTGATTTTTAAAGAATTTATTTGCAAATCATGGTGGAAAATAAGTATTAGGTCATTACCAAAAGTTCAACTCAATACTTTGTTATGTACCCTTTGTTGGCAATAACGGAGGCCAAACGTGTTCTGTAACTCTTCACAAGCTTTTCACACACTGTTGCCTAGAGGCGTACAAAATTTCCGATTCTTAGATCATTCGCAATTCGGCCGTGGAAGATTCGAGAACGTTTCACAAACATCCAAATTCCGATTATTGAATTATTCCAGGTAAATCAGAAATAAAACGCAGTCAGCGGGGTCTTGAATGAATGAATGAATGAATGAATTTATTGTCATTGTCATCATCATCATAATCATTGACAGTTTCAGAGTGTGTCCTTTGTTTTTCAAGCCAGGTTTCTGAGACGGCAATAACATCAAACTTGTTATTGAAGCTCTGTAGATATTCGTCAATGCTTTAAAACATTTTGTATAGACTCCTGGCGTTGAAGTGGATTTGTTTCAGCTTGAGGAACAGACCGAGAGTAAATATCATGTGCAGCTAATGCCGCTAGGTAAAAAAAAAACAATAATACCTGACTGCGGCCGTCAGCTGCTACAAACAGCGCCCAGTTGCTACAAACATACAGCAACATACGGCTATGGTAGATATCACATATATCTAGACTAGATGTGAAATGACAGACTTTCCCGCGCTAGTAAACAGGCGCCATCTTAAAGCAGTAGACTTCTCTAGAAGGCTCTGTTGTAGAGAACCTAATTACTTTTTATCTAAAATACCCCTAAATCGGCAAAATCTTGACTTGAATCTATCTTTAAATGATGAAACCGTTTTAAAACTTTCACATGTCGAAAGTAGACATGAGGGAAATTATGGAATAACGGGCGCAATTTTAACAACTTTAACGGTTGATTAACAACATTAAATTAATTGAATGTAGTTTAAAGCTGCTGATGCAGAATGGGGACTTGAGTATTTTATTTACTGTTTTTAACCGGTAACTTGAAACTAAAATAGTAGTTTGGTTTATTTAGCCTGAGAGGATTTTTGAACAATTTTGGAACAAATATACAAAACTTTAAAAGAAAAAAAATGAGGAGAGGGGGGCATCAATAATCGATTTATAATTGAATCGGAGTCTCTGAATCGTAATCGAATCATTCGGTGCCCAAAGATTCCCACCTCTACTGTTGCTGGTATTTTGGTCCATTCCTCCATGCAGATCTCCTTTAAAGCAGTGATATTTTGGGGCTGTCGTTGGGCAACACGGACTTTCAACTCCCACCTCACCGCGTGGCGTCAAAATGATAACAAGAACGGTGAGCAAAAATCCCAGAACCACATAGGGGGGACATAGTGAATGACCTACAGAGAGCTGGGACCACTGTAACGAAGGTTACTATCAGTAACACAATGCGCCGCCAGGGACTCAAATCCTGCACCGCCAGACGTGTCCCCCTGCTGAAGAAAGTACATGTCCAGGCCATAACACATTCTCCCAGTCCTCTTCTGGATCATCCAAATGCTCTCTAGCGAACCGGAGACAGGCCTAGACGTGTGCTTTCTTCAGCAGGGGGACATGTCTGGCAGTGCAGGATTTTAGTCCCTGGTGGTGCATTGTGTTACTGATAGTAGCCTTGCTTACTGTGGTCCCAGCGCTCTGTAGGTCATTCACTAGGTCCCCCGGTGTGGTTCTGGGATTTTTTTCTCACCGTTCTTGTTATCGTTTTGACGCCACGGGGGTGAGATCTTGCATGGAGTCCCAGATCGAGGGAGATTATCAGTGATCTTGTATGTCTTCCATTTTCTAATAATTGCTCAAACAGCTGATTTCTTTACACCAAGCATTTTACCTATTGCAGATTCAGTCTTCCCAGCTTGGTGCAGGTCTACAATTTTGTCTCTGGTGTCCTTCGACAGCTCTTTGGTCTTGGCCATAGTGGAGTTTGGAGTGTGACTGACTGAGGTTGTGGACAGGTGTCTTTTATACAGATAATGAGTTAAAACAGGTGCCATTAGTACAGGTAAGGAGTGGAGCCTCTTTAGACCTTCTTAGAAGAAGTTAGACCTCTTTGACAGCCAGAAATCTTGCTTGTTTGTAGGTGACCAAATACTTATTTTCCACTCTAATTTGGAAGTAAATTCTTTAAAAATCAAACATTGTGATTTTCTGGGTTTTTTTCCACATTCTGTCTCTCATGGTTGAGGTTTACCCATGTTGACAATTAAAGGGCTCGCTAATATTTTCAAGTGGTAGAACTTGCACAATTAATGGTTGACTAAATACTTATTTGCCCCACTGTATATAGAGCAAACCATTAGGAGTACACTACGCTAGCTTGTTCCTTATCCAACCCACTCTAGTCCTGCGTGAGATCTTTAGCTTTGTGTCTTTGTCACAGGACTGGTCTGTAGACCTGAACCGGACCCTCAGCAGACGGGGGACGAAGAAGAACTCCGAGGGCGTGACGCTGACAGGCATCAGTCAAACCGGATCCGACCAACCCGTCCAGCCGTCCAAGACCAACAGCAGCAGGTACTTGTTGTGTCACTGCCTTTTCTTCGCAAAAACGACCATACATGGCGACATCCTGACTTGCGTAAGACGCGCTCTCCCCGGGGTACGTCACGGCGCTTGTGCGGCTGTCTCCCTGGCGACCGCAAACACTCGCAGTTTGTCGGGAAAGACGTCTTTGGCGCATAGTTGAATGCGTGCCAAAGGGGAAATATGGAACTCTCGCAATTCCGCGCTATGATAAGGTACTGGAATGTTGGGCTTAAACACCTGCACTAGAAAATGAACTCCAATAACCCCACTTCGACTCACCAGGCGAACTCATACATGCAAGCGTCTTGTTTCACAATTGTAGTTAACGTGGGGAGTTTTTACCAAGGGAAGTATTTGACCTATAAGTTTTGTTGACTGCAACAGTCCCAAAGTTACATTTCAGAGGAGTCGTATTTTGGGAAAAACAGCAGGATGCACTCGAGTGCGCAAACACAAACAAACCCTATACTGTCCTCTTATTGTGTTGACAGCTATTAAAACTTTAATGTTGATTTTGATGAATCGGCTACAGGCAAAAATCATGTGTAACATACAGTGATATGAAAAAGTATCTGAAGCTTTTGGAATTTCTCATATTTCTGCATAAAATCACCATCAAATGTGATGTGATCTTTGTCAAAATCACACAAATGAAAAAACTGTGTCTGCTTCAACTAAAACTTTTCATATTTCAATGAGGATAGCATGCAAACAATGACAGAAGGTGGACAAATAAGTAAGTGAACCCTCTGCCTCAGGAGACCTAAAGAGCAATTGAAACCAATTTTTACCCAACATATTACAGTAATTCAAGTGTGTGCCCAATCCCGGATGAGTGGTTTAAAGCTGCCCTGCCCACTATAAAACACACACATGGTAATATATGTCTTGAGAAGAAGCATTATCTGATGTGCATCATGGATCGGTCAAAAGAGTTGTCTGAAGACCATCAAGGATTGTTGATTTGTATAAAGCTGGGAAAGGATACAAAACAATCTCTAAAAGCCTGGTTGTTCATCCATCGACAATCAGAGAAGTTGTCTACAAATGGAGAGAGTTTGGCACTGTTGCTTCTTTGTTAAGGAGTGGCCGTCCACCAAGGATGACACCAAGAGTTCAGCGCAGAATACTCAGAGAGGTAAAAAAAAAAAAAAAAAGAACCCGGGAATGTCTGGTAAAGACTAATAGAAATCACTGGCACAGTCGAATAACTCTGTGCACACATCAACTATATGTAAAACTATGTCCAACAATGGTCTTCATGGGAGGACTCCACGGAGGAACCCACTGCTGTCTAAAAAAAAACATTGTTGCTCATTTAATGTTTGCAAAAAGGCACTTGGACACTCCACGGAAGTTTTGGCAAAATATTTTCTGGACTGATGAGACCAAAGTTGAATTGTTTGGGAATAACACATAATGTCATTTGTGAAGGAAAAATGGAACAGCTCACCAACATCTACAACTCCACACCGTGAAGCATGGTGGAGGGACCATCATGATTTGGTGCTGTTTTGCTGCCTCAGGGCCTGGACAACTTGCAATAATTAATGGAAGAATGAATTCAAAATTTTGAAGAAAAACCTGAGGCAGTCTGTCAGACAGATGAAGCTAAAAGAGGGTGGATGCTGCAACAAGACAGTGATCCAAAACACAGACTTGAACCCCATTGAGAAGCTGCGGCACGACCGAAAGACAGCGATTCATGCCAGACATCCCACTGAACTACAGCAGTTTTGTAGAGAAGACTTGGCCAAGATTAGTCCTGATTGATGTGCCAGACTGATCTGCAGCTACAGGAAACATCGAGTTGAAGTCATTGCTGCCAAAGGGGGGAGGCCAATAAATATTAAATGTGATGGTTGACTTATTTTTCCCACTTCTGTCATTGTTTGCATACTATCCACATTGAAAATGAAAATCTATAAATGTTTGGGTGGTTTTAGTTAAAGCAGACACTGTTTTTTTCCTCTGTGTGATTTTGACAATGATCAGATCACATTTGACTGTGATTTTATGCAGAAATGTGAGTAATTCCAAATGGTTCGGATACTTTTTCATACTCCTGTATTTCAGGGTCAGTCCCAACCACACACTACTGACACCTATAGGACTTAAAGGGAACATCTCATGAACATAATTTGCGATTTCTCAAACTTTAACCTTAACTGAACTAAGAAAATTACTCTTTAATTTAACTAATTTGCTGTACCTGATGGCAACAGACGTCTAGTTCATATGAACTGGGAGGGTTGGCAGTACTGCCATCTCTCCCAATTCAAACAGATGGGACGCCTGTTACCATCAACAGTACTTAAAGAGTGAACTTGTTTCCCCGCTCCATCAGCCTAACCGTGCCTAATAAAGCGCCGCCAACGGGATTCAACCCGTTTGACGAGGATGACGATGACCAAGATGAAGAGAAGCAGGAAGTGCAGGTGGAGGCGGTGGAGGAGACGCCGCCGGCTCGCAACCACATCAGTGGGAAAAAGCAGGAAGTGAAAACGTTGGTGGATAAACCTGCTTGTCTTGTCTTTTTATTTTTTTGGTTCACTGGACTCTGCTGCCTCCCTTCACCTTTGCTACCCTCTGTAGGTGGCGCTGTGCATGGTGACCCACTGCGTGTGTTATTTACTCCAAAGAGGCTTTGCGGACCGTCGCTGTGCCGCTCTTGTCACTGTTTTGCTGTCAGATCTAACGTGAAAACATTACAGACAGGCATTTTGTTTATCCCTAAAAAGGCTACTTGTTGCCGTGTGAATGCAAGCCACTGAAATTTGAATGTATGCATGGACTTCATAACCTATTGACATGACACGGGAAATGGGGCCGATCCGTAGGTAGCCTATTTACCAAAACTTCAAATATTTTTAAAACCAAAGCTGCTACTGACCTAAAACCAAAACATGCACCTACCTTAGCCATACATGAGTCTCCGTGAGCAGCGGCATCAAAAAAATTCATAGTGGTTCCCTTATAAAATCCCGATTACATATTTCTCATATAAGTCTAACAAAAACTTAAAATGGCTACAAAAGATTTTACACTAGATGCACAAAAATCACCAAATACAGAGATAATCACCTATATTTTCATGATCAATAGCAATATTTAACATATAAGTTTTTGACCAAAATAGCAACTTAATTTTCATTTATTTACTGCAAGTTTTCAAAAGCTAATAAATCACTCAATTTAACATCAGAAACTTAATACTTGAGGAAAACATGCAGAATCAATTATAAATATTATGTAAATAGATGATTAATCAATTCTATATACAATCACAACTTATTATAGAATTGAATAGCCCTTTATTATCATTATACACTATATACTGTTAGCGAATGAGGCTAGCGGCCGCCTGACGTAAACAGAGCTTTTCTGGTGAAAATTCGTGTGACTAAATGCTTAAATCCCCGAATTCTTCATAGATATGGACGTCAAACAGTCTCGATTCTTGGTTAAAAGCAAAGAAACCGTGCAGTTAGCGTTTATTTTACGGAAATATGTCGAAGTACAATGCTGCTCTGTTAGCGAATGAGGCTAGCGGCTGCCATATGTAAACAGAGCTTTTTCAGTTGAAAATTCTTGTGAATAAATGCTTAAATCCCCGAATCCTTCATAGATATGGACGTAAAACAGTCTCGATTCTTGGTTAAAAGCAAACAGACTGTGCAGTTAGCGTTTATTTTACGTATATATGCTGAAGTACAATGCTACTCTGTTAGCGAATGAGGCTAGCGGCCGCCTGACGTAAACCGAGCTTTTCTGGTAAAACTTCTTGTGAATAAATGCTTAAATCCCTGAATTCTTTATAGATATGGACGTAAAACAGTCTCGATTCTTGGTTAAAAGCAAAGAGACTGTGCAGTTAGCGTTTATTTTACGTATATATGCTGAAGTACAATGCTACTCTGCTAGCGAATGAGGCTAGCTGCCACCTGACGGAAACAGATCTTTTCTGGCAAAACGTATTATGAATAAATGCTTAAATGTCTGAATTCTTTCGAGATATGGACGGAAAACCGTCTCGATTCCTGGTTGAATGCAAAGAAACCGTGCAGTTAGCGTTTATTGTACGTATATATGTACAATGCTATTTTGTTAGCGAATGAGGCTAGCGGCTGCCTGACGTAAACAGAGATTTTCTGGCGAAAATTCTTGTGAATAAATGCTTAAATCCCTGAATTCTTCATAGATATGGACTTAAAACAGTCTTGATTCTTGATTAAAAGCAAAGAAAATGTGTAGCTAGCATTTATTTTACGAAAATATGATGCTAGTCTGTTAGTCAATGTGGCGGTCGCCATATGTAAACAGAGCTTTTCTGGCGAAAACAGTCTTGATTCTTGGTTGAAAGCAAAGAAACCATGCAGTTAGCATTTATTTTACATATACAGTATATGCCGAAGTACAATGCTACTCTGTTAGCGAATGAGGCTAGCGGCCGCCTGACGGAAACAGATCTTTTCTGGCAAAACGTATTATGAATAAATGCTTCAATGTCTGAATTCTTTATAGATATGGACGGAAAACAGTCTTGATTCTTGGTTGAAAGCAAAGAAACCATGCAGTTAGCATTTATTTTACGTATACAGTATATGTCGAAGTACAATGCTGCTCTGTTAGCGAATGAGGCTTGCTGCCGCCTGACGGAAACAGATCTTTTCTGGCAAAACGTATTATGAATAAATGCTGAAATGTCTGAATTCTTTCGAGATATGGACGGAAAACCGTCTCGATTCCTGGTTGAAAGCAAAGAAACCGTGCAGTTAGCGTTTATTTTACTTATATATGTCGAAGTCTAATGCTGCTCTGTTAGCGAATGAGGCTAGCGGCTGCCATATGTAAACAGAGAGCTTTTTCAGTTAAAAATTCTTGTGAATAAATGCTTAAATCCCCGAATCCTTCATAGATATGGACGTAAAACCGTCTCGATTCTTGGTTAAAAGCAAAGAAATTGTGCAGTCAGCGTTTATTTCACGTATACAGTATATGTCGAAGTACAATGCTCCTCTGTTAGCAAATGAGGCTAGCGGCCGCCTGACGGAAACAAATCTTTTCTGGCAAAACATATTATGAATAAATGCTTAAATGTCTGAATTCTTTATAGATATGGACGTAAATCGGTCTCGATTCTTGGTTAAAAGCAACGAAACCGTTTAGTTTGCGTTTATTTTACTTATATATGTCGAAGTACAATGCTACTCTGTTAGCAAATGAGGCTAGCGGGCGCCTGACGTAAACAGAGCTTTTCTTGTGAAAGTTCTTGTGAATAAATGCTTAAATCCCCGAATTCTTCATAGATATGGATGTTACACAGTCTTGATTCTTGGTTAAAAGCAAAGAAAACGTGTAGTTAGCATTTATTTTACGAAAATATGGTGCTAGTCCGTTAGTCAATGTGGCGGCCGCCATATGTAAACAGAGCTTTTCTGGCAAAACTTCTTGTGAATAAATACTTAAATCCCTGAATTGTTTACAGATATGGACGGAAACTGTCTTGATTCTTGGTTAAAAGCAAAAGAAACTGTGCAGTTAGCATTTATTTTACGTAAATATGGCGAACAATGAACCTAGTCAGTTACGAATATTAGACGCCTCCATGTGTAAACAGAGAAGTAAATTCTTGCGAATAAATGCTTCAATCACTGAATTCTTTAGAGATATGGACGTAAAACAGTCTCAATTCTTTGTTAAAAGAGCTAAAAACCAAAAACCGGGCAGTTACGCATCTACTTTACGTATATATGTCAAAGAATGATGCCAATGCCATAGCGGTTCCATTTCTCCCATTGGTTTTTTTTCGCAACGTTTCGAAATGCTCTTGATGCTTTAAGCTCGGCCCCCTATGCTAAGGCATGACGCAAGGAATGACGAAGTGTCAGGTCAATAGGTAATGAAGTCTATGACTGTATGTTGAAAAACATGTCAACTGGAAGCCAAAAATATATTTCTGGAAAATATGTTCTTAGTAAATCGGATCGCACATGAGATTACTGACATGAAATTCCTCCTGAATATAACCTATTTAAGTTTTTTTTTCACTTGCCAGCAGATCTGACAGTAAATAATTCCGCCATGTAGTTTTATGTACTCGTTTATTTTGAGCGTTTTCTGGCGTACTTGTGGTGATCGCCTAATGGTTGACGTCTCCAATCACACTTCCCCTCAGTGATCTGCTTGCGGCTTCATTTCCACGTGCCTTGTTTGTCCGATTGTCTGATATGTTTGTCCTTTTTGCCTTTTGTTAGCATGGTTGATTATTAAAACAGCTCAGCGGATACATAAGGATTCAAAGTGATGGCTTTTTGTGTCCTGCGGCTAACACACATGCATCATTTAGTCATCGTCATTCTGAAAAATGTCCGTTTGTGTGGTGTGTCCAGCGTCAGCAGCACCGAGCGGACGGCAGACTGGTCGGACGAGGAAACCGCCGCCAACCCATTCTCGGCCAATGGCGACGGCAACCCGTTCGAAGAAGAGCCGGCCTCGCCGGTGCTGTCTGTGCCGGTCCGGGCGCTGTACGACTACGAGGGCCAGGAGCAGGATGAGCTCACTTTCAAAGCCGGTATCTAAAGAAACTAAGGGCGTCTGTTTGCATCGGGACGGTAGAGACCTACAGTGGGGCAAATACAGTGCCTTGCAAAAGTATTCGCCCCCCTTGAATCTTGCAACCTTTCGCCACATTTCAGGCTTCAAACATAAAGATATGAAATTTAATTTTTTTGTCAAGAATCAACAACAAGTAGGACACAATCGTGAAGTGGAACAACATTTATTGGATAATTTAAACTTTTTTAACAAATAAAAAACTGAAAAGTGGGGCGTGCAATATTATTCGGCCCCTTTACTTTCAGTGCAGCAAACTCACTCCAGAAGTTCAGTGAGGATCTCTGAATGATCTAATGTTGTCCTAAATGACCGATGATGATAAATAGAATCCACCTGTGTGTAATCAAGTCTCCGTATAAAGGCACCTGCTCTGTGATAGTCTCAGGGTTCTGTTTAAAGTGCAGAGAGCATTATGAAAACCAAGGAACACACCAGGCAGGTCCGCGATACTGTTGTGGAGAAGTTTAAAGCCGGATTTGGATACAAAAAGATTTCCTAAGCTTTAAACATCTCAAGGAGCACTGTGCAAGCCATCATATTGAAATGGAAAGAGCATCAGACCACTGCAAATCTACCAAGACCCGGCCATCCTTCCAAACTTTCTTCTCAAACAAGGAGAAAACTGATCAGAGATGCAGCCAAGAGGCCCATGATCACTCTGGATGAACTGCAGAGATCTACAGCTGAGGTGGGAGAGTCTGTCCATAGGACAACAATCAGTCGTACGCTGCACAAATCTGGCCTTTATGGAAGAGTGGCAAGAAGAAAGCCATTTCTCAAAGATATCCATAAAAAGTCTCGTTTAAAGTTTGCCACAAGCCACCTGGGAGACACACCAAACATGTGGAAGAAGGTGCTCTGGTCAGATGAAACCAAAACTGAACTTTTTGGCCACAATGCAAAACGATATTTTTGGCGTAAAAGCAACACACCTCATCACCCTGAACACACCATCCTCACTGTCAAACGTGGTGGTAGCATCATTGTTTGGGCCTGCTTTTCTTCAGCAGGGACAGGGAAGATGGTTAAAATTGACGGGAAGATGGATGCAGCCAAATACAGGAACATTCTGGAAGAAAACCTGTTGGTATCTGCACAAGACCTGAGATTGGGACGGAGATTTATCTTCCAACAGGACAATGATCCAAAACATAAATCCAAATCTACAATGGCATGGTTAAAAAATAAACGTATCCAGGTGTTAGAATGGCCAAGTCAAAGTCCAGACCTGAATCCAATCGAGAATCTGTGGAAAGAGCTGAAGACTGCTGTTCACAAACACTCTCCATCCAACCTCACTGATTTCGAGCTGTTTTGCAAGGAAGAATGGGCAAGAATGTCAGTCTCTCGATGTGCAAAACTGATAGAAACATACCCCAAGCGACTTGCAGCTGTAATTGGAGCAAAAGGTGGCGCTACAAAGTATTAACGCAAGGGGGCCGAATAATATTGCACGCCCCACTTTTCAGTTTTTTATTTGTTAAAAAAGTTTAAATTATCCACTAAATTTTGTTCCACTTCACGATTGTGTCCCACTTGTTGTTGATTCTTGACAAAAAATTAAAATTGTATATCTTTATGTTTGAAGCCTGAAATGTGGCGAAAGGTTGCAAGGTTCAAGGGGGCCGAATACTTTTGCAAGGCACTGTAAGTATTTAGTCAACCACTAATTGTGCAAGTTCTCCTACTTGAAAAGATTAGAGAGGCCTGTAATTGTCAACATGGGTAAACCTCAACCATGAGAGACAGAATGTGGAAAAATAAAACAGAAAATCACATTGTTTGATTTTTAAAGAATTTATTTGCAAATCATGGTGGAAAATAAGTATTTGGTCTAGGGCTGCATCTATCGAATATTTTAGTAGTCGATTAATCGATGCACTGGTTAGTTCGAATAATCGAGTAATTGGATAAGGAACCTAAAAAATCAAAATACTTGATGAGCCTCAAACGTTTTTTTTTTATTTATTTTTTTAAATGAGGATCTATGTACAACAGAAGAACAATTGGCTAACTTGCATAGAAAAAGTCCGCTAGCTTAAATGCTATAAAATGCTAAAGTTTTTTTTACAATGCTCTAAACAAATGGTTCAGGCACATATTTCCACAAAAAACTGCTAATTAAACCTATTAACTAAATTATGAATCTAATTTAAAAAAAAAATAGCTCAAACAAAACTTAGCTTATGTTGGTCTTAACGGGGAGCAGTTGGATTCAGCCATGTGAAAAGAGGCAGACCAGAGGGCCGTGTCTCCACCCTAATTAGTAAAACTAAATGCAAACACTATCAAAATAAACCATAACAATGCCAATTTAATTAAGCGAATACTCGAAGCAACAAAATTTAATTCGAATATTTTTTCCTAATCGAATACTTGAGTTAATTGATTAAGCGTTGCAGCACTAATTTGGTCAATACCAAAAGTTCATCTCAATACTTTGTTATGTACCCTTTGTTGGCAATAATGGAGGCCAAATGTTTTCTGTAACTCTTCACAAGCTTTTCATACACTGTTGCTGGTATTTTGGCCCATTCCTCCATGCAGATCTCTAGAGCAATGATGTTTTGGGGCTGTCGTTGGGCAACACGGACTTTCAACGCCCTCCACAGATTTTCTGTGGGGTTGAGATCTGGAGACTGGCTAGGCCACTCCAGGACCTTGAAATGCTTCTTACGAAGCCACTCCATTGTTGCCCTGGCTGTGTGTTTGGGATCATTGTCATGCTGAAAAACCCAGCCACGTCTCATCTTCAATGCCCTTGCTGATGGAGGGAGATTTTTACTCAAAATCTCTCGATACATGGCCCCATTCATTCTTTCCTTTGCACAGATCAGTCGTCCAAGTCCCTTTGCAGAAAAACAGCCCCAAAGCATGATGTTTCCATCCTCATGCTTCACAGTGGGTATGGTGTTCTTCGGATGCAATTCAGTATTATTTCTCCTCCAAACACGAGAACCTGTGTTTCTCCCAAAAAGTTCTATTTTGGTTTCCTCTGACCATCACAAATTCTCCCAGTCCTCTTCTGGATCATCCAAATGCTCTCTAGCGAACCGCAGATGGGCCTGGACGTGTACTTTCTTTGGCAGCGGGACATGTCTGGCAGTGCAGGATTTGAGTCCCTGGCGGCGCAATGTGTTACTGATAGTAGCCTTTGTTACTGTGGTCCCAGCTCTCTGTAGGTCATTCATTAGGTCCCCCCGTGTGGTTCTGGGATTTTTGCTCACTGTTCTTGTTATCATTTTGACGCCACGGGGTGAGATCTTGCATGGAGCCCCAGATCGAGGGAGATTATCAGTGGTCTTGTATGTCTTCCATTTTCTAATAATTGCTCCCACAGTTGATTTCTTTACACTAAGCCTTTTACCTATTGCAGATTCAGTCTTCCCAGCCTGGTGCAAATCTACAATTTTGTCTCTGGTGTCCTTCGACAGCTCTTTGGTCTTGGCCATAGTGGAGTTTGGAATGTGACTGACTGAGGTTGTGGACAGGTGTCTTTTATACCAATAATGAGTTAAAACAGGTGCCATTAAAACAGGTAACGAGTGGAGCCTCATTAAACCTCGTTAGAAGAAGTTAAGCCTCTTTGACAGCCAGAAATCTTGCTTGTTTGTACAGTAGGTGACCAAATACTTATTTTCCACTATAATTTGGAAATAATTTTTTAAAAAATCAAACATTGTGATTTTTCTGTTTTTTTTTTTTTCCACATTCTGTATCTCATGGTTGAGGTTTACCCATGTTGACAATTACAGGCCTCTCTAATATTTTCAAGTAGGAGAACTTGCACAATTGGTGGTTGACTAAATACTTACTTGCCCCACTGTACTCACACAACCCAGACAGATTCATGTCGACAACATGTCGCCTCCTCCGCCCCCTTCGGATAGGAGGAGATATTAGAAGTTTCTTTTTCGGCCAGCAGCAACCACTGTAAGTCATGTAAAAAGTAGGGCTGTCAAACGATTGAAATTTTTTATCGAGTTAATTACAGCTTAAAAATTAATTAATTGTAATTCATCGCAATTCAAACCATCTATAAAATATGCCATATTTTTCTGTAAATTATTGTTGGAATGGAAAGATAAGACACAAGATGGATATAAACATTCAACATACGGTACATAAGTACTGTATTTGTTTATTATAACAATAAATCAACAAGATGGCATTAACATTATTAACAATCTGTTAAAACGATCCATGGATAGAAAGGCTTTTAGTTCTTAAAAGATAAATGTTAGTACAAGTTATAGAAATGTTATATTAAAACCCCTCTTAATGATTTCGTTTTAATAAAATTTGTAAAATTTTCAATCAAAAAATAAATTAGTAGCCCGCCATAGTTGATGTCAATCATTACACAATGCTCATGGGTGCTGAAGCCCATAAAATCAGTCGCATCCAATCGCCAGCAGAGGGTGACAAAACTCCGTTAAACACAAGTAACAAGGTGACATTGCACTGTGCTGTCATTTTAATCTGTTTGAGCGGGGCATGTGCGTTAATTGCGTCAAATATTTTAACGTGATTAATTAAATTAATTGCCACCCGTGAACGCAATACTTTTGACAGCCCTAGTAAAAAGGCGTCAATGTTGTGGAGGTGGGGGAAACCCCACTAATTTTGCTACTGAAAGTTCGACCTGCATCAGAGTTAGCATAACATTAAACCTGCTAGCCGTCAAAACTACTGCGGTCAGGTCAGCCTCCACAAGGAACAACGAATGTGCAATACGGTAATATTGTCCCTACCAATGTTGAGACCAAACCTCCGCCCTTGAAAGAAACATTTGTAAAATATTTCTTCCAAACTTGATGTGCTCTCTGCTCTCTCAAGGCGACGAGTTGACCAAAATCGGCGAAGAGGATGACCAGGGCTGGTGCAAAGGTCGACTCAAGGACGGGCAAGTCGGCCTCTACCCTGCCAATTATGTTGAGGACATCCAGTAATAAGCACAAGTGAGTATAATGAAAGCAGTTGCTATCGTGTGGAGTGGTCTAAAAGGAAAATGACCCCCATAAGGAACTCTTTGGACTTTCGCAGGATGGATGATCACTCAAGTTTGGCATTAAAAGACAATTTTTGGCGCTGTTTCAAGACACACATCAATTTGAATACAGTAAACACTGGGCCTGATGTGATGAACTGTTACTTGGACTTTAATATCAAAGGGAGATACGGGAGAGGTGCTCACATGACTAGAGTTACGGTCCAGTGTGGTGGGGAGGGGTCCCATATGGCACTGCACTTGAATGTAAGTTCACTGATTGTATCGTTTTGCTCATTAACTGTCCACAAACTATATGCTGTTGTTGTTCATTCAACCACTGATGAAATTATACGTAATACTCCCAATTCTTGATTTTTTTCCCCCCTTCATTTTCATTTCAACACTGAATATTTAACCAGAAGGCTTGAAGCGCCACCTCAGTTACAAGTGTGGGAGTTGTTGTTTTGAACGCAATACATTATACGGTATTGTATGGATGTAAATGACACCAATTAAGCTTTGGAATGGTAGAAAGTGGATAATTGTTAATTTATATGTTCTCCTTCCAATGGTCTGACTGAGAATTAGTTTGTAAGAAAAAAAAAACAATATTTTATGTTATTTTCCTACTTTCCAGCATTATTATTTTTCCCATTCTGGGGCCAAATTGATCTAGTTAGCATATATTATGTAAATAATTACTGAAATGGCGCATTATTCCAACATCTTTTATTGATTTTGTGTATCAGTTATAATGATAGCCTTGTTTTTCTCGTTACATTCTTCATTTGCATTGAGTATCCATGAGCTGACTACTCAATATATATATATGAAAATAAAAAGCCAATGCAGATACCTGCAAATGCAGCAAAAGATGTATTCCAAGAATTTTGCCTAATTTTCAGGGCACACACATTGTCATTTGCACACTTAATGTTTGTAAATGTTGTCCCACACAACATAATAAATGAATTTATTAGTCATGTGTTGGCTTGTTTGTATTTGTGTACTATACACTGCTGGCCAAAAGTATTGGCACCCCTGTAATTCTGTCAGATAATGCTCAATTTCTCAGAGAAAATGATTGCAATTACAAATAATTTGGCAGTACTGTAATTTGTTCATTTATTTTGCTTATGATGATGATGATTCTGCAAAATTTGTTGGTAGTCTTCAGACTTCATAATGCCATGCACACGGTCAAGCAGTCCAGTGCCAGAGGTAGCAAATCAACCCCAAAACATCAGGGAACCTCTGCCATGTTAGACTGTGGAGACCTTGTTCTTTTCTTAGAAGGCCTCGTTTTTTTCACTGTAAATTATATGTTGATGCCTTTTCCCAAAAAGCTCTACTATTGTCTCATCTGACCAGAGGACATTCTTCCAAAACGTTTTGGGCTTTCTCAGGTAAGTTTTGGCAAACTCCAGCCTGGCTTTTAACGTCTGTGGGTCAGACGTGGGGTCTTCCTGGGTATCCTACCAAAGAGTCCATTTTCACTCAGACGCCGACAGATCGTACGGGCTGACACTGTCGTACCCTCAGACTGCAGGACAGGTTGAACTTGTTTGGATGTTAGTCAAGGTTCTTTATCCACCATCCGCACAATCTTTAGTTGAAATCTCGCGTCAATTTTTCTTTTCCATTGTTATGTCCCACGGACGGCTCGCTAAGGGCGTATCATAAAAAGAGCCAGATGAGTTCACAAATGGCACAATTTATTTACAACAGTCAAACTCGCAATGAACAAGAAATACAAAATACTGAGAAGCGCGGCTTCAGGGTAAGCCCAGGCCAAAACAACCAACAAAAGTAATCTGTACTTAAACCCCAACTGGTAACTAAACCCTGATCGTAAAATGGAATAATCAAAAAGACAGCCACTACCCTGGCTTCCTACACTAAACAAAACAGGAGAAAACAGGTTGAACAAAAATGGCAGCTTAACACTACTGCTTCGGTGCACTTATTTACAGCGGTGAACAAAAATGATCCAACAATGGCAAAACACAAAAGACCTCACCGAAAAAGCGGGAATGCAACCAACTAGCAATCATAGCAAAAGCGAATGTATGGCGAGCAAACAGCTGGCGAGGAGGACCGCGGCACGAATGCTGTCAATGCGACCTCCCAGAGTGTTGACAGCGGATGTTTTTTGAAGTTGTTGCCTTTCCTTGAGTGGCCAATCAGCGGCGGCGACGTCGTCTGCACGTTCGGCGTCAATCGGCATACGTCACATTGGGACGGGAGGCAGCCAGCTGGTGGAGGCGATGATCATCTGACTGGAGGCTTCTCAAAATAAAACAACAGTTAAACGGCCAGGGCCGTCAAATCCATCCACATCTCGGGAGGTTAGCCACAGTGCCATGGACTTTACACTTAATGTTGACACTGCGCACGGTAGACACAGGAACATTCATGTCTTTGGAGATGGACTTGTAGCCTTGAGATTGCCCATACTTCCTTACAATTTTGCTTCTCAAGTCCTCAGACAGTTCTTTGAACATGGAGAAAAGAAAGAAGAACAATGTGGTGCACACAAGGACACAGCACAGAGGTTAATTCAACTTTAATCCATTTTAACTGGCTACAATCGTGATTTAGGTATTGCCACCACCTGTTATGCGCCACCGCTAAGTAACAAGTGCTGTTAATTACACAAATTAGAGAAGCATCACATGATTTTTCAAAGGGTGCCAATACTTTTGTCGGCCCATTTTGGGAGTTTTGTGTAAAATGATAATGATTTTATTTTTTTGTACGTTCTCTTCTGTGTTTTTTCATTGCAAGCAAAATAAATGAAGATATTACGACCAAAGCATTTGTAATTGCAATCATTTTCTGGGAGAAATTGAGCACTAGTACTTTGGGCCAGCAGTGTTTTTGCTTTGCTCTAGCAGAAAGAAATGTTCTCACCTCTATGACAGCAAATAATTAACTTAAATCACTTTAAAAAATAAATATAATCAAGTAAATATGTTTTTAACTCGTAATAAAATGGATTTTTTCATACTTTTCGTCCTTGAATCAAAACTTCCTTACAAACTACATTACCCACAAAGCACTAAAACAACAACACAGCCACGTGCCCGTTTCGGCCAATCACAAACGATTGGGAATCAGGATGTTTTTAATGTACGTGTCACGTCCGATTCTTCATAAACGCGCTTCTTTTTATTTTGCTGTCCTCTTGTGAGCGCACACGCGTGTAAACAATCATGACGGACCCCAGCAAACAAGACATTTGTGCCATATTCAAGCGACTTCGCTCTATTCCCACAAATAAGGTGAGATATTTTCCTCCTCAAGTCGTAACGAGGAAGTCAAGTCAACATATGACACGTCGCACTTGATGAAGCATCAACGCTAGCTAAAAAGTTAGCAATTGGATACCAAATACATGTGTTTTTATTCGATATTCTGTATTTAGAGGGCATTTTCGCTTGTGAAAGTAATAAATGGACAACTAAAAAGCGAAGTGGTTGACTAACTAGGTGGCTACAAGTCCTCAAGTACTAAGTCTTCTTTTTTTTTAACTTGTTCTAAAGCTGCTACTCATCTTAAATACAGTAAATCAACATAATTAGTGCATCGACATTTACCAAATGGTCAGTTTCATTCGTGCTTGTGGGCTAGTGTGGCGAACAGCTGTTACATCATAGCTAGGGCATATGTTTGGTCTCAACACTGGTAGGGACAATATTACCATAACGCAATGATCCAAATAAGGGACGGCTATCTTGACGTCATTGTTCCTTTTGGAGGCTGGCCTGACCGCAGTAGTTTGCAGGTTTAATGTTATGCTAACTCTAATGCAGGTCGGACTTTCAGTAGCAAAATTAGTGGTGTTTCCCCCAACTACCACAACTTTGACGTCTTTTTACATGACTTTAGGGGTGCACGATATCCATTTTTTGAAACCGATATCGATAACTTCCTGCTCCGTAAGGCCCATACGGATATGATAACCGACAATAGACATATCATATTTAAATGTACATTCAACTGAGTTTTTGAACACCTGCAGGTCAAAAATACTAATGGTGGATTCAGCATAGATTTGCCTTTGACCTAACCAGAATTTTAATGATGACATAAACATTACTATTATGAACTAGGGCTGCAGTTATTGATTATTTTAGTAGTCGATTAATCGATGAACTAGTCAGTTCGAATAATTGAGTAATCGGATAAGAAACATAGAAAATACAAATACCTGAGCCTCAAACGGTATAAAAAAATAAATGAGGACATATGTACAACAAAAGAACAATTGGCCAACTTACATAGCAAAAGACCACTAGTTTAAATGCTATAAAATGCCAACGTTTTTTACAATGCTCTTAACAAATAGTTCAAATACACATTCCCATAAAAAATGGCTAAATATACCTTTAAACTAAATTACGAATGCATTAAAAGAAACATTAGCTCAAACAAGAACTTCGCTTATGTTGGTCTTAACAGGGAGCAGCTGGATTTAGCCATGTGAAATGAGGCAGGCTAGAGGGCAGTGTATCCACCCAAATTGATAAAACTAAATGCAAACACTTTCAAAACAAACCATTACAACGCCACTTTGACTCAACGAATACTCGAAGCAGCAAGATTTAATTCAAATATTTTTTTTTCTAATCGAATACTCGAGTTAATCGATTAATCGTTGCAGCACTATTATGAACAAAACAAAGACAAGACTTTGCATACTGAAAAAACAGGAGTGGAAACAAACGCACACATCCCAATCCACTGACACCGTGCCAAAAAATATATGTTATCGGGCCTATTAATAATGTTATTGGATTTATTGGGATGACGTCATAATTCGCCTATAATTGGACCGATAATTCTCGGACTGATAATTATCGTGCATCTGTACATGACTTACAGTGGCTGCTACTGGCCGAAAAAAAAAAAAAAAAATTTTTGCAACCCCCAAAAAAGTATGGAATCACCAGTCTCGGACAAGCACTCATTCAGATATTTTATTATGTAGAAAAAAATCTGATAAAAAGCTTGAAAAAAATAATTAATTAGTTCAGAAGTGCAAATCCTAGGCGTTCAGAAACACTAAAAGAAATGAATAAAAAACATTGCGGTGGTCAGTAAATGAACTTTCATAGAGCAAGTGCAGAGAAATAAATTTAGACTCACTCCATTCTGAAGAAAAAAATATGGAATCACTCCATTTTGAGTAGAAAATACAGACACATCCAGTCAATTTCCTTTCCTTAATTGGTCCCCTGCCTCAGATTAGATCTGCTCGTTAGTCAGTCGTTAAAACAGTGCAGTTATCAAACCTTGGAGGGCTGCTGGATCAGGTGGATTCAGAAGAATCATGGCTCCAACAAGAGAGATGTCTCTTGACACCAAGGAGAGCATTATCAAACTTCTTGAAGAAGGTAACGCTACACGTGGGTTACATGTGGGCTGTTCACAGTCAGCTGTATCAAAAATCTGGACAAAGTGTTAAAGTTAAGCGTACTGGTAGACCGAGGAAGACATCCAAACGTCATGACAAACAACTAAAGGCCATATGTCTTGAAATCAGAAGATGTTCAACAAGACAAATGAAGAAGAAATGGGAGGAAGCTGGAGTCAAGGTATGTGACAGAACTGTGCCAAATCGCCTAAAGAAAATGGGATTTTCATCCAGGAAAGCTAAAAGGAAACCATCATTGACACTTGAACAGAAAAGAACAAGACTGCAATGGGCTAAGGAAAGGCAATCATGGACTGTGAATGACTGGATGAAGGTTATTTTCAGCGATGAGTCAAGAATCTGCATTGGACAAGGTGATCAAGCTGGAACTTTTGTTTGGTGCCGTTCCAGTGAGATTTACAAAGAAGAAAACATCAAAATTCCCTCAGTCCTTGATGATATGGGGCTGCATGTCAGGCAAAGTCACTGGGGAGATGGCTGTGGTTAAATCTTCAATAAATGCACAAGTCTACATTGAAATTATATACACTTTTTTTTATCCCCTCAATTAAAAATATATTTGTCATTTTCCAAAATGACAATGCATCATGCCACAGAGCTAAAACTGTTAAAGCATTCCTTGGAAAAAGACTCATCCATTCAGTGTCATGGCCTGCAAATAGCCCAGATCTCAACCCTATTTAAAACCTCTGGTGGAAATAGAAAAAAATGGTCCACGGCAAGGCTCTGACCTGCAAGGATGAGATACCAACTGCAATCAAAGAGAGTTGGCACCAAATTGATGAAGAATACTCATCAGGTCCATGCCTGAGAGTCTGCAAGCTGTCACAGAAGCCAGAGTTGGTGCAACTAAATACTAAACATGTGTTTTGATTGGTATTTCTTTGTTTGTTTCTCATGATTCCATAATTTTCCTCAGAATGGAGTGATTCTATATTTATTTCCCTGCATAGCTCTATAAAAGTAACAATTACTGACCACCACAATGCTTTGTATTCATTTCTTTTAGTGTTTTTAAATGCTAAAGAGTTGCACTTTTGAACTCATTCATTATGTTTTCAAGCTTTTTATCTGAGTTTGTTCTACATGATAAAATGTCTGAGTGAGTGCTCGTCCGAGACTGGTGATTCTATACTTTTTGCGAGGGGTTGTGTCGTGCAAATAAGGTTGCTTGAAAGTTGGTGGTGACAATTTAATCATCCTGAAAAGTTATGTCCCTACCATCCCTATGCAATTTACACCCTTGCATCTTAGCATCATCATATAATGGTTTTTGTTTCTCACAGGTTTGTTTTGATTGCTCAGCTAAAAATCCCAGTTGGGCCAGCATCACCTATGGCGTGTTTCTATGTATAGACTGTTCTGGGACACACAGGTCTCTCGGGGTGCACTTGTCCTTCATCCGGTAAGTCGATGGAACTCGTGGACCGAAATGAGTTACACTTAATATAAAGTTTGTATTCATTTTTACTCATCTGTATAGTTTTTTAAATAAAAATTACACACCTTCATTGTGATCCCATTTTTTTTTTTTTTTTTTTGCATGTCAAAGGTCTACAGAGCTGGATTTTAACTGGTCTTGGTACCAGCTGAGGTGCATGCAAGTGGGAGGCAACGCAAGCGCGGTGAGCCCACGCAAACACTCGCGCCAACAAATCCAAGGGCGTAGGTTTGGTCTCAATAACCTGCAAGTACACTTTTTGCTTTTGCCGGGACATTAATAACACCAAACAGCAGGGCCGTGCAGAGACCGATGGAGGACCAGGTGCTCATAGATTACTATAGAAGACTATCTAAGAGAAAATTACATAATATTTTTAAAAAATCTCCACAATAAACCTAGTGAAAAGAATTTTCATGACAGTATTTGCTTAACCCTTTAACACCGAACGTGTCGGCAGCGACGCGTTTACGCATGTCGTCTTTGAAGCGTCGTCACGCTGTAATTACGTCACCCACGTGCCACTGGTTGGTCTCATTTGAAAGTGCGGAAGTTGATGTCCACACCAGTTTTTATTTGAAGTCAATCGACCTAGAAAAACGGGAGATAATGTCATTTGAGTTTTATAGTTTTAGTGCACTCATAAATATGCATTAAAACGCTGCATGGACCATGTATCTATCTCCATATTTCCATCATTTCTTCTCCTTTTTAAAAACCGAAAGCAGCAACAACAACAGACAACAGCCGTTGTGATGTCAACAAGGACGAAGCGAATGTGGACATTTTTAATAAATTTCCGTGCGAGGCGCCAACTCAGGAAAAGGAGGGCATGCGAAGCAAGCAACGGCCGGTGTTGTACCGGTTGGATTGGGCGAGCGAATTTGAAACGCGCAGAATGAATCTAAAACTAAATTTTGCGCAAACCAATGCATTATTTCATAAAGTCAAGGAAGAAGATGAGCCGTATTTGTCGTTGTTTTCCTGGGATGAGTCGGCGTCTCGGCGAGTAGAAGTGACAGCAGCGCGCAAAGCCGCAAACGGTGAAAGAGTAGGCTGTGTGACGTTGTATGTGACGCAGCTCCGTGATCTGTTCATGCAGAAGCTTTATTGAGTGCGCAAAAAAAAAAAAAAAATATTGGGTCGTATGCCAGAAAAATTTGAATTGAACTGAACTACTTGTCAATATTTTTGAAAATACGTTTTTTTCAATGTTATATATATTTTTTCTTCACTATAATCTTTTTAATTTTTATAAAGATGAGTGTTCGAGAAGCTTGATTGCATGTACGTATATACTTTAGATAAAGTGATGGGTATAATACCTAACTTCACAAAGAGATATCCTCTAAACCCTTTTTGTGTTAGATGATATATATATATTTTTTTCTCACTATTTTGCACTGTATATAACCTGTTTTGACCATAGTATGTGTAAAGGCCAAAACCGCCTATGACCATACTTGCTGTTTGTGTTGAATTGTCAAACATAAAACTATTCAATCCTATTTTTTTATATTGAATGTTTATCCTAACAAGTTGAATAAATGTAATCAAGCTTCAAAACGGTTGGTCGAGCATGTTTGGTTGTCAATGGGACATCAACATTACAAATTTTGAAAAAATATTTTGGGATTTTTTTTGTCTTTTTGGGTCCAAAATGTGGATTATAATTGGTCAGTGAAGAAAACAACAGTTTGGACATGAAGTTCAAGGTGTCCTTAAAAAAGGGACCCAACTTGGCCATTGTGAACATTTTTTTCTTTGAAATATAAAGGCAACATCAAATGCATGCAAATTCGGCCAAAATAGGCTTAGGTGTTAAAGGGTTAAACACGGTTTAATCGGGTAACACAGTTTGTTTTCAACCACCACATGTCCTCAGACTCCTCACCACACACACAGAGGATCGGGGGGGTGGGAGGTTACGTGCCGGCTTAGCGGCACACACACACGGCTTTTTAAAAATCTTGCAATCGCAATTGCAATCTTTGAACATAAATTATTTTAACATACACAATAAATACACCATTGTTAATAATCTCAATTTCAGCAACCTAAAAAGTTGGTTGTGTTATGTCCCGACCGTCCCTATGCAAACCTACACCCTTGGTGGAATCCCACAGTGGCGTACTGATGTCGCATCCTGTCTAGGTGTCGTTCTTTAACCGGCATGGTGGTGTGGACGGAGCCGCCAACGTCAGATACAACAGCCGTACCGCTCAGCTGTACAGAGACAAAATTAAGACACAAGCCACGCAAGCCACCAAAAGCCACGGCACAGAGGTAACGATTAGTATGCAAATCATTCAAGCTGTTGCCGTATTCAGGGCTGTCAATAGACTTGCAGGGGCCCGGTGACAAGTGACCATTATAGGGGCCCCCCACCTACCCCACCCCTGGCACCGGCTTGTCACGACAACATACACTTAACGCTTTGCAAGCAATGACAATGTAAATTTTCAAATTATATAATTTGAGATGGACAGTTAAATTTAACAGACCGTAATGTGATGTGATACAATATAAACAAAAAATGTCCATGTATTATCCAATGTAGGCTACAATACAATACAACTGAGAGTGCTATGCCTGCCTGCTAAGCAACAAAACAGTACAACTAAACATCCATTCACATTAACGTTTGCTATAATACACAGTGGGCTGTAAACCCAAGATAAATCCAGCCGCCGGACCCGAGTCTGTTCAGCCTCACGCACCTGCTCCCCACTGACTAACATACATCCCTGATCTCCCATCACCTTCTCTCTCCTCGGCTCAACGCGAGCAGCATGTCTTGTCATACCGCAGCTCAATAGGCGACAAGCGGCCGGTGATAGACTCGAATCGGGCTTTGGTCACGGTGATCGCGAATGTAAACGTGTTAGTGGCTGTTGTTCACTTGCCGACATCACCGTCCACAGCCAACTCTATCCCTAATTCTCTGGCTTCTTGTCCCCCTTTTAAAAACGTCATAATTTTTTCTCGTTCACCTCTATGATGATCATCAATTTTTCTTTTCTTTTCTGCGCACCCGTTTTATGACGACTCGCCATGTTTAGAGTTTATAACAATGACAGATTTTAATTTCCCGCTTCAGGGCACGTACGTAGTGTAGCCTTGAGTGCGCCAGAGAGGGGTCAAACCATTCTCTGCTAAGACAGAAGGAGGGGGGGGGTGGCGTTGTGCAAAAAACAAATTTTTTGCACAAGTTCTCCTACTTGAAAATATTAGAGAGGCCTGTAATTGTCAACATGTGTAAATCTCAACCATGTGAGACAGAATGTGGAAAAAAACCCCAGAAAATAACATAGTTTGATTTTTAAAGAATTTATTTGCAAATCATGGTGGAAAATTAGTATTTGGTCAATACCAAAAGTTCATCTCAATACTTTGTTATGTACCCTTTGTTGGCAATAACAGAGGCCAAACATTTTCTGTAACTCTTCACAAGCATTTCACACACTGTTGCTGGTATTTTGGCCCATACCTCCATGCAGATCTCCTCTAGAGCAGTGATGTTTTGGGGCTGTCGTTGGGCAACACGGACTTTCAACTCCCTCCACAGATTTTCTATGGGGTTGAGATCTGGAGACTGGTTAGGCCACTCCAGGACCTTGAAATGCTTCTTACGAAGCCACTCCTTTGTTGCCCTGGCTGTGTGTTTGGGATCATTGTCATACTGAAAGACCCAGCCAAGCCTCATCTTCAATGCCCTTGCTGGTGGAAGGAGATTTTTACTCAAAATCTCTCGATACTCTGTCCCATTCATTCTTTCCTTTACGCCGGTTGGTCGTCCTGGTCCCTTTGCAGAAAAACAACCCCAAAGCATGATGTTTCCACCCCCATGCTTCACAGTGGGTATGGTGTTCTTCGGATGCAATTCAGTAATCTTTTGCCTCCAAACATGAAAACCTGTGTTTCTACCAAAAAGTTCTATTTTGTTTTCATCTGACCATAACACATTCTAGCAGTCTTCTTCTGGATCATCCAAATGCTCTCTAGCGAACCGCAGACGGGCCTTGACGTGTACTTTCTTCAGCAGGGGGACACGTCTGGCAGTGCAGGATTTGAGTCCGTGGCGGCGCATTGTGTTATTGATAGTAGTCTTTGTTACTGTGGTCCCAGCTCTCTGTAGGTCATTCACTAGGTCCCCCCGTGTGGTTCTGGGATTTTTGCTCACCGTTCTTGTTATCATTTTGACACCACGGGGTGAGATCTTGTATGGAGCCCCAGATCGAGGGAGATTATCAGTGGTCTTGTATGTCTTCCATTTTCTAATAATTGCTCCCACAGTTGATTTCTTTACACCAAGCGTTTTACCTACTGCAGATTCAGTCTTCCCAGCCCGGTGCAGGTCTACAATTTCGTCTCTGGTGTCCTTCGACAGCTCTTTGGTCTTTGCCATCGTGGAGTTTGGAGTGTGACTGACTGAATTGTGGACAAGTGTCTTTTATACCGATAATGAGTTAAAACGGGTGCCATTAATATTTTAATACAGGTAAAGAGTGGAGCCTCGTTAGACCTCGTTAGTAGACCTCTATGACAGCCAAAAATCTTGCTTGTTTGTAGGTGACCAAACATAATATTTAATCAGACAATGATTTAAATACAAAAGAAATATGTGAATGTAAAGTATAATGAATTAATGGTCATTCCGGGGGCCCCTATGGTCCTGAGGCCCCAACATACCCCCCCCCCCCCTCCCCTGACGGGCTTGGCAGAATTCATGTTTTTATCACCAAATTTCTCCTTTACAGCTGTGGTTGGACAGTCAGGGTTCATGCACTTCACCCGAGGAGAAGCATGTGGATTTCTTCAGTTTCCACTCACAGGTAAAGCTAAAAGCCGTTATTGGACTGCTTAGAGTCTAGACCGGACTCTGCATGTCTTTCTGTGTTTGTTTGACCATCAGGATATTCCAGAAAATATGGCCAAAATGAGCCTCAGCTCTATGGCATCAGAGACGCAGCAGAAAGAAGAAGAAAACGGTAGTAGAGCTGCTGTCTTATGTATGGATATGTGTCATATGTTCACGTGATTTTTTATGGGGGTTTTTTTTGACAGGCAACTCTGAGGACGGTCCAAGCGTGGACATGCTAAGTGCTTCCCCCAAGGCCAATCCAGGTTTGTGCCTTCACTTTAAACGCACTGTCTCACCAGGCTGTGCCTCACATGCATATTTACACGTAAACTCCGTTTTTACACAAACTTCCAGAACCTCTGTCTCTTCTCAAGAAGAAGCCGGGCCCCGCCAAAAAAACTGTATGTTTATGAGGTGCACGTGTCTTGCGATCAAACTCCCTGAATTTTGTAATCATACGTGTCATACTGTCAGATGGCCGCCAAGAAAGGTGGTTTGGGCGCTCAGAAAGTGAGCAGTCAGAGCTTCAACGAGCTGGAAAAGAAAGCGCAAGCTGCAGACAAGCTCCGGCAGAAGGAACAGAATGTAAGCGGCGACAAGAAGAACAACGTTCAACCTGCCGAGTCAATGTGAGGACGCGCTTCCATTGTGTGCCTAAAACGATGCTTGGTCATTGTTTACATCGGACGCTGTTCTCTCAGTGCGCCATCGATGCGTCTGGCCTACAAAGACCTGGATGAACAGAGGAAAAAGGACGAGCAGAAGCTGAAGAATCTGGATGGGAAAAAGCGTGAGCAAGCGGAGCGACTCGGAATGGGGCTCGGCGTGAGAAGGTAGCCCAGAGCACAGCATGTTTATGAAATTCACCTATTGAGTACTCACTGCTATGTTGTTTCTGTCGCCCTCTAGTGGAGTGTCTCATTCAGTCACATCAGACATGCACATTATCGAGCAAGAGCGGCCCATGGCGTCCAGAACGAGCATGCCTTCACATTTCCTTGAGGATGACGACGACGAAGACGACGGAAGCTTCACCAAAGGGTCAGATATAGGGCTGCGGCTGTCGATTTTAGTTGTCGAATAATCTATCAACTAGTTAGTTCAAATAATCGAGTAATCAAAAAAAACTAGACCGGGGCTGTCCAAACTTTTTGCAAAGGGGGCCAGATTTGGTGTCGTAAAAATTTGGGGGGCCGACCTTGGCTGACGTCCTTTACGTAGAACAATATATTTAAGCAAATTTTAGCAAGCCATTCTGTGCGTCACATTTGCTTTATTATTATTTTTATTTTTTTTTATTGATAATTTCAACAATCTCACAACTAGCCTTTGTGGCGTTCTCTTTCGACTCTCGGGCTCTTGCGAAATACTACTGTGAAATAAACTAGCTTCAAGTTGCTTCAATTTCTCACAATGTGTCTTCCCTGTAATCTTGTCGTACATGTCAGCGTGTCTTGTTTGGTAATATCGCCTCACGTTGAACTCTTTAAAAACAGCGACTGTCTTGTTGCGAATGAGGCAGACACATTTGTTGCATATTTTAGTGCAGAAATAGTCTAATTTCCACCTATCCTTGAAGCGTCGGCCGTCACAGTCAACTTTCATTTTTTTGTTGTTGATTGTTGTCATTTTAGAAAATTGGGAGTAAAGGGTCACATGGGGTAATATTGCTTAGAGTGCTGCTGCCCTTTAGTGGGTAAATGAGGAGCAGCATTTAGTGTGTAAGTTACTTCATATGCTGGTAGCAGTACTGCTGACCAATTTATTAAGTCTGTGTGCGGGCCATACGTTATTGATTTTAGGACAGAGGCTGGGGGCCGGATGAAATTTGACCACGGGCCGCATTTGGCCCCCGGGCCGGAGTTTGGACATGTCTGAACTAGACTGACGAAGCAGCAGGAGCAGGGAGTAAACACGTCGCCCCCGTCAAAGGCAGGAAGAAGAAAAGCTAACAAAACAAAAAAAGCAAAGCAAAGAAAAAAAAACAAACGGCTACAACGTCACTAATTAAACGAATACTCGTAGCAGCAAAATTTCATTTCGAAGTCTTTTTTTAAACGAATTACTCCAGTTAATCGATTAATCGTTGCAATACTAGTCAGATACGAGGTCTTCTAGTTTGATATTTGAATTCCTGACTCATAGGTTCATTTCTCGTGACAGCCAAAATGACTCTTTAGACTCTTTCTCCTCCAGATGGAAGAAGAAACCCGAACCGGACTTCTTCTTGACGTCCGCCATCACATCCCTAGACGAAAGGTGAACAGATTCAAGCGTGATTTCGGTCCGTTGTGACAACAAAAGACTTCATCGTTTGCCTTCAGGCCCGCCACCCGCAGAAAAACGGAACCTGGACCGCCCTTAGACACGGGAGAAGCTCGCAGGAAGTTCGGCGAGGACGTCAAAGCCATTTCTTCCGACATGTACTTTGGAAAACAAGAAGGCGCAGAGGTACGGATGTTGTACGCCAGATTACTCGGATGAGCTGAAATGGCTTCGCCATTGCTGTTTAAAATGAAGAAGTTTGTCGTTTGCAGTATGACGCAAAAACGCGCCTGGACAGATTCGCCGGGAGTTCGGCCATTTCTTCTGCTGACCTGTTCGACGATCAAAAGAAGCAGCCTTGTAAGTTGTAAGCCACTTAACAATTATTTGTATTTAGGTGGGCTGGAATCAGGATACCCGTGTCTTTTATCCAAATGTAGCTAGCTCGTACCGCCTGACCAACGTGCTGCCCAGGGCTCCCGACATGACACAGCTGAAAATGGGGGTGCGCAACGTCGCCGGGAAGCTGTCTGTCATGGCTAGTGGCGTCGTCAATACCATCCAGGTTTCCTAACCAAAATTGATAAATACACTGCTGGCCAAAAGTATTGGTACCCAAGCATTTCTGTCAGAGAATGCTCAATTTTTCCATTTTCAGATGTCTCCACAGGTGTTATATGGGATTCAGGTCTGGACTCATTACTGGCCACTTTAGAAGTCTCCAGTGCTTTCTCTCGAATCATTTTCTAGTGCTTTTTGAAGTTTGTTTTGGGTCATTGTCCTGCTGGAAGACCCATGACCTCTTAGGGAGACCCAGCTTTCTCACACAAAATTTGTTGGTAGTCTTCAGACTTCATGTCATGCACACAGTCAAGCAGT
Source organism: Corythoichthys intestinalis (assembly GCF_030265065.1). Classification (NCBI taxonomy): domain Eukaryota; kingdom Metazoa; phylum Chordata; class Actinopteri; order Syngnathiformes; family Syngnathidae; genus Corythoichthys; species Corythoichthys intestinalis. The sequence goes on from NC_080407.1 coordinate 13,615,009, forward strand.
CCAGTGTCAGAGTCAGCAAAGCAACCCCAAAACATCAGGGAATCTCCGCCATGTTTAACTGTGGGGACCGTGTTCTTTTCTTTCAAGGCTTCGTTTTTTTCCCTGTAAACTCTTATGTTGATGGTTTTTCCCAAAAATCTCTACTTTTCTCATCTGACCAGAGAACATTCTTCCAAAATGTTTTTGGCTTTCTCCGGTAAGTTTTGGCAAACTCCAGCCTGGCTTTTTTATGTCTCGGGGTCAGAAGTACGGTCATCCTGGGTATACTACCCAGTGTTGTCAGTAACGCGTTAGTTAGTAACGCGTTAATCTGATTACTTTCTTTCAGTAATGAGTAATCTAACGCGTTCATTTTTCTACACCAGTAATCTGATTAAAGTTAGTTTCCTTTGTGTCTCTGCGTTACTATTTTTTCATTGCCTCATAAAGTATGTAGAATGAAGAATATTGTTGTCGTGTACGAAGGGCAATTTGAATAGAAAATGCTAAAACAAAAGGTTCACGGTACGTGTTTCCATGACAACCTCTTAGCTATTTCCTGTTTTGGTCTCGCGTCACGTGTTGTGAGAAAGGCGTGGGCCAGGCGGGTGGACATTCGAGCCGAGTGTTGAGACGTTGCGAGGGAATGTTGATCTGTGGATATCCATGAATGAAGGTGAGAATTTTTCCCTCATTCAAAAGGTTGGACCCCCTACATGCGCGGCCGTTTCGTAGCTTTGCCGTAGCAACGACGGGCAATCATCGCTCCAAGTTGGCAAGCTTTGTTTACATCAAATGCGTCTTGCACATTTATGCCGTGTGGTGATGTGTTCGTTTAGCATCTGTGGAATTTGTTGTAAGTCCGATTGAGTGTAAAGTGCTTAGTTGCCGCCTTGTTTTGTGGCCAAATTGACCGCGTGTGTGTTGTGAGGACTACTTCCGGGTGGTTAATGTGCACGGCTGCACGCGCATCCGCGCCCACTACCACCTTTGTGTTTATTGCACTGTACAATCCACTTGTATGTTGTTGATTATTGTGCCGTCAGTTTGCATTGTTTTACATTGGCACTGATATGCTGTTAACCATAACCCGAAATTCAGAAGTTTTGACATTAGGCTTGATCTTAGCAGGGTTTAGTTGGTCGGTGGAGTTGATTTCAACAAATTCCAAGCAGTTTGTCAGATATTTGTTAGTTTCAGGGCTCCGGAGTGACTAAGCTAGCGCGAAATTCTGATAGTCCCCTTTAAATTCAATCATCGGAAAGTCAATTACATGTGATGACATTTTTCTGTTGTCATTCTTATGTTGAGGCGGCAAAGGGAGAAAAAATGGGTAAAAAGTAACTGATAGATTACTTTTTAGATAACTTAGTTACTTTGATAATTAAGTAATCAGTAAAGTAGCTAGATTACTTTTTTGAGGCGTAATCGGTAATCAGTAATTAAATTACTTTTTCAAGTAATCTGTGACAACACTGATCCTGCCATAGAGTCCCTTTTCCAAGCATGAAAATCTCTCACCTTTCGGCGAAATTTGCCGTTCTGAAGTCAAAAAGGGTGACCTACATGAATTGTGTAGATCCGAAGAGAAAAATTTTAAAGGGGGCGGGGGTTCGGGAGATTTTTTTAATGTCGGATTCTTGGACGCAAGCGGGGAAAGCGGCACAAAGCCAAAAAAGCACACCAGAGTGGCCAAAACACTGACTTATTTCAACAAAACAAAGGAGGGTACGCTGTTGTGTCCTGTCTCTTCAATGCCAAGCTTGGCTGCACGTCAGCCGTGAATGAACACATAAAGCACCGTCACCCAGTTGTAATTTTGGAAGACGACAGGAGACAATAACAAGCTGGCAGATTGTAAGTCCATTGAACTAACTAATGACACTTTTTATTGAAGTTGCTAAGCCTGTCACAATATGCAATGAGTCAACGGTAAATAAAAATGAAGGTGGTAATTTTCACGGTTGCGTTTGATCGTTGCGTGCATACATCTGTGCGTGCGTGTACACGTGTGTGTCAATGGCATATAAAACTCCAGTTCCTTTGACAGATATTTAAAGGTCATCAACATGCCTTAGAATTAAAGTTCAGACGTACAAAATAAGGATACACATCTATATTACACACTGTAAACGTTAGCATTGCTACATTTTGCCTGCTATAAAAAACAATTGGCAGTCTTCTCCAAAACGCAATCTTGCGGTTAAAAAGTGACACTTCAAACATGAAAAATCGCTGGTTAACAGCATTTGCAAAAGAAAAAAATGAAAAAAATTTTTGGGATTATTGATACCACATCCAATGACAAAAGAGTGTAAAGCTTTAGCGAACGTACTTCCGGTGAACATTTCAGAATAAAAGCATGTCATGTTCGTCATACAAATAATGATTTCTGGAGTTAATCCCACATACTTCAGAATTCAGATTCTACACTAAGAAAAGCTTTAAAATGTCACCCTTTATGAAAAATCTGATTGGCAATGATTATAATGCCATTATATGTAGTCGTATACGATAATATTAATGCTAGATATTTTTTTAAGAATTGTTTTAAATGATGTTGGAAAGGCAAAGTCAATGTTCTGATTCTGTTTACATTCCATTCTTTTGCACTAGTTAATGCTATCAGAATATGACATCCTTTATTTGTGATTTATTGTTGTTATTTATGTGTTTATTTCAGTTGAATAAAAGAATTTAAGAGGTCCAAAAATTTTGGTGAATTGATAAGCGTCATCAAAAATGTCAAAGCTAAGATAGTATAAAAAGGAAAAAATAATTATTAGACTTGTCGACTAAATCGTAAAACTATTCGGCTGACTAATCGGGAGAAAATAGTCGTTTGGGACCGCCCTAGTTCTTCAGTTTACCGGAACATATTTCCTCCACACACTTCTCACCTTTTTAACCCCTGACCCATTTTCATGCCTGCTTTTCATTGAGACGCCAACGAACAAGATACTGTTGCCCCCTTGGACCGCAGGACAGCTTGAACTTGTTTGGATGTCAGTCAAAGTTCTTTATCCACCATCTGCACAATCTTTCGTTGAAATCTCTTGTCAATTTTTTTTCCCGTCCACATTTAGGGACGTATGTGTATATGGGCACGGTAAACACAGGAACATTCAGGTCTTTGTAGATGGACTTGTAGCCTTGAGATTGCCCGTGCTTCCTCACAATTTTGCTTCTCAAGTCCTCAGACAGTTCTTTGGACTTCATTCTTTTCTCCATGCGCAATGTGGTACACACAAGGACACAGGATAGCGGTTGAGTCAACTTTAATCCATTTTAACTGGCTGCAAGTGTGGTTTCGTTATTGCCACCATCTGTTAAGTGTAAGTAAGAGGTGCTGTTAATTACACAAATTAGAGAAGCATCACATGATTTTTCAAAGGGTGCCAATACCTTTTGGCCAGCAGTGTACTTCCTATTCCTGATTGTGTTATTTAAAGTTGTTCTTGGTATTTTTTAGGACCACTACAGCTCATGAAGAATGAATCACCACAATGATTGAAGAGAAGTATATTCACAAGTCTGGGAAATTTGAGTTAACTTATAGTCTATATAATGAAGGTTTAAAAAACAAAAAGTGTCCTTTCTAAGCCCACAGTGCTCTTGAAAAAGCATTTTGCAAAATTTGCTGTTTATTTTGTTCACTTTACTAGCCTCTTTTGTCACTTTAAAGGCCTTATTGCAATTCTTTAATTTGGGCATGCAAACAATGCCACTATTGTTGAGGTTTAGGTGTGATTCATCCTATTTTACTGACTCACGAGAGGTCAATGTACTGTACAATCTAGTTAGCAGTGTTAATGCTCGGAGTCATATCTACCAAATTTTGTTTAAGTCATTCCAAAGATATTGATTATTTTGCATACGGTGGAGTTACACTTAAGTTGCTTTTTTTTGCATTTGGCCAAAATTGGCAGCTTTTGCTTGAATGTACTTTGAAGCTGTGTTTAAAATGAAGTTGATGAGTTGTGTATAACAATATTAGAATGGGAATAGCTGATATGTGACCTGCTGTTTACTAAATATGTATGGAAAAAAGAACATTAGATTTTGTACAAGCTAGTGGTATCGCATTTATGACGTTACAAAGCTTTGGGGGAAACATTTAAAATAAAATAAAAAAACGCTTGCATATTAGTTTTAAATGTCTGTATTTTGTGTTTATTGTTATTTTGAAGTCAATAGCGCTTTTATTCGTTTATGTCAACATGGCAAATGTTGGCAACCGCTTACGTGGCTTCGTGGGACGTTCAAGTTTTGCAACGAGCGTGGGAAATTAAACAGTTTGCAGTCATTTGACCGTAAAACTAGCATTTTCATCAGAATGAACTCCGATTTAATTCAATTGTCTAAATCCTAAAATTTTGATCTATGGTTGAACAAAACTGGAATGTGTTCATTCACTTTTGCTTGAGTGTTAAAAACAACTGGTTGGACTTGAAAGCAGCTTCGAAGCATAACCGGGGTGAAAGGAAATGGAGTAAGCAACTTGGAAGGAGCGAGTTTCAATCCACTTCAACTACTTTATTTGTATAATATGAGCTTGCCGTCGTGTCATTTGGAGGAAAATTGGTGAGTCGTTTTGTCCCCAGCTGATTTAGATTTTGGGTGTACGCGTTGCTTCAAAATGCCCGCAGAAGTGAAGCAGAGAAAGAAAAAGCAAAATGATGAAAATCTTCCCGATTGTGTTAACAAACAAGAAGACACACAAGCGAAACGTGAAAATGTCAGCACATCTCCTAAAACGTCGAGTTTGGACCTCAAATGTATCATGTGCGTCCTGTCAATTTCGATGTGTGTGGCACTCGGCTGGTAAGTTCAAACCATACGTGCATTTTTGCAAATTAGTTTATTTTCTGTCTAATATTTTAATTTGGGTTGCAGGATAGTGCTGCAGCAGAATGCCAGGTTCTCCCAAATGGAGGAAAAATTTGCACGCTTGTATGGAAAGACGTCAAGTTTGTCTGTTATGGAGGAGAAAGTCGAGAAGGTGACCAAAAAAGTAAGTTTAGGTCTTCTAAACTAAAAGTCATAGACTTCATAATATATTGACATGACACGGGGCGCAGGGCCGATTTGTAGGGGGCCTATTTCCAAAAACTTCAAATATTTTCAAAACCAAAGCTGCTACCGACCTAAAACCAAATGCAATCACAACTTATTATTGAATAGAATAACCCATTATTGTCATTATACAGTTGTATAGTTAGTTATATACTTGTAGTGAATGAGGCTAGCGGCCGCCTGACGTAAACAGCTTTTCTGGTGAAAATTATTTTGAATAAATGTTTAAATCCCCAAATCCTTCATAGATATATAAAATAGTCTCGATTCTTGGTTAAAAGCAAAAATAAAACGTGCAGTTAGCGTTTATTTTATGTAAATATGTCGAAGTACAATGCTACGTTATTAGTGAGTGAGGCTAGAGGCCGCCTGATGTAAACAGAGCTTTTCTGGTGAAAATTATTGTGACTAAATGCTTAAATCCCTGAATTCTTCATAGATATGGACGTAAAACAGTCTCAATTCTTGGTTAAAAGCAAAGAAAGCATGCAGTTGGCGTTTATTTTACATAAATATGTCGAAGTACAATGCTACTCTGTTAGCGAATGAGGCTAGCGGCCTCCTGACGTAATTAGAGCTTTTCTGGTGAAAATTCTTGTGAATAAATGCTTAAATCCCCGAATTCTTCATAGATATGGATGTAAAACAGTCTCGATTCTTGGTTAAAAGCAAAAATAAAACATGCAGTTAGCGTTTATTTTACATAAATATGGGGAAGTACAATGCTACTCTGTTAGCGAATGAGGCTAGCGGCCGCCTGACGTAAACAAAGCCTTTCTGATTAAAATTATTGTGAATAAATGCTTAAATCCTTGAATTCTTCTTAGATATGGATGCAAAACAGTCTCAATTCTTGGTTAAAAGCAAAACAAAACAAAAAAAGTGCAGTTAGCGTTTTACGTCAATATGTCAAAGTACAATGCTACTCTGTTAGTGACTGAGGCCGCCTGACTTAAACGCAGCTTTCTGGTGAAAATATTGTGAATAAATGCTTAAATCCTCGAATTCTTCTTAGATATAGACGCAAAACAGTCTCGATTCTTGGTTAAAAGCAAAAAAACAAAACGCAGTTAGCGTTTATGTAAATCTGTCGAGGTACAATGCTACTGTGTTAGTGACTGAGGCTAGAGGCCGTCTGACTTAAACATAGCTTTTCTGGTGAAAATTCTTGTGAATAAATGCTTAAATCCCCGAATTCTTCATAGATATAGATGTAAACCAGTCTTGATTCTTGGTTAAAAGGAAAAAAAAAAAAAAAAAACGTGCATTTAGCGTTTATTTTACGAAAATAAGTCATAGTACAATGCTGCTCTGTTAGCGAATGAGGCTAGCGGCCGCCTGACTTTGACAGCTTTTCAGGCGAAAATTCTTGTGAATAAATGCTTAAATCCCCGAATTCTTCGTAGATATGGACGTAAAACAGTCTCGATTCTTGATTGAAAGCAAAGAACCTGTGCAGTTAGCGTTTATTTTACATAAATATGGCGAGTTTTGAAGTCTATGCTAAAAGTATTGAAATGTGCATCTTGACACTTTGTTGTCACCACCTTTGACCTTGGTAAATAGACATCAATAGATTAAACGTAGGAAGAACGGATTTTTTCAGGCAAAATTTGACTAAAGTGTTGAGCCAGATACATTTGCAGTGCTATAATTTGGTAATATACACTAATTTATTTCAAGGTTTTTTACATTTAGAAAGTCTTCCAAAATAAGTTATGGTAACATTTTCAGGATAACATTTCATTTTTCCATCCTCCAATCAGCAAGACTGCAATGTTTGTCGCGCGACCCTTTATCGTACCACTGCGCCGATTGTGTTTTTGGCGCCCCGACCAAACAATTTAGCCGATTTCCGTCTTGAGCCCACCCTGAGAAACAGCCCCCATGTTTTGTGTTGCGGCTGCAGCTCGCCGCCTCCGAGGATAACCTCCACGCGGCGCTCATCTCCGTCTCCGCGGCGAGCGAACTCCAGCGGGATGTTTCCGAACTGCGCTTCACCGTTGAGTCACTGCAAGCCGAAGACGTATCGGTATCGGGCGACCTAGAAGCGGTCAACGCTCGATTTCTCAACGTGACAGAGACGTGGCAGGAGCGCCTCGCCGCCGCCGTCTCCGAGCTGGAAGCCCTCAAGGCTGAGTCCGGGGAAGCCCGCATCGGGGCCGCGGAGAGGGTGAACGAGGTCGAGCGGAGGACCCGTCAGCTTACGGAGAAATTGGAGGAGTTGGAAGACAGCACCAGGAGGAACGCCCGGGCCATGGAGCGCGCTGAAGAGGATGATACCAAGCGAGCGCAGGCGCAGCTTGACTGGAACACCGGTCAAATCCAGAAAATGGATGAGAACATCAACAGGCTGGTTCGCCAGGAGGCAGAGCTGGACGCCCTGCTACAGGAGCACCTGCCGAGGGCGAAGGAGTGCGAGGAGCAACTTCCCCTAGTGGAGGAGGCCCTGCGTTCCGTCGTGAAGCTGGGAGCTGACTTAAGCGCAACCGAAAGGCGCCTGGAGGACGTGACGCTGCAGGTCTTCTCGGCTGAGGACAACATGCTAAAGACGCTTAACCAGATTGTCTCCATGCGCAAGGAAATGGATGCCCTGAAGGCGCGTGGCAGCATTCTGAAAATGAAGAGCGAGTTGGAGGTGGTGCGTGAGGCCGTGCAGGAACTCACTATGGTGCTCAGAGGTGGGCAGGCAGATGAGGAGGAAGAGGAGCCCGATGAAGAGTGGGAAGATCCTCAAAATGAGGTCATGGAATGATTTCATTGCGACCAGAGGAAAGGAGTGGCCCTGTTGGACTGGACTTGTATCCAGATGTCATACTGTCTTGTAACATGTTTTGTATTTTTTGTGTGTTTTAATTGTCCTCTTAAAAGTGATGTGTATGCTGGACTGGTCGCCATCCCAATTTAATTTTTTAACATATATTTCACCAATAAAAACTAAAAAACTATTTAAATATGGAGTGTTTATCACAATAATTAAGCACAGTGAAAATGTAACAGTTGTGACGGGAGACGCAGTTTTGGGGAGAATTTCAGGGTTACAGTAGAAATTGTGCTACCTTGTGGTAATGTTGGTGAATTACATTAACAGCAAGCGCACACTAAATATTGAGAGAGGGCGAGAACCAGAAGTGGTATTTGCTATGTGGCAAAATTGATTTAACCATGTGGCATTTTTTTCGGGTATGTGGCAAAATGGACTTTGGTTTGTGTCGTTTGGGGGGGAGGGGGGGCAGTTTTGCAGGCCATGCACATTCCATTCATTTTGAAAGGCAGAAAAACATGTTTAGCTGTGATTTTTGACAATACACTTTACATTAGAGTGCATTGACATTCAACTGGCAACCAAGTCAGGCTATACCATTGACGGCTATGCACATACCAAAAAAATGCCACATGGCAAAAAAAAATTGCCACATGCAAATTTTTTTTGCCACATGGCTAGAAAAAAATGCCACATGCAAAATCCATTTTGCCACATGGCAAAAAAACACTACATAGCAAAAAAAAAAAAAAAAAATTTGCCACATGGCAAAATTTTTGCAACATGGCAAAAAAAAAGCCTCATGACAAAATTAATTTTGCCACATGGCAAAAAAGGCTCATGGCAAAATCCATTTGGCCACATTGCAAAAAAAAAATGCCACATGGCAAAATCTATTTGGCCACATGGCAAAAAAGGCAAATGGCAAAATCCATTTTGGCACTTCAAAAAAAATGCCACATGGCAAAATCTATTTTGGCACATGGCAAAAAAAACACGCCCCATGGCAAAAAAAAAAAAGAATTTGCCACATTTTTTTGCAACATGGCAAAAAAAATGCCTCATGGCAAAATTAATTTTGTACATGGCAAAAAAAATAACACATTACAAAATTGCTTTTGCCACATGGCAAAATAGGCTCATGGCAAAATCAATTTTGGCACATGGCAAAGAAAATGCCACATGGCAAAATCCATTTTGCCACATGGCAATATCAACTTCGCCATATGGCAAAAAAAGGCACATGGCAAAATCCATTTTGACACATGGCGAAAAAATGCCACATGGCAAAATCCATTGGGCCATATGGGAAAAAAAGGCACATGGCAAAATCCATTTGGCCACAGGGCAAAAAAAAAGGCACATGGCAAAATCCATTTTGGCACATGGCAAAAAAATGCCACATGGCAAAATCCATTTTGGCACATGGCAAAAAAATGCCACGCAGCAAAATCCATTTTGCCTCATGCCAAAAAAAACACATGGCAAAATCCATTTTACCAAATGACAATTATTATTTTTTTTTTTTTTTTGCCACATGGCAAAAAAATGCCCCATGGCAAAATCCATTTCACCACATGGCAAATACCACTTTTGGTTCTCAGCCCTGCAGGAGAGAGATATTAGTACGTTTTTTTCACTTGTCTGCAATTGGGGAAAAAAACAGCGATTACTATTGATAAGTGCTTAGCATCTTCAATGCTGTCAAATTATATAGAAAAAAGCTTGTTTGGCTTCAATGAAGTTATCAAATTTCAACTTTTTTTCTGAATGTGCTTTGTTGATATTCCAGTGCGAGAGCGTGCAATTAACGCTGGACGATGTAGGCGCTCGTCAACAGGTAGCGCGGGCCAACTGCGAGGTTCTGGAGCAGGATGTTGGCCAGCTGAAGGAGTGGGTGTCTGGGTTGAGTGCAGAGCGGTCTGAGCTACGGGCCAAAGTTGAGGCGATCGGCAGCGCCGTGAATCAGATTGAGGCCCGCGCCTCTGCCATCGCCCAGGACTTTGCTAACAAGGTAGGCTACTTTCCAGTTTTGATGTGACTTTAGCACCATTTTATTGTTAACTCATTCACTCCCAGCCATTTTCACCGGAACAACTCCCTTCGCTCCCAGTCGTTTTACTAGATTTTAACTGATTTTGCAAGGTCCACAGAAAATTCTGTTCCATTGCGATATAAACATGGAACCAACCAAAAGAAAGATTACTCTCTTCTATCAGCAGGAAAAAAGTTAGTTCATATCTTTTTCCATTCTTTAGAAATCAGCATTCGAAAATAGCTTTGAGCAATTTTCCAATTTCTGATGCAAAAGAGAAATTGAGCTGTTTGTAAAAGCATACATTTCAAACATAGCTTTGACGTTAACACAGCCATTTTTTGCTTTTGTGACATCCCAAACATCTAAATAATGTTTTCCTTCTACAAAATAACATAAACAACAAGACAAATAGAGCTTTTGATAGCAAAGCAACAATTTATTTACACATAACTAAACTATTGAAATAAGAGATGACGCTGTTTTGCTCATTCGGCAGACCAGGTAATTTTTTCCCCTCATCACCGTCTGTCTCATCAAGATAATTTTTTTTTAATCTTTCTTTTGTAGTGACCACTACCTCATAACAGAATTCACCTAGGGAACGTGTGTGGGGCATGTACCTTGTGTTTTACATCGTTCTCCACATTTTTCTCACGCTTCTTACTTCTTCCAACTTCCATTTCCTGACTATTTCTCTTCATTCATTTCCTTTCATGGTCCGATATGAGTTCTTACCAAATGTGCTACTGCCCTCCAGTGGCCAGTTTTAATGCTTCAAAATGGATTTTGACGGTTGTGCTTTGGAGCGAAGTTGCATTAGAACCTAGAGATGTCTCTTGTGAAAAAAAAAACAATATAAAAGACGTATAGATACGTTTTTGGGACACTGAAACAATTAAAAATACAACGTATTTATACGTTTTTGGGAGCAAATGTGTAACCGTATTGGCCCGAATATAAGACGACCCTGATTATAAGACAACCCACTGTATTTCAAGACTCAAATTTGAAAAAAGACTTTTTGAACGCCAAATTAATTTTTATACAGAAAATAATTACAGTACATCTGAAACAAATTATAACGATATATTTGAGAGAGAAAAGCCTGTTATTTTGCCACATTCAAATCTTAATATCTGAACATTTAAATATGTAAACTAAAGTGCAATCACATTCGTAATTGAATGGCTTCTGGTTTTTGAAATGTAAACAAACCAATCTATTGTGATAAAACAACAAAATTGCAATAACTGCATTAACCATCAAATTGAAGTTTAACTAACTGTAGTCTTAAAACAAATCTGAATAGGGAAAAATATTGCAATAAAATAATGCAAACTGGTTAAAATTGAGAGTAGCTGAGATCTTTCATGACCAGGGGTCGCGTTTACCGAATATTTTCCGTCGTTGACCGGTTTTTTAAAACGGTGACGGAAAAAACTGAAGTCCATCCGTCATTTTGAGAGGTTGCAATTCACACCGCAGACCACAGGATGGCGAGTGAGCATATTAATAAGCTATTGTCTCTCTTGATGCATGACGTCGCTGGCCTTACTCGGAAAAATGTCCGAACTAGCATTCAGGTGTAGCAAACAAGGAAACATTAGGAAGCTTTGGAGAGCATTGTCTAAGGCTACGTTCATTCTACAGGTCTTAATGCACGAATCCAATTTTTTCGTGTTTTTCCGACTCGAGTCAGGCTTTAACTTGACGGTCTGAACGGGACAAGTCGCATAGAAGTGGACCATTTCAAATCCGATCTGGGTCATTTTTTTATGTGGTTCAAATCCGATCTGGGCCACATTTTTCCAGACTGTCGCGGCGGTCTGTACCGTCGAGTGTCCCAAATCCGATTTCAGTTGTGCGTTATTAGTGCGTAGCTTGCAGTGAACACGGCTTTTGGGGAAGGCTTGACAACAGTCATAAAAAAATGAAAATGGGTTGAGGATAAGCATGAGAATGATCGGTTTTCTCACTGCTCTATGTGAGCTATATTTCAACATTTCCTACACGGCCGAGAGTCAGGAGAGGGGTCTGGCTGCAGCCCGTCTTGGAGAGTCAGGGCAAACTGCCCATATGTGTGTGTGACATGCACGGACAGTGCGTGCATGCTATCGATCCATATAAACTGTGAATATAAGCCGAAACGGGGATTATTTATGTCTGTTATTTGTGTCCTCCTTTTGAAAAGCAAAATATGATAGCCCTGGAATGACGGATGACTTGTCATTTGTTTTGATGCTTCTGCGCACCGGCGCGTGTCGGACTGCGAATTAGAGCGCATGCGTAATACTTGAATGGTCTCAATGGACAAAGGCAGTCTGAACGGGCACGCCAAAAAAACGGATATGACAAAAAAATCGGATTTGTGCATTAAGACCTGTAGTATGAACGTAGCCTAATTGAATGAGCAGGGACAAACAGCTTGGAGTCAGAAGTACGTGCGCTATTCTCAAACCTGAACGCACCCCGAGTCTTGGATGACAAATCAACAGAGCAGAGAGTAGACACAACATGGCTGGTAGTTTCTTCAATTTATTCAGAGTTGAGTAAGTAACGCACCACTTTTGACAAACACTGCTATTGAATATGTCATTATTATCATTTAAAAATTTTAAGTGACAGGTAAAAATAGATTATGACCGGATTTTTATGATCCTGTCAGTCAAAATGACAGATAACGAAAAAGTCTAGCGCAACCTCTGGTCATGACAGAACATCGCTTCAATGATATCTGGCACCATCTTGCGTCGTGAATTGATATAACGTCTAGACCGCGAATTTAAGACGACCCCCACTTTATCAGTCTTATTTCAATCCAAAAGACACCGTCTTATATTCGGGCCTATACGGTAATTGCGCATTTCTCTCACATGATCCCGATAGGTGGCGTCGGTGAGAACTGATCTACGGCGCATGGACGGCCTGCGCTCTGAGCTGGAGACCCTCCTGGCGCAGTTGTCGGAACTAGAGGAGCGGGCGTCCCGGACTGAGCGCACTACGGTGAGTCGCATTGGCGACGTGCTTGCCGGGAGCATCGAACGCGTCGCCGAGCTCCGCGCTGCATCCGAGCGCAACGTGCGGTCCCTGGAACGGCTAGGGCGCCGTCTCACCGACCTGGATGCTGCCGACCGGAGCGCCTCGGAACGGCTGCGGGAGCTGGAGGGCGGCCGAGCCCGTCTCGTCCGCACGGTCAGCTTCGCCTCAGACCTCAAACCCAAAGTGGCTGCCGTCAAGAGGGACTTCGGGGCGATGGAGCCCCGCCTGGCCGACCTCACCTTCCGCATAGGGAGTTTAGCTGAGGAACTCGGGAAGAGGGAGGAGGACATTGAAAAGCTCCGACACACATTGGACGACTTCAGATCTGCAGAACCGGACGTAAGTGTCGCAGCTGAACAGAAATCGGTTTTAGCGGAATTCCAAGACACGCCATCAAATAAGACTTCAAGTTCAGCAACTGCAGGTGTATGATCATAAGTGACTCTAGAACTACCTATAATGAAGAATTTTTACATTCTGTTTCTATATACAGTGGGGAAAATAAGTATTTAGTCAACCACTAATTGTGCAAGTTCTTCCACTTGAAAATATTAGAGAGGCCTGTAATTGTCAACATGGGTAAACCTCAACCATGAGAGACAGAATGTGGAAAAAAAAAACAGAAAATGACATTGTTTGATTTTTAAAGAATTTATTTGCAAATCATTGTTTTGGTCAATACAAAAAGTTCATCTCAATACTTTGTTATGTCCCCTTTGTTGGCAATAACGGAGGCCAAAAGTTTTCTGTAACTCTTCACAAGCTTTTCACACACTTTTGCTGGTATTTTGGCCCATTCCTCCATGAAGATCTCCTCTAGAGCAGTGATGTTTTGGGGCTGTCGTTGAGCAACACGTACTTTCAACTCCCTCCACAGATTTTCTATGGGGTTGAGATCGGGAGACTGGCTAGGCCACTCCAGGGCCTTGAAATGCTTCTTACGAAGCCACTCCTTTGTTGCCCTGGCTGTGTGTTTGGGATCATTGCCATGCTGAAACACCCAGCCATGTTTCATCTTCAATGCCCTTGCTGATGGAAGATTTTCATTCAAAATCTCTCGATACATGGCCCCATTCATTCTTTCCTTTACACCAACCAGTCGTCCTGGTCCATTTGCAAAAAAACAGCCCCAAAGCATGATGTTTCCACCCCCATGCTTCACAGTGGGTATGGTGTTCGTCGGATGCAATTCAGTATTCTTTCTCCTGCAAACACGAGAACCTGTGTTTCTACCAAAAAATTCTATTTTCGTTTCATCTGACCATAACACATTCCCACAGTCCTCTTCTGGATCATCCAAATGCTCTCTAGCGAACCGCAGACGGGCCTGGACGTGTACTGGCTTCATCAGGGGGACATGTCTGGCAATGCAGGATTTGAGTCCCTGGCAGCGCATTGTGTTACTGATAGTAGCCTTTGTTACTGTGGTCCCAGCTCTCTGTAGGTCATTCACTAGGTCCCCCTGTGTGGTTCTGGGATTTTTGCTCACCATTCTTATCATTTTGACGCCACGGGGTGAGATCTTGCATGGAGCCCCAGATTGAGGGAGATTATCAGTAGTCTTGTATGTCTTCCATTGTCTAATAATTGATCCCACAGTTGATTTCTTTACACCAAGCGTTTTACCTATTGCAGATTCAGTCTTCCCAGCCTGGTGCAGGTCTACAATGTTGTCTCTGGTGTCCTTCGACAGCTTTTTGGCCTTGGCCATAGTGGAGTCTGGAGTGTGACTGACTGAGGTTGTGGTCAGGGGTCTTTTATACAGATAATGAGTTAAAATAGGTGCCATTAATGTAGGTAACGAGCGGAGCCTCGTTAGACCTCTCTTTGACAGCCAGAAATCTTGTTTGTAGGTGACCAAATACTAATTTTCCACTCTTATTTGGAAATGAATTATTTAAAAAAATCAAACAATGTGATTTTCTGTTTTTTTTCCCCACATTCTGTCTCTCATGGTTGAGGTTTACCCATGTTGACAATTACAGGCCTCGCTAATCTTTTCAAGTAGGAGAACTTGCACAATTGGTGGTTGACTAAATACTTATTTGCCACATTGTAGTGCCAGGAAATGATAGCTTTCTCTACTTGTGGTTCCTGGAAGTCAAAGATAATTCTTCACATTTTAACTTATTTGTTGGCATGAAAACATGACACCTGGAGGTCAAGAGTTTTTATTGTCAAATAAAAAAAGGAGTAAACCACGGAGTGCCCAGAGAGAGCTTGTTGCTTTTGACTTAAAAAAAAAAAAAACTAAATATTTTTGGTGCAGGCAGGAAGTTTACAAAAGTAAGCTTAACTAACAGTGCATATGAGTGTTGATTTCACAGCTCAGCAGTCCAGTTCCTCCATCTTGTCTTGTCCTTCCCGCAACTTCAAGTCAGTGACGGAGAAAAAAAGTGTTTCGTTGTTTTTTATTCTTCTTGCGTTTGGCCAGCAGCTCCTTGAGATAATTCCGCCAGCGTGCGGGCGTACTCACCTAGAGCCGCCCGCATGGAAGCGATGGCTTGTCGCTGCTCCTCCAGCTCGGCGGCGTGCTCTTCGGCCGCCGTGGCCGCCAGCCTTTCCAGCTCCTCCAGCCGCCCGACTGTCAGCGAGTCAGCAGCAGCTAGCGAGTCCTGCACCCCCTCCACAACCGTGACGCTGGCTTTCAACGCCGCCAGGTTTTCGCTCAGCGCCTTCATCTCCTTCCCCGGGACTCCAGACCCCGCTAGGTCGCTTTCACGGGTGTCCAGCTGGGAAAGGAGCGACTCTACCTTGGCAGTGATGGAATCAGAGCTCTCCTCTGAAGCTCTGATCCGGCCTTCTATGTCTTCAACTCTTTTCTGTGTCTGCGCATTGACCTCATTGAGCTTGCTCTCCATGTCACGGGCCTTCTCAGATGCCCGCTCCAAGCCGCTTTCCAGAGTCCCTGTTCGGTCCCCGAGGGCTTGGACTTGCGCCTCGGCGCCGGACACGGACAGCTTGAGGTTTCCCACCGTGTCTTGCACCAGCGACCTGACGGATTCCACTTCCTGGGAGATGGACTCTACTTCCTGGCTGCGTGTTTGAAGCTCCTCCCTCACTTTTTGGATCTGCTCCCGGACAGACGCAGCCATCGAGTCTGCGTCCTGCTTGGCCACCTTGATCTCGGCCACCGCGTCAACGATGGCGGCCAGCTCTAGCTTGACAGCGGCCGGGTCTTCGATGCCGCCCAGTCGGGCCTCCAGATCAGCCAACTGGTTGCGGGCCTCGCCCTGTGCCTCGGTGAATTCAGCCACGCTGGCACGCACCGAGCGGCTCACCTCCTCCAGACGCTGCTCCACCGTCGTCTCAAGGGAAGAGAAGTCACGCTCGCGGGCCTCCTTTACTTCACCCATGCCCTCTGAGAGCTCCCGGAGGAGGTCGTTCTGAAGCTTTTGAAGGGTTTCCTCCACTCGCCTGGTCTCCTCCTCGCCCCGTGCGATCCTGGTCAAGGCGCCCTCCACCTCTGCACGGGTTGCACCAAATGATGACTCCAGACTGGCCATTGCACCTTTCAGAGATGCCACCTGGTATTAGAGAGAACCCAATCATTAAAAAAGGCATTTTAAAATAGGCACTTTGGCCTGATTTTCACTCCAGGTTAATGTGGCACCAAGAGAAGGCCCTAGAACTTTTAAGAACAACCCTTGCAAAAACTTGGCCAAAGTTTGACTTGGCCAGTGTACAGTGGTATGAAAAGTATCTGAACCGTTTCTGCATAAAATCAAATGTGATCCAATCTGGAGAGAGTTTGGCACTGTTGCTTCTCTCCCAAGGAGTGGCCGCCACCAAAGATGACGCCAAGAGTTCAGCGCAGAATCCTCAAAGAGGTAAAAAAGAACCCTAGAGTGTCTTCTAAAGACTTACAGAAATCTCTGGCACAGTCCAGTATCTATGTGCCTACATCAACTATATGTTAAACTGTGGCCAAGAATGGTGTTCATGTGAGGACTCCACGGAGGAAGCCACTTCTGTCTAAAAAAAACATTGTTGCTTGTTTAATGTTTGCAAAAAAGGGACTTGGACACTCCACAGAAGTTTTGGGAAAATATTTTGTGGACTGATGAAACCAAAGTTGAATTGTTTGGGAGTAACACACAACGTCACATGTTGAGGAAAAATGGAACAGCTCACCAACATCAACGCTTCATCCCCACCATGAAGCATGGCGGAGGGAGCTTCATGATTTGGGGCTGTTTTGCTACCTGAGGGCCTGGACAACTTGCAGTCATTAATGAAAGAATGAATTAAAAAGTTTTAGTTTTGCAGGAAAACCTGTCAGACAGTTGAAGCTAAAAAGAAGATGAATGCTGCAACAAGACATTGATCCAAAACACAGAAGTAAATCAACTTCAGAATGGTTTCAGAAGAACAAAATGCACGTTCTGGAGTGGCCAAGTCAAAGTCCAGACCTGAACCTCATTGAGATGCTGTAGCATGACTTAAAGACAGTGATTCATGCCAGACATCCCAGGAATCTGACTGAACTACAGCAGTTTTGTAGAAAAGAATGGGCGGAGGAAGCCACGTTTAATGTTCACAAATAGGCACTTGGACACTCCGCAGACGTTTTGACAAAATATTTTGTGGACTGATGAAACTGAAGTTGAATTATTTGGGAGTAACACACAACGTCGTGTGTTGAGGAAAAATGAAACCGCTCACCAACATCAACACCTTCCCACTGTGAAGCATGGGGGAGGGAGCATCATGATTTGGGGCTGTTTTGCTCCCTCAGGGCCTGGACAACTTGCAATCATTAATGGAAGAATGAATTCAAAATTTTTGCAGGAAAACCTGAGGCAGTCTGTCAGAACGTTGGAGCTAAAATAGGATGAATGTTACAACAAGACAATGATCCAAAACACAGACTTGAACCCCATTGAGAAGCTGTGGCATGACCGAAAGACAGCGATTCGTGCCAGACATCCCAGGAATCTGACTGAACTACAGCAGTTTTGTAAAGAATGTGCCAAGATTAGTCCTGATCGATGTGCCTGACTTATACGCAGCTACAGGAAGCGTCTGGTTGAAGTTATTGCTGCCAAAGGGTTTTCCGAAATTTCCAGGTTTGCGGTGAATCAGTAACAGGCTCACTTTTGCTCAAGAGACAATGTTTATTGATTAGAAAATGCTGAATAAAGGTGATTGATTGCAATTCCACAAGAGCAGGCAACAAGCATCAAAAACAAAGGTAACGATGACGCTAGATTTGAGTTTGTCAATCCCAGAATCCCCGTGCTACGTTACAGCACAACCAGGTGTTCCTTGGCAATGAAAATCGCTTACCGTGACAAATGAGCGGGAGCCAACGCTCCGGTTAGGCGGCGAAGGAACAAAACCAGGCGATCCGTACGTGACCCGCTGGCGGACTTCCTTCGCTGCCTAACCTGAGCGTTGGCTCCCGCTCATTTGTCACGGTAAGCGATTTTCATTGCCAAGGAACACCTGGTTATGCTGTCACATTGCGCGGGGATTGTGGGATTGACAAACTCAAATCTACCGTCATCGTTACCCTTTTTTTTGATGCTTGTTGCTTGCTCTTGTAGGATTGTAATCAGTAAATCTAATTTTTTCTGCATTTTCTAATCAATAAACATTGTCTATTGAGCAAAAGTGTGCCTGTTACTGATTCACCGCGAACCTGGAAATTTCGGAAAACACAAAGGGAGGGCCACAAAATATTAAATGTGATGATTCAATGTGATGATTCACTTACTTATTGTTCCCCTTCTGTCATTGTTTGCATACTGTCCTCATTAAAATATGAAAACTCAAATGTTTGGGTGGTTTTAGTTAAAGCAGTTTTTTCATCTGTGTGATTTTGACAAAGATCAGATCACATTTGATGATTTTATGCAGAAATGCGAGAAATAACAAAACGTTCAGATACATTTTCATCCCACTGTAGTTGTTGTTCCTAACTAAAAGTTGTTGGGTTTAACAGTGAAATTTACTTGAAGCTACAGTTCTACCATAATAAATTAGAACTTTGTCAAGTTCGAATGACTTAAATGTTCTACTTTAAGTTGTAGAATGAGAATGCTAAGGATGTCCATAAAAGTAATTGACAGGAAGTGATCATGGAAGAAACCGAAATTGTGTTCCTGATTCCAGAGTTGACTTGCCATTCGTGTAATCTGTCATCAGCGACCCCCTGGGGGTCACCCAACCCCCACCCTCATTCGGAGCCGAAAGTACACCAAGTACAACAACTGTTCCGTCACTTTAAACGCGATTCACAAAAGAGCGTTTGAATGACTCATGATATGTCAACTAACCTGTTGAACAACGCTCTCCATTTTGCCGCTGAGCTCGGCGCTGATTTGTGCGCTTTCTGAGTTTTTTGCGCTTGTCTGTCGGATCTCCTCGACCACTTTCTGCAAGTGGA
Source organism: Corythoichthys intestinalis (assembly GCF_030265065.1). Classification (NCBI taxonomy): domain Eukaryota; kingdom Metazoa; phylum Chordata; class Actinopteri; order Syngnathiformes; family Syngnathidae; genus Corythoichthys; species Corythoichthys intestinalis. The sequence continues at coordinate 13,634,296 of NC_080407.1, forward strand.
AGGCGGCTAGGCCGGCGCCTCCGATCATGGCCGCGTAGAAGAGCACGGAGCATAGGGTGCTCAGACAGCTTCTTCTGTTGCTGGTACTATTGTTGCTGCTGCTGCTGCTACTACTACTGTTGCCGCCGCTCTTCTTCCCAGAGTTGCGCGCCGGCGCCTGGGCTGCTGCGGAACTGCTCACCCCGTTGCTTTTCTGGGGCTTCTTTTCTTCTTTTTGCACCGGGGCAGCGGCGGTGGGGGCCTTCTCGCCGGCGTTGCTCTTCTTCTTTGCCGTCATGATCGCTGGAGGTGGGCTGTGTAAAAGAGCGAATGGAGTCGCGCTGCTGCTTTTTGCAGTCGTGGATAGATGGATGAAGTTTTTTTTTTTTTCCACTTAAAGCTTCAACAGCGTATCACGGAGCGAGTCGTGTCTTTACGGTGACCTTTGGGACGTCCCATGTTGGACGACAGAACACAAAAGTAGTGAAAAAAAGTTTTTAAAAACTACCAGGGCAGACCAAATATTCTTTTTTTATAATTGGCGTGCGGTTGATTTACCTTTTATGTGTCGTATTCCACTTTAAAATTAAAATTATTACTTGTGGGCGTGGTTTGGGAGGAAAAACAACTCCCCCTCATACGTGGCAACTCGCCTGCCATATCCCATAATGCCAACTCAAAGGTTTCTCTGGAACAATAAGTCCTAGTTTTACAAAGTAAATTGTGGTTGAATTAGTTCATTTAATTTTAAATTTGCTTGTTTTTGGTTGGCGATTTGAAACAATCTCGCTCTCTGGAGTATAATCTGAATTGAGTCATAAAAGATGACGATGTGTACTTGCCCACCTCTAATGGGAAAAAGCACAATTCAAACAAATTCGTCAAATTTGCAAATAGATAAAACGCTTGCAGTTTTGGTTTTATCCACTAGAGGTCATTAAAGCAATATCTGACTAATATGCGACATATCCACAACGTTAGTATTTTAATTGGGATCATTTGAAATGTATAAAATTTCCGGTTTACTACTCAGCAGATTGGAACTGTGGGTAGGGTTTACTCAGCCAGCCTACCCAGCCTATACGCAGACTATGCAGCTGCTTTGGGCCCCTGACCACTAGGGGGCCCCCAATCTGGCAATTGTTTAATTTATATTCTATTTTCTTTACTACAGTTTGCTTTATTTGACTTTTGTGAGTTTTGATACTTGATTACAAGCTTTAAAAAATAAAAGTTCTTCCTTAACTTCTTTCTTTCCTCTTTTAGAAAAACGTTTGGCGCTATCTACTGTAAGTACTGACAATCATTTGGGGTGAGAAGTTTGAAGTATGTAGTGCAACAAAATCTGATTAATACACAAAATATGGACGTATGGGTTGGATTGCATGTATGGGTTTCACAGTACACTGTGACGAAATGGTGGTCCAAAAATATGGGCCCCTTTGCATTATTTTGGTTAGGGCCCCAAAATGGCCTGGGCCGTCCCTGGGTTTACTGACACTGTTCTTCAGTGGTTCACATCTTACTTACATGATAGGGATTTTTTTGTGTCAATCGGAAACCATCAGTCAGAACGAACCAAATCCACGTGTGGAATTCCTCAAGGGTCAATTTTTTGACCACTCTTATTTAACATCTATATCAGGGTTCACTAAATCCGGACCTCGGTGCCACTCTTCATGTTGTGTTTTCCACGTCTCTCTCCCCTAACACACCCGAATCAAATGATTATGTCATCAGCAACCTCTCCAGAAGCCTGATAATGATCCTGATTATTTTGATTCAGGTGTGTTGGAGGAGGAAGACACGGAAAACACGACAGGAAAAGTGGCACAGAGGTACGAATTTAGTTAACGCTGATCTATATGCTTCCCCTAGCACAGATTATGGAACAGAATGACATCTCTTATCACAACTATGCAGATGACACACAACTCTACATTTCTGTGTCCCCATATGATTATAGTCCATCACTCTCCCTGAGTAAATGCATTAATCAAATCAATGAATGGATGTGCCAGAATTTTCTCCAGTTAAATGTGGAGTTGACAGAAGTGACCATTTTTGGGCCAAAAAAGGAAAGGTCAAAGATAAGCAGGCACCTTAGCACAATGACACTTACAGCTACATATCAAGTCAGAAACCTTGGCGTAATTATTGACTCAGACCTAAAATTTGATAGCTATCTAAAGTCCGTCACTACATCTGCTTATTACCTCCTAAAAATATAGCCAGAAATAAGGGGTTTCTGACTAAACAAGACATTGAAAAACTTATGCATGCATTCATTTTCAGCCGATTGGACTATTGCAACGGTATATTTACAGGTCTTGATAAAAAATCAGTCAGGAAGCTGCAGCTAGTGCAGAATACTGCAGCCAGAGTCCTCACAAATACAAGGAAACTGGACCACATTACACCGGTTTTGAAATCGTTACACTGGCTTCCAGTGAGTCAAAGGATAGACTATGAAATACTACTGCTCGTCTACAAAACACTTAATGGCCTCTGACCAAAATACTGTACATGCTTAATTTGTTAGATTCCTATGAAACATCTAGACCCCTAAGGTCGTCTGGAACCGATCTCCTGTATGTTCCGAGAACAAGAACCAAGCAGGGTGAGGCAGCATTTATTTATTATGCTCCTCAACTCTAAAACAAGTTACCTGAAGTTCTGAAGTATGCTCATTGATTTTTTTGTATATGATTTTTATGATCTTCATGTGATGTAAAGCACTTTGAATTGCCTTGTGCTAAATTGTGCTATATCAATAAATTTGCCTTGTCTTGCCTAAAATACACAGCATGCATAGGCGGAATTTGAGTTTTGGGACAGGGGGGGCACAATATGTTGATGACCCCGAAACGCAGTGTCAGCAATAAAATTAAACTTTATAGAATATTTATAAATAATAAGTTTACAATGAGTGTTTTTTTTTTTTTGTTTCCCATCATTCTTGAGGGGAATTCTAAATCAGGCTGCTTAGGCAATACTTTTTGCCAAGATCGTCATCCATTGATTATGGTACGCCCGCTGGTGTCGTGCCAATGTAGTTACCCCTGTCAAAAATTGTAACGCCTGGGCGGAGCAATATGGAGGTGGATATGTGTCTTTATTATTCAATCCAAAAAAAAAGTTGCTTCAATAAAAATGTTTCAACCCCAATCCCTTCAATCAAAAAAAAAAAAAAAAAAGTGTTTGAATTAGGGCTGTCAAAAGTATCGTGTTAACGGGCAATAATTAATTTTTTAAATTAATCACGTTAAAATATTTGACGCAATTAACGCACATGCCTTGCTCAAACAGACTAAAATGACAGTACAGTGTAATGTCTGCTTGTTACTTGTTTTTTGGTGTTTGGCTCCCTCTGCTGGCGCTTGGGTCCAACTGATTTTATAGGTTAGTACCATGAGTGAGCATGGTGTAGTTATTGCCATCAACAATGGCGAGCTACTAGTTTATTTTTTTGTTGAAAATTTTAAAAATTTTGATAAAACGAAAACATTACAAAGGGTTTTTAACTTTTAATATAAAATTTCTATAACTTGTACTAACATTTATCTTTTAAGAACTACAAGTATTTCTATCTATGGATCGCTTTAAGAGAATGTTAATCATGTTAATGCCATCTTTTTGATTTATTGTTATAATAAATAAATACAGTACTTATGTAGCGTATGTTTAATGTATATATCTGTCTTGTCTTATCTTTCTAACAATAATTTACAGAAAAACATGGCATATTTTATAGATGGTTTGAATTGCGATTAATTACGATTAATTACACTTCAAGCTGTAATTAACTCGATTAATCGTTTGACAGCCCTAAAATCAACTATTTGTCAGCATGAGTTCATCATTATAAAACAATGTTAACCCAACCATCGCCTGACATATCATAGAACAACGTTGTTTCAACGTCACTTGACGTCGAAAATTTCAATGTCAACCATACTGATGATTTTGATGGAAAATCATTGAATCAATGTTGGTCTGCTATCTGTGATGTTTGTTCCGAGCGACCCTGAATGCACCACGACTGAACGCCCTGCCCCGGTGACAGCAGACGCCGCTCGCCGCCATCCAGGTGCTTATCTCGGGGGAGCGTCTCTGCGGGCCCGCCCTGTCTTCGGAGCCTCTACCTGGATGTGGCGGAGGTCCACCACCGTGCTATGCTTTGTCCACGAACACTTCACGCCCCAACCCCCCTCCTCCTCCTCCCCTTGCCCGGAAAAATGAAGCGGTATCACGGTCCAAAAATGTGGACGGCCACGTTTTGAATCGTCTGCCTCTGTTGTGTACTAGCCGGGAAGGCGGCTACTCGGGGACGAGGTTCCCAGACTCGGTGGCACTATGGCGGGTCTCATCAAGAAGCAAATCTTGAAGCATCTCTCCAGGTCAGTAAGCTCCCACTTCTCAACCAGGGAAGGGGTTGAGAGTTCAGGCGTCATATAGAAATCACTCGGGAGTGAATTTACCGCAATGTCGGGTGTGAAGACGCTAATATTCGTCATTGTGGCTTAGGGCGGTATGCCGGCAATCGTGGCCGCCGTGTGGCGACTGTCAAGCGGCCTTTTCCCTCCAGTAACTCGCTGAGCTGCCAGCTGAGGTAGCCTGCCTAAGCTAACAGGCTAGCGGGGCTAATCCCTTCGACAGGTTGAACCGGTCGTCCTTCTGAGTCAGATTGAATAAAATAACAATCTCAGATCTGTCAGAAACGGAACCCACCCTCGTAAATATTAGGATTCATACGATCTAGTAGTAAAATTCTGACGACAACGCAACTAGATCATTCTTCAAAGTGTAAATTGTTCGCAAGTTAACTTGCCCTTAAACTTGCCATGTCATCTCATTTCATCCTCTAATAACCGCGTTTTGCTTCAGTTGTGTCATCCAAATTTAAGCTTTGTATTTTTTTAATCTCATCCTCCACGTTCTTTTCAATTAGCTGTGAGATGTTTGCATTATTTATTCCTTTCCAGGGTTTCCTCAAGAGACACCTCAATGGTTGACCCATTGTGACGTCACCTATTGTTTTCCCCACCATCCACCAGCTGGCAATCTCACTAACCTCTTGATGACTAATCATGTATTCATGTAAATTAGCGATTATGTAAGTATTTGTACAGGAAATGACAGAAGTCATCACGGCTGCAGATCGCAGAAGGTCATGACAGTCAAATATTCCTTGTGTGCACCTGCTTAAACCGCAGGGAATTATGTTGTGGGTATCAACATGAGCGCAGAAGGTCATGCAAGTCAATAAAACAATGCTATGATAAAGTATCTGAACCTTTTGGAATTTCTCACATTTCTGCCAATCACCATCAAATGTGATCTGATTTTTGTCAAAATCACGCAGATAAAAATAGAGTAGGATGTTCTCTGAGGATGTCCAGAGCTGTTCTTCCATGGCTATCTCGCAAAAGAAAAAAAAAACCAACAACAACGCGATGCTTAAGAAATAGATCGTAAAACTGAGATAAAAGGATTCCAGGTATCTGTAAAAACAACATGAACAATAATATTTTTAAAAAGTTGCGTTCGAGTTGGTTCAGGTTTTGGACTCAACTTAGTTGGAATTTAACATTGAATCTGGTCACCGTGAAATCAAACACTGTCTACAGTGGTATGAAGAAGTATCTGAACCTGAACCACATTTCTGCATAAAATCACCATCAAATGGTTGTCAAAATCACACAAAGGTAAAAACAACGTCTGCTTTAACTAAAACCACCCAAACATGTAAAGGTTTCTTCTTTTTTTCTTTATTTTCCCTTCAGGCATAACAAATCCACGCAAACATACAGCATTTATATGTGTTTACAACTAATTCAACCCGAAACTAAAGGGCAGATGGGAGAAGCCAAAGCTTATTGAAACCTGCCCCCAGTTTACCATAGGACGCAGAAAATATCAAATAACAATTTTTGACATTCAGATTATGTAGTGATTACAAGGTTGTTTTTTATTTTATTGACAGCATGCAGACAATGACACAAGGGGGAAAATAAGTAAGCTAACCCTCTGCCCAAAGAGACTTAAAGAGCAATTGAAACCAATTTTTACCAAACAATTTTAGTCAGGTGTTTGCCCAATCACTGATGAGTGGTTTAAAGCTGCCCTGCCCACTATAAAGAACACACCTGGTAAGAATTGTCTTGATGAGAAGCATTATCTGACTGTCTGAAGCTGGAAAAGGATACAAAACCATCTCTAAAAGTCTGGATGTTCATTAAGAGTTTGGCACTGTTGCTTCTCTCCCAAGGAGTGGCCGTCCACCAAAAATGACGCCAAGAGTTCAGCGCAGAATACACAGATGGGTAAAAAAAGAACCCCAGAGTGTCTGCTTAAGACTTACAGAAATCACTGGCACAGTCCAGTATCTCTGTGCACACATCAACTATATGTAAAACTATTGCCAAGAATGGTGTTCATGGGAGGACTCCACGGAGGAAGCCACTGCTGTCTAAAAAAAATCTTGCTCGTTTAATGATCGCAAAAAGGCACTTGGACACTCAACAGAACTTTCGGCAAAATATGTTTTGGACTAATGAAAACTTGGTTGGGAGTAACACACAACGTCATGTGTGGAGGAAAAATGGAACAGCTCACCACCATCAACACCTCATCCCCACCGTGAAGCATGGTGGAGGGACCACCATGATTTGGGGCTGTTTTGCTGCGTCAGGGCCTGGACAACAACAATTGAATGAATTCAAAAGTTTATCAGGATGTTTTGCAGGACAACCTGAGGCTGTCTGTCAGACAGTTGAAGCTAAAAAGAGGATGGATGCTGCAACAAGAAAATTGATCCAAAACACAGGAGTAAATCAGCTTTAGAATGGTTTCAGAAGAACAAAATACACGTTCTGGAGTGGCCAAGTCAAAGTCCAGACTTAAACCCCATTGAAATGCTGTGGCATGACCAAAAGACGACATCCCTGGAATCTGACTGAACTACAGCAGTTTTGCAGAGAAGAATGGGCCAATATTAGTCCTGATAGATGTGCCAGACTGATCTGCAGCTACAGGAAGCATCTAGTTGAAGATATTGCTGCCAAAGGGGGGGGGCACAACGTATTAAATGTGATGGTTCATTTACTTACTTTCCCCCTTTGTCATTGTTTCTTTATTAAAATATAAAAAACTGATAAATGTTTGGTTGGTTTAAGTTAAAGCGGACACTGTTTTTTCATCTGTGTGATTTTGACAAAGGTCTGGTCACATTTGATGGTGATTTTATGCAGAAATGTGAGAAATTCCAAAAGGTTCAGATACATTTTCATACCACTGTATATGAAATCCAAAACATACAGTTCCATATTAGAACCACAATCCTCTGCCTTTGATTGTTTTTATCGTTCCATTGCGTCTTGACGACTTTTTTTTTTCTAAAACTTTTTCACGCTTGTCTGTCTGTGTGTGTGTCAGCATGCAGGTTACCTCAGCTAAATAATTTACAGAATTGGAGAGGAATGTGACGCCACTTGTAGAAGGAGGAGGTGTGGACTGCAAAGAAACTCCTGCATTGTGTTTCAGGCTTCATGCTCTATATTCGTGTTTTTATTTCAAATATTTTGATGACAGCGCTTGTCCAGTCAGTAAAACTACAGTTTTATTGAGACATTCCACTGTAAGGCCTTGGTTTGGGTGAGAAGCACAGAGGACATTGGCGTCCATGTTGTGTGTTTTAGTCTGTTTGCTCCAAACAAAGAGCAACCCTGATGAACATTGTGCAAACACTGAAAGGACTGTGTTCCAAAATGTTGATCATGGCCATTAACCTTAATGTAAAGAAGGTTGGTATGGTCATGCAGTGGGGCAAATAAGTATTTAGTCAACCACTAATTGTGCAAGTTCTCCCACTTGAAAATATTACAGAGGCCTGAAAATGTCAACATGGGTAAACCTCAACCATGAGAGACAGAATGGGAAAAAAAAAACAGAAAATCACATTGTTTGATTTTTAAAGAATTTATTTGTAAATAATTGGGGAAAATAAGTATTTGGTCAATACCAAAAGTTCATCTCAATACTTTGTTATGTACCCTTTGTTGGCAATAACGGAGGCCAAACGGTTTCTGTAACTCTTCACAAGCTTTTTCACACACTGTTGCTGGTATTTTGGCCCATTCCTCCATGCAGATCTCCTCTAGAGCAGTGATGTTTTGGGGCTGTTGTTGGGCAACACGGACTTTCGACTCCCTCCACAGATTTTCTATGGGGTTTAGATCTGGAGACTGGCTAGGCCACTACAGGACCTTGAAATGCTTTTTACGAAGCCACTCCTTTGTTGCCCTGGCTGTGTGTTTGGGATCATTGTCATGCTGAAAGACCCAGCCACGTCTCAACTTCAATGCCCTTGCTGATGGAAGGAGATTTTCACTCAAAATCTCTCGATACATGGCCCCATTCATTCTTTCCTTTACACAGATCAGTCGTCCTGGTCCCTTTGCAGAAAAACAGCCTCAAAGCATGATGTTTCCACACCCATGCTTCACAGTGGGTGTGGTGTTCTTCGGATGCAATTCAGTATTCTTTCTCCTCCAAACACGAGAACCTGTGTTTCTACCAAAAAGTTTGATTTTGGTTTCATCTGACCATAACACATTCTCCCAGTCCTCTTCTGGATATTCCAAATGCTCTCTAGCGACCCGCAGACGGACCTGGACGTGTACTTTCTTCAGCAGGGGGACACGTCTGGCAGTGCAGGATTTGAGTCCCTGGCGGCGCATTGTGTTACTGATAGTAGCCTTTGTTACTGTGGTCCCAGCTCTCTGTACGTCATTCACTAGGTCCCCCCGTGTGGTTCTTGGATTTTTGCTCACCGTGCTTGTTATCATTTTGACGACACGGGCTAAAATCTTGCATCGAGCCTCAGGGAGATTATCAGTGGTCTTGTATGTCTTCCATTTTCTAATAATTGCTCCCACAGTTGATTTCTTTACACCAAGAGTTTTACCTATTGTAGATTCAGTCTTCCCAGCCTGGTGCAGGTCTACAATTTTGTCTCTGGTGTCCTTCGACAGCTCTTTGGTCTTGGCCCTAGTGGAGTTTGGAGTGTGACTGACTGAAGTTGTGGACAGGTGTCTTTTATACCGATAATGAGTTAAAACAGGTGCCATTAGTACAGGTAACAAGTGGAGCCTCGTTAGACCTCGTTAGAAGAAGTTAGACCTCTTTGACAGCCAGAAATCTTGCTTGTTTGTAGGTGACCAAATACTCACTTTCCACTCTAATTTGGATATAAATTCTTTAAAAATCAGTGTGATTTTCTGTTTTTTTTTCCACATTCTGTCTCTCATGGTTGAGGTTTACCCACGTTGACAATTACAGGCCTCTCTAATCTTTTCAAGTAGGAGAACTTGCACAATTGGTGATTGACTAAATACTTATATCCCCCACTGTATTTCGTTTAAAGAGCCCATTCTTATTGTCAACACCAGGTTTGCCAAGAACCTTTCACCCGACAAGATCAACCTGAGCACCCTGAAGGGTGAGGGCCAGCTCACTAACCTGGAACTGGATGAGGAGGTTCTGCAGAGTCTGCTGGACCTTCCCACCTGGCTGGCCATCAACCGCGTGTGCTGCAACAAAGCCGCCATTCGTGTACGCTGGCATACATTGCAAATGTACATATATGTCTGACATGCTACTGAAGTAATTTTAACTTTGCCATTCCACAACAGATCCCATGGACCAAGTTAAAGACTCATCCCATTTCTCTGGTGGGTTTCACACTGCTCGTTAATGCTGAAGAATGCCATATAGAGAAAAGTGATCATGTTTTTTTTCTTATTGTTCCAGACACTTGATAAAGTAGAAATGGAAATGAGCACATGCGATGAACCCCGTCCCCCCAACGGACCTTCCCCTATTGCGACTGCTTCCGGTCAAAGGTGAGCTCGTGACCTCCAAAAATATGAGGCCAAGTCCCTCCTCACTGACATGTCCGTGTCCCGCCGTCGGCAGCGAGTATGGCTTCGCTGAGAAGGTGGTTGAGGGCATGTCGCTTTCCATCAACTCCATTGTCATCCGGATCAGCGCCAAAGCCTTCAACGCCTCCTTCGAGCTCTCCCAGCTGCAGGTGTACAGCGTCAACACCAGCTGGAGCATCAGCGACCTGCGCTTCACACGCATACAGGACCCTCAACGGGGAGAGGTACCAAAGAAAGACCTACTGTGCTGGCCAAAAAGTATTGGCACCCCTGCAATTCTGTCAGATAATGCTCAATTTCTCCCAGAAAATGATTGCAATTACAAATGCTTTGGTAGTAATATCTTCATTGATTTTGCTTGCAATGAAAAAACACAAAAAAGAATGGGGGGAAAAAAATTAAATCATTATCATTTCACATAAAACTCCAAAAATGGGCAGGACTAAAGTATTGGCACCCTTTAAAAATCATGTGATGCTTCTCTAATTTGAGTAATTAACAGCACCTGTTACCTACCTGTGGCACATAACAGGTGGTGGTAATAACTAAATTACATTTGCAGCTAGTTAAAATGGATTAAAGTTAACTCAACCTGTGTCCTTGTGTGTACCACATTGAGCATGGAGAAAAGAAAGAAGACCAAAGAACTGTCTGAGGACGTGAGAAGCAAAATTGTGAGGAAGCATTGACAATCTCAAGGCTACAAGTCCATCTCCAAAGACCTGAATGTTCCTGTGTCTACCGTGCACAGTGTCATCAATAAGTGGAAAGCCCATGGCACTGTGGCTAACCTCCCTAGATGTGGACAGAAAAGAAAAATTGGATGGTGGATAAAGAACTTCGACTAACATCCAAACAAGTTCAAGCTGTCCTGCAGTCTGTTGAGGGTACAACAGTGTCAACCCGTACTATCCATCACATCTGAATGAAAAGGGACTCTATGGTAGGATACCCAGGAAGACCGTACTTCTGACCTAGAGACATAAAAAGCCAGGCTGGAGTTTGCCAAAACTTACCCGAGAAAGCCAAAGACATTTTGGAAGAATGTTTTCTGGTCAGATGAGACAATAGTAGAACTTTTTGGCAAAAGGCATCAACATAAAGGTTACAGGTTGGAAAAAAGAGACCTTCAAAGAAAACACGGTCCCCACGGTCAAATATGGCAGAGTTTCCCTGATGTTTTGGGGTTGCTTTGCTGCTTCTGGCACTGGACTGCTTGACTATGTGCATGGCATTATGAAGCCTGAAGACTATCAACAAATTTTGCAGCATAATGTAGGGCCCAGTGTGAGAGAGCTGGGTCTCCCACAGAGGTCATGGGTCATCCAGCAGGACAATAACCTAACACACACTTTAAAAAGCACTAGAAAATTGTTTGAGAGAAAGCACTGGAGGCTTCTAAAGTGTCCAGCAATTAGTCCAGACCTGAATCCCATAGAACACCTCTGGAGAGATCTGAAAATGGCAGTTTGGAGAAGGCACCCTTCAAATCTTAGAGACCTGGAGCCGTTGGCCAAAGAAGAATTGTCTAAAATTCCAGCAGAGAATCACAAGAATCTCATTGATGGATACCGGAAGCGGTTGTTCGCAGTTATTTTGGCGAAAGGTTTTGCTACCAAGTATTAGGCTGAGGGTGCCAATACTTTTGTCCGGCCCATTTTTCGAGTTTTGTGTAAAATAATAACGATTTTTTTTTTTTTTCATTCGTTTTTGTGTTTTTTCATTGCAAGCAAAATAAATGAAGATGTTACTACTTTCGACGGGGGCGGACGTGTTTCCTCCGTGCTCCTCCTTTCTTTCTCAGTCTAGTCTGTCTGCTTTTTTGTATTTCCTCTGTAGATCAACTGTTGCTGGTCTCATACGAAATTGGATCTGATTAGTTGGTCTCTCAGCGCAATTGACCGGTCGCATGGCCCTGCGATTATTATTTTGTCTACAGACACGTACAAATACTGATAAATTTGTGCATGCCAGCCATGACTGGTAGTTGTCCTATTTTACGTACAAAAAATCCCTGCACTTGACCTGTGCGTCTTGTTATATCCCTGCTATGTTGTATGATCTATATGTGTACTGTAACTTCTGTAACTGCTCTACTTGTAACTTGCTCTGTAATTTCTGAAGAAGAGAGAGAAGCTGGCGGCGCGAAACGTCTGCAGCGGCCCGATGCTCACTCATCGAACGGAATTTCGTTGTCATCTGTGATCATCTTGAGAGAGCTGGTGTCAATGACAAATAAATCTCTGAATCTGAATCAAAGCATTTGTAATTTGCAATCATTTTCTGGGAGAAATTGAGCATTAGCTGACGGAATTGCAGGGGTGCCAATACTTTTGGCCAGCATTGTAAATGTGAAAAATAAATTAATTGATGAGTTCCTCAAGCTTCGCCATGTCTCGTTTGTGTTTCAGCTCCTGACGTTCAAGGAGATCAGCTGGCAGATGATCCGCATCGAAGCAGACGCCATCCAAAGCGCTGAGCACGACATGTTGAGCGCGCCTATCCGCCTCATCACCAACCAGTCCAAGATCCGCGTGACGCTCAAGCGACGCGTAAGGCATTATGATGTCATTGGAAAACACTGACGGCATGTTCATTGACGAGTGCTCTTTGCGTTGCAGATGAAGGACTGCAACGTGGTGGCGTCCAAGCTGGTTCTAATCCTGGACGACCTGCTGTGGGTGCTGACTGACTCGCAGCTCAAAGCCATGGTGCAGTACGCCAAGTCTCTCAGTGAGGCCATGGAAAAGTCAGCGCAGCAGAGGAAGAGCTTGGCTACCGAGGAGCAGGTAAGGCGAGCGCTCACGCGTCACTTATTTACCTATGGATTTGAATCACCGTTTCCGCCGCTCAGGCGTCGCCTGGGCCGCATTTAGCCCAACAGGTGCGTGCCCAGCAGACTCCCGCGGCCGCCGAGCAATGCGACACTATGGCCAAACTATTTAGCGCCTACGACGTGTGCGAGACGTCGCACCACCTGCAGATCACGCACCTGGACCTGCACATCTGCGACGACATCCACGCCGCCGACAAAGGTAGCAAGAAATCCGACGCTCGCACTGGTTCTTCTGTTATGTTTTCTGAACGGGATTGTCGTCTTTTTTCTCCCCAGTCATACACAAGAGGATCACCGGAGGAGCCATGCAGCTGTCCTTCAGCTCCATCACGCTAGACTATTACCCTTTCCACAGAGCAGGTGTGATCCCACTAACTTATAACATAGACTTCATAATGTGTTGACCTGACACATTCGCCATTCACTGCTTCACACCGTCCCACACT